>NC_136073.1:462898436-463514269 GCF_964261635.1 Lissotriton helveticus | reverse complement strand
GGAAGAAAGAAAGTGTAATTAGACTGGGGCCTTGGTTCGTGCACAGGGAAGGGAGTGAGGAACACACGTGCAATTACTCGACCCAGGTCCAAGTGAAGGTTCGTGAGGGAGGGGATGTGCACTATATGCCGGCTGGTTGTTCAGGGAGGTTTGGCCCACCTACGACCCGCCCAGCCCGCAAAGCGTGACCGTACCTGCTCAAGCCACACTTCCCTTGAAGTGTGGCAGGGCGAAGCGCCTCTAAGGTGGCCCCCTGGCTTGTCGCGGACGTCTCGTCCCGGTCTCCGCTCTTCTCCACGTCTCTGAGGTTCGGGGCTTCCTCGTCTCCTCCTTTTGCCTCCTCCGTCTCCTGCTGGTCTCTTCTCGCCTCCTCCGTCCTCTGCTGGTCTCCTCTCGCCTCCTCCATTGGTCTCCTCTCGCCGCCTCCGTCCTCCGCTGGTCTTCTCTCGCCTCCTCCGTCCTCCGCTCTGCTCCGTACTCCCACTCCGCTCCATCTTCTCGCCAATCACCTCCGCTACCTCCCGGTGTAAAACACACCAGTGGGTCTTCTGGGCTGGGTTTTACCTGTGACGGGTGGGCGTGGCCAGGGTCCAGTTCCGCCCAGTTAAAGAAACAGTGGTCGGCAGAAACTTCTTGGTCCGGGGTTGTACACAGCGTCTGAAGTCTTCCAGGTCTCTGTGTGCTGTTTAAAAAGAGGGGACACAGGTAAGCCTGCAGGGTCCGGGTCCCCCTCGTTACAATTCTGTAAGTCCAAAACCACCCAAACAGTGTTTCAAAAGTGAAAGCTTCCTCTCTGCTTCACAATCCTCACCTTCCATGACTTCTACATATGCTAAAAACATGGGTTTCCAAACTTCCCAAGACATGGGAGGTTCACCTGAAACTGTCAAGAATCAAGGAGGTGGTAATATACCAGACATTTTACCAATAAAGAAAAAAAAAAATAATAAAAAAAATACTACTGTAAAAGAATAACTTAATAACTCATTGACTGTGCGAATATTCGAATCACCAGTATTATTATTGCAAATGTGGCAAAACAATGTTAAATTCGAATCACCAATATTATTATTGCAATTGTGGCAAAAAACAATGCTAAAACCCTTTTCAAGTTTACCATAAAACGAGCACAACAGTAACTTAGCAGGTAAACGATTGACGCGTTACTAAGGAAACAAAAAAAACAAAAACAATGACTGCCGACGTGCTTAGCATGATGATGTAGAACCTTCCCACAATCCTTAGCGTGTCAATCCAGGACACAGAGAAGACGCAGCTAAGCAACTATGTGAACGTTCGTAAAGAAGAATCTCATGGAATCCGTTGATCCGTGTCTGCCATGCTCCAAAATGTAAGTTCAATTATACACAACAGTATTGAGAGAATGTCATGAAGAAAAAAAAATCAATCCTTAAATACACGAAATCGTCCGCAGGTGCTATCAACTGCACAACTTTAAAGCGCAACTGTAGACTGCCGCAGGAGCGATCAGGGCTCAAGTAAAATAAATTGTAATCCCACTCCGGAAATAACATACGAAGTGCAGTAGAACAACACAGTTGAACTAAAAGAAATCAATACGCCACTGCTCGATTTACGCGGTCGAATAAATTCCCATCAGTGTAGCACCGCCACTTGATAACTGCGGTCGAGAGTAAAATGGAATAAATAGTCTCACGTGAATATAGTCCTTGTGCAGGATTCGTACCCCTCGTCGCCAGTGTAGGAAAGTCAAGATTCGTAAATAACACAATAACAAGGAATGTGTTTGTAGGAGAGAAGGTTTAATGCAGCTTCTCAAGTCAGAGGCAAACAGTTAATGCATAACATTCTCCCCGTGATCCAACTCCCCCATACAAAACATAACAATTCCTAAAGAGAACACTATCTTCCACGAGCACAGTGTGCACGTGGAGGATAGAGGCATAACAATATATATGCAACACATAGGGCAACTGTCAAGGTGATTAACAAAGGAGATTGGTTCATTGTTAAGAAGATCTACAAGGTTCTAAAAGGAGAGTCTAATTTTTCAGAACCATTTGAGGTTGTTGAAGTTGCTCATGGTTCTGTGTGCTTAAATAAGCAAGGGTGGAGGAGTAAAAGTGACATCAAGCTGAAACCTGGTCAAAAAGAACTCATTGGAGATTCTGTGGAGTATTGTTTAGATTCTATGGAAAATTAGTTGTGGTTTGAACCGGAGTGTGAAGAGAACCATGAAAGTGAGTCACATGTTGACTCGCGTATCTGGAATCTGTACCTTGCAACTTTTCTACTAATTGTGATACATATGTTCCCAGTCATGATGTAGTTGAAAATGAATCTGTGATTAGCAGAAGCTACAATGTTGATGATTCTGATTTAAACCATTTCTCCAATACAGGGTCAAATGTTGCCAGAGGCAGTGTTGAGTCTTCTTGCAATATGTATGATGGTACATGCACTAGTTCCGGAAGGTTGTCTCGCTGCCCCAATATGTAACGAGAATGTTATGTATTAATATGATCTTTATGTTTGTAAAAAGGGAGATGTTGTACATGTCCTCGGACATGTTAAAGTTTCACAGTTTGCTTGCACCTCATTCCACTTGATGGCCAAGGCATTGTGACGCAATATGGAATCTTGTAACTGTATATAGCACACGTCATGGAATGTTCGTGCATTCCCTAACTAGCTTCTCTGCCTGCTAGCTGAGCTTCTTGTTTGCGGGCCTATATATTTATAAATTAAATATAAATTACTTAAACTCTGGATTCGTCATTCTTGTAAGCTGACACTTCAGTAAGGATTGGAGAAAGAAAGGAAAGGGAATGGACAAGGTAACACAGGATACCCCCCCCCCCCCCTCCCAGACTCCCCTCCCGCCCCCCCCAACATTCTGGAATCTGTAGCATCCTGTTACTAAGGGGACAGTAACCAGGATACCACAAGCGATGTCAGAGTATTGGACACACCTTTGCGTGCTAGAAGTAAGTTTGTCTCAATGTCCTACAAGTTCAACATTAACCCTTTCCACCCTTCGAGTTCTCTTTTGTGCTGCGTCTCCTCAGTTAGCAAAAACTCTCCCCGCGGGTCTTCTTCCTCCCGTGCTTCTTCTCTCCGTGTTTCTTTCCGCGTCTCGCTCGCCGGTTTGTTGTGTCCTTCTTCTATATCCCCTCTGTTGCCTGACTTCCGTCTTCCGCTGCCTTCTCTTTCCTGTGTTGTCCCCTGTAGAAGAAATGGAAGTTCCGTTCTAGGTGGTAGCCTAGCAAACAGCGCCGCGTCCCTGCCGCTTTAACCCTTACGTATTCAGGGGGTCACGCACAGAGGCAGACACGGGTCCGACAAGAACTTCACTCCCCCTGCGGTGCGTTCGTCATCCGATACGGGATCCCCGCTGCCTCCAGGTAACCTCTTTACCTCGGTGTCCTCCGACTGAATAACGGCAACGCAGAAGCGGCGGCGCTGCTGTGGAAGTCGGGGGGGGGGGGGGGAAGCGCTATAAATCTTGAACGATTCACGGGGTTTACTTTTTATTTATTTATTTATTTAATGCGATTTTATATAGCGCGAACATTACCTG
Source organism: Lissotriton helveticus (assembly GCF_964261635.1). NCBI lineage: Eukaryota > Metazoa > Chordata > Amphibia > Caudata > Salamandridae > Lissotriton > Lissotriton helveticus. The sequence continues at coordinate 463,510,707 of NC_136073.1, read as the reverse complement.
AAGGTGTCAGAGCGCTTTACAAAATAACCAGTTGCGATACACAAGGATTTAGGATTACATGAGTTACATAAAAGATACAAACAGAAAAAAATTGCAAATGTACAAGTTGTAAAGTCACTCAAGAAAGAGATACACATGGATAAACTCGAAGAATCAGAAAGAACCTCTCACTCCACAGCTTGGAACTGACAAGAATTTATTAGGGCGACGTGTCCATGCTTATATGAAATGACATACATGTTATCTGGCTGATTTATTACCCTACTGAGTCTCGGCTCATTACATTTCTGTCATATCGTATAGTGTAGACAATTGGGAGAATCCCGTTAGTTTTGAAATAGATGGTATGTGATACGTGGTGTTGAATAGGTAAGAACCACAAAGTAGCTTTTGCAATGCAGTAGGTCTCGCATTTATGATAGTTTGAGCTATTGGCATTGTAAAAGACAATGCCTTTTATTTATGTGTTGTTTTTAAAACATAAATAAAAGGCACTGTCATTTACAATGCCAATAGCTTAAGCACTGGCAAGTGCGAGACCTATTGCATTGCAAATGCGTGCTATAAAAAAAAAGCGTTGAGAGAGCGTGCAGGACAAAGCTATTTGAGAAAATAGTGCTTGGAGGCTGTAATTAAAGCCTGTCGGCAACAACACACGCAACCGGGGATGTTGCCATGGAATGAGACAAGGTGGTACTAAGGAGGGACTACTAAGCCTTTTGACCAATGAACAGCAACTGTTTACAGTGGACAATGACACAAGCCATTGAAAAATGTGGGCGGAGAATGGGCAGAGCTTCAAGTCCCTACCGCAATACAGCATGCCTTGCAGAGCAGTGCAATACACTGCCCAGACTCGGCTCGACCTAAAAATAGGTGTTTGTGCCAATTAATTTTCCAGTATCTATTTTGTTTTGAATGCTTGTGTTTTAATTTGTCTGTATTAGGATGATGGAACTGATGAAACCTGGATTGAACAGCCACTTGGCTAGATGAGAAATATTGTGATAATAATAGGACACTGTCGTTAACCCCATGATATGTGCAAGTATCCAACAAGGATATACAACATGTGATTTTATTACTGCCACTTGGCTTGCATTTAACTCAATGTTATAACTTTCATCTAGGGTGCTTTTAATTTATTTACTTTCCATTGCACTAGCCATTTACTTAAAAACAATGTTTTGAGTGGTTTGTTTTTTCCCCCTTGTTGTTCCTGATCACCAGAAAATGTTTTGGATAAATACCTTAACACATGTTTTCAAGATGTGCAATTTTATCACCAAAAATGTATTCCATTTATTTTACTAAATTCATTTACTTTGAATTCATACTATTTTTACAAATTTGGGCAATTGCGAGATTTTTCCCTCATTTCTATGTTTACATTTCTTTTTTCAAGCTTAAGACTTTGTTATCTCTTTCTTTTATGGCTTTGGCATGTCGCCCCCCTTGGTTGTTTCAATAGGTGATGGGGCACAGTGTATTCTTGATTGGCTGTGATGAAGCCCGAGTTGGGGCGAAAACGCGTCGCTGTAATAAATTCTTCTGAGTTCCAAGCTGTAGAGTGTGAGGTTCTTTCTGGAGTTCTATCGTAAACCCTGTAAATCTTTATATCTATCTCTAAAGACATTAATCGCATTATAACTCTTTTAAAAACAACTTTGCTATGCTGCTGTGCAACTTAGCTGAAAACACATCAAAAAGCCAAATAGATCTTGTATAGACCAGCCCTATTGACTTAGCCAATGATTGACTTTTTTCTTGCTTCTCTTTTGTGTCCCTGTTAGTACTTCGTCCCTCTCTAACACCTTATATTCATATTTTTTTGTAGATGGTGTTGAAGGCGACGGGGCCAGGCATTTTGATGCATCAACAGGTAAGCATGTTGTCTCCTCCCGCTCTTGCCCTATCCTGTCACACTCTTGTGCTTGACTCTTTATTTTTCAGTAAATCGTCTGTCAAATCCCTTGTAGCTGCCGCGAATATTGTTATTAATGATTGTGACAAGATATCGTAGTGGCTGGTCTACCAAGGAAAGGCCATTGCTCAACAGCAGTCTTATGTAGCAGTTGCAGGCTTGAAAGCTGTGATATTTGATTGATGGTTATACAAGTTTGTTGTGCTATCTGCATTTGTTTAGTGAATAATTTTATGCGGTTGGTCACACTTTAGAAATATTGTATTGCATAATTGTTTGACAATAAGGTAATTGAGTAGACTCTATTTGTGGAGAACTTACTCGTGCTGGTTAGTAGTCATTACAAGTTGAAATATTGTAATGATGATTGATGTCCGGATTCGAGTTTCTATGAGAAGCCTGGGGATGCATGTCCTGTGTGCATGCACCTAGATTCCTGCACAGCAGGGACTTTCAAGTCCATGCTGTGCAGGAACCCCATTTAACTGCCGCCTTTGAAAGTCGCACAGCAGTGGGATCCCCATGCCGCTTGCCTGCCAGACCACAAAATTAGTCGTAATCAGGCGGGCCCAGCGACCTTCGGCGGAGCGATGGTGTTGCAGTTGGCACTGCCGCACCACCACTCCGCAAAAAGTCATAATTTGGTCCTTAGTGTCTTACAGAGGGAGGTAATCATGCAGGTTTGAGTGCCATTGTGAGGGTCAGGGTTCTCTCAGCCTGTTTGAAATAAAGGGAGCCTCCCATAGCCTCACATGTAATGTGTACGAGTTGGCCTTCTTTCCGTTTCCAAAGTCGGAACGTACAAGGGCCTGCATGGTAGGGATATGCATGATTTCTTTATTGTTTTTTTGCATAAATAGAACTGCAATGTGATTTTTGACATTTGAGGGTTCGCATGGGTCTTGTGGAACTGAAATAAATCACCTATAGTGGTTATGTCCACCATAACGAAGCAGTAAATTATCAGTGTACTCTGTGAAGATACTCTGGAGGTACTTGTTCCTTGGGTTCAAAACTCTCCAAGGTGCAGTGACACAGTTACGAGTCGAGGCGGCCACCAGGGTGGAAGACACACGAGGAGAGGCTAAAGCAAACAATATCCTTATAGTCGGGATTCCGAAGAAAGTAGAGGGTTTACCCCGTGCCTCGATTACAGCACCAATTCTGGGGCCTAGAGGAGGGTTCAGACTGGCAGTCCCCCACCCGGCAATGCTGCTGCACTCTTCACCTGGAGGGTCCTGTGCCGGGCATCCCGCAGGGCCGCACCCGAGGTCTGACCCCGCGCCTCGATTATGGCGCAGAGTCAGGGGCCTGGACAAGGGCCCAGTACGGCACTTCCCCGCCTCAACACACCACTGTACCTCGCACCCAGCAGGAGCTTACCCGGGAGGCCCTACTCGCGGCAGTCCCTTCAGGGCCAGTCTTCGCCACCCGCCTCAATGCGGGCAATGGGGACATGCCCAGCTCTCTGCTGTACTGCAGGACCCTCAGGAATCACCGCAGTTACAGCTCACCGGGTCACCACCCGCTCGTCGGCATCCCATGCTGGGGGAACTCAGGCAGGTAGTGGTCGGGGGAGAGGTCAGGAGCAGTGATACCCCTTCCGACTCATAAGGTGTCCTGAACTTCCAGCCAGGGTGTCTGTCCTTGACCACTACGTGGTCTCCTACCTTCAGCTGTGGCTCTCTTGCCCTGCGGGCTTCGCTTTCCTTCTGGTTAATCATTGCTCTTCTCGCTTGAACAGCTTCATTGTCCCATTCCGGGGCTTCCATGTTGGATCCGTGGGGATGCTGTCCCGCGGGGCCTCTTGAAGAGTAAATGTGAGGGGACACACTTGGTTGCGCTGTGTGGTGTCTGCCGGTAGGCATCGAGGAAGTGGTAGAGTGCTGCTTCTTCATCTTCTCCTTGGTCTACGGCAATGCACAGGGCCGGGTTGAGTATTCGCATGAAACGCTCCACCTACTCATTGGCTTGGGACCACAGAGGGGTGATCTTCCGGTGGTGGATCGCTTTTCTCTCCAGGTACCCTTGGAAATCCCGACCTTGAAACGGGGGCCCATTATCTGACCGAATTTCCTCTGGCAGACTCCTCTAAGTGCAAATGTCTTGTTCAGGACTCTTTGGACATGTGTGTACGCCGTTGACTCCACCACCTCCACGATAGGGAACTTTGAGAAGGAGTCGACCATCACCAACATGGTGCGCCCATCCGGGAAGCTTCTGAAATCAAGACTGATCATGGCCCATGGGGTTTTGCTGGGCTCTTCAGTGATCACTGACGCCGGGTCTTCCCCAGCGATGGTGCAGACATGACATTGCCTCACCATTTCCTCCACCATGGAATCCATAGCTGGGAACCAGACCTTGTTCCTTAGCCTGGCTTTTGTCATTGCCATCCCTTGGTGTCTGACATGCGTCACCTGAAGGATCCGCCGCTTTAGCCTCTTCGGGACTATGTTCAGGTGCCCCCTCAGAACGATTCCATGCTCTCCCACACTCAGTTCATGCGTACCTGCCAGATCTGTTGCTGAGCGTGGCTGTCTTTGGCTCTGAGTTCCTGAGTCCCATCCATGAAGTGCGCCCAACCGTTGCTCAGCAGGGTGGTTTTCACCCTGGACAGGGTCTTGTCTTCATCCGTTGCATGGGCAATTTCTTCGAACGTTATGGCTGTGGGCCACGCTTCTTGCGAGATCTTTTTCACAAACGCCTCGGAGTATGCTACATCCATCGTGTGCTTCGAGGTGGCATTGCTTCTGGGTGTCGCATGAGGTAGTCTGCCTGGTTGTGTACCCCAAGGTGGAAGATGACTTTGAAATTATATGCCTGCAGCTGCAAGGCCCATCTCTCTAATCTCGGGGGCGCCAGTCTAGACAACCCTGCAAAGAGCGGGATTAGTGGTATGTGGTCGGGACCACCTGGAATTCCTGTCCATATAGGTACAAATGAAAGTGCTGGCATGCCCATTTTATTGCCAGGGCCTCCCTCTCAATCTGGGCATATCTTGTTTCTGTGTCCGTGAGTGCCCTGCTGGCGTGCGCTACAGGTCTCCAGGTTTCCTGACCTTGTTCCTTAAGGAGGACTGCTCCAAGGCCTACTGGGCTGGCGTCGATGATTAGTTCAGTGCGCCGCCCCGGGTGAAAATAGGCTATCACCATCTTGTCCAGGAGCGCTGCCTTGATGCTGTTGAATGCCGTGTTGGCAGCTACAGTCCATTCCCACTTGTGGTCATTGCGTGTGAGAGTGCGGAGTTGTTCTGCCAGGGCGGCCAGATTTGGAATGAATCTGCCATAGTACGTGGCCATGCCAAGAAAACTGCTTACCTCCGTGGGGGTCTTTGTGATGCTGGCCGCTCGTTTGGCCACAGCTTTCTTGGGGTCTACCTGAAGTCCGTCCCTGGTGAAAGTGTACCCGAAGAAATCAACAGATTCCTGATAAAATGAGCACTTTGCCCTGGGCAGAGTCAGTCAGACAGTGCTTCCCTGATGGCGTTCTGGAAGACTTCGGCTGCTGACGACACACCGAAACTCAGTCTCTTGTGCCTCCTGAGGCCAACATGTGTTGAGAATGTGGTGATGTACCTGCTCTCAGGCTTGAGCGCCAGCTGGTGGTACCATGCATTTAAATCCAGTTTCGAGAACCACTTGGCTCCGTTCAGATCCGCCACTATGTCGTCCATGGTGGGCGTAATGTGGCGTTCCCTATTGACTGCCATGTTCGGTAGCCTCATGTCCAGGAAGCCAGGATGGCCCTAGGCTGCTTTGGTTTGGGAGCCACGACCAGCGGGGACACCCACGGGGTTGGGCCACACACCTTTTCGATCATGCCAAGGTCCTCCAGCTCCTCTTCCACTTGCGGGCGGAGATTGAACGGCACCATCCGGTGCCTCAGGGCGACGGGCCTCACAGTGGTGTCAATGTGGAGCCTGAAACTTTTTCCTTTGAGCTTGCCCAGTCCAGTGAATAGCGCTGGGAACTTCCTCAGAATGGTTTCGGAGTGGGAGTCATGGATCTGGTGGGCAAAGAAGACCAGACCCAGGTCTTCTGCCTTATGGCAGCTGAGCAGTGTGCCTTTTCTCCCTTCCGTGATGTGGAATCTAGCCACCATGACATGCTGCCATCTGGCGATTTTGGCCTCGATGACCCCTCGGAGGGAAAGTGGGTCTGTCCCTCCGTAAGTGTATATTTGTGCCCAGGTGGGTACGAGCGGGGGCCGTGGCGACAGACGGTCATACTGCTCCAAGTCCATCACGTTAACAGACGCGCCCGTGTCGATGAGCGCCCGGACAGCCATTCCTTCTACCAGGACAGAGCACATAGGTGGCGGCTTCCGGTGTTTGTCGGACCTGCTGACAAAAGACTCGATGACCACTTCATTGTCATCCTCTTCGAGGGCGAGGCAGCGTTCCTGCGGCAGGTCATCCCCTGGCGACGGTGGGTCATCGTATGAGACATGGTGCAGGCGTTGCGGCATACCCTGTGACCTTGGAGGAGCCTGTCTGGACCGACCTCTGCGATACACCTTGGCCAAGTGGTTTATCTTCCCGCAGCGGGAGCACGTCTTTCCTCTCGCTCTGCACACGGCCATCACTGAGTGGTCCTCTCCACAGTAGCCACATGGCCCTCCGGTCGTCGTCCTTGCTGCCTGGCGAGCCATGTTGGGGCGCCATTGGATTGCCTCAACCCTCTCTTCTTTGATGGGCACATATCTGGATGCATGTGGCGCCGCGAAGGGCTTGTGCAGTGCAGCCTCCATTTCTCCAGCCCTGACATCCGATAACTCGTGCGACCGGTCCAAGATGAGGATCTCGTCCAGAGAGATCCCCGGCTGTCAAAGGATCCGCTTCCGCAGCAGTTTTGAGCGACACCCCTGGATGACTTGGCCGCGTATATCCTCTCTGATCTGGGAAAGCGCACGTACCAGCCAGCCTGCGCAGTCGCGTGTAAAATATGTCCACTGACTCGGTGTCTGACTGCGACACCTGTCTAAACTTGAACCTCTCGAAGTCAGGGTTAAGTTGAGGGTCAAAATGCTTGTTGAGCGCGGCGACAGCCGCCTCGTAGTCGTCATTATTGCCTGTGTTGGGGAGCGTTTCGAAAAGATCGAAGATCTCTGAGCCTCCGTAATAGATGAGTAGCGACCTCTTCACGGTGCCATCGGTCTCCCTGGTGCCCTTGAAGTAGTGGTTCAGCCGTCCGACCCACTCCTTCCACCGAGGGGCCGCCGTGGCGGGGCCTGCTGTTTCGCTAATTGGCGGCAGTGGGGTGACAGCGGTATGGCTGTGTCCTGGGGGCGGTGCATTGGCACCCACGTTTGGATTGTCCACTGCGACCTGCTGATCTGCAGCGCCTGCTTGGGCCTGATTGCTCATGACGCTGGTGCGTTCGTGCACGGGTGCGGTGGCGCGGTCCTGGCACTAGGGCCCTGTGAGCCAAGCTGCGTGTTGGCGCCAGGCCACGTGGGAAAGGCAGGTCTCCTGGCCAGATCTCCTGGGGCGGTGGCTATGTCCCCCAACGCGCTCTGGGGTGGAAGGTATCCTGCTTGCCAGCTCAGGAAGCACAACAGGTGTGGAGTAGTCTTTGTGAATGGTGCAGGGCTCACTGATCCCACCTCCCCAGCGTGTAAGTAGATATTTGCAGGGCTGTGCTGGCTGCCTGGGGTCTGCTGGCAGGATTGTGTTCCTGGGCGCTCTTGTCATGGTGGGCCACAGCACTATGCAGAACATGGCTGATGGGCAATGTCCCAGTCACAGGGGGGGCTCTCGCGCTTCACAGGCGGTGCAGGAGTCCTGCAGTGCCACCATGCGCCACAGCGGGGCTAAACGTGCCGGGCCAGGCACTCACTGGTGACGTCGTCCTCCACGTGCACACTGCTGGCTTGAGCACACTCCCGCGGCTTTGGGGAGGCGTGAGTCAGGTGCAGGGCGCCAACAGGAACCACGGTGCTGAACGGCGGGTGGGCCCAGCAGCGGCAGTAGTGCGGCGCTCGAGGGGGTGGGGGCCGGCCTCAGTTGTAGTCTGCGGCACACGTGGGCGCGGGCAGGATCTTCGCGCTGACTATGGCGGAGCATCGCGGGTGGGCTCTGCGCGCTCCCTGCAGGTTGACAAGGAGGAGGAAGCGCTGGATAATATAAGGTAGGCCACTCTGGTATACTGCAGTTGGCCGGAAGACCCCGAGCGGTCTCCTGCCGTTTATTTATCCCCTCTGGTCGAGCCCGCCCAGAGGGGTGTATGCATGCATGTACTGGTGTTAAATTGTATGAGAGCCCCGATGTCTCTCTACTGGCACCAACAAGGGAGTGGCGTGTTGTGGTAAGCTCCGCGCTGGTCTGTGATGCCCTGTGATGCTCTATCAGCCAGGATATATGCAGATGGATAGGCAGGCATGTCCCCCCCCCATCTTAGCTGGCTCTGCCATGCCACATACAGGATGCATTGTTGTGTGGGAAGTTGTGATGTCGATTACTGATGTGGAAGATGGTCAGGAGTCATGTATAGTAGTTGGTGGTTTGGAGATTGGAGTATGTGTGGGAGGAAGACAGGGGGGCAACAGGGTTACATGTGGAGTGAAAGTAGAAAAGAATGAAGAGGTGAGAGGAAGGGGGACCTTGGTGTCTGGGTATAGTTAAATGTTAAATGTGATGAGAGGGAGCCCGCATGAGGAAGTGGAGTAATAGACTGGGTTACATGAGGGTGCTGTAACGGAGATGGTTTCAAATGATCAGGAGGAGTTGTCTCAGTAACGTTAGACTGGTGGACTAACTAATTCTAGGTATGTAGAATTCAGGTGTGTGGGACATGTGCTGTAAGGCTCTGCGTTAAAGAGCTGGGAAGTGTATCAGGAGCAAATTTAGGTAGACGAGGAAAGAAAACAACGACAAAGTGACAGAGAGAAACATAGAAGAGATGAATAAGGAATGGAAGAGGAGAAAGCCGTATAGAAATGTGGACAGCTGAATGAAAGAGGTCTGAGAGAAGAGGATGGGATGCAAAGATAGGGTCAAGTAAAGAATGTGAAGAAAGAGGAGGGCAAACAAAAGGAGAGGTGAGAAAAAGGGAGAGAGGTCAGAAGGGAGATTACGAAATTGTGAAGATTGGTAATGGAAATACAGAAGACAGCAAGAAAAGGAGAACAAAATATAAGGTGAATACAGATGGAAAAAAAGAAAATAGAACTGGGGATGTGGAAGAAGATACGCAAAAACAAGGAGAGAGTATGAAAACATGAGGGGAGAGAAAGAAAATGGAAAAGATGAGGGGAGGAGAGAAAGTAAAAGAGGGAACAAGAGAACGTATGAGTTATGGGAATGTGAGGAGTAAGAAAAGAAAAGGAGAAGAAAGAAAAAAGTAAAGGGAGAGTGAGAAAGCAGGAAAGGGAAGAGGAGAAAGAAAAGAGCAATAATGGGAATCCCAATGGAACAACAAGGAACATGAAAGAGGAGAGAATAGAAAAAAGACAAAAACAACATCAAGGGACGAAGGAGAATACGAGGATAGGGAGCAACAAAGGGAAGAAAAGAGTTGATTGCAAGACTAACCTCTCCGACAGCTTTCAGCTATTAAACATATATTTTGTGGTTCATGAACGTAATCCCCCTGTGATGATCACCCCACAAGTAGTAGTATATTTTAATGTACAGTTATGACAGAGAATAAGTAACTACACTCCTTTTCTACATCAGTGACAGCAATATACCCAGCATGTGGTAAACCCTGCACTTTCATTCTGCTTAGTCCCTTTTCAACTCACTAGCTAAGAGCAAACATTTGTCTTCTTATCTAATTTTCCTAGGTCCCACATTGTGAAGACTGTCCTATGGATGAAGAAATTGCGTTCTTAAGTTCCCTGCTCCTACAGTGTCATAAGAGCAACCCGTACCATGGCGAACATGCAACTTCCCTGAAAAATGCTTTTAGCCATGCTAGCCAGTATCTACTTGTGTGATTTCAGGTTGCTGTATGTGCAGGTCCATGAACTTTATGGGCTGGATAAACCTCTTCTGAGAGGACTCTTCCATATGCTTTATTTAGTCACATGCTTCTGCTGGTTCATGGGCCCAGTTTAGCCATTTCTACTTGCATTTCTCTCTCCCAAGTTCTATTGATTAGGTAACTGTATCTGCCAGCTCAAAATGACTTATCCTTTGACTCGAATTTAGTTTTCTCTTGCTTTATTGCTTTGTCATCTTTTACAACTAGAACTTATTGTCTAGAGGTGGACAATGAACTTAATTTATCCATATTCACATATGTCCAATCTGTACTAAAGGGAATTGAGGTGGATCTGCTGTTTTTGTCAGCCCTTCTGTCAGGGCCCATTTCTAGTCCATGCCTCACTGGCTTGTAATGCTCTTTATTATCCCAATTTATGCTTTATCAAGTAGGTGTAGCATCTAAGGATGTGGGGCCACACAGCACAGATTATCTTTATATACCCAAACAATGCTGTGACTAAGTTCTGTTTTTAGAACTGTGTGTATCAGCTAAGTGAACGTTTGTTAAACTCAAAGCGTTTCCCATCAGACACCATAAAATAAAGTTGAAGCTGCAAATGCAATTTTTATGTTGTGCTGGATTTCTATTTCCCTTAGCGTTACATTCCACTGAGGCCTCTGATTCTGCTGAGGCCCCTTATCTCTGATACCATCTGTTCTCCATAATCCGTGTATATGTTTGTGGGAGGGTGGAATGTTTGTAACGTTTTCCGTAGCTTCCTGGGAAGTTCTGGTCCTAGACTACGCTGCCAAGGTGAAGGGGAGGGTAAGCGAAGTAGGTAGCATTGGGCCAAAGGACATTTATTTAATGTATGTGGATACAATTTAGTGCTATCTCATGCATCCACGCACCCATTCACACATTCACATACACTGGTGCAGGCTCACAGAAACCAAAAAACAATATAGACATGCCCTCAATCATACACCTCAGGTGAAACTTACCTGAGGTAGTCCTCAACTTGCAATTCATGATTCCCAACTAGCCAGATTCAACAAACAGGGCACCAGAGCGAGGCTCATAACCTTATGCCCAATCGGACTTTGGAGGCTATCCTTTTCTATTATCTGGGCTTCTGATAGGGCATAAGGTGCATGACTGACAGGCTCCAAATCACCATTATCTGACATGCTGCTCTGGCTGTTACTAGTGGATCATGTCAGATCTGTATTGCATCTGTGAAAGCATATGCTGTAACACCCCATGCCTGACACATACGCATTAAGCCCAGAAGAGCCCTCTTCTATTGCAAGGAGATATTCCAGCTTTTATATGTAAACAAATGATCAGTGAGATAATTTTTTCATGTAAAAGATGTAATATTGTAGCAATAAGATGCAGAGCGAGGTGTGATGGTTTGGGGAGTCGCCGCCACTGCAAGTGATCTATGCTGTGTATGTTTTGGGTGAGGCCGAGTAGTACGTGAATCCTGAAAGTAAAAGGTGCACTGTCCTCACTACAGCCTTCAGACCAACCTCTTGAAGCCACATAGTCTCCTTTTAGGTCTCGGCTGGCATTGGAGCGCGCATGCGCTTCTCTCCTCAAGACATATAGTAAACAACTTAGTTTGGAGAAAGTAACTTGAGCCCCGCCCCTCATTTCCATTGGGTAGCGTCAGCGTTTATATTAAACGCTGGCTTCCCACTGGAAAGGAGGGTTTTAGGTTACCTCCCTTTGGCTTTTTGCTGGACTAGCTCACCTGATTGACGGCTGTCGTGAAGACATTTCGTATCTGCTTGTTTATTTAACAAGCAGATAAGAAAAGTCTTCATGAAAGCTGTGAAGCAGGCAGGGTTGCACGGGGCTCTGAGGTGCACGGGGTCAAGAGGAGTACAAGGCAATGGCGAGTGCTTGTTCTCATCTGTTTCAGTTACATGCTTTGCTGCATGCAGTGTGTAAAACAAGTCTTTTGCCTGGTTCTGCGCCTACACTTTACGTGCACGCTGTAACGTGCCCAGACATGTGGCATTATGTGAAGTATGTGTGTGTCCCGGGGCTACGTCTTGTTTTAGATGAAGATAATGAGCAGGGTAGAGTAAATGGTGTTAAAACTGAGTTACTTTGGTCTGCGAGACTTTAAATTGGCTGTCCCTATCTACAAAGATGAAATATCGTATTGGTATTTCCTGAAGGTAATATGACGGACCAGTCTCTTGCTTTCTCCACGCCATCTGTATACTCTTGTCCAGAAAATCACTGGTGCAATCTGAATTAGTGTACTCTTGTCCTGGAAATCACTGGTGCAATCTGAATTAGTAAAGCGCCTTCACGTAGCGCGTCTGAATGTTTGCAGTGTAGACTTCAAGTAACACAGAGCCCAGCGGCACGCACCCTGTTATGCTGCCCAGACTTCAGACAGATACCACATGACCCTGTTTCTTAAAGCAATTCGGCTCTGTTCCAAAACACGATCTGTTCTTTATCGGTTGTAGTGAAGCAATAGCAGACATGCGCACAGGGCGCTTAACTCCATTATTTTCCCCCTCGCTACCGAATTGTCCACCATGATTCTTTGTGGGGTTACCAGTACCACTCTGTCGCTTGTTCTCCGCGAATACGTAGTTTGAGGAGATGCAGACTTTTTTTTGAAGTTTTGTATAGCGCAAACTCGACTCAAAGGTATCAGAGTACTTTGCATGAGCACCAGTTGCATTACAGAGGGACACAGTATTTTTCTTTAAGGCACGGGGAGATTTGCAGAGAATCACAGGCTCGAACATAGTTCCCCAGCTTTGAAGTCGGCTTCTCTGACCGTTAAGCTACATCCTCTTGGGCATGAAACCCTTGAACACGCTGCGTGGTTTTTGCTCAACTGTTCTTCCGAAGTGTCAAGATGTGTTTTAACAGAGCCTGATACAAACTGTAGTAATGTATCTGGTTGTATGTGGATTTGTGGCTGAGAACTTTCAGAAGGGAGAATGTTTTCCTGGCCCACAAAGGCTTGTCAGCCCAACAGTCACCGCGGCCTCACTCAGAGGTTGTAGTCTGGAAAGCCAGGGATGTGTGTGTGTGTGTGTGTGTGTGTGTGCGCGTGTGCGCACAGGAGAGGTGCACATCAGTTAAGACATGATTCAGTGATGACCTATTTACAGTGCAAACATTGCTTCATGTAAGTTCCCCTCCGCTGCACACTGCTGTGGGTAAACTTCAGATCTCACCTTTGTTTTAACTAGTTCTGCAGGTGAACCTGCTTCGAAAAACAGCACTCTCAAGGCAAGTGGAAGAGAATTGTTAGGGGAACCTAAAATGGTGGCCAGAGCTGGGGGTGGCCCCGTTTTTGACTTTTGCAAAGTTTGTTATGTTTTAATACCAAAACATCTTTTATTCTCCTTGTCCTAGAAATTGCACATAGCTTGTAAACCCTGCTCAGCTCTCGGTGATTACTAACAACACTCCTTAGGCTTTTGATAGCAGAGGAAAGGCCTGTTTTGACTTTTGATCATCTTTTCATGTAGCACATTCCCAGTTGTCATTTATTTTGAGAGAGCCACCGGCCACCAGGAAGCTCTGCCAGTGAAACGTGGACCATTGAGGTGATAGAGATCGCGGGTCACCCGACCAATATTTTCACCACTTCGGTCTCGGGCCCATATACTTCAATTCACCATATACATTGATCAGATGACCATACGATTTTCTACCAATAATCATGAGTTCCTTTCTACTATTTCTAGTGTACCCGACTTACCATCCACCGATACGGGTACTTATGACCACGATGGGTCAGGGAGCTAGCTGTAAAAGGAAAGGCAGAAGAAATACAAACCCAACATATAAATTTAATTTTCTATAAAATGACCACGGACAACTGGAAGTTTTAAAAGGTTTATCTAGATTTCATTTTCATAAAGTATTAGACTTACAGTTAGGAGACAGTCAATAATCAGGATAACGAAAAGCATATAACTATAAAGAACAGTGTAAGGGCAATCATTTAAGCTTTCTCTAGGTAATAGTAAACAGGGAACACGCTAAGTGGAGAAAAAACGGTGATGCAAGAATAAACTTTTATAAATGGACAAACTTATGCATAATTAGAATTAAGCTATTGGATATACTTCACAAACTTAAATAAGAACTCTGAAAATCTTAAAACAGCTATGGAATGAGCAAAAGTGAAACACGCTATAAATCAAAGTTCAGCTTTGAGAGAGACTGCAATGGAGAAAATGATTTCTAAAAGGTAGGGTAACATAGGAACACGCTATGCAATCAAATGCAATTGACTTTTGTGATATGAAATAAGTTGCGGAAAAGCATGGAAAATTTTCATATGCAAAGGTATGTCTTTATTGAAGCAAAGACAGAAAACCAACCCTGGCCACGGGTCAGTTAAGGACAGGAAAACCCTCAAGGACGGATAACCCTCAATGGGACAGCAGGTGCAGAATGGACACCCCAGGACAGGACAGGAAAACCAGATTAGGATCAGGACAGGACCACCAGGATACGACCAGCACCCGCAGTTTGGAAGCAACGCCTGCGCTCCACCCTCTCTGCAGCTATCAGTCAGGACCCCGATTGGGTCAGCGAATTCCCCAGCAAAGTGCTCCGCCAGCACTTAAGGTTTAGTAAAACCTTCAGAGTCTATGGTCAAATTCGGACAGAGTGCTCCGCAGCACCTCTGTATCAGGTCACCTATTGAGTGCGTTGGGTCAGTGACAGGTCTGCTATTCGGACAAGTCGGACAAATTCCCTAGGTGAACCTAGGCTAGATATACTGTTTCGGGACAGTGTACCACCCTCCAAATGTTGCAAAGTGTCAGAATCCCCAATTTCGATTGGTCCTAAGGTAGGATTTGGTTAACACACCAATCAGAACCGACTTCTACAAGCCCTAATTTACATTGTAAGGTACCGCCTAGCAAGATTGGGGTTCCCATGAGAGAGTATGCGGAATACAATAGGAATAATTTCATTGTAACAGTTTAAGAACATTCCAACTCCATCTTGCTGGGTCAGAGGTGGCGTTCACATGAGCATCTTGACTGTGGCTGCCAGCTGGCTGAGTTCCACTGCCCAAGGTTGTTTCTTGCCTCGCATCTCGAGCATGCGTGGAAGGGACCTTCAAGATGGCTCACGACCCATTCGGACCCCCATTTCCCGCGATACATAGAAAGTAAGCGAAAACAAATTAGCACATAGGAATAAATGAATGTATTACATGTCATGATTTTGTACTTCAGGTTTATCAGTATAAAAATATACTAGGCTGTTAATGATAAGTGCAACACATAACGATACGATGAGCAACAGCACGAGCTTCACCACGCTACTACAAGCACGGCCATTTTATGACTATTACGCATGCGCACCCTTTCCCTCCAAACGGTGACTGCGTCACGACACGTGATTATACCTAACGCATGCACAGAAACAGAAATGCAAGCAGCGGCCATTTTAGAGTACGAGAGTTATTCGTATTAGTAAAACACATAGGCAAGCTTCTCTAAGATACATGTATATCAAAAATAAAAGAGATTAGTAAAACGTACAAATTTTATGGGGTTACAACACATTCGAGGTTCATGAATCGAGCAAGTCGCGATGCGAAACCTTGCTCTATCAATCCCCTCTTTGATGATATTTACTATCATCACTAATAATGGAAACAGATGCCAACTTTCACACCTCAATCTCCTCCAACAGGCGATTCAGTTTCTCTTTCTCGTTTTTGGTAGGGTGAGAATTTTTCACCTTTTTGTAAATCTGATTATTCAATTCTTCCAATTCAAGCTCATTCACACCTCGTTTCACACCTCTTCTATTCAATTGGTACTTCTTTGTGTTTTTGCGACATTTGCAACAGACGAATATGAGAAATAGGATGAGCCCTATCACTCCAATTGGCATCAGTACCTTAAACAATAAGCTTTTACCTAAGCTAGCAAACCAATGACCTACATTGGAGAGACCATCAACCAGTCTCTTCCAGGCACTGTCAACCTCGAGTGGTTTAAGTTCCTTTTCCAAATTAGTAATGTTTTTCACATATCTTTTGAGCTGCACACTTTTGTCCGGTATGTAAGTGCAACAATGTTGCGCCTTCAACATCCGGCAGACTCCGCCCTCTTTTGCTAATAAGGTGTCAAGAGCAAGTCTGTTTTGCAAAACCATTGATCTGATCGCAACCATTTCGGTATTGACCAACAGAAATCCATGAGCTGTGTCAGTAGACAGCACATCCACTATAGTGGACAATTTGCAAATTCTGTGAGTGTTCAGAACCACTCCCACTCCAGGTATCAGTGCACTAAAAATGCTACCCATTATTTCACCTACGCTTTCTCTTTTACTACGCACTAAGCCATTAGTGTTTTCATTGCTTCCAGCAATTTCATTCACATGGTATATTTTCGCGAAGACAATGCCAAAATAGCAGCTTCCATACCAGTGATCCGGCAATTTGAAATAAGCCTTGTCTCCACATATATAATAAATTCCAGGAAACACAGGCTCTGACCCATTTTTGAATCCCCAACCTCCAATTACCTTGTAATTGTGCTCACATTGACTGGAACCAATGAAAATGTTATTATAATAACTAGTTCTTTCGCGGTGAAGACAGAGTTTCCCTTTCCTTTCGAAATCCAGCAACAAGGCAGGATCCGCCCCACTACTTGAGGTGCTTTCCATGTTCTCAGCCCATTTAGGAGTTTTCTGTCTCTTGTCATTAGCCTTTCTTTGGAAACTCTCCCTTCTTTTCTCTGCCATGTTTAGAAATACTTTCTCTTGTTCATGTAATGAACAGGTCAAATTGTCTCTGTGTGCTTCATTTAAGTCTATGGTACCTATAGTCAGGAAGTATTCTCCCATATAACGTGTAACGTCACTTTTAGTATGTACAGGATTTAGATTTCCACGTATAGGAAGTTCAGACAATATTACGTCTGCGTTAGAGTAATAGTAGTGTAACGGTCCTCTTTTGTAAAATAAGCTTGCTAAAATGCTACAGGAAATTCCATAGGTCAAAGGTAGGTGATGATAAGTCACGCCTTCAGCTACAGAAGTAGGTAGCTTCATGCAGACATAGCAGTCTTCTATTTCCATAGTTTCTACGTAATGCACTAACAAGTTTGCGAAAACGTTTAAGTTAGTCTGGTTCTTAACTCCGTGGTAATGTAGTCCTTCCTCATCTGATGCTTCTAAGTCTCGTTTTGTCTGTCTGAGTGCTTTTTCAGGTCTTTCTACACATCGTGTTGTCAATTCTTCAGTGTCAGTAGTCTGAGTAGGATCAATGTTAGTATTTTTGCTTACCATAAAAGGAATGAAAACTGTTAATCCTATCCAAACTATTATTACTATAGCTATACTACATATACACACTTTGCAGCATGTTTTGCAACAACTGCGACTAGGCCTTCCATTCACTCTTGAATCAGACATCTTGGCTCAGAAGAAGTTTTCCAACCCCTCTTTGTAACTTTACACAGGTATCTTACTCTGTGCAATTTCAGGTGAGCTCGTCTTCTTCAGTAGACAAATCAGCAATCTGTTCTTCGTCACTTTCGTCAGTTATATCAAGATCCTCAAAGTTTTCCAAGATTAAGTAGGTCCACTCAGGATCCTGGTATTTTTCGTTCAGTCTTTTTATTCGATCACTCCTTCTCTTGGAGCTTTCTCCAATTTGCTCTGCAATCCGTGGACTTCTCCTTTTGTCTGCAAGTTTCTCTTCTACTGTTTTTATTCTCAGCCTTAGTCTCTTAATATATCTTGGTTCGATATTTTTCTTTTTCTTGAGTCTCTTGGTTGGTACTGTAATTTGGCTTTCTTCTAATGTTCTTTTGTTTTCATTTGTTTGTGGCACTTCTTCTGTCTCTTCCCTTCCTGTCTGACTAGTCCCAGGTCTTGTATCTATTTCTTCTGCCTGGTTACTAAGCTGGCCTGGTTCAGGTGAATTTTGATTTTGGCTTTCAAATGTCTCTGTTTCTGTGTCCTGAACACGTTCTTCTAATTCTATCTGATCCTGTTCGAGCACTTCGATCCCTTGATTTTCTTCTGCTCGAACCTTTACACTAGTACTAATCTGTCCCTTTTCGATTTCAGGAGTTAATGGAGGTGTGTCAATCACTTGTTCTGTCCCTATCTGACCTTCCTCTTCGTCCTCAGATTTGATGTGAATCTCAAAGATCTGAGGGTCTTCGCCTGTGCCTGACTCGACCTCTCTATTCCACTCTCTGTCTTCATATATTCGCTCTCTTGTTCTGATTGGGTCTCCAATGAGATCTATTAAGGGTATCCAATCGTCTTGGCTGGTGCTCGGTTGCTCGTCATCAGCTACTTCCGGACCAACGTCTACAGGACCTTCAACTAGACTGGTGCTCGGCTGTACGTCATCAGCTACTTCAGGACCAACATCTGCAGACCCCTCAGCTGGACAACCTTCAGCTCCAGGCTCCTCGTCTGGTGTCACCTTCTGGGTATGGCTGGCATGGATCCACTTGGGAACGCCTGCACACTTCACCGCTGTCGTGGTTACCAGGATTACTTGGCGTTTTTGCCCCCACCTCGGTTCAAGGCAACTCGAACGAGTGTGTTTCTTTATTTTAACCCAGTCACCAGGAACCAATTTGTGAACTGGAGTTGTCGGGTTGGCGACGGCGTCTGCCCCAATCTGGCGAGAGATAGAACGCACTTGGTCACCCAGTTGCTTGCAGTACTCAAGTACTAAATCATCAGAAATGCTTAACAGTTTGTATCCTGGTACCCATGCTTGTCTCATCACTCTTCCCATCAAGATCTCATGGGGACTCAGGCCTGTTTTTCGATCTGGAATGCTTCTGAGTCCCATCAGAACAAGAGGTAAGGCATTTACCCAGTTTATGCCAGTAGAGTCACACATCTTTGCCAATCTGTTTTTTATGGTGCCATTTATTTGCTCTACAACTGCAGAAGCCTCTGGACGATATGCACAGTGCAGCTTTTGTGTGATTCCAAATGCTTTACAGAGCTGATCAATTACTTCATTCTGAAAATGTTTGCCTCTATCTGATTCAATAGTGACTGGAACCCCGAACCTAGGTATCAACTCCTTTAGTAGTAGTTTAGCTACTGTCATGGCATCATTCTGCGGGGTACGGTAAGCTTCCACCCATTTTGAAAATAGGCAAACAACGACAAGGACATATCTTTTCCCTTCACAACGGGGCATGGTGATGAAGTCAATCTGTATTCTCACGAAGGGACCCCCTGATTTCCCAATTTTTCCCAGTTCAACTACTGTTCTTTTACCAGCGTTGAACTGCTGACATGTCAAGCACCTCTGACAAAGGGATTCTGCTACCTTCCTGAACTTCTTGTTGTACCAGGTCTGTTGAAATACCAGAACCATGGCATCCCTACCAATGTGTGATCCTTCATGTATTAATCTGGCCATAGGGGCAAGCAGGTGTCTGGGTAACACAGGCATACCATCTGGGCCCACAATGACACCATCCTCACGCCTTGGTCGACAACCAAGTTCCTTCCATTTCTCTTTCTCTTCCCAGGGCACAGCATGCTGCCATTCTCTCACTTCATCCCAAGTAGGCACTTCTTCAAACACCATAAGTTGGCAGCTGTTTCCAGTCCCTCCCAGTCTGATATTTATTGACATGCGATCCATAGCACATTGTTTTGCCACTCGATCAGCAAAATCATTTCCCAAAGATACATGGTCAAGGCCCTTTTTATGAGCAACACATTTGACCACTGCCAATTCTTTTGGTAATTGGATTGCCTCTAGAAGGTCTTGTACAACTTTTCCATTTCGAATGGGGGTACCTGATGAAGTCCGGAATTCTCTTTGTAGCCATAATTGGCCAAAGTCATGCACAACCCCATAACAGTACTGACTATCAGTATACACTGTTATTTTTTTTGTCTTTTCCCAATTTGCAAGCTCTTATCAGGGCAATCAATTCGGCTACTTGTGCAGACTTTACTCCAAATAAACAGGATGCTT
This sequence comes from Lissotriton helveticus, assembly GCF_964261635.1. Taxonomy (NCBI): domain Eukaryota; kingdom Metazoa; phylum Chordata; class Amphibia; order Caudata; family Salamandridae; genus Lissotriton; species Lissotriton helveticus. The sequence goes on along the minus strand of NC_136073.1, from coordinate 463,490,849 downwards.
CTTCAATTTTGTGTAACGTAACCACAGCGTAAGCAGCACTTAGGCCTACAAGTTCGTGCCTCATGCATGAACCATCCACAAACCATTCCTCATCATGTTTAGGCAAAGGTGTTTCTTTAATGTCTGGGCGTGGTTTAGTACTGAATTCTGTCAGGTCGATGCAGTCATGCTCATTCTCTCCCTTATCTTCCATTATCATTGAGTCAGGGAGCAGAGTGGCTGGGTTCAAAATATTACAGCGGGTAATGACTATATTTGCAGCACCCATGAGAATTCTCTCATATTTAGTCAGCCGACTAGGGGTGAGATACTGAGTTTTCGTGCGAGTCAAAAGAATCACAACTGCATGTGGAACATACACAGTTACTGGATGTCCCATGATAATGGACTCACTCTGTTCTAAACTTGTGCAAGTTGCAGCTACTGCTTTCAGACACCCAGGAAATCCAGCAGCCACTGGATCCAAAGTGGCAGAAAAATATGCCACAGGCCTTCTGGTCAAGCCATGCTCCTGAGTCAGGACTGACAATGCACAATTATCACGAGTGTCACAGAATAGGCCAAACTCCTTGGAATAGTCAGGCATCCCTAGAGCAGGGGCTGTACACAGACAATCTCGCAGCTGTGTGAAGGCTGTTAAGCTCTCATCATCCCATTCCACTGGGTCCTTTGCTCCTTTCTTGGTCATATTTATCAAAGGCTTTGCCAGGACTGCAAATCCCACAATCCATTGCCTGCAGTAACCTACAACTCCAAGGAACATTCTGACTTCTTTCTGAGTACAGGGTAACTGCATCTTTTGGATAATTCTGACTCTCTCGGAGGTGACCTTTCTGATGCCTTTTTCTATCTGGTGCCCCAGATATTTCACTGACTTTGTACAGAACTGTAATTTTTCAGGGGCCACTTTGTGTCCCTTTTCACTTAGGTGATTCAGTAGGGCAATGGTGTCAATCACGCAATCCCTATGACTTTTGGACGCCACCAATAGGTCGTCAATGTATTGCACCAAAACAGACTTTCCAGGTAAGACTAAAGATTCAAGACATTTTTTTCAAGATCTGATTAAAGATAGAGGGGCTTTCTGTGTACCCCTGGGGGACCCTATTCCGGACATACACGTGACTGTTGAAAGCAAATGAGAAAAGAAATTTGCTGTCTGGATGCAATGGGATTGAAAAGAATGCGTGACATAGGTCTATTACAGTGAACCATTTAGCATCCCAGGGAATCTGATACAGGATTACTGCTGGGTTCGGGACAATAGGACAACAAGGAACCACAATTTTATTTACCTTTCTCAGGTCCTGCACTACTCTGTATTTGCCACTAGGCTTTTTGATGCCCATAATGGGTGAATTACACGGGCTACTTTTCACTTCCTGTATGATATTTGCTTCTAACAATTTCTGTATTTCAATGGCAACACCTGCTCTCACTTCGGCACTCATTTTGTAAGGCTTAGTGTTGGGGTAAACTGCATTTTCTTTCATCGTTATTTGTACGGGGTATACGTTTTTCATTAATCCTACATCCTTTCCAGTAAAGTCCCATACTTCTGGTTTCACTGTCTGTTGAAGTTCTGTAGGTATGTCCTGTATAGTCATTCGCTTTATTTCCGAGTCAGGTCTGACTAACATTAATTTGTAAATACCATCTTCATCTGGTGTCTGAATTTCGACGCCCTTTGGTGTGCAAAAGATAGTGCAGTTCATTTTGCACAGCAAATCACGTCCCAGTAAGTTCACTGGACTGGTATCGCAAACGACAAATCTGTGCATTTCTTTAAAGTTCCCTATTGAGATCTCCATTGGTTCTGTAACGGGGGTACTAATCAATTGATTAGATACTCCCACTACTTGGATTGCTTCTCCCGAGAGGGGTAGGTTTGGGACGTCTGCTGTTCTCACAGTAGAACGGGTAGCACCAGTGTCCAACAGAAAAGTGACATCGTTTCCGTCAACCTTTCCTTCAATGTATGGCCCTGACTGGTCTACCGGCAAGGAGGCGCCAAGTACGCACTCCTTGTCCTCCCCTCTCAGGCCCCGTCAGTACTGGTCGTCACAGAAAAAAGTGTCACTTAGTAAATACTGCGAAGTTGCTGCATTTCTGTTTTCATTGCCTCCCCAGATCTCTACGTCGTCACCCTGCGGTGATTTTCCCTTAAAACTAGGCTTTGGTGCTCGGGGTACTTGAATTGTTTTTACCTGTTGCTGGTTCTTTCTTGGCTTTTCATTCTGCGTCTGTGAAATTAAATCAGGGGTTTGGGCATTATCATTCTGCAAATAGGGACATTCGTCTCGCCAATGTCCAATTTCTCCGCACTGGTGGCAGGGAAATTTCTTTTTCGCTTCCTCTCTGCTCATTTTTGCTCGGGGCTTTCCTCCACCCCCAGGGCTTGAGTTCTGAGTATTTTTGTTTAATTTACTCAGTTGCTTTTCTTGCTGTTCTGCGAGCTTAACATGTGCCCACATCACCTTCTCCTTTAAAGCTTTTTTCTTGTCTGCCATCTCGTCCTCACAGTACTTTGCATACCGTAGGACCTCATCCATTTTCTTGGACTGCCAACACATTTTATTATCTTTTATCCACTGACAGATTTCGGGCCTTAAACCGTTTACAAACCTGTAAATGAAGTGGGTCATGTCCTTCATCTCGATGTTATCTATACCACTGTATGTTTTGAACACCTGCAACAACCTTTCATAAAAAGAGTGCACAGTCTCATCCCTTTCTTGTGTCGTTCTATCTATCTTAGTCCAATCAGTTTCCTTTGCAGGCACCTTTTGTTTCAGGTGTTGAATTACTTTTTCATATTTTTTCATCACTTCTATAGAGGGTTCTCCTGTTGCTGAGTCCCTCGGGTATTCCTCACTAGGCCAAGCTATGGCTATTTTACACTCGGTCCACAAATCTACCGGGACCACAATGTCAAAGAACCCATCCAAATCTTTCCACAGGCATTTTTTAACCTTTACAAATCTTTCCACTTGCCTGTACCAATCCACAGGATTCTCTCGTAATTTTGGGAAATCATTAGTAAAGGACACAATATCCTGTCTGGACCAAGGAACATGCACGTATTTTCCACCTGGCACTTCGCGCATAGGGCATAGCTGTTCGGGCTTTTCAGCTTCCCTTAGAACGAATTCGGGAGTTACCTGCTTAGACCTGGCCTCATCTTTCTTTCTAACCCATCTAGCTTTCCACTTTTCGACATCTCCCCATTTCTGTAACACGGATAATAATTCTTTGACCTGTGCCTTTTTTCCGGACACATTCAGGTTTTCCAAATCTTTGTCTGAGAAATCTGCTCTGTACGGCTTCTGTAAAGGTTTCGATTTTGAGATATCTATTCCCATGCTAGCAGCGGTGTCTGTCAATTTTTCATGAAGTACTCGGGTATTTCGGGTGAGACTTTTGCAAATAAACAGCATCTCTTCTTCAGAGTAGGTATTTAATCTGTCTAATCCTACGTTTCCTGCCATTAATTCTTCTATTTCTACTCTCAATTTGTAGAGATCTAAAGGTTTCGTTGGTGGAGTTTGTTTATCAAATTCTTGACTCCATCTTTCGATTTCTTCAGGAGTCACCAACGTGACACTCCTGGTACCCGAAGTCGATTCCATCTGAATCTCCCTCGTGTTGAAAGGGTTATGCCTTTTCTGCATTCTCTTTCCTGTGGGTTTAGTAGGTAGATCCAGTAGCGAGACCTCTGACTCGCATTCACTTGTCTGGTCATCTACAATTAAGGGTTCTGGTCTAGGTGGTACTATAACTGGAGTAATGACTGGAGTTTTCGGACTCCCTTGACGGTCCCCATACAACGGAACCACTGGTCCAATAGTTACTGGGATTGTCAAGGCTTCAGGACTTGTATTCAACTGGGAGATTTTCTGAATTATTTCGGCTCTCTGTTTAGCTAGAGCATCTCGTTCCCTGTCCTCCAAAATTCTTTCGACTGAATTGTCATGTAATATCTGAGGAGTTAAAATTGGAGCATAATTCGGGGCAGTGGGATGGGTCTCTCTTGGTCCTTCACCATAATTAGGTTTTGGAAATAAACTTCCCATGCCTAGGGATCTTGGTTCTTCCTCATAAAGAGGCTTAAAAATCGGCATTCCTGAACTTAGTGGTCTCTCCTCACCTTCATAGGGAAGTCTAGCGCAAGACCCCCTTTCTCGTGGGTATCTTGTCTCCCCACTAGTAGGTCTTTTTGGGTAAATCTCTCTGGGCTCTATGGGTCCTAAACTTTCAGTATAGGGAGGTATTTGGTAACCCCCTCCTACACTTGCAGGCCTGGCCTCCTCCTGAGGAGGAAGTCTTCGGGAAATATCTCCTGCACTGGAAGGTCGGTGTCCTTCATTATAAGGAGGCGGACTTCTCATACACATGTCATCTAACAACTCGTCATCCGACTCTCCAATGGGCACCCAATGCTTGCATTTTTCTGTCCTATTCTCCCCCCCGGGAGGACCACCCGCGGGCATCATTGGAAACAGTCCCTCAACCATCATATTCTGTCTCCACTGTTTCATCTTTTTATCTCGAGTTTCTTGTTTCAGTTTGGGATAAAATTTTGTTAATCCTTTATCCATTCGTGGCTTATCCCTTTCAAAAGCTTCAATCTCCCATAATTCTAGTGCTTCATACTGCGTTAATCTAGGTCTGGGATGTAAGTCATTCATTCTGGTTCTCAAATTAAATAAAATTCTGCCATTAAATGTACCGTCTAACGGAAAAGCCAATACTCCGTCATCCTTGGTGTACTCCACCCAATTTTCCAACCATACGCAGGTATGGTACCCTTTGTCAAACAACATGAAAGATGCGGGAGTATTTGGTGGTGGAATGACAACACCTTCTCGAGTCCTAATTGGTTTGTCCTTTTTGAAATAATTCTTGACTTTGTTCACAAGTGACAACTTCCTCTTATTTCCGTACATAATGTCGTTTTTTACACCTTTCCACTGATCGTTCTCAAATCCCATATACCGTGGATCAGGTCGGGTATGTGGTCTATACGAGTGCCACATATAATTTCCTTCAAGCGACTCTCTGTTTACAAAGTCACTTCCAATCTAAATGCGTCTCTTATTTCCGTGCGTCCAATGAAATGCACGAATTTAGATAATCTCGACCAATGGGTGCGCGGCCTTTTCGCGAGACAGTTCTCACGCTCCGGCACTCACCCCTCCTTCACAATTTCAGCTCCGCTACCAGCCCGCTGTGTCTACCAATCCCAGCGCGGCACAGAGTGACGTCAGAGCAGCTTCGCGACTGACTCCCTCCTTTACAAGGTAACGGAAACTTTCTTTCTTTCTAAAGTGCCTAGTGCTTGGTTATTTCACAACGAATACACATTCGCCACTGTGCTCAAGTGTCTAGACAGAAAGAATTTCACTGCAAGTAAACTACTTCCATTTACTTTTCACACGCTACGGATAGATCTCTTCCGCCTATCCTTCACTCTAGCATTAGGGAACCTGTTACTTCCTCAGACTCATCCACTTTCTGGGATATTTGCTAAGTCTAAAGTTTCACCCGCGAACCCCTTTGCTTTCACCCAAGCTCCGATGAACCTGCTACTCTTCCGGTATGACCCTCACTAGGTTATGTCACGATAGGAATTTTGCCAATGAACCTCGTTGCTAACATTTATTCAAACATGCATTCAGAAAAAAACCCTAGTTAGTGCTTCCAGTTCTGCCTAACCTGCACCAACTTTCCTTGAAAGCCAGTGACCTCAAGGCAAGTGGATTCTATTCACCACTCACCATTTAATTCCCCGGGGATTTCCGACAATACACACAGCGTTTTATATACAAATGGATTAGTACATATAACAGTATAATAACAAGAATAATGATTTTAAAACATTTCATAATTTTGCAAAACAAGCATTTCAAGTGAGTGATCAGATCACCTGAACTACCTATTCTCGTAGCAGCAAATATGATTTCCTATCTAGTAGTATCCAACTTAGTTAGCCTAACTAATCCTACCTAACCTTTAACTATTCCCTAACCATCCTCTATGCTACCAGAAAATTACTGATAGAGATCGCGGGTCACCCGACCAATATTTTCACCACTTCGGCCTCGGGCCCATATACTTCAATTCACCATATACATTGATCAGATGACCCTACGATTTTCTACCAATAATCATGAGTTCCTTTCTACTATTTCTAGTGTACCCGACTTACCATCCACCGATACGGGTACTTATGACCACGATGGGTCAGGGAGCTAGCTGTAAAAGGAAAGGCAGAAGAAATACAAACCCAACATATAAATTTAATTTTCTATAAAATGACCACGGACAACTGGAAGTTTTAAAAGGTTTATCTAGATTTCATTTTCATAAAGTATTAGACTTACAGTTAGGAGACAATCAATAATCAGGATAACGAAAAGCATATAACTATAAAGAACAGTGTAAGGGCAATCATTTAAGCTTTCTCTAGGTAATAGTAAACAGGGAACACGCTAAGTGGAGAAAAAACGGTGATGCAAGAATAAACTTTTATAAATGGACAAACTTATGCATAATTAGAATTAAGCTATTGGATATACTTCACAAACTTAAATAAGAACTCTGAAAATCTTAAAACAGCTATGGAATGAGCAAAAGTGAAACACGCTATAAATCAAAGTTCAGCTTTGAGAGAGACGGCAATGGAGAAAATGATTTCTAAAAGGTAGGGTAACATAGGAACACGCTATGCAATCAAATGCAATTGACTTTTGTGATATGAAATAGTTGCGGAAAAGCATGGAAAATTTTCATATGCAAAGGTATGTCTTTATTGAAGCAAAGACAGAAAAATAGAAAGGTGCAGTTTAAAGGGTTTCGGTACGATATTTACCTAGAATGGTGTGAAAACCAACCCTGGCCACGGGTCAGTTAAGGACAGGAAAACCCTCAAGGACGGATAACCCTCAATGGGACAGCAGGTGCAGAATGGACACCCCAGGACAGGACAGGAAAACCAGATTAGGATCAGGACAGGACCACCAGGATACGACCAGCGCCCGCAGTTTGGAAGCAACGCCTGCGCTCCACCCTCTCTGCAGCTATCAGTCAGGACCCCGATTGGGTCAGCGAATTCCCCAGCAAAGTGCTCCGCCAGCACTTAAGGTTTAGTGAAACCTTCAGAGTCTATGGTCAAATTCGGACAGAGTGCTCCGCAGGACCTCTGTATCAGGTCACCTATTGAGTGTGTTGGGTCAGTGACAGGTCTGCTATTCGGACAAGTCGGACAAATTCCCTAGGTGAACCTAGGCTAGATATACTGTTTCGGGACAGTGTACCACCCTCCAAATGTTGCAAAGTGTCAGAATCCCCAATTTCGATTGGTCCTAAGGTAGGATTTGGTTAACACACCAATCAGAACCGACTTCTACAAGCCCTAATTTACATTGTAAGGTACCGCCTAGCAAGATTGGGGTTCCCATGAGAGAGTATGCGGAATACAATATGAATAATTTCATTGTAACAGTTTAAGAACATTCAAACTCCATCTTGCTGGGTCAGAGGTGGCGTTCACTTGAGCATCTTGACTGTGGCTGCCAGCTGGCTGAGTTCCACTGCCCAAGGTTGTTTCTTGCCTCGCATCTCGAGCATGCGTGGAAGGGACCTTCAAGATGGCTCACGACCCATTCGGACCCCCATTTCCCGCGATACATAAAAAGTAAGCGAAAACAAATTAGCACATAGGAATAAATGAATGTATTACATGTCATGATTTTGTACTTCAGGTTTATCAGTATAAAAATATACTAGGCTGTTAATGATAAGTGCAACACATAACGATACGATGAGCAACAGCACGAGCTTCACCACGCTTACTACAAGCACGGCCATTTTATGACTATTACGCATGCGCACCCTTTCCCTCCAAACGGTGACTGCGTCACGACACGTGATTATACCTAACGCATGCGCAGAAACAGAAATGCAAGCAGCGGCCATTTTAGAGTACGAGAGTTATTCGTATTAGTAAAACACATAGGCAAGCTTCTCTAAGATACATGTATATCAAAAATAAAAGAGATTAGTAAAACATACAAATTTTATGGGGTTACAACACATTCGAGGTTCATGAATCGAGCAAGTCGCGATGCGAAACCTTGCTCTATCAGAGGCTATGTGTTTTTTTCTAAGCAATTCTCTTAGAAGTTCACTGAGACCTTTTGGTTTGTGTTCAAAACCAGAAAATGCGCTGCTTGGCCTTATATTCCTGTATGTGGCATAAATGGTGCTCAGTGATGCTGTTCAAGAACACAATCTCGGGAGGTTCTTCCGGTGGTCAGGACATGGCTTTGGCAACACATTTAATTACGTGAACAAAATCTTAGTAGATATCCATTACAAACATTTTACAAATTCTTTTGTCACTTCATTGGTGCAAAATCACATGTCATTTTCTCCCGGAGGACACTGGTTTGAGCTGAAATTGTACTATCAGAATACTACAACCTCTGGCTAGACACATTTTCTCCTTGAGCCAGCTCCTGCCTGTATCGCACATAACTTATCACCTTGAGGTATGTCCTTCCTTTCATTTTCCGTGTAAGGCACTGCTCAAAGAATTCTCTCTAAATACACCTAACTTGGCTTAATTTTCATAAAAATAACGTGTATTTTATGTTTTATTCCCGTTGGTGCCAGGTCCAATCTACCTGTCCACTCTGTCTGGCTCTTTATATAATACTGGGACCCGAACCGGTTCCACAATGGCGGTTGCAACCGTTTCTTTATTCTTGTGCTGCTGCCTAACTCTTTTTTTGCCAAACTTGTATGTTTTAAAATGCAATACTGGAACCCGAACTGGTATTGCATTTTCCTTTACCACCCTGCTGGGAGCTCCAGGAAATGAAGTGGAAGGCAGATAAGATCTGGAGCTGCAGCTTACGGGCTCAAGCTCCCTCCCACCTACGCATCCATAATCGTCGCCAATCTCGGTCCCAATACAACAATAAGCCTGCTTACTCCCCAGTTCCTTGCCGCATTCAGTGCCAGGACTTTCTATGGAGGAGAACTCTTAAAAAAATAAACAACAAAAGAGAGGTTCATATAAATATCAAAAGAACCACAGAAAGGAGCAAAGTACTGGGGGAACACACATCCAATTTGGGTGGTATAGAAGGCCCTCACACACTGACCTGGTCAGTGTCATGCTTCATCATCAGGCCCCACAAAAGAGGCTGAGTGCTTCTTTCGTGTGCTGCGATGCCAGGAGACTGCGTAGCTGGTTGTGTGTAGAAGGGCGTGCAGTGAGTTATATAGATAAAAAGTGCCTAAAGGGTATCAAAAAATTAATTTTAATGTGTGATCCCTAAGACACAGATAAAAAGAAGAAATGTGTGTCTGAATAGGTTGCCAAAGGTAATGGTTTGGTTAATTCAGATTTCTATTTAAGTCAGTCAACATGTTTCTGCCGTTAAATGGTTTTAGTTTACCTAGGCATTCGTCAGGACTAGTTAAACCCCGGCGGTATGGACTCTCTAATCGTCCACCCTGACCTGGGGACGTGAAAGTGAAAAAGTCAAAAAGGTGATAAAGTGCATAAAAAAGTGCGGAAGAGCAAATGGCTCATTCCAAAAAGACTCCAGGTTCAGGAGTGTATCTGCACCTGTGAATAAAAAAGTACAGACAAACACAAAGAAGACATACATACAATTAATCCTTTGTTTAGGTCATAGCGTTTGTCCAAGGTGCTCCATAGTTGTGGCATAGATCGTGGTCTCAGTTAGATACTAATGTTAACACCATCCATATAGCCCTGCAGGATTATTACCACTAACTGGGGTTAGTGATGTGGAGAATCTTTTGCCTATAACAAAATAGTGAGGCTAGAAAGGGTTAAAAACATGGTAAAACACTCCATGGGAGGGATCAATGGACCAAAGGTCTGTGACCCCACCGCGAAAGTCAAGAGTATTAAACACATCTCACTTTATAGAATGGCGCTAATTGCACCATGGGTCTCGGGAGGGGGGTTGAAGCGTACCTGGCACATCCTGAAAAAGTGAAAAACGAAGGTTATTTTACACGCGATCAGATTGTACTTAGCTCAATCGTGTTGAAGTTGGTACTGTATGAAGGATCAGCACTCACGCCCTCAACGCTTTCAGCCCGCTTCTGCTACCTAGCATACCCTCTGGACCGGACCCCGACGATGGGGAGCGGGGCCGGTCAATGATTGATAAGCGTTTACTCGCTCTGAATCGCGCTTCCGGGTGGGCGTGTCCCAAACCATAATGAGGCTTGGGGCGCGCCGGCCCAGGGGAACTGGGCGTGTTGTGCCTCAGAAAGAGGCTTGGTTCCCACACGTGGTATGTTGCCATTGTAGCGGTATGCTTTCTTTTCTCGCAACACGATGCTTCGTGCATTGTCAATGTTAGGAGCAGGACGTTTTGCACTGATGGAGGAGCAGCAGTAGGGCGTTTCTATGTAAGGAACACCGATCGATGGGTGATGGGTTAGTTACATTGCAAGGACTGATCAGAGGACTGTGAATTAACTTCAGAGGGGTTGTAACTTAATCTATATTAACTAGGAAAGGTTCGGGCGGTTTTGGCCAATGCAACTCAGAGGGGCCAGGAATGGGAAGACAAATTTGGGTCAGGAACAGTATTTGGAACAGTATTTGTACTGGTATATATTATTTAACATTCTGTTAAAATAATATTACATTTATAAAGATAATTTGGAGTGACAGTTTTTATCATGTGAATTACCCCAGGACAGTATTCCATGGGATGTCATCATTTAAACCTGTCGTATTTGTACCAAGACGGTACACCCAGCACTGCTCCTTCTCAAAGAGTCTCCTGGTGATGTTCATTGTACCAATAACTGATTCGATAATAGTCCATCTCATATCGTTGGTGGTGTGGTTGTGGTCCAAGAAATGGCGACTAAGTTTAGTTGTTATTTTTTTGCACCGGATGTTACTTCGGTGCTCGCATATACGCTGTTTTACCTTGCGTGTAGTCATTCCCACATATCGTAAACCGCAAGGGCCAGTGATAAGATACACCACATTCACAGAGTTACAATTAGTGTGTGTGACCTGGGTCCAGATTTTACCTTCCTCCAATAAAAGTGTTTTTGAGGCCTCCGTGAGGTGACACACACTGCAATCCGAACATGGGTAATGGCCAGTTACTTTTGGTAAACCCCAAGCAGCCGTTACTGTCGGGAACTCCAGTGGAGTTTTTTCTTTGGGCCGGGTATGGACAAGAGCATCCTTCAGACTGCGGCCCTTTTTGAAAGAGAAAAGTGGTTTTTCCCAATCTTCCTTGGAAGTTTTTATTATGCTCCAATGTTTATTTATTGTCTTTTTCATGTAATTGGACAAGCTGTTGAAGGTCGTAACACAGGTGAGAGGGATTGTTGCCTGGGTCTTGGTTCTTTCTTCCAGTAAGGCCTCTCTTGGCTGGTTCCTTGCTCTCTTGAACCCTTGGTTTAGTATTGATGTCGGATATCCTCTCTCCCTCAGTTTGGCGGTCAGGTCAGAGGATTGTTCTTTGAAATCAGTAATCGTACTGCAATTTCTTCTCAGTCTGAGAAATTGCCCGTAAGGAAGATTCTCTTTTAGGGGGCGTGGGTGGAAGCTGCTGAACTCTAATAGATTGTTCTTGGCTGTCGGTTTGTGATGAGTCTTCGTGCTCAGACATGTACCTGATATAGAGATCACCACGTCCAGGAAGACAATGTCTGTTTGGCTCGTGGTGTGAGTGAACCTCAGGTTATTGTCAAGAGTGTTGGTCCATTCTGTTTGGCTCGTGGTGTGAGTGAACCTCAGGTTATTGTCAAGAGTGTTGGTCCATACTAAGAAAGACTCAAGTTCACTAGCACTTCCTGTCCAAAGCAACAGGACGTCGTCAATATAACGTTTCCATAGTAATATTGACTGGGAGAAGTTCGTGGATTGTGGCAAGATATGCTTGGCCTCAAAATCGACCACATAGAGTCCAGCCACGCTCGGGGCAAAAGTACTGCCCATAGAGGTCCCTGAGCATTGGAGGAACAGTTTATTCTTGAAGGAGAAGAAATTTTCTTTTAGTGCTATGGTAGCACAATCAATGATGAATGATTTGGGTGTCTGATATTTCCACTCAATGGTGTCCAGTGACTCTGCCAGGACCCTGATGGTATCGTCTTGGGGGATGCTCGTATAGAGACTCTCGACATCGAGAGTCACTAGAGTGACTGTGTTTTCCCTGAAGTTAATGTCTGCTAGAAGCCTTAAGAGGCTCTTGGTGTCTTGTAGGGAGGTAGGAGTCGCCTGCACCAATGGTTTGAGGAATTGATCGCAGAAACGAGAAAGGGGCTCCAACAGGGAGCCTATCCCTGACACAATGGGACGTCCGGGGGGTGGGAACCTGTTTTTGTGCATCTTTGGCAGTGTATAAAAATACGGTACGATGCTACTGCTACTATTTAGAAAATCCGCTTCATTTTTAGACAAATGACCACTGTCTTCTGCTTGTCTAACTAAGGTTGTGATCTTTTTGGATAGGTCAGCGGTTGGATCTTGTAACAGCCTAGGGGTACACCACGATTCTCCAGCCAAGAAGGGACGTAATACCATCTCCACCTCTCACCCATTATACCCTCTGCAGAAACCCGACACGGACATTGACATTTATGCGGAACACTGGCCCTTTAAGGATGAATGGAACAGCCAGTGGGAGGAGTCACGGCAAGAGACGGAAGCGTTTTATGCCGGAGAAGACGAATCAGAGGTGTGCTTGTTCACCAGGAGGAAGGAGGCGAGAGCGGAGAGCGAAGACGGAGTGAGAGACGGAGCAGAGCGGAGTTTTGAGACTTGGGACGCGACGAGAGCTGGAAGCGGAGAACCGGACGAAGAAGACGAGACGCCAGGAGGCCACCGACCCCACGAGCCGCCCAGCCATACACCCGCGGGAGGTGTATGGCTCAGCCAGGTACGGGACAAACTCAGGGGCTGGGTAAAACGTTAAACTAATAGGACCGATCCACACCGAGTGAACTCCCTTCTGGTCTAGGTGTACCTTTTCCCTGAGCACATTCTCCCCTTCACGTCGGCTTTAGGTTAATTGGTTGTCACTTGTGGTTGGTCCTCACTCCCTTCCCCTTTAAACACGGTTAAGGCACCGAATAAGAAACTGATAGCTGCTATCTTTTCTCCTATATTCCCCAACTGAGCGACAAGACGGAGCCGGACGAGGCCGTCACGAGGAGAAGAGTAGACAGAGACCATAAGACAGCGTCATCTGAATCGGAGAGGAGAAAGACTACAAGAAGTCGCTCGCCTAGGAAAAAGGCTCCCATCAAGAAGAAAAGTTCAGACTCCTTGTATTCTAAAATAAACCCCACTAAAACGAAGATCAGTGTATTGCCTATTCTTCCCGCAACTGTAACAGTGGTGGAGAATGCGGGCATAGGCACCATCTGTGGAACAAAGATGGAAACGATAGTAAACCAGTTAGTAAAAGGTCAAGAACGGCTTGAGTGGGTGTTAGAACAACACTTGAATTCTGCAGAAGCAGATAGAGAAGCAATAAAGAAAACTCTGGAAGAGAGAACGGAACAACCATGGACTGATCCCGTAGCTAGAGGTGTAACCACGGAGAGAACAGTAACCCATGGAACGCCCGCTGTTTCCTTACAAAAATACCGAACCGGAGAAGACCCGGATGCATTTTTGTTAAATTTTGAACGGGCCGCCCGAGCCTGTGGTTGGCCAGTGGCAAAATGGCCGTTTTTTTTGGCACCCCTGTTAGGAGGAGAAGCACAAGCCGCTTATCAAGTGGCTAATCCTACAGGTAACACTACATATGCGGATATAAAACGAATAATTCTTGATCATTTGGGACTGGACCCAGAAGCATACAGGATAAAATTTAGAAAGGAAAGGGGATCGGTGGGGGAAAATCCCAAGACATTGTTTGTCCGTCTTAAAATGGCCGCGGACAAATGGCTAACCCCCGCTACAAGCAGCAAGGAAGAAATATTAGACCGCATTTATTTAGAACAATTCTTAGAGGCCCTCCCCTATGCCACCCAAAAGTGGCTACGCCAACATCATAGTTTGACAACCGCACAAGCAGTCGAAATGGCTTCGTCTTTTTCGAGGGCTCAACCAAAAGGTTTTCCATTCGAACAGGAACGAGAAAAGAAAATGATAATAGGAAAAACGGAAAAAATTGTTCCACGAGGCAGAGAGGCACCACGCCCTCGGACGTGGAGAACTGACAACAATATCCCTTCCGGACCACAATGTTTTGAGTGTGGCCAATGGGGTCACATTGCAAGGATGTGCACAAAGAAACGACACGATGAAGAACCGATGGAGGTCGGCTACCTCCCCAAGGCAGTACTGTTTTCAGCTGAACTGGGCGGATCATTTAGAGTAAGTGTTACTGCCAATGGGTTCCATCTGTTGGCACTACTAGACTCGGGATGTCGCCAATCGGTGATCAAGTCCTCATATGTAAGTCCAAAGCAATACATTACGAAAGGGGTGGTTAACATTAAATGCGTTCATGGTGATATCAAACCATACCCAATCGCTGACATTGTCATTGTCTCATCAGCAGGGACCTCACCCGAAGTAAGAGTAGGCGTGATGGACAGTTTACCGGAAGACCTAATAATAGGGACGGACAACCCTGGCTTCCTAAACATGTTCAAAGACAAATTGGAAAAAAACGGTCAGAACAGCGAAATAGTAATAGGCCAGGTGGTCCAGCCCAAAGTACACTCCCTTAGTTTTGTGAAACTAACTCAGAATGCGAGTCCTCCCAAAAAGGGTTCAGCTAAGGCAGCAGGGTATGATCTTTGTAGCGCCTATGATTATGTGATACCCAGTAAAGAGAAAGCAGTGATAAAAACAGACTTGCAAATTGCCGTCCCCACAGGGTCCTACGGCAGGATTGCCCCCCGGTCATGCTTAGCAGCAAAATATTTTATTGACGTTGGGGCAGGGGTTATAGATGAAGATTTCAGGGGTAACGTGGCCGTACTCCTCTTTAACTTTGGGCCTGAATCCTTTAAAGTCTTACGAGGGGATCGAATTGCCCAACTGATTTGTGAGAGAATAGCCTGTACGGAATTGAAGGAAGTAGAAAGTTTGGACGACACCGACCGGGGGTCTAGAGGGTTTGGATCCACTGGAGTACATACCGGGGCGGTACATGCGGTTCTTCCCCATGACCCGTGGGTGATGGATAAGAGCTTCAAATTCGCCCAGATTAGTGACCCAACGCTCGTGAATGCATGGGAACAGGCACACCAGAGGGAGGTGGGATCAAAAAAATTTCCTGGCTTCATCATTAAGGATGACCTGTTATATAGGATTGGGTGTGAAGGTGACCCTGCCCAACTTTTAGTACCGGTCACATTCCGAGACCAGGTCCTTTTTTTTGCGCACAGTCACCTTGTTGCCGGCCACTCAGGCGCTGAGAAAACAACCCAGAACATCCTACGACAATTTTTCTGGCCCGGAATTTATAGAGACGCCGAGTCATTCTGCCGACAATGTGATATTTGCCAGCGGATGAATATGGTTAGACCTCCCGCTGTGCCATTGCAACCTTTGCCGGTTATAGGGAAGCCTTTCGAGAGGGTCGGCATGGACCTGATTGGTCCTTTGCCGAGGACGAAAAAGGGGTTTCAACACATCCTGGTCGTGGTTGACTATGCCACGCGATTTCCAGAAGCCTTTCCCTTGTCGGTTGCCAACTCTAAACAGGTAGGGGACAAAATGATCGAATTGTTTAGCAGAGTCGGTTTCCCTAAGGAAATTCTGACCGACCAGGGCACACCATTTGTCTCAAGGTTGATGAGAGAAATTTGTAGTACGTTGCACATCCACCAGATTCGTACCTCGGTCTACCACCCTCAAACGGACGGACTGGTGGAACGTTACAATCGTACTATTAAATCTACTCTCCGCAAAATGATGGAAGTTAGTGGCTCTGATTGGGACAAGATGCTTCCGCTTGCATTATATGCAATAAGGATTCAAAAACAGAGTAGCTTGGGGGTCTCGGCTTTTGAGCTACTGTACGGCCGCCAACCCCGCTCCTTACTGGAAATGACCAGGGATGCTTGGGTCAACGAACAAAATGAAGAGGTTACAGCAACACTGGATTACGCAACGGCTCTGAAATCCAATCTAGGTAAGGTGAGGGAGCTGGCGATGGGCCACCTTTTGGTTAGCCAAACCAGCCAGAAACGTGCTTATGACAGGGGCAAGAAGTGGAGGCAACTTCAAGTGGGGGATTGGGCGTTGGTTCTTTTGCCATCTTCCTCACACAAATTCAAGGCCGAGTGGATGGGCCCCTATAAGGTTGTGGAGGTTATTGGGCGCACTAGTTATAGACTACAAGTGGCTCCGAGCAAACTACAGTCCTATCACATTAATCTTTTAAAAAAGTGGCTGGGGCCGCCTCCTGCCGACGTTCACATGGCTGATGGAGCTGGATCTCATGGCTCTACCATTGACCTCCTAGTGCATAATGAGGAATTGCAAGACCGACAACAGTCGGAACTGAGAATGACTCTGTGTACATTTCAAGATGTGTTTTCTAGCCGCCCGGGGAGGACCTCTATGGCGGAACATTGCATCGACACTCCTCCTGGCAAGAAGGTTAGGATTAAGCCCTACAGGGTCCCAGAAGCCAGAAGGGCGGCTATAAAACAGGAAGTGGAGGAAATGCTTCGCTTAGGAGTGATACAGCCATCGAAGAGCGACTGGTCCAGCCCCATTGTTATGGTACCGAAACCTGATGGCAGTAGAAGGTTTTGTATGGACTTTCGGGCCCTAAATGACATCTCGCTCTTCGATGCGTACCCCATTCCGAGGGTCGATGAATTAATTGAAAAATTAGGAAATGCCAAATATATTTCAACCCTTGATTTAACTAAAGGGTATTGGCAGGTCCCCTTACGTCAGGAAGATATCAAAAAGACGGCTTTTTCTACTGAGGAGGGCCATTTCGAATTTACTGTCTTACCCTTTGGCCTACATGGGGCGCCAGCTACATTTCAGCGCTTAATGAACAAAGTATTGGCAGGGCTAACGGACTTTACATCGGCCTATCTGGACGATATTGTTATATATAGCCCAGATTGGCCATCTCATCTGCAACATCTGTCCACGGTGCTGAACACTCTGAGGAAGGCCGGCCTCACGGTGAATGCAAAAAAATGTAAATTGGCCTTTCGAAAGGTCAAATACCTTGGCTATGTGTTGGGGCATGGACTAATAGAGCCGCAGATTGAGAAAGTAAGGGCCATTGCTGACACCCCGTTCCCTGCAACTAGGAGGGAGATGAGATCTTTTTTAGGGCTAGTGGGCTACTATAGAAGATTTATTCCGCAATTTGCCGATATTGCAGCCCCTCTTACTGATGCACTGAAGGACAAGGGCAAGGCCTCTTCGCCGGTACTTCCTACTGACTTGATGCAGGAGGCCTTTCACACTCTGAAAACCATCATTACTTCTACCCCCATGTTGTCCTCCCCTGATTTTTCTCGCCCTTTCTCGTTGCACACAGATGCATCGGACTACGGGATTGGAGCTGTTCTTTCCCAGATAGGGTCTGATGGGATGGACCACCCGATTCTATACGTCAGCAGTAAACTTTTTCCCAGGGAGTTGAAGTATGCGACAATAGAAAAGGAGTGCCTCGCAATCAAGTGGGCCGTTGAAAAACTGGCATACTACCTCGAGGGGCGAAGGTTCAATCTCTACACTGATCATGCTCCTCTGCTCTGGATGGCCCGAAACAAATCTAAAAACGACAGGGTTCTGCGATGGTTTTTGTCGCTTCAGCCCTATACTTTTTCTGTCCACCACCGGAGGGGTTGTGAAAATGTGGGAGCCGACTTTCTGTCACGTCACCCACTCACCGATCGTGAGTGTCCGGAGGGGGAGGTATGTAACAGCCTAGGGGTACACCACGATTCTCCAGCCAAGAAGGGACGTAATACCATCTCCACCTCTCACCCATTATACCCTCTGCAGAAACCCGACACAGACATTGACATTTATGCGGAACACTGGCCCTTTAAGGATGAATGGAACAGCCAGTGGGAGGAGTCACGGCAAGAGACGGAAGCGTTTTATGCCGGAGAAGACGAATCAGAGGTGTGCTTGTTCACCAGGAGGAAGGAGGCGAGAGCGGAGAGCGAAGACGGAGTGAGAGACGGAGCAGAGCGGAGTTTTGAGACTTGGGACGCGACGAGAGCTGGAAGCGGAGAACCGGACGAAGAAGACGAGACGCCAGGAGGCCACCGACCCCACGAGCCGCCCAGCCATACACCCGCGGGAGGTGTATGGCTCAGCCAGGTACGGGACAAACTCAGGGGCTGGGTAAAACGTTAAACTAATAG
Source organism: Lissotriton helveticus (assembly GCF_964261635.1). Classification (NCBI taxonomy): domain Eukaryota; kingdom Metazoa; phylum Chordata; class Amphibia; order Caudata; family Salamandridae; genus Lissotriton; species Lissotriton helveticus. Next base: position 463,472,450 of record NC_136073.1, on the reverse strand, counting down.
GACCGATCCACACCGAGTGAACTCCCTTCTGGTCTAGGTGTACCTTTTCCCTGAGCACATTCTCCCCTTCACGTCGGCTTTAGGTTAATTGGTTGTCACTTGTGGTTGGTCCTCACTCCCTTCCCCTTTAAACACGGTTAAGGCACCGAATAAGAAACTGATAGCTGCTATCTTTTCTCCTATATTCCCCAACTGAGCGACAAGACGGAGCCGGACGAGGCCGTCACGAGGAGAAGAGTAGACAGAGACCATAAGACAGCGTCATCTGAATCGGAGAGGAGAAAGACTACAAGAAGTCGCTCGCCTAGGAAAAAGGCTCCCATCAAGAAGAAAAGTTCAGACTCCTTGTATTCTAAAATAAACCCCACTAAAACGAAGATCAGTGTATTGCCTATTCTTCCCGCAACTGTAACAGATCTTTTGTCAGTGGGGCTTAATTCCTGATGTCTTGTAGTAACACCTCACAGGATGGTTCGTAGTCTTCGGTGTTTTGGATTAACTAGTCCTGACGAATGCCTAGGTAAACTAAAACCATTTAACGGCAGAAACATGTTGACTGACTTAAATAGAAATCTGAATTAACCAAATCATTACCTTTGGCAACCTATTCAGACACACATTTCTTCTTTTTATCTGTGTCTTAGGGATCACACATTAAAATTAATTTTTTGATACCCTTTAGGCACTTTTTATCTATATAACTCACTGCACGCCCTTCTACACACAACCAGCTCCGCAGTCTCCTGGCGTCGCAGCACACGAAAGAGGCACTCGGCCTCTTTTGTGGGGCCTGATGATGAAGCATGACACTGACCAGGTCAGTGTGTGAGGGCCTTCTATACCACCCAAATTGGATGTGTGTTCCCCCAGTACTTTGCTCCTTTCTGTGGTTCTTTTGATATTTATATGAACCTCTCTTTTGTTGTTTATTTGTATGAAACCGGGGACTAAGAGGGAGTTCCTTATATCTCCCTGCCTCTCCTATTGTTGTTTTGTTGGAGAACTCTTAAAGTCATTTGCTGTGCTATACAATACCATTAGCAAAGAAAATGGCTTTAACTTAATAAAAGGCAAGACCTACTGCATTTTTAATGCTTGTTTAGTAAAGGCCTTGGACTGGCTCAATCTCTGGCACGACCCATTCTTTTCTTTTATCCTTAATCAGATCGAAATCTCCCTCAGTCGGGACTGTGATGTCAGGTGTCTGTAAGATGTCTACACTTGCCTGTTTTAGGAATGTCTCCTGGCCTTCATTGGGTGCTTAGATAATCACCAGGGTGAATTAGTCTGACTGCAATCTCAGTCAGAAGGCTAGTACCCTGCCCACCTGCTCTGTCCCTGTCTCCCCAACCTCTCTGTGAAATTTATGGGGGATGAGCCTGCCTACCCCATCCTTTTTGGTTGGTCCAAATGACCAATATTGTTTGGGCAACCAATATAATTTCAGTCTATGCCAGTCCTTAGTGAAGACATGAGTCTCCTAAATATGACAAATATCACATTCTGTCTCATTAAGCATTGATCGCACTGCTAATCATTTTGAATGGCTATTCAGCCTATCGGCATTAAATTGGACTATTTTAACATTGAAGGTGTACGGTGTTGAATAACCACGCACATGGTTCCCTCTTGTTTGTGTTGCTTAGTGGACCAACCTGTGTATGGAGGACAAGGGTTTCTGTGATTAATATTTTTAGGTGGAGGTAATAGTGAGAATCTCTCATGTCATGGCATTAAAGTGTGTAAACAAACAATGACATCAGACTTAATCGGTACAACCAACCATTCTGGTAGTGAAGTCCATAGGCAGCCATCGGAGGCCCACTCACTGGATACAATCGAAGCAATGTCTCCGCTGTGAAACAGACAACCCCTTCCCGACCCAGTCTCTTTGCACATACTGTATCTGCATATACGCCTCCTAGGGACTACCTCCACAAGCCATCTTCTTTTGAATCGGGTCACGTGATTTGCCTGTGAGTCTTCAATTCACAGCAGCTTGTCAAGGACCACCTGACTTTCCTGGGCCATTGTGTATTTATCCCACTTCAGCTCTTTTGTAGATCTGCAGATGTTTTTAAACGCCTCTTGCGGAAGCTGGTGAACCACCTGCAAGTATGTTTTTTGAAGTAAGGGAGATGAGATGGGTTCCTCAAGACCTGTTAAGGGCCATTGTAACAATAATCAGAACTATGATTGGCTCAAAACTGAAGCCAACATTCTAGCACCAAAACACGTATATTGACAATACATATGCACCAAACTCTGATCCCCCGCAACAAATCTGACTGTGTGCCTGGCAGGAGGAAAAGGCTTATCATCATGTGACTTAATAGTGTCCTAGAGTACACATAGTAGGTGGCTGAGCAGGTAGTGGGTCTTTCCTTCCATGCCAAGTAGACTTTTGACTCTTGCAAATAGAGCTTCCTCTTTGCCATGTTCAGAAGGATAGGTGAAGGGACTGGTTTCCTACCCTGGCTAAGGCTGCTTATACAAGGGTTTGGGTAAATGGTTTCCTATTGATCACTTTTCCGTTATACAAGGGTAGCCCCTTTTTCTGCTGCTGTTCGAAATGATCATTCTAGAGCAGGATAAATGCTTTACTCGGGGGGCCTGCAGCGAGTGCATGGATGGGATTCTAGAATCTCCCTCTATGCAGAGGACATTCTGTTTTACCTTGCAGATCCTAACTCTATTAGTAGAGTTCTTTAGCTAGTTTGAATATATGACACCTGTGGATGCCATATAAAGTGGGAAGAGTCAACACTGTTCCCTCTCACTAATTGGTCAATGAGTCCGGGATCTGCTTCCCCGCTCCGGATCCCCTAGGTGCGGTTCAACTATTTAGGCATGTACATTATAAGAGATGTTACAAGCAATACATACACAACCTAGAGGGACTGCTGACCCGATTTAGTGGCTGAGACACACTGGTGCAGACTTCCCCTGTTACTGCTCGGAATGGCGGTAGTATACAAAAAAGGATGTCTCTTCCCATATTTCTTTACATATTGCCGAGTGTCTTTTGCTGGGTGCCGCAGTCTGACTTTATACAAATAGACAAAACACTGTGGACCCTACTATGGAAAGGTAAGACCCCATCACAAATCTCCCATGCAAAACTGCGTCAAAGGAGTTACGATAAGAGAATCACCCTACTAGACATGCCATGCACTTCTGGACGTCCCAATAAATGGTGCTCAGTGGCTGGGTATTCTCTGCCCAAGAAGCCCTGACCTTTCAATTCGACAATCAAGACATAGGAGGTGTAGGATATCGGTGGTGATCTGTGGAGGGCCCCCCAGGTGACTAGCTGGAACTTGCTCTTGTGGATCACTTGGCATCGAAGGCAACAGCTAAATTAATAGGGTGGCACAATACAGCAGCAGAATGAACCCCACCTCGGACAGCCATGTTTTGAGAGAGGTGGGATACCTACAGGGATTTTGGTGATGGGACTCTCTCTGTATCTTCAAACTCGGTGACATCTGGGCCGGCTAAGAAATTAAATATATAAGGAGGAAGAGGAGAAATACACCATTGGAAGACCAGAAGCCTTCAAGTATGTGCAATTGAATCAGGCTCTGGATAAACACAAAGCGCTAATGACTTATGTGCAAGAGTACCCTCTATGCCCTTGAGTGTAGTGTGTTGATGGAGCCCCCCCACCCTGCGCCCGCATACAAGGGACATATCACAGATATGCAAAACACTTAATAACAACAGACGTGGCGGTCTGGGCAAGTTTAGTTCGAAGTGGGAGAGGTATTTGAGAGCGATGGAGGACTCTTGAGTTGGAGGAGGCAAACTGAGTGCCTACAGAAGTAACTATCAAGGCGGGTTCCTGCTGATGCAACTTAAAATACTCTGCCAAATGTACTGCAAGCAGACCCTTCTGAATTCCCATGGCCTCACGCATTCTGTTTTGTGCCTTGGGCGCAATGGAGGGACCAGGGGTGTAACTCAGGCCCCTGCAACCTCTGCGGCGAATGGGAATCCCCAGCCGTTCATGGTGCCCTCTTCCAGTCCATGGCCAGTGAATATCTATGAGATATAGGGTACTCCGGCCCCTCATCACATCTGCAAAGGGACCCCATCATTTTATATTAAGCCATTGGAGGGGCAGGGAATTTCATCCACACATGGTAGAATTGCCCACTGATTGGGGAGTTTTAGCGACCAATAAGGGCCTTCCTATTGAGGGTACTAGATTTTATAATAGAGCTGAAGGCCAGGATCCCCCTGCTGGTCATATAGGGAAATCAGCCACCACCAAAGTAGAGTAAGCTGCTGTGTGACACCTGCCAAGCTGTCGCTAGATGATACACAGCTAAATTGTGGGGCAGTGCACTGGCATCTAACGCCCATTGCTGGTGTTTCAACTGGGGCTGGTGCTTGGCAGCTGACACAGAGATAGAAAAGAGTATAGGGCGCCTTCGCAAATTTCAAAATTTTCCTACGTTTTGGGGTAGATGGTGTGAGTTTAATGAGCTTTCACACCATCATAATGCTGTCCCATGGGAATCCATTTGACTGATATACAGAGGGCTTGATGGTGCATCTGTTTGAATCCCTTCTGCTCATGAGTAAAGGGAAGGACTGTAGGCTCTGATGTATACAGGTTGACAACGGTATGTATAGCATGCTTCACAATAACTTCTTTGTCTCCCCAGTAGACATATTGTGATCACTGGACATCCTGCTACTGACACTGTGGGTATGCATATGGTGATTTTCAAACAAAAAAAATAGCACTCATGAAAATGTATTTCACTTCTCACTCCTGTTTGGGTGCCAAGGCGTGATGGTGCTGCAGCCCTCTTCATGTACGGTGTTACAGAATGAAGTACACTTAATCTCCTAATCTTCTTTACCCATAATCTCTCAAACACAGACTGCAGGGGGACTTTGCTCCACACATTCTGCTTTTTCAAAATAGATTCAGACGCTTCTGAAATATACTGCCTAAACTGCAAAGAGTTACAGCGCTCTATATTGCACCTAAAATCCTGTAACTCCGGATATACCTTTGGCAAACATTTTCAATGCATATTATTCTTAACAAAAGCTTCAGAAAAACAAACTCAAGTAACTGCAGAGTGAATCATTCAATATATAGATAGCTCCTCGTTCTGAGTGGATCAGATCGTTTGGCTTCGAGCAGGGGTTAAGTGGGATGAAAAAACTGGCGTGGGGGTCTCTCAAAGGGGCGTGGTCAATGTAATTAAGTGCGTGGTTTAAAACACTTAAGTTAAAAGTCTGTGTTTAGCATAGTGTTCTGCCCGACTGGTATTTTGCTGCTTCTGTCATTGCATCCATGATATATAATACAAGTAACATTACACCTACAACATGCCAGGAGTATTGGTTTTGTCAATGGTTGTTAGTTGCATAAGCAACAACGATGGCTTTGTTGAATATAATATGAACATCCTTCAATTCAGTTCAGAAATGATGAGACTGTGAAAGAACTTTAGTGAGTCTCTAAGAAGTTACCCCAAAGGCATTGAAGGGTGGCACTGCTGTAGAGTTAAGATTTTTCTTCACCCTGAGGGTGATTGTAAAAATGGAGAGCCCAAAAGGAACCCTTCTCCGTACCTGCTTTTTAGAACAGCACCAAGGGGGACCCGGCAAACTTAAAGACCTGGGTTCGGGGTTATGTGTTACACTGACGACACCAATCCTAACGGCGTTAAGGTAAGTAAATATACCGTCCATAGGGTGACCAGATCTTGAGAACCAAACGCATGGACATTTGGGAAAAATAGAAGTAGGAATACCTTTTTTTACCAACAGAATGACGCAGAAGGACAGCTGTCATCAACATGGGATCACAGAAGATGCATTAAAGAAAGTAAATAAAATGTAATTTCTACAACCAAAATCGTACCTACTAAATTGCTTACTTATAACAGCTGCTAACTAGCAAGGTTTTAGAACGCCAAATAAGTGCCTCTCACTGTTTTTTAGTCAACCCCCTCTAAAAACCGGGACATGACCCAAAATTGCTGAAATCTGACGTGATAGCTGGTGAAAAACTGGTACTGTCCGTGCAAATCTGGAACGTCTGGTCACCCTAACTGTCCAGAAGCTCTCAGTGCACTTAAAATCGGCTTTCCCAGCACAGAAGTCTGTTTGCATCGCCCGCCTGCAGGGTCCTCGTGGCAGGCAGGTGCCACACTCAAAGCTCCTTTGAAGAGCCCTGTCATGGGCCGGTCATTGTAGTTAACTTAATATGGCGTAGTGGCCGGCACCTGACAGCGCCGGGTAGATCAAGAATCACCTGCCTGTTTGGCAGTGTCCCCACAATGACTTTGTGATGACAAATGGAGTGCTCGGTGCCACTAATAATGGCTAGTTTAAGATTTCAGCTCCAACATTCCAATGCGCATATACCTTTTTAAATTTAATTATGCCCTGTGCGGGTGAAGTGTTCTAATAAGTCTCACAGCCCTTAACAATCACTATAGCCCTCAGTAGCAGGCTATAATACTGTATTAGATCATTCTCGTTGTGAGCAACTGTGAGCAGTTGGTGTTTAGAAAAGGCCTAACCTTTCATCTTTAGAAATACTGAAGTAAGCTCTGTTTTTGCTAAAATACTTGCAATTAAGCAATGTTGGTTGAAAGTCGGTGTGATGTGAAAGCCTAATGATTACCTTGAGAAGCTATATAGCAGCCACTAAAGCTTTAAAACTCAAATTGTGATTGTCTAGTGGAGCTTTACTAAAGGACAAGACTCAATGGTGAAGAAGTTCACCAGCTGCTGTCAGTTAATACTTTCTGATCGGAACTTCCAGTAGCAGATTCCTCACCATTTGAATATTCCCCAATCGTCAGACTAGATCTGGAAACCTTTCAGCAGTATCGCTGCACGCTGGTAAGTGGTGCCCTGCGGCCCCGCACCAACAGTTTTTCCCTCTCACAATGATGTGCAGAGCTTATGTAGGCGACACTCCAGTGCACTGATGTCCGTTCCTTTTTAGTCCAAGGAATGTCTCCCCCCCCCCCTAAAATTACAGATTTTAAGCCCTGTAGGAAGTGTCGCAAGCAATGTCTGTGAGCAATCCCTATCAGGTGTGCCTGTTGTGTCTGGGGTCGTGCCATGACTCAAAGGCCTGCAGTGACTGTATGTTGATGAACCCGAAGACCATCTGGGACCGTGAAGCTAAACTTTGGATCGACAAGTATGATAAGACTTCTCGCCGTGACCGCTCCATGTTGCATTCCAAGATTCGGTCGTGGTCCCGTTCTGCTCCAGGAGTATGCCGAAGCAGTTCGCGAGGCTGGTCTTTGTTGTAATCTAGATCACCTAGTAAGTAAAAAAAAAATCATAAGAAATCAAAGCGGGACTCTCTGCCCCCGTTCACCACTCACATTCACCTGAGTAGAAGCAGGGCCATAGATTTAGATCTCATTCTAAGAATCGGTTCAGACTAATGTATTGACAGAAGTTCTCCAGCTGGGGTAAACATCAGAGACCCTACTGCCCATTAACAAGGCCTTATTAGCCACCTTATTGGGGGGGCATGAGCCAAACCTTGCCCTAGTCCACCAATCAACTGCCAAATTGCGCAATGCCATCACCCAGCCTTGGGCAATCCTGTTTTTCTATCCCAGTACCCCTCCCCTGACATTTTAGCCATGCAAGCATCCTTAAGTAAGACACATCCAACATGTTCCCAACTACTTCCCCAGACTGAGAGTTAAAATGTGTTGAAATATTTGGCACACACGTATTTTGATAACCCAGCTTGGCGTTCAGGTCTGTGAATGCCAGGTGCCTGTTGTGGGTCTATTCCCATGTCCTTTGGGACTCTATAGCTCGAGTCCTCCCAGGTGTCCCTGAAGATTTCTGACCGGTCCTTGGCCAGGCCATTCATGATGGCCAGGATATCACCAAGTTCACAATTCATTGTGGCTTTGGCACTACCAATTCCATACGGCTGGCCTTTGGTACCAGTGTTGCCATTCGCTGCCACGCCTGTGTTAAAGATTTTTGTGCATTTATATTTTTATACATCCTTAACATGCAGAATTTAGTTTTACACTTGATTTCACATGTACACACTGATATAGTACTTTTGCCTTTAAAACAATGTTTTTATTGCTTTTAAAACACGTTTTCTATGTTGTGTTAGAAATGTCTTTCTTAGCCTTGTTAACTAGGCCTCAGTTTGGGCCGGCCTTGTTGCCATGTATTCAAAATGCATGTCACCGTGGCTTCCCCCTGCACATTTCACTGTTTATTTCTGTAGCTTCAAGATTGACAATGTGCTATCTACACCTGTGCCAGCAGATCTAGGTGTCCCACAAGGATCTTCCCTCTTCCCACACTGTTCAACCTCGTCATGGAACCGCTCGCCACCTTGCTCCAAGCATCCAATGTTCAATTCCATATGTACGCCGATGACACACAACTTTACCTAAAGCTACGATCCCCGGAAGATATCTAACTTCTGAATTCTACACTTAGTAACACTCAATCCTGGTTGGCCGTTAATCACCTCAAACTAAATGCTCTGAAAACTGAGTTTCTACTCATCTCACCTCCGGCGAAAATTACCACCACCCAAACCTGGCTCAATACCCTAACAGCACTCAATGTCCAACCTACCATCGTGGACTCTGCGAAATCCCTAGGCATCACACTCGACGCCAAGCTCAACATGCAACAGCACGTTAGCAAAGCAACAAAAGGAGCTAATTTCCAAATCAACACACTGAGGAAATTTAAACCCTTCCTCCCAGTCAAGGACTTCCAAACGGCTGTACAAGCGTTAGTCATCCCTCGCATAGACTATGGAATTGTGGCCCTCCGCGGACTCCCGTTAGCCACAACAGCACCCCTAAGAGCCTCCCTGAACGCTGCCGCGAGACTCATCACTGGCTCAAGAAAACATTCGCATATATCCCCAGACTTAAAATCTCTAAAATGGCTACCTTTTGAAGCCAGAATACAGCTAAAAATTGCCGTTATGACACATTCGGCCGTGCACCACAAGGCACCCAACTACCTCGCTCAAAAGTTGTCTATATCAGGTGGCTCGAGATCCAATAGAAGTACAAAAAACCTACTCCTGAAACCTCGTAGATTCCGGAAGGAAAAAACATACAAGCGCTCCTTTTCAGGAATGGCACCCAGGATCTGGAATGCACTCCCTCCTGAAACCAGGCTTATCTCCTCCACTGCATTCTTCAAGAAAAAGGTGAAAACCATCCTCATGGCCAAGTTCACCTGAACTTTATAAGTGCTGGATCAGAGTCTCTGCATCGCTGTGTTTTTTGAACTTTTGATCTCCTGATTGCCTATTGGCACTATATTCTTATTTGATTGTGACACTATTATGCTACTCTCCTACTACCGACCACTATATGATACACTTTAGTTTGTTGAATCACCCTCACGATGCCCCCACCCCTTGTTCTCTCTATCCTTAGAATTTGTTATAAGCCATCCCTACATCCAAAGTTTACCTGTACTCTGTTGTAGCGTGATCAATGATTTTGCGCCGTCTTATACTACTTGTTACCTGGTTGTATATTGGTATGTTCTCTGTACACTACTGTTTTCCTATTATGTTAGTGACTATTATACTGTTCCCATTAGTTCTGTTCAGTCCTGTTGCCCCTACCCCTGTCTCTGTGAAGCGCTCTGATATCTGTAAAGATCTTGTTTGCGTTATATAAAACTCTGAATAAATAAATAAATAAACATTTGTTTATTTCCATTGTCATCGTTCATGCTGTTCTCGAATAATCTTCCCCGGTTTAGTCACAAAACTGCAACTTTTGCTTCAAGATCTTCCCGCTAGTTCACTGTACCCTAATCTTCCATAATAGCTTATTGATGTTCATGTATCTAGTTTGTTCCACCGTCTCTGGATGGTATTCGCTTAGAGTGTTCAGAATAATTATTCATGTAGTGGGATAGTGCTTATGTGTTAAGACACTATGCATGTTAATGGGACTGTTCTCTGATTTGCTGAGAAAGTAACATATTTTGTTAAGCCACAATGATTCTACAGTTTTACTAATTTCATATGTGAAAATAATGTATAAAACCCCTCGAATTCTGGGGGTGAGCCCGAAGACTTGGATGCTGCTAGGGATGCTGTCCATTTCTCTATTGATTTTGCTGCTCACTTGGTACTTAGATTATTTTTGATCCTGTACTTCACTGTAATGCTGTTTTAGCTGAAACACCTTTATGGCAATTATCCTGTACCACAACTTACATTTTTTGTAATAAATCTTTTAAACTGTTCAGCTGATCTGGCTCTCAATGATTGAGCTCTCAGTTGACTGTTTTCTGATATTTTTGATGTGCTGGGAGGTGCATTACCTCGGGGACACATTGCCTCATGAAGTTGAAGTTTAACTGTCTCTGATTCATTGCATTGTGGGTGATCTGCTGAGATAAAAGTTTGGGTAGTTGCAGGGCCCATCGTGCCCAGACCTGGCTGCACTCCACCATTTTTTCAGGCGATATTCAGTCGTTCCTCATGGACATGCTGTTCAATGGGAACTTGCCTGTCTGGGGACAAAGCGGACTCTGCTCTTGAGCGGTTCAAGGAGTTTAAGGCTACGGCACGCTGCTTGAGCTCATCTGCCCCGCAGAGCATATTGCTAACCTCATTAGCCCTAACACTCCTTTCAGGGTTTTGCAGAGGTACCCCATGCTACCAGCCAATCCAATCTAAGCATGGAGCCCAGAAGTTTTGCAGCTATGGTGCCCATGGCCCCTGCGGCCAAGGTCAATGGGCTGCCCAGTCCACTATACCCCTCAAACCCACCTGCAAACCCCCTTTATGTTATGTTATATACATTTATTACGCGCACGGCTACTCGTGAGTGACCCGGCGCGAGACCAGACCGGGTAAAGCGATGGGCTTTAGGTGAATAAATGAGTTTTCAATTTCTTTTTAAATACCGTTGGATCCTGGATGGTGCGCAGGACCAGAGGAAGAGCATTCCATGCAAGTGCCGCTTTCACTGAAAAAGAGCTGTCCCCTATCATCTAACGCTTGAAACGTTGGACCTGGGCAAAACATAAGGATGAAGAACGCAGGGAGCATGCAGAGACATAGAAGGATAAGCGCTTCTGCAAATAAAGAGGGCCACACCCGTGGAGCGCACGGTGGACCAAAGTCAGAAGTTTACATTTCACTCTAGCCGCCATGGGCAGCCAGTGGAGAGAGCGCAGCTGTTGATGCACACTGTCCCTGGCTGACAGACCCAAAAGAGTCTGGCTGCGGTATTTTTAACCACCTGACCTGCAACTTCTTCAGCAGGTAGCCCAAAATGCCAGAAAAAAGGGCATTGGCGTAATCCAGCCGAGACCAGATCAACGCACAAGTGACTGTTTCCCTCGCCGCTTTCGGCAGGAGGGGGAAAAATCTTGTGAAAGATTTAAGCAGGCTGAAGCAATCACCAGCTAGCTTCTTGGTATGTACTGAGAAGAAAAGACCTTCATCAAACCAGACCCCAAGTTTTTTGCTGGCTTCCCTATTGAGGTCGGTAGTGAGTGAGTACTCGGGAGGCCATAGCTGCTCTCTGAAATTGAGGGAGAATTTACTGAATAACAGAATCTTTGATTTTTCTTCATTGCACTTGAGAGGAGTAACATAGATATTAAAAAGGAGGGGACTTGGCAGATCACGGCCACCTGGTGCGAGGCAGGATCTGACAATTGCTGGAGGGAGGCAGGATTAAAAAATTCATGCCAGGTTGACTGACCACAACCCCAGACAAATGGGTCCTGCAAATTGTTCTGCAGGGCTATGCCCTTCCCAACAACTAAAGGAGGACCATCTTTCCGTAATACGGAAGAAAGCGCAAGCCCTTTTGGCCTGGGGGGCTATCGCGGGGGTGCCTGCGGCAGAATTAGGACGTAGTTGCTACTTCCTGGTGACCAAAAAGGATGGAGGCCTCCGGTCTATTTTAGACCCGTGCCCTCTCAATGCCTTCCTCCGAAGGGAGGAATTAAAAATGCTCACATTATCCCTGGTCTTGTCTGCCCTGGATGCTCGAGACTGGATGGTGTTAGGTTATATGCAAACAAGGGGACCCAAATCCGATTGGCCAGGGACCTTTGGGTGTAGCTATTTTATATGAACAGTGGTCCCTAACAACAGAAATGGAAGTAGGAATTTTTATAGAAATACAATGAAATCTATATACGTTTGTCCATTCGGACATGGAATCTTTAATATATTTGTCTTAAGGTAAAACAAAACAACCAACATTCAAGTGGGAACACATACGTCGTGAAAAATAAAAAAGGAGAAATAAGGCTCGGGCATTTACATGGCCTTGGATTTAAATATGCAGTAATCCAAGAAAGTACAGAAAACATTACCATGGCACATTACATTGAATAATTTTGATAGTGTCATGGTGTACAGTCGACAGTCGACGTTTTGATCCCATACAACTTGCTACCGGGATCATCATCAGAACATAAGAATATATGCCCGAGACTAATGCCTGTTGAACAATCACACCAGTAGACCCATGCCCTGGACGGGACTGGGAGCAACTGACAAGGCAAGTGCGTGGGCGCACGCCATAAGAAACCCCTTACAAGGTCCAGTGGGTCCTATAGTGATGTATTTTCCAGTATCCATGGTGAAGGAAGCTGAATTAAATTATAGCAATCCACTTATGAGCTTCGGTGGACATTAGAGTGACAATGTTCGTAGTAGGTTCCCTTGGGGTACAGGATCCAAAAACGATCCGTGTGGCAGTGCTGCAGGATCCGAGTCGGGACCTGAATAAGCCCAGCGGTGAAGTGTGCGCACCGGAACTCCGAGACTGGATGATAGCACTGGACCTGCAGAACGACTATTTCTATACACCTGTCCTGCCGGCCCACCTGTGTTAACTGCGATTTGTGGTGGGACAGGAGCATTCCAGTTCACTGTGCTCTCCTTTGGTCTCACAAGTGCTCCTCAGGTGTTCATGAAATTGATAGCAGTGGTGGCAGTACATTTTGAGAGGTCTGGGGTGGATGTCGTTTCCAACCTGGCTACTGAAGGTAGGCTTCCCCCATGCAGTCGGCAACCATCTACAGCAGTGGTTCCCAAACTTTTTTGTCCTGTGGCTCCCTTGACCTAATCGGCAGTTGGCGGTGGCTCCCCACCATTTTTTTACCGGTGGGCGGGATGAAAGCCGACCACGTATTACCGAACCTATGGAATGCCCTGCCTGAGGCACTCCGTAAGGAGGGGTAACCTGCTCCGTTTCAGGAAAGCCCTGAAAACCAACCTTTTCAGAACAGCACACAGCCTAGCGTAAATCCTGCCCCTCCCTCTACTCTCTCTCAGTACCTCGGTTGTTATGTCTTGTGGTCAAAAGCGCCCTGAGACCTGCAGGTGATTTGGCGCTATATAAACCCGCTATAACAAATAACAAAAATAACGAGTGCCTGCAAAATTATGAATATGTCGCACAAAGCAATCTGAAACCATGGCAGCTATGAGAACCGGACTATAATTTACCCTCACAAGTCACCTTTTATGTGCATTTTTGTTCAATTACGGCGGCGGACTTCACTTACCAATTTCCTAGAGTTGAGCAGAGGTTCCCCACGAGGCACGGCGGGCAGGCAGCAGAAACGAGGCTCAAACGCTGCTCACAACAGGTATGGCCGTATGCCAGTAATGGCGGAGACTCTACCTTCGGAAAGCACGTACAACGTGTACGTAAGCACGCCGCTCATGGCCCAAACCATCATACAGGATGATGAAGGGGGGCATTTCTAACTCCCCCCGTAGGTTCCCAAATCGTGCGCGGTGCACCTGGCCACTCATTGCGGCGCACCGGGGTGCCACGGCGCACAGTTTGGGAACCACGGATCTACAGACTCCGGTGACCCTTCCTTGGGGTTCACAATTAGCATGCCGAAGTCATGCCTGACTCCTTCTCAATGCTCCCCTTCATTGTAGCCATTCTGGACACCGTTCGGTTTTGTGCCTTTCTCCCGGCAAAAAGTCTCCACCAAAAAGAGCGTTACCAAAGGCAAGACACCTGTTCATTATGACCACAGCCTGAACATTCCATAACATACCATAAGTAAGTTTTGTTGCCCTGGACTGCTGAGTGGTCATGACCTCCAAAGTCGGTGTTAACCACTGTTAAGAGCCTGCCTTGTAAATATGGATGTATGGGTGTAGACATGTACAACTGATAGGAAGGGCTATGAACAGCCAGGATCAACCAGCAGCATGTGAGGAAGAAGTGGTACCTGACCATGGAATCTCACCCAACATATGGCAATAAATCTGCTTACTGTCTCTCTTCTTCATAATGCTCTACCTGAACCTTGAATGCAGGCAAACTGTGGTTGGTGCCAGCATTTTCAGCTTGCTGACTGACTGAGATATTTCAAGAGTTCTTATACGAAGTTCTGATTTAAGTGTTATTGACCTCTGCCTAGGCCTTAATGAGTTGTTTGGCGCTCTCCAGCTTGTGCTAACTTATATTAATAACCCGTCCCACAGTTCTGGGTTGGTACCAAGGACGATGGTTATGAGTGAAAGTGTCATTAACAGCCACCACCTGCCCATTTTGTGGGTTATTGCCATTGAACTGAGAACGTAGGCAAACAGTAGTTGCTGCCAGCATTAGAAGTGTTCTGATTGGCTGAGACATAACTCACGGTTCGGCACTGGGCTGTGCTTCTTCGTTGATCCCCTCGTGTTCCTGACCCTTTGACACAGTATCTCAAAGAGGATATCACCGTCAGCTACGTGCTAGCTCCAGACCTCTCCCTGCTCCCTGAGGCTGCAGTTCTACCGATACCTTTCGCGACACCCGCTTCGCGGGTGCCGCTCATCTGCTCCCTGAGGCTGCTCCCTCCTGGTGTGAGCGGCTCCGCAGTCGGCGGAGAGCACACTCGCTCCCAGCAGAGGTCAGCCCAGGTCGAGCTCTTCAGCGAGACTTCAGCGCGTGGAGCCTACCGGGGGACTGCGAGGACCAGCATCCTTCAGTCCACACAGCTGGTGCCTCTTCCCCCGGCGGCCACGCCCCCAGCCTCCACCTTCAATTACGCTTGGGAAATCCTGCAGCTTGGGTGCCTTTCCAGGATATCACCGTCAGCTACGTGCTAGCTCCAGACCTCTCCCTGCTCCCTGAGGCTGCAGTTCTACCAATACCTTTCGCGACACCCGCTTCGCGGGTGCCGCTCATCTGCTCCCTGAGGCTGCTCCCTCCTGGTGTGAGCGGCTCCGCAGTCGGCGGAGAGCACACTCGCTCCCAGCAGAGGTCGGCCCAGGTCGAGCTCTTCAGCGAGACTTCAGCGCGTGGAGCCTACCGGGGGACTGCGAGGACCAGCATCCTTCAGTCCACACAGCTGGTGCCTCTTCCCCCGGCGGCCACGCTCCCAGCCTCCACCTTCAATTACGCTTGGGAAATCCTGCAGCTTGGGTGACTTTCCAGGATATCACCGTCAGCTACGTGCTAGCTCCAGACCTCTCCCTGATCCCTGAGGCTGCAGTTCTACCGATACCTTTCGCGACACCCGCTTCGCGGGTGCCGCTCATCTGCTCCCTGAGGCTGCTCCCTCCTGGTGTGAGCGGCTCCGCAGTCGGCGGAGAGCACACTAGCTCCCAGCAGAGGTCGGCCCAGGTCGAGCTCTTCAGCGAGACTTCAGCGCGTGGAGCCTACCGGGGGACTGCGAGGACCAGCATCCTTCAGTCCACACAGCTGGTGCCTCTTCCCCCGGCGGCCACGCCCCCAGCCTCCTTGTACTTTACAGGCCAAATTACTTCCGCGACGCGGGACGCAGCTCGGGGCGAAGCCCGGGCAAAGGGCGGGCCCTCTGAGGCCCTCAGAGACCGAGTGAGGCCGGGCAGGGCCGTCCCTCTTTCACTTGTGATTAGTGCTCCCTCTGGACTCCCTCATGGCTGAGACTTTGGCGCACCCATCTGCTGATAAGGTAGGGAGTACTATCAATGGTCCCCTTGATAACTATTTTACTAAACATGTAACTGATATTGATAGGGAAAAAAGTCTAGCAGAGCGTAGGGCAGAGCGTCGTCGTTCTGTTGAAAGCGTGAAGAACAAGGCCTCTGCCGACCTTTTTTTGGAGACCTCCATCCTCACTATCAGTTGTACTCCAACTACTGACGACCCTCCTATTCTGGAAAGCTTTCCACTCTTGCTGAGAGACTGTACGCCAACACCTTTGAGTCAGGTATTCGAGTCAGCAAATCTTAGTAATCCTCCCATCCCTTTTTCCCCTGATGCAGCGTTATCTACCAGAACTCCAGTTCAGGCCAAACATGTCCTAACTAAATCAAGGAAACATGTGGAGGTAACCATCCATCGCCCACCACCTGCCAAGAGAAGACGGAAGGGGGGGGATATGATAAAACCAAAGATCAACCACGCGGACTTTGGAAAAACTTCCAAGCGAACCATCAGGTCGGACCCAGCTCCAGTGGCAATCGATGTCGACCCTCCCAAACCGGTTACTCCAAATCCTTGGGCACAAGTACAACAACCAATCAGTGCAAATGGCACAAACAACATTCCTCCCGATCCCTCTCTAACTACTGACCTAAAGTCAGCCTCCTTGGACAATATGGAACATCTTATTAGGTCGTTTATCCTACCGATTATAGAGAGGCTGAGGAGGGTTGAGAAAAAGCTTGAGGTGCTTGAAGCTCGGACCACAGGGGGACCGTCAGGAGGTGCTCCTACACCATCATGTGGGGTAACCTCTTGTGAGCCGAGTACTTCTAAAGGTGCCCCCCAAGTTACACAAACTAAGAACCCTATACATCACAAAGCGCCCACTACCAACGAGGTTCCTACTTCAGCTCCAAAGGTATCCAGCTCAACTCAGGCTGGTCTCATTAAAGCCTCCGTTGGGAATCTCCACCAGAACACAAGGCCTCCCTTCAGATCTACAAGACTGCCCCAGAGAGCCCAACAAACAGAATTGCCTCCGGAAGCGGCCCCATACGTGGTTGTCTTGACGGGAGTGCCCACCCTATCCGACAACAAGAGGGAGGGGCACTTCCAGCTCAAAAACAAAATCATGCACTGGCTAGCCCAGCACCGACCACTTACGCACAACATCAATGGGGAGATTGTGCATGTAAGACGACTTTCATGGTTGGGTAGCAGGGCTAAGGACATTGATGGTGATCTTGTTGTTATTAATTTTAGGGACCCCCGTGCAGTTAATTACATTCTAAACTGGTCCCAGGGTGGGGGTAGTAATTCTGTCACTCCTCGTCCCCTGACCTATTTCTATCCAAGATCTCCGTTGCTCCCTCACACATACACTGGTGGACAGTTACCTATTCACAGTGTATCCCAACTGCCCTATAACCCTGCCTACCTGCCTCAAATTCCACATCTTTACCATGTTGCTGACCCATTGGGGTGGAACACAATACCGGCTCGCCCAAGAAGTGACCGCAATAGCAGAATGGACTATTTGAGACCATTTACACCCCTAGAGATTACTAATAGGTTTGATGTCTTTTCGGGATTGGACACCTGTGATTGAAGTTTACAGCATGATCAGTACACAGGTGCCCAAATAAAATTACTGTCTACTGATATGCAAGGTGGGAGAATCAATCCCAAGAATCCACCCCACGATTTGTCACCCACTACTGTGCCCCCTCTTCTTATTCACCCCCCCCGGTTTTAACTGGGTGTACCCCAAGTCTGTCTATTCTCTCATGGAACATAGCGGGCCTACAAAACAAACTAGATACCCAGGATTGGGTGTCCTTCATTGACACCCAAGAGGTTTGCATGTTCCAGGAGACATGGGCTCGGGAGGATAAATGGCGTCTGGGATACGCGAGCTTTACCATTCCAGCTAAATGGGAGGGGAGAGGACGACCGTCTGGGGGGCTCTGCATTTGGGTGGCATCGCATCTGGGCTGCAAGGCTAGAGCCCTCAACACCAATTCACTGGATGTCCAGTGTGTACTACTAGAATGGCCAAACCACTCAAAAATTGCACTGATTAATGTCTATTCCAGACCAGTGGGACCTTCAAAACCATCTCCCACATTCGAGGAACTTTCTGCATTCCTCCCACACCTCCCAAAGGGTGTTTTGATCGTGGTAGGGGGCGACTTCAACTGCCAGTTTGAACCGCTTACTCTGACAATGGAGGGAGCACTCGGGGAAGAGGATGATCAGTGGGGCATTCCTCAACTGGAGGGCCCCCCGCCAAATCATGGTCGCCCCTAGCGACACAAATTTTGGCATTTACCCTTAGTAATTCCTTGAGGGCCTGTAACGGTAGATGCGGGAAGGACATTCCCGCCAAACCGACCTTTAATAGGGTTGGTCACGAGTCACATCTGGATTACGTCTTGGTCCAGACCTTGGACTGGAGCAGGGTCTTGACCTTTGACGTGGTACCTAGAAGTGAGAGTGACCATAATGCTCTGATCCTATCCCTGGCTCTGCCATCTGAACTTAAGATTGACCAGTTGGATCAACCGTTACTAAAGGATAACTTAATCCTAACAAATGATAGGCGCAGAGTCCGATGGACTAAACTCTTAGACAATCCTGCCCATATCCCGGAGCTCTATGAGAGAATACTCCCCACATTAGAATCCGTGGAGACAATTATAAATCATTCCCACTCCGAAGATTTATTGAGGAAGTTGGGTAAACTCCATAAGGATTTGGTGGGAACCCTTGCGGATCTCTTGAACCCAGTGGTGAGGAAAGGGCCTAACAGGGCACAAAGGCAGTCTTGGTACAATCCAGCTTGTAGGGAGGCAAAGGGCAAACTGATTGAGGCGCTGAAGCACCCAAGGGACCCAGGGATAATTAGGTCAAGGAGGGCCAGTCTAAAGCAAGCCATTCATAATGCGAAGGTGGCTTGGGACCACACAAATTGGGAAAGCATGTTGTCCTCTCTTAAGATAAAAGACACCCGCAAATTTTGGCAAACTGTGAAAACAGGCTCATCAGTGCCGACTCAAGCAATTGAGGCCAACATTGCGGCCGCGGTTTGGGAGGACCACTTTCGCTGCCTCTACGAAGAGGCGGCCTTGGGTCCGCCGGAGCACCATTTGTGCGTACCAATGGGACATTCTTTGCTGTTGGGTTCCCCAAATGTCCGTCACTCAAGTGTGGAAGAAGCTGACCCCTTGCAGTTCTCTTTGGGTGAGATTATTGCGGTAATAGCAAAACAACCATCAGGGAAAGCCCCGGGGTTAGATAGAATTCCGGGCGACTTATTTAAACATCAACCCACGATCTGGGCTCCATACTTGCTAATTATTTTTAATGCAATTCTTGCAGGAATGGCGGTCCCTAGTACTTGGCTGGGAGCAGAGATTGTCCCAATCTTCAAGAAGGGCTCTCCTCTGCTCCCAGCCAACTACAGGCCAATCAGCCTGATTGATGTCTCGCAAAAGCTCTTTGCGAGGCTGATTCTTGACCGCCTTCAGGACTGGATGACTGATCATTCAGTGTTGAGTACATTCCAGGCGGGTTTTAGGAGTAAGGTCTCGACCACGGATCAACTTTTTAGGCTGGCCCTTATTTTTTGGAAGACGGTGAGGCTGGAGGGGGGCACGTTATATACCGTCTTTGTCGACCTTAGAGCGGCATTCGATCTTGTTCCACGGAGCAAACTGTGGACGGTACTTGCCAAACTTGGGCTCCCCCAACCTCTTTTAGATATTATTATCCGTCTACATACTGAAAACTTTGCGCAGGTAAGGTGTGGGAGATTGGGACGTCTCTCTAACAGATTCCCCGTTGACAGAGGGGTAAGGCAGGGCTGCGTCCTAGCGCCGACTCTGTTCTTTGTCAATGGGGTAATCGATTTTTTAAATACCATTGACAACACAGATGCACCGCGGCTGGGTGGCACTAGGGTGCCCGCGATTATGTTCGCGGACGACACCTTACTGCTCTCAAAATCCCCTATGGGGATTCAACGAGTTTTGGCAGGGTTTGAGGCATTTTGTCAAGAACATGGACTTGAAATAAATGCCTCAAAAACTAAGTATATGATCTTTAACCCACCCAAAAAGACACGCCCTAACCCACTTATAGGTGCTAACCAACTAGAAAGAGTCTACACTTTTGAGTATTTGAATGTGACTATCAATGATAAATTTGATTGGGGTGATCATCAGGCCAAGTCACATCTTAGATTGGCTCAATTATCCGGGGGTATCATTAGGCTGGCAAATTCCAACTTATCAACCATCAGGCCGATAGCCCCTCCGCTGGAGATCTATAGACTCCAGGCCAGAGGAGCGATTCTCCATGGTAGCGAAATGTGGGGGTATGCTTGCAAAAAAGATCTAGTCACCCTAGAAAATAAATTTCTTAGGCAGCTATTAAAACTACCGACAAGCACTCCACTCCTGCCGCTCAGGTTGGATCTGGGCCTAAAACCCCTTGACCAAGTGGTGGGTGTGAAACCTTTAACATTCTGGAGAAGACTATGGACAACCCCGGAGCTAGCTAACTATAGGCAGGAACTGAAGGGAATTCTTGCATTACCGGATGCAGAAAATATCCCATGGTTCAAATACATCAAAACTGAATTTGACCGATTGGGCTTTTCGTCCCTGTGGAACGATCCTTTAGTCGCCTGCCAGAGCATGCCCCGCAAACATCTTGTGGCCACGTTCTATGCATGCAATTTGGCATCCCACATCCAGGGTACACGCCCAGACTCACTGGTAGATAAATTCCTTCTGGTAAAGGATTCTTACAAGTTTGAGCCAGTTCTGGATGATATCTTCCCAAATCTGGCCCGGAAGCTGTTCCTCCAATGGCGATATAGTACTCTGCCGTTAAGAGCATTTACGAGTAAATGGAAACAATCGAACCCGGAGAATTGCCCGGGCTGCAATTGTAGGCTGGAAGACGAACTCCATCTAGTCTTCTTTTGTCCCGCCTACTCTGCAGCTAGAAGATTCTGGGTAGTCCCCCTATGTAAGAATCCAGGGTTTCGTGGATGCTCTGAGGCCTTTCGAATCCTCAAAACCGATTTGTCTAAGGTAACTGTGTTTGTAATGGCGAAGTTTTTAGAGGCAGCCTGGCACAAGAGACTACGCCTAATCGCTAGGATACCCTGATTCCTTGCCTGTTTGTGTCCCACTTATCCTGCAAATTATGAAATTGTATGCAAAAGTTATTTTTACCATGTTTTTAATATCTTTTAGCTTAATTTTGGATTGACTGGTTGTATATTGTTAGCATTTATTATGAGCCTGATTTCGTACTGCTTCTTTGACTATGTAATGGATTTTGTATTTTATGGGTTCTCAGGGGCCTGGAGGTATGATGGGTTTTTTTTGTATTAATTTTATTGTATCTTTTATGGCAGAATTGCCGAAATGAAGATTATCGAATCGAATCGATAACGATTTATTATGCTTTTCCTTTCAAACGTGTTACCTTGTGTCTTATTTTGTAAAGAAGGCCTTTTTGTGCTAAATATATATATATTTTTAATATTTCCTCTACAGAATATTTGAACTTTATTGGTCTTCATTCAGTCGGCCCTGCATTTGATTCCAGTTACTAAACAACTTTTTCACTCTGCTTCCACAAAATAAACAGGTAAGCAAATCCCATCGTGCCATTATAAGTCTCTTTTTTTTATCACTGGCATAAGCTGTGTTGTCACCACATTCTTGTTTCATCTATTGCTTTCCACACACACTTTTTATTTGTAAGCATGCATTAATATACTTTTCTTCTGTAAAACAAACAATATACCCTTTTTGGTGTTCTGAGTACTTTACAAACGTTGCATTGAGTTAATGTTGACATTGAAGGGATATGACTTTTGGTAATATGTAGGGTGGTGCGACCTACTGATATAGATATAGACTAATTTGGAGACAGAACATTACCATTATGAAATTCGATGCGCTATTCAAATCTACTGATTGCTTGATTGAATAGCAGATTCGCAGGATACCACTTAAGCTGTTTGTCGGATATCACTTTGTATCTGTACTTTAACATATACTTAGAATGGGCTTTATGCCAAAACGTGGTCCGCATTTGATGGCTTTCTTTTCTATCCCGATTCCCTGCCCCTTATTCAGTCGACCTAAGTGCCGCCTTCGACACTGTCAATCATAACATCCTACTTCATCGTCTCGGAGAAATAGGAGTGACCGGGACCGCCCTCAGTTGGATGAGTTCCTTTCTGACTGACAGATCCTTCAAGGTTTTGAGAGAGACTTCTCCTCGCCAGTAGACCACTTAATTGCGGAGTGCCTCAGGGCTCGTCCCTGAGTCCCACCCTTTTTAATGTCTACCTACGCCCCCTAGCTGATGTCGTCCGCCCATTTGGTGTAAAGATCGTTTCCTATGCGGACGACACGCAGCTAGTGGTATCTCTGGATCCCCCCCTAAACTCTCAACACAGCCTACACAGATGTCTGGAAGCAGTCGCCACCTGGATGTCCAGCTCTTGTCTTAGGCTTAATGGGGAAAAAACTGAGATAATGCTCCTGGGTAATAACATCGCCAAAACCATCGACCCCATCTGGCCCTCCTGCTTAGGCAACCCCCCGCAACCCAAGGAGCAAATCAAGAGCCTGGGCATCTGGCTTGACCACACTCTGTCCTTCAACCATCAGGCCACTAAGCTAGCTGCGACCTGTTTTGGCCTGATGAGACTGCTCCGCAAAATTCTCCCTTTGCTTCCATTCCACTCAAGACAAATCGTGGTTCAAGGACTGATCCTCTCCCGCCTCGACTGTGGAAATGCCTTATATCTTGGAGCACCCCAATCCACAATCAACAGACTCCAGGTTATTTAAAATTGCGCAGCAAGAATTCTTCTGGATATCCCCCGCCGAACGTCAGTAAGAGCCAGACTGAGAGATCTTCACTGGCTCCCGGTGAGATCTAGAATCGAGTTTAAGAGCATGTGCATTGCACACCGCTCTTACTGGGGAACAGGCCCCCCCATTAACTCTCCCCTTGTGAAAACCTACCAGCCCACTCGTTCTCTCAGATCTGCGACCTCCTACCTCGCCTCAGTACCACGCATCAGGAAGGCCAGATGTGGTGGTCGTTTGCTCTCCTACAACCTGGCCAAGATCTGGAACTCCCTCCCTCTCAATCTCAGATCCGAACCCAACCTCCTCACCTTCCGAAAAA
Organism: Lissotriton helveticus; assembly: GCF_964261635.1. Taxonomy (NCBI): domain Eukaryota; kingdom Metazoa; phylum Chordata; class Amphibia; order Caudata; family Salamandridae; genus Lissotriton; species Lissotriton helveticus. Next base: position 463,449,309 of record NC_136073.1, on the reverse strand, counting down.
CTCTCAAAACCTGGTTATTCAGCAAATCCTCTGTTTAAAACCAAACCTAGCCTCCCTCTTCCTACCCCTCCGGATTAGCTCAATTTTTCTACAGCGCTGGGACGCCCCTGGGTAGCCATCGCGCTCTACAAATCCTCATTCCATTCCATTCCATGTGGCTTTCCTATCTATTTTTGTCTTTGTCCCACACATGTAGAATTTATGATAGGAAACTATTTCTTATTTGTCAGGTTTCTGTTTCATTTCAATTTTAGCACTCTCTGGGAGTTCATCGCCTTCAGTCATCTCTCCCCAGCCTCTTTGCCCCCAGCTCACGCTCTTCCTGCTTGCTTTCTACACTTATCAGGTTCTCTCCTTCCTTCCCATTCCACACTAACTTTTTATTTTTTTAATTGAATTTAGAATGGCCTAGCAGATGTACAGTTCTATTCGACTCTCGCTTCTGTCCATTTTTGCAGTATACCGCACATACTTTATTTCCTTCTTTACTATTTGAATATGACATTGACCATCTTGGAATGGAAAATGAATTTTAAAGTATGACGGAAAAAAAACCAAGATGGCTGCTAGTGTGTCAGCATGCTTGCACATGCTCAGTCAGCCATCTTTATATGTTTTTTGTTTTTCTCTTTCAAAGACAGGTTGCCCATGACTGTCCATGCCTGGACAACACATTTTGGAATGCTTTTTGGTTTTACTTTCTTTATATTGTTTTTGTTCCATTCCAAGTATCCATTTTGACATCACAGGTGAGCAAGTCGTATGCCTATGTGCTAACATACCGGCAGCCATCTTGGACTTTTTTGTTGTTGTACTTTATTATTAATAAACCAGGCAAAGATGGCAGACAGCTATTTTCGTACGTAACTTAAAAATAAACTACAAGCAGTGACAAAAGCAAACCAGCATTGTCAAAGCCAATAGCTTTGTTCCTGAGTTTTACAGGCGAGACCCAATGGCTTTTGAAATGGTTGTTTTTGCATTTTATTTTATACGAAAATGAGTGCAGAGCTGAACGAGTCTACACACTCACAAAAGTGAGTAACAGATTGACAATTCAATTTAAAAAATACAATTACATGCGACAGTCATGGAATATAAAAGGAACATTTCACATGCCCGTTTGGTGACATGCACTATACAACGAAAGACCCATAGGTCCCACTACTCATCCTTGTTGAATTTATATTGGCGTAAAGAGTGCTGGGTTGGATGATGGGAGCTGTGGCAAGTCAGCAGTTCATGTCTTTCGATTTTTGCTGGATGAGTATCATTCATATTAGATTTTGGTTTTAAATATGCATTGGCTTTGGTCTAATTATTGCAATTTGAGCTCCATAGGATAGGGCCTTCCATTTTTCACGCGTGTTTCTCTTCAAATTTTATTATTGCATGAGGATCCCAGCCTCTGTCTAAGTGTGCGTGTGACTTGAGACATGGTTTATATTCTTAACATTTTGCTGTGTGGTTGGCTTTTGATAATTTCTCAGCGTTTGTAGTGAATATTTTTATTTTTCTCTTAATATATAAAAACCTTTTGGTGGATATTTTCTGAGCGCTTGGCACTCTTACAAGTGCCAGCTCTTCCAGGGCACCATATAGGATGACCGTGTGATTGTTTTGCATTGTTTTGTCAGATTTTAAAATGAGTTTCTTTGGCATGATTCCATTATTTTTGGAACTCAATCGAAAGACATACAGTGTTAACGTGTACTGGTCCAGTGTAGCACCTGGCGAAGGTTTGCAGGGCGGTGAATCTGCAGGATTCATTGAGTTAAGGTTCTTCAATTTCTACCCCCCGCAGCCTAAATCACAGGCAAACAGTATCTGACCAGCCTCTACCTGCGGGGACTATTCATGACACATTTCTATAGTTAAGCCTTTGCTACCTATTTCAGACATTTCAAGTATGACAGTGAAGCAATAATGAGGTAGTGAAACAGTCACGTCAGACATTATCGATATTACAACTCGTTCCTCGCCTATTCTGCTCGCTATAGAAAGGGGGGCATTAGCAGACTTACTGACCAAAAGTGAAGATGCTATTTTTGCTCATTGTTTCCTACTGCTCTTGAATTTCTTTGTTTCCAGGTGTAAAACATTTAGATGATCAAAATGTAGAATAATGTCAATAAGATTGAGGTTGTAATTCCAGATTGTGCAGAGTTCAAGTTGGAAAATGTACATAATTGTGCTAAATGTTATTTTTCTATATCTTTATTACATCTATTTTTACCTTGTTCCAATTCAGAGATGTAGGTTGTAAATCAGTTTTCAAAAATGGCACAAAAATACATACCGCTGTAGTGCTACTCTTTATTACTTGAAGCAAGTATTGTTTTAAAATAATATGAGCAGTCATACTGTCAGGTAACTACTTAATGAAACGTTTGAGGGAGAGACTTGCAGAGTTTATGCCTAACTCCTGACAATGTCTCTCCGGCATGTGTGCCATCAACACATTGTTGAGGTTAAAAGAGCACATGGATCTGAAAGTCTTGACATTCTTTGGTTTGTCACGTGAAAAACGCCTTTAAGGATAAAAGTACTGAACTTTAAGTCTTTCAGTTGCTTTTTGTACTATCTTCAAGGGATTTAACAGTTTGCGTGGGATTAAAGCTCATTTCTTTGAGAGATATTAGTCTCGCTATCCCATTGTTCCTGATGGTAATATTTGATTAGATTCTATTATTCAGGTTAGATCTTTAAATACCTCAAAGTTCTTTCTTTTTTGTTATCATTGAAGCTTATGTGATGCATATGTTGGTACCAGTGCATTTGTTCCACTCATCACGTTTTAAACACCATGTTAGATTTCCATATTGTACGCCTCTATGTATTCAGTCTGGCATGTCTGCTAGCAAGTTTTTGCCTCTACACAGATGAGAAAGCACCAGATCATGGACTTTGATTTCGAAGTTTTTAGGAGGAATGATTTAACCTTAGCCTGAAAACAATATTGAGCTCAATCCCGGTGCTCTGAGTTTTTCAGGCAATGTGGGGGCGTGAACTGGATAGAGGTCCCTGACACTGGTGAAGTTTAGGATTTTGGTGTTCGTGGACACTGTCAATACTGAATTTTAGGGGTTTGGCATTCATGGAGAGTTTTTGAGCTGTTTAGATTAGATTCATGTCTTCAGAATAGGTTTTGTGCTTTTCTGGAGGAGTTAGCTATAAGAAAGAATTTAGTTGGTTGCGTTTAGCTTGAAATATATGCTCGACATTAAGGCAATATCCAAGTCAGTGAATATCTTTAAGGGATGGACGCAGCCTTAAGTGTGACTTGTGTATAATCAGCCCATTGATAGATTTTTTTTTCGTTGCTTGTCTGTAGTACTTCCAGTAGTTCAATGTAAATATTTAAGCTGAGGAAGAGGTTGTGGATTCCTGAGGTACCCCTGTGAAGCTGCTAAAATCTCGATGTGCTCATCTGAACTAGCTGAATTCGAAGCTGAACCACTGGAGCATGGGTTTGCATGTGTTGATTTCTGTCTAATGGTTGACCTTGCTACGAGCTGCTGACCAGCGGAGTAGAATAGGGAGGTATTGCTCATTGTTGTCCACCATGTTTGGGTCATTGTCTATGGCTTGCATCAATGCAATATCCTTGCTTCATCAGTGCTGAACCCAGACTGCTAGTCTCAAAAGTCTCAAAGTTCTTCAGAATTTCATAGTGCTCATAGTATCGACAAGAGCAACTGAACATGCCTCTATCAATCTGGATAATATAAATGCATTACTGCGGTCTCACTTTTGTAAAATTAACTTTACTAATTAGATTTGATTAACACACAACACAGGTGTACATTCCAAAGTTAGCATTCATGGATAGCATATGCTTTAACACTTTGGTTACAATCAGCGGTCATGCTGTCCCGCCCCCCCCCCTTTCGAGGGCTCCCCTGCAGCTCCTCGACCAGGTAGTCATGACAGCGTTCCCTCCATGCCCTTAAATCTTCCTCTAGTTTCTCGTCTCTACGGCACACTTTCAAGCGTACCTCTTCAGCAATGTTTAAGTTGTGTGTATCCTGGTGCCCACCCAGGACACCCACATCTTTCATTTTTGTTGGGTGCTCTGTAGGGAGCCCGAGGATCCCCACGGCCTCGCTATCTCATTGCAAGTGCCTGCATCTTTATTTTAAAAAAAAAAGAAAAATAATAATAATGGGTGTTCCCTGGGGCACAATGCAGTATTATTTTTTTGTTGGGGGCTGCAGTGGGAACCCCAAGGCTCCCGCAGCCCACCGGTCCTTTGCAAGCGGCCCCATGGGACCAGCAACGTTTAAAACGTTTTTTTTTAATACTAGGTGTTAGAACCGGGGGTCTCTGGTTGGCAAAGGTAAGTACCTTGGCCCAAGTAGGGACCCCTAGCTCCGGTCAGGGCAACGGAATAACCCTCTGAGATAACCCCTGCTCACCCTCTAGGTAGCATGGCGCGAGCAGTCTAGGCTAAACTCGGAGACAATGTGGATAACATTTGCACTTAACACAACAATAATCCCCAATCCACCACAAACTGAGACCACACAGGTAAGTATATTTTTATAAAAAATATATAACTTTATCTAGTTTCAGCAAGGTAAATCAAGCAGTTGCACGATAATCACTTCATTATTAAAATGAGGCATTTAATCTTAATGGTGGTACGTAGTTTCAGGAAGTTGTCACATAAAAACAAATGTCTCAAGTCTCTTCAAATCAGTATTAAACCTAATGCCACCGATTTATAATGGCTACGCTCTAAAAACGAGCAGTCCAAACAATGCCAACGTTTAGAAGATATGCCAAAGTTATTGGGTTGACAATGCTCTCCAAATGAGCAAAGAAACAATGCCAGCGTTACTAAATTATGCCCCAATGGTCCCCTGGCTGCAGGGACCACAAGCGCTCCTAGCGCGTCTCACCCGGTATCCTGAGGGAGGGGGGACTTCTTTCCCCGTGCTCGCGGTGACGCGGGTCCCCCAGGGGCACCTCGCGGGGGAAGGCTCAGTGTGGCTCCCGCCCGGCCGGTCTCCGGACGCTCTCCGCCCGCTCTGGATCCTTCAAAGAGCAGCGGGGAGCAGAGACGGCAGGCCAGGGGCTGGAGCACATGCGGAGATCCCTCGGCGAGGTCAGGTCACTTCTTCCCGGGCCCGGCGGTGATCGCGCTCATTCCTCGGCTTCTTCAGCTGCCTCAGCGACGGCAGCCAATCCCCTCGCGGCTCCTCAGGCGAGCCTCCACAGCACCCGGGAGTCAGCCAATGGCAGTGCGGCTCCCGGGACAGGCAACGATGACGCTCCGCTCCCTAGGCCAATCACGGCCCAGCACGGCTGATGACGCTGCGCCGCACGGGCCAATCCCGTCGCGGCGTTGGTGAGGGGGCTCGGCTCCCTCCACCAATGGGAGCACGGCGGCTTCGTTCTTCGCCGGTTCAGCGCCGATCAGGATGGCGCTTCCCTCGGAGGTTCTCTGGCCCCGGGCAGCGGCGGTGATACGGCCAGCAATTGTTTTTCAGCGCCCCTTGCGCTGCAGAGGCTCACAGGTCTCCGGTCTGCCCCACACACGTGTCGATGAGCACGTCGATTTTGGCCCTGCAGCAGGCTGGGTCAGCGCGGCGCTCTCAAGCAGTAGAGAGCAGCCAATGCGCTAAACAGGCAAACCACACGGTTGCACGATCTCCTCGCCACACAGCAGCTTCAGGGGGGGGGGGCACAGCAGATTCTTGTAGCCTTGGGCAACCTTTATGTTCCTGGGTTGCAGACAGGGAGCCAGCTCTTCTCAGGCCCTTGGAGATTCAAGCTGTAGGCACAGCCCACAGCAAAGTCTCAGCAGTTTCAAGCAGGCAGGGACACAGCCCACAGCAAAGTCCCTTTCTCCTCCTCAGCTTCCAGTGATACAGCAGAACAGGTCAGCCCTTAGAGCACACAGCAAGGCAATCTTCCTTTAGTTCTCTCGCCGTCCTCCTTCCAGCAGAGGGTCCGTCTTGATTGTAGAGTTTCAGAATCTAATCTTCTGTAGTAAGGGGGCCTTCCCTTATACCCCTGAACGCCTTTGAAGTCCTTTGTGCAAGGGGATCCTTGGCTCTGGAATGTTTCTGGTGTTCTTCTTCCTGACAGCTTCAGGGCCAGAGGTGACAGTGGATCGGCAGGGGAGTTAGCCAGCACGGTGGTCAGGCAGGCACAGCCCAGCACTATCAGGCTCTTCTCTCTCCCCTTCCCCGGGCAACAGATGTCGCCTTTCACCCCTGGGCTGACTCCAACCCCCTCCGGGGCCCTGCAGCTCCTGTCACGCAGGCATTCCACACACAGGCCCAGGCACACAGAAAGGTTTATACAAAAGAACAGCCACTTCTAAAAATGCTATTCTCAACCCCCGGATCCAAAAACAACCTTCACCAAAAGATGTGTCATTTAATTCTGAGTTCAGGGATATCTTTCATGGATGTTCCATCTTGTTCCTATAGGGAGATAGGCTGGGATCCAATGGGACCAGCCTCCCCAGGCTACCCTAGGGAGCCCTACAGCCCTACAGCAGTGAGCACACAAAGTGGCTGCTGCTCTCTACCAGAGCATGTTACCTGCACTAGTACACGCTCTACCCTATCCATTCACTGCACCCTACCCAGGGGGGTACCTGGAGCCTTCCATAGGGGTGGCTGAGGTGCACAGACAGGGGAGGGTTAAGCCTAGCCAGTGGGGACACTGGCCAGGCTGACATGGCAGTCACTGACTGCACACAGGCCCTGCGCTGGCGGGCCTGAGTCACCTTTTAAAAGCTACTCATGTGGGTGGCGCAATCTGCGCTGCAGGCCCACTAGTAGCATTTGTCATCACCAGCCCTGGCACACACAGTGCCCTCTACTAGGGACTTCGTGGTGATACAAATATGCCAATTAGGTATACTCAATCAATATGACAATTTACAGAGGGAGCACTTACCCTCTGACACTGATCAGCAGTGGCAGAGGGTCCAAAGCATCTAAACCAGCAAAAGCGAAATCCAGCACAGCATCAAAAAAATACATGAGTCAGAGGCAAAAAGATGGGGGAAAACCATGCCAAGGATGTCAGGTCTAACACGTGTCCCCTCCAGCTGAAAGTGGGGAGAACTACCCAACCTCTTGGGAGTCCTCATCACTAAGGCGGAAGAATCTGGACAGACCGTCAGCGTTGGCGTGTTCTGTACCAGGGCGGTGCTCCACCGTAAAGTCCATCCCCTGTAGGGAAATGGACCACCTCAACAATTTTGGATTCTCACCCCTCATCTGCATTAACCATCTGAGGGGCCTGTGGTCGGTCTGAACGCGGAAGTGAGTCCCAAACAGGTAGGGCCTCAGCTTCTTCAGAGCCCAGACCACAGCGAAAGCTTCTCTTTCAATGGCACTCCATTTTTGTTCCCTGGGGATTAGCCTCCGGCTAATGAAAGCCACAGGTTGGTCTCCTCCCTCATCATTGATCTGTGAGAGCACTGCTCCCACGCCTTGCTCTGAAGCGTCAGTTTGCACAATGAACTCACTTGAAAAGTCAGGTGCCTTAAGCACCGGTGCTGTGCACATGGCAGTTTTGAGGGTGTCAAAAGCAGTTTGACAGGCCTCAGTCCAATTCACTTTCCTGGGCTGATTCCTAGATGTCAGCTCTGTCAAAGGGGCCACAATGGTGCCATAGCCTTTGACAAACCGTCTGTAATACCCGGTGAGACCTAGAAAGGCTCTCACCTCAGTCTGGGTCTTGGGGGGTTCCCAAGCCAGAATGGTATCAATTTTTGCCTGTAGGGGCGCCACCTTGCCGCTCCCCACCTGGTGTCCCAAGTACACCACAGATCCCTGCCCTATCTGGCATTTACTGGCCTTGATAGTGAGGCCTGCCTTCTGCAGAGCCTTCAATACTTCAGTGAGGTGTTGCAGGTGTTCCTCCCAAGTGGAGCTGAACACCGCAATGTCATCCAGGTAGGCTGCGCTGAATTGCTCCAGCCCTGCCAGTACCTGGTTGACCAATCTCTGAAATGTGGCGGGGGCATTTTTCAACCCAAAGGGCATGACACGAAACTGGAAGTGTCCTTCTGGCGTTGAAAATGCTGACCTCTCCTTTGCCCCGTCAGTTAAGGCAATCTGCCAGTACCCTGAAGTCAAATCAAAAGTACTCAGGTACTGGGCAGCTCCCAACCGATCCACCAGCTCATCAGCTCTGGGGATGGGGTGCGCGTCAGTCTTCGTGACCGCATTGAGCCCACGGTAGTCCACGCAGAACCGAAGTTCTGGGGGGCCACCGGGGGTAGCAGCTTTCTTAGGCACTAAGACCACTGGGCTAGCCCAGGGGCTGCTGGAGGGCTCAATAACCCCAAGCGCCAACATCTTGGAAACTTCTTCCTTGATGCTAGCTCTGACCTTGTCAGCCACCCTGTAAAACTTCTGTTTCACAGGCATGCTGTCTCCGGTGTCCACGTCGTGGACGCACCATTTGGTGACACCGGGGGTCAGGGAGAACAGTGGGGCGAACTGACCCAAGACTTGGCGACAGTCCTCCTGCTGTTCTGGGGTCAGGGTGGGGGAGAGGACCACACCATCCACTGACCCATCTCGCTCCTTGACTGCCAGGAGGTCAGGGAGAGGATCACTATCCTCCTCCCCTCCAACATCTGTAGCCATGAGCATAGTCACTTCAGTTCTTTCAAAGTGGGGTTTGAGGCGGTTCACATGTAGCACTCTCAGGGGCTGCCTGGGAGTCTTCAGGTTAACCAAATAGGTAACCTCGCTCTTGCGCTCCACCACCTCATATGGCCCAGACCACTTGTCACGGAGCGCACAAGGCTCCACCGGCGCCATCACCCACACTTTCTGTCCAGGTTGGAACTCCACTAGAGAAGTGTTCTGGTCATACCACCTCTTCATTTCCTCCTGGCTAGCCTCCAGGTTCTCTTGAGCGAGCTTCCTGAAGCACTTGGTCTGGTTGCGAATGGCCAGCACATAGCTGAACACATCCTGAGGGGTTTTCCCACGGGATTTCTCCCACCCCTCCTTCACCAGAGCCAGAGGCCCTCTGACAGGGTGGCCATACAGCAACTCAAAGGGACTGAACCCTAATGATTTCTGAGGCACCTCCCTGTAGGCAAACAACAGGCATGGCAACAAGACATCCCATTTCCGCCTCATGGGCTCCTCCAGGCCCATGATCATGCCCTTCAATGTGCGGTTGAATCTCTCAACCAAACCATTTCCTTGAGGGTGGTAAGGAGTGGTGAACTTGTAAGTCACCCCACACTCACTCCACAGGGACTTCATATATTTAGAAATGAAGTTTGTCCCGCGGTCCGAAACGACCTCCTTCGGAAATCCCACCCGGGAAAAGATCCCCATCAGGGCACGGCCCACCACTGGGGCGGTGACTGTCCTGAGCGGAAGGGCTTCCGGGTACCGAGTGGCATGGTCCACCAAGACCAGGATAAACCTGTTGCCTAGGGCTGTCTTGGGATCCAGGGGCCCCACGATGTCAATGCCCACCCGCTCAAAAGGGGTGCTCACCACGGGAAAGGGTTGGAGGGGTGCCACGCGCTTCCCTCCACTCTTGCCACTGGCCTGACAAGTCTGACAAGACTTACAAAAGGCAGAGACGTGCGTCTTCATCTGGGGCCAGTAGAAATGGGTGACAAGCCTGTGATAGGTCTTGTCTTGCCCCAGATGTCCTGCGAGAGGCACGTCATGAGCCAGACCCAGTAGGAAGCTCCTGAAGCGCTCCGGTACCACCAGCACACGGGCTGCGCCGGGCTCAGCGAACTTAGGCTCACTATAAAGTAAGTCATCCTCCCAATAGATCAAATGCTCCTTGGACCCCAGGCCTGCGGCCTGGTCAGCAGCCTGCTGCCGCACACCAATGAGAGAAGGGCACTCCTTCTGAGCCTGGCAGAATTCCTCCCTGGAGGGACCACCCTCTTGCTGCCACTGGGACAGCTCAGGCAATTCCCCTAGTTCGGCCACTTGCTCCCCTGTAGGTTCCAGGGCATCCCCTTCCGGGTCTGCCTCCTCCTGGACCGTGGGAACAGTGGGGGCCGGTTTCCCGCGCCCTCTACCCCTTCCTCTCTTGGCAGGTCCCTGGGCCATTGTTCCAGGCTCCAGCTCTGTTAGACCGCCCTCTCTTACTGTCATTGCCCGGGTGGACACACAGATCCACGCAGGCAAACCCAACATCTCCAAGTGAGTCCGGTGCTCCACCTCTTTCCATGGGGAGCTCTCCAGGTCATTACCTAATAGACAATCTACAGGCAAGGCATCACTTACTACAATCTCCAAAATACCGGAGACTCCTCCCCATTCAAATGGAACTTTCGCCAGCCTGCAGTAGCGCACTGAACTGTCAGCTGCCACCACAGGCCGGAGTACCTGGGGAACAATTTGCTCTTCAGACACCCACTGACACCTAACAGATGTCACGCTGGCCCCTGTGTCTCTCAGAGCCTCCACCACCTGTCCATTGATGGTCACCTTCTGCCCGTATTTCTTAGTGTTTTGGGGCAGCAAGGTTTCCTGGGCCATCTCTCGGTCTCCTAAAGAGACAAGGGTCATCACTGCTAACCCTTCCTCCCCACTAGAGATCAAATCCCCTCCCAAAGCTACACTGGCCAATGCCGGTGCTGGAGCACCAGAGGGTGCTGGAGGTTTCTTTGGACATTTGGGGGCAATGTGCCCCACCGCCCCACATGTAAAGCAGGTAGGCGGGGGCCTGTTGTCCTGCTTGCCCTTACGGGGCCAGGACTTCTTAGACTTGGGGGGTTGAGACACCTTCTCCTGGGAACCAGTTTGGGGCCCTTTAGAAGACTCCTTTTGATTACCCGTGTCCCCCCCACTCTTCTGCTGGGGACCCTGTCCACCCTTGGCTGGGGTACTTACCACCCCCTTGTGGACCCTGGTGCTAGTCCACCGGTCCGCCTCTTTAGCAAGCTCACTGGGATCAGTTAACTTACTATCCAAAAGATGCTGGCGCAGCTCTGGGACACACAAACTACTTAAGTGCTCCCTACTAATCAAGTGACACAACCCCACATAATCGGTAACTTTGCTGCCCTTCATCCAACCTTCCAGTGCACGCGTGTACATACTCACACACTCCACCCAAGTACTTGAATCAAGCTTCTTGAAGTTCCTAAACTTCTGGCGGTACTGTTCAGCAGTGAGCCCATACCTGAGGCACAAAGCCTCCTTCATGGCGGAGTAGGACAAAGCATCCTTTGCTTCTAAGGGTGCCAAAACATCCCTCCCAGAGGCCTCAAAATGCTTCCACAATCCTGCTCCCCAATTCTTCTCAGGCACCTCATTCATCTTTAAGGCAAGTTCATACGCTCTGAACCACGCATAAATATCCTCACCCCTCTGATAATTCTGTACCAGATCCTTTGGTATGTATACCTTACCCGCCTGTACTGGTTGTGCGCTGCCACCATTAGAACTGGACCCCCTCTCTTTATATTTGAAATCCAATTCCTTCATGCTCCTCTCATGAGCCAATTGGAGCTTCTTTTCCTCCAAAGCGAGAGCATGCCTCCTCTCCTGTGCCTCTCTCTCAATTTCCAGGCGCAGTTTCTTCTCATCGGCGTCCGCTCTGAGTTTCAAAAGCTCAATCTCATGGGCCCTAGTTCTCTGATTCTCCTCCACTTCCTCTGGAGAAATATTCCTACTGGAGTGGGTGCTGCCGGCCCTAGACGCTGGCTTCGCCACTGGCAATTCACTGGGCCAAAACCCAATCTCCTGTGCGCCACCCTCTTCAATAGGAGCTTCTGGGACACCATGTTTGGCCTCCCACCAGGCCCTCAGAGCTGTCCGTAGCTCTTCCTTATTTGCGCCGCCCCTCACTGGGCATTCAAGCTGTTTGCAGACTTTTCTCAGTTGCTCCTTGTTATAGGTTAACAACTTCTGGATTTCAAATTCCACCTCCACGTCTCCATTCACGCTTGGCGCTTTCCGAGACATGATGCTTCCTACCCTTTTTCAACTAAAAAGGTTTCACCAAAAAGAAAAAGTCTTGCGCAACCTGTTCTGCTAAACTAGACTAGTGATGTACAAGAAATTACTGCCGGTCAAGTGCAATTATTAGTTCAAAATCCGCACCGCGAGCCACCAATGTTAGAACCGGGGGTCTCTGGTTGGCAAAGGTAAGTACCTTGGCCCAAGTAGGGACCCCTAGCTCCGGTCAGAGGGTTATTCCGTTGCCCTGACCGGAGCTAGGGGTCCCTACTTGGGCCAAGGTACTTACCTTTGCCAACCAGAGACCCCCGGTTCTAACACTAGGGTTTCCCGAAACCCACCCGGGGACTCCAGAACACTTCTAATAGTAGGAGCTGTGGTGGGTAGCCTCAAAGCTCCTGCAGCCCCACTGGCTCCCCTGCCTGCACCCAATCTGGATCTGGCAATAAATCCAACCACTAGGAGCAATTTGTTTTTGCTCCCTCCAGTTGGGAGCAATTTTATATTTCCCTGCCCACAAGAGCACAGCAGGGATACACCTTTATGCTCCTACCCTGCGGGCTCAGCTTTCTGCTCCCTCCTGGTGGAAGCACATTAGAGTTCCCTACCCATGCTCTCTTGGGCTGAAATCTATGGTGTCCCAGACAGTCCAGACTTGGTGTCCCTGGGATACCATAACAGAGCCAACTTCGTTGGATGAGGTCCACGGGGCCATAGTATGGTACGGGGAGGGTGGCATCTATTTTAAAGATGGAAACGGGATATCGGCTGCACAACCCTGTTCCTTTAATTTAAAGACTTCCCCAGGAGATGGAGTACCCGGTGCCTCTCAGAGGCTTGGGGAGAGGGTCCACATGCCCCTTCCCCTTTATTTTAAAGATGGTACTGTGGGCCCTCTTCCCTTAATCTAAATATTAGACCGGGAGAGGTTTGCAGGGGAGGGGGGCCACACACTTACTTTCCGTGTCATATGCCTATCCGTATTCACGTTAAACAAGAATGGTATCAGTTTTCTCTCCTTCAAAAAACACGCTTTATTTTTTATTTTATTTTTTTTAGATGAAATGAGGATAGTATTTTAGGATTAGACAAACAATGGGCAAGGTTGCGAGGGGGAACATGAAGACGGGACGAGGAAGAGGAAAACAAAACAAGGGGGCTAAAAGTGAAAATATAGTGGTACAGAGGAGCAGCAAACAAATTGATTCGTGATGAAGTATGAGTAAATCAAATAAGTGAATATATCGAAATATGATAAAAGATGGAGAAACGAGTACTAGAGTAAGAACCCAGCGTTTGCCCTACAATGCATTTCGAATATGCTAAATTAAGAAGTGATTTATACAAATTTATAACAAAATTGAAACTAGTTGAATTTTATGAGGAAAGAGGGCGCTCCAGTGAGAAAACAGGTTAAAGAAGCTGACTAGCAACCTGGGAATTGAACATATAGCAATACTATTTTCTTGAATTGACTACCAGCGGAGATCCTAATGAACCATGTGAGTATACATTATTACTCAGGAAAGCAGGAATGTTGAGAGCAGGAACAAGCTCGATGAGATATAAATCCAAATTTTGTCCAAACCTGCTGCAGGTATTAAAATGGATCTCTTCCATAAATTGGTAATTAGAGACCTGGAAACGGTAGAGAACAATGGTAAAAAATCACGACAATCTCACAAAAGTGGAGAGAGATGCATTGGAAAAAATTGAGAGAAGAGCCAGCGATTGAAATTAAACAGAGGTGGCAACATTGTAATATTGGATAAGGAACAAGGTATACAAGAAGCCGTTAGACAATTGGAGGACACAGAGTGATCTGAAAAACTCAAAGAGAATCCTGTGAAACAGTGGGAAATGTGGTATGTGGACGAACTAAAAAAAAATGGAAGGATCCGGGATTGTTGCATGAAGATGAATATTCTTTTTTGGCACTTAATAATAATAAAGTCCTGTAGCTAGGTCCTGGGCCTAAACCCCGTTGGCAGACCTATTCACTTTGTCAAAGGGTAAAGAACACCTTTTTATAATGTTAAGGCCATGCAGGAAGCCCAAAAGCACCCCCCTCTCTCCGTCAACCCGGCCGTGGTCTGCTCCCCAGCCACCACCGTGGATGGAGCAGGATCTTTTTGGGAAACCTTACTCTAACAGTGGATGCTGACCCCGGGCACCCACATTTACTAAAATTATTGGAGGCCGTGGGGTAAACCCAGAGGCCGCCTGCGGCCGCTGCTAGCTCCGCAGCCAGCATGCATAGTGGTGCTGGTGGGAGCAAGCTCACTAACTATGCTCCTGGCCGGGCAAGAACAGCATTTTTTACTGCTCCTGCCCAGGCAGTAGCAAAGTTGCAGTGTGCCTCCCCGGACAGTACTTGGATATGGCCGCAGGGGATCGGGTTCTCTGGGCCAATCTACCGCTTGGGATGAAGGCATGACACCCCACCCGTGTAAAAAGTAAAAATAAGTACAAAAATAAAACTGACCCCCGGGGATGGGGTCCCTGGGGCCTCATAGTCTTTGGGAGGTAGGTAACAACCCCCCCCCCCCCCAATTATAAAAATACTACTATTACCACGGAGGTCCCGAGGCCTCACAGAGCCTAAAAAATAAGGTTTGCTGATCCAATCTAAAATTCTTATGAGGAATCATCAAACAGTGAAAAAGTTCCTATAGAAGCGCAGCCCAGTCTAATCTATATTTTGTACGTATGCCCTGGAAATGGGGGTTACTTCTATCTAAGCATGTTGTTTTTTGTTTCAAAAGAAATTCCATGTTTGGATTCAAACAACCATTTTATTTATATGTTAATGACAGTTTGGTTTTACATTTTTTTTAAAGGATACATCCAACTGGGAAATCTGTTTTGGCAGGCAGTCAAAAATCTCTTGGTTGACGGGGCAAGGTTTACAGCTTCCACTAGACATAAGGGTTAATATGTCACTATTACAAACAGTCTGCTCTGCTATCTTACCTGGAAGGGCATCAATCTAATGTCCTAATGTCCTTGCAGTGTCTAGAGCAACTCCAGAGCAAATAAGACCTCTGGAAGTGGACAGGGCGAATAACCTCATGACTAAATTGGATGAGGAATATTTTGAAACTGGTAATAAGCCAAGTAGGCTGTTAATGACTGTACTCAGTTCAAGATAGCCTCATAGCCACATTACACGTATTGGAGACAAAGATGGCAGGGTATGTGGGAAAATAATGGTCAAAAGCAAGACCGTTTCTGACAATATTGTACTAGGTTGTACACGCAGTAGCCCACGGATCCTAAAAGGCATCAAGAATACCTTTCCCCAGCATACCATTACAAGCTCTCAGAACACCAAAATACTAAGCAAGTGACAGACACCAGTTTGCTCACATGCCACCTCCACGCCACTAAAGATCCTTGTCGCACGTAGAGTTCCCCAGGGTTCTATACTGTCTCAGGTCATCTTTAACATTTAAATGGAGCGTTTGGTGCTCTGCTGACAGATAACATAATCAAGATTCACCAACATGTTGAGGATACATATCTTTGCGTGTTTAGACATATGTCTCAAACCCTGCTTGCACATCTGGATGGCCTACGCTTATCTGAAGCTCAACCCAATCAAGACAGAATTCCTGTAATTTGCCAAGAACAACAAACTAAATACAGTACAAACCTAGCTCAATGACATGAACCCTTTTTTTTGTTTAACCTTTTCATTTAAATCAACATATAACAGGGCAGTCTTTGCAAGAGTAGATATAGCATAATAGTACAGCCTATACATGAGAGGGTCAATCAAATGGCATTCAATAATCTGACACATACAGATCTGGTTCCTTGTTCTCCAGGAGACAGACAAAGGGTCGCCCTTCCTTGTTGGTAAAGATCTTTTTTCTATTTTGCATAATTTTTCATAGCGCAAACTTGACCCAAATCAGGTATCAGAGCACTTTACATAGCACCAGTTGCATTACGAGGACACATTAATTTATGTTAGGCACGGGGAGATTAAGTGATTTGCCCAGAATCACAGGATGTTCAGCGTCATTGCCGAGACTCAAACCCAGTTCCCCAGATTCAAGGTTTACCACCCTAGCCGTTAGGCCTATTCCTCTCCCCAGATGAAGATGCCTTACAACAACTATGTGGACTTACCACCCTCACTTTCCGCAACATCTTGGTGTTCTGAGTACCTGATTTAGAGCTAGTGTTTGAGTCCGTTGTCACCCTAAAATATAGATCGAGAGGTTTATCTGTAAGGGCCCACCACGTTTTTAGTGCATCCTCGAGTTTTTCATACCTCCTACTAAGTTGTATGTGTGTGTCTTATCAGATTGAAATGAACATTGACTATTCGAACTCCAAGTTTAATCGAATACCAAGTCACTTGAATTCACCCTGGATACCAACTTCACGCTTCATGAACACATTGGCAAAAAAACGGCCTGATACCAGCGCTCTCTCCAAAAGAAAGTCAAACCGTTTCTTGCATAAAGTAACTTCAGAACTGCTGTTCAAATCCTTGTATTCTCACATCTGGATGGTGGTAATGCCCTACTCCATGATTTACCAAACTGGCACCCTTTATGGTCATTCTACATGCCTCAGCATGTCTCAACGAGCATGAAGAAATATGATCACATCACCCATGTCCTGATGGAACTCCATTGGGTCCCCTTGCTGGCCCGTACCATCTTCATAATCAACTGCATCGTGTACAAAGCCATCTTGACCAGCTCCTCCGCCTATCTTGCAGAGAAGAGCACTCTCTCTGGTAGTTCTCAGCTCACCTGCAGCCAGGACACCATCAGATGTAGACTAAGAAGTGTAAAAAAGACAAAAACAAGATAGCAAGCTGTTTCAATCTAAGCACCCTGGATCTGTAACAACATCCTAATATACACCAGGACGACCCAAACATCCCTCCACTATAGGGATGAGTTGAAGATTCTCCTCTTTAACCGCATTCGCGCTAGCGATTTTCCCGCTACGCGCTGCGATTTTAAAAAAACCCGCGTTACATGACGAGCTCAGCTCGTCATCAGCGTAGCGCAGGTTACGCTCATGACGAGCTGAGCTCGTCATGAGCGCCGAAGGGGTTAAAGAACTTTACATCACAATACATTAAATGTCCACAACCCAACTTGCTCTCCTATTATTCATGGACTTTATGGTGGTCTTAGACTGTGTACAGCTTTCTGCTGCCTTTTGGCTAGGTCTGCATTATAGAAATAACATATAAATGCATGCATAATGACTTTTCTGCATGCCGGGAATCATGGGGAACTTTGTACACCCCAACCATGCAGGTTGGGTTTCTCCTAGATACACAGTGTATAACACAAAAATATCTTACACCTCATTGTTTTTTAAACAAAGGTAATAGAAGGGCACTTCTAGTTCCCCCTGGATGCTGAAAAGTCATTAGTTAGGATTGACTGGGACTTTAGTTGATGTTTTTTCTGCAAGATCGACTTTGGGGAGGGCGTCTTCACTTGGGCGATGGCAGAATTAGTAACCAAATTCGAGGGAGAGACTCAAACCGAACAACAATTTGTGATACAACAATGGATTCACTCTGAGACCATTAGTGCAGTGGATTAAGACATATGGGCCGATAAAGGGCATCGGGCAGGGAGAGGGGTGATGTTCAAACTTGCCATGTTTGTGGGTAATGTACTACTGTCCATAACCAATCACATAAATGTACTGCCTTCCTTGATTGGGATTACCGATGATTTACATAGTAGGGTGAGCAGACTGCAGCTTGGCATAAATTTAGCCAAGTGTCTTGAATTTGCTCATTGCCTCTTCCTTTCTTTAGGAACACATGTAATGGTAGCTTAAGAATATTATGCCACTGCAGCAATGCTTCCCTAGCTCATGGCACAAGTTTAATTTTTCAAATAGTGCTCACAACTCATGTGGAAGCTCCACACACTGCTCAGAACACACAGATGGTTGGTAGAGAATGGTAGATTGGAAGCTACTGGTGTTGGGACATTTTGCACTTCCCATACCTCTATCTCCTCTCAGCAGCTGCAGCACCGGGTCACTGATGAATCGTCTTGACATAACAGAACATGTGCGTTTGTAAAGTGCACGTTCACCCATAAGGGTCTCTTGGCGCTGAATAACAGATGTTTATTGTTACCCAACTCAATGGTACTCATTTTTAGCGACCTCAGGAGGATGCAAGGCTGAGTGGACCCGCCGGGATTTGAACCTGTGACCATGAGGTCGAACACAGGCCCCTGAAGTGGATGCATTAGTCCACTGAGCCACCAGACTTAGACTCTAAATATCAGGATCGTCTTGCACTCTTTATATCAAACTTCCATTAGACCAGATTTAAACTGTTTGGGTCCTCTGGTATGAATGCAGTGTAAGTGTATCAAAAGGCTGTTTTTTGGTTTCAAGTGCATTAGTTTATGAATCTGTAGGCTGTCTGTTTTCTAGGGTGTGGGGCGTTAACTTTATGAGGAAACTACACTTCAAGCAGATGGCATTTAATTTCATACGTAGAACCTACATCACACAGTGGAGAATTAACTTGTTTTACCTGGTGAAGCAGCACAATACCGCAGGTGTAGCTCTACTGACACAAACGTCTTCCACAAGCTCTGTGAATGCTCTGACAGAGCTGTACTGAGAAGAGGCAGTGCAGCTTTTTATCAAAGTCACAGGCAGACAAATTGGTCTTTTAACAGAGGTCTGCTTATTGTGTGTCTACTCACTTGCTAGAAACAAGAAAGCCACTAGCATGTTTACCAGCCTTTCTCTGGTGGTAGTGAAATGGCAAATAGCTATGCTTGAAAGTGAATTATGGCCAAGCGTAGCCAATCGGAGATTGCATTGCAGAATTGGGATGAATGTGAAACTATGTTGGTGCACATGGAACCTACTATCAAATATTCACTTTTCCTCCAGGCATGGTTCAGGTTTGATACTCTCCATAATATCCTAAGGGGGCGCCACTACCTAGAGTAACTGGTGGGTGATGGACCCGATATCACGCTCTTGGACTGCAGACCTAGTGACTCCATTGACGATTGAGCCTTATAAGTGCGTGCACTCACCAACCATCGTACCACATAGCATTATGTACTCAATATAGCTCGAACTGAATTGCTTGCAAGACCACCTCTTACCGCCCTCAGAGAGCTGAGGAATGTTTATCATGCTGTTGTACTGAGTAACTCTGTTTAAGCATTATATACACCAATTGTGTTTCAGGGTTGTAATTGATCCGTCAAGATGTTTGGTCTCGATGTGGGTGGGGTTCGTTGTGGGAGGGCGACAAAGTAGTTAGCCATATTTTCTGGGTACTACATGACGCAGCAAGGTCACTGTGCAGATCTGCACTACTGCAGATGGCCCACGACAGCCAAATAAGTAATGTTTGCCGGACGACTCACCAACAGACTTGCAATCTCCCAGATTAAGAGTATTGGCCTGGAATACTTGTGGAATAAATGATCCCTCAAAACACTTCTGATCTTCCTTATCTCACCAGAAACAAGAGAGACATAGCATTAGTCCAAGAGACCCAGACAGCAAACTCTCCCAAAAGTAAATTTACAAATAGATGGAGTTCTTATTGCTATTTCACATACTATACTTACTATAGAGGAGTTGTGGTTGTATTTTTTTTTTTTTTTTTTATATATATTTTTATTTAAACCATTGCACAATTTACACAGTTCATTATCGATTCTTCAACCATCCATTGTATTCAATTATCGTATTACATCATACATAATAGAAAATAAAGAAGAGAAAAAAGAAAAAGAAAAAAAGAAAAGGCAGTTTAGAATTCATTGAGCAACATATCAGCATCTACTCAGGTTATTTACTTATTTCATTTGCCATGTCATGACCTGTTCAAGTCTCACAAATCCAGTCCTTCTTTCCAGCTTATTATAGGATCCCATATCCTTAACCCCAAGCTCCTCCCTTTCCTACCTTTCCGAGCGTATATGTTCTTTTCCAAGTTATAGGTTGATAACAAGTTCGATAGCCAAACTTGCATTCCTGGGGGGTTTTTATCTAACCAAGCCCTAGCTAGACATAACCTAAAAACAGCCATTGCAACAAAGATGAATTCTCTCTGCATAACATTCGTATCTGTAGCTATCCCGAGGAGTATTTCTGGAGGTTTTAAAGTAATCTGGATATTAAGAGTGGTATCCAGAAACTGCTCTATATCCTTTATCACTGTCTTTATCTGTGGGCATAGTGCAAATAGATGTATTAGATCTGCATTGGGGGCGGAGCATCTTGGGCATGTAGTGCCTGTAGTACCCCCCCATTTTGCTATTTTTGCAGGGGTAAAGTAGAGCGAATAAAGTGTTTTATATTGCTGCGATTGCAGCGGAGCTGAGCACAGGAGAGTACGCCCTAAGTCCAGCGACTCCTTAAACCAGCAGGGTTCCCCTTCTAGCCTCTCTGCCCACTTTTCACCATGTTTATCCATGTCATCTGGTTTACTTGCTACCAGTTCTGCATAAAAGCTCCGTATTGAGCAGTCTCCCCCCAATCTTATTTTCTCGAGGATTTCTACTTTAGCAAACCCTATACTTCCACCTTGCTTATTCCCAAGAAAGCTTCTTAGCTGAAAAAATTTAAAAAGGTCCCTCCTATCTAACCCAAATTTGGTCATTAGCTCCGTGAATTGAAGCATCCCTTCCATATTCCTCACATCTCCAAGCTGAACTATCCCTTTTTCCACCCAGCCTGCCATTGTAGTATCGCCGAAGATCTGCCTTGGGAGAGAGATGTTTTTATATAACCTCGTATACCAGTTGTATCGGCCCAACCCAAGTTTTTTCATCACTGCAATCCAAACCTTAGTAACAGCTTGTACTGTCTTGAACCTAGTTCTTTTAAAATACGCAAAATCAATACATTTGAGGAAGGAGTTCTCTACCTCCGGTCCCAACACAGTAGAGTATATCCTGGATGAGTCATTCAATGTTCTAACGTCTACACCTCCCCCCCCTATCAATCCCCGCATATATTGGAGTACAGATGCCCAATAGTACAATCTGAAATCGGGCACCCCCCACCCTCCTTTCTCTCGGGGAAGGGACATAAAGCGGTATGCCCTTCGAGTCTTGCCATGGGCCCAAATAAATCTATTCAGAATTTTTTCCAGATCATTAAACCATTTTAGTTCAAAAAATAAAGGTATTGTCCTAAACAAATACAAAAATTTCGGTAAAATTAACATTTTTATAACATTGGTGCAGCCTACTAATGACAGGTGCAAATTATTCATACGTACTAGATCGGACTTGACTTTTAACATGAGTGGCGCAAGATTGTTCTGTACCAACTCATCCAAATTAGATGTGATTGCGACCCCCAGGTATATAGCAGAGTCTACAACTCTTTGATCAGTAAATGCGCTATGTTGATTGCATACAATTTGGGTTTTGGAGCTGTTCAGGCTATAACCAGATATTTGCCCGAATCTTTGAGCTTCAGCCTCAATTTCCACTAAGGCCATGCTAGGATTAGGAGTCAAGATAGCAATGTCATCTGCGTAAGCTAGTGTCTTTATTACGCATCCGTTCAACCTTACTGGGGGGATTCTTATATTGCTTTCAATTTTCCTTATCAAGGGATCTAGGTAAAGAGCAAATAATAATGGTGATGCAGGACAGCCCTGTCTAGTTCCTCTCCCAATCATAACCGCTAGTGATTTGCCTCTATTTACTCTAATCCTTGCTGTTGGGTTTTTATAAAGTGTCTTTGTTGCAGTTACAAAACTATTTCCAAATCCATTCCATTTTAATATTCGCCATAGATATTCCCAGGACACTCTATCGAAGGCCTTTTCGGCGTCTAAAAATAGTGCTGCGAGAGGGTCCCCCATGCCATTTGCTGCGTCAAATGCTGTAATAACTTGTCTGGTGTGTTGCGTTGTGCCTTTGCCAGGAATAAAACCATGCTGAGTATGGCTTACCAACCCCTCTATTACTCCCGCCAGTCTTGTCGCTATGATCTTAGAGTATATCTTCGCATCTGCATTCAACAGTGTGATAGGTCTGTATGACCCTGGGAGTGTTGGAATTTTCCCTTTTTTTAGAATAACAATAATATCTGCCTCCCCCCATGTCTCGGGTACTTTATCGCCTTTCTGTGCCTCCATCATGACATTGAACATTTCCAAACCCACTGTTTGATAAAAGACCTTGTAAAACTCCACCGGGATCTGATCCGGTCCGGCTGCTTTACCAGCCGGGAGCGTGCTTAAAGCCATGATAAATTCCTCTAGAACAAAGGGGGAATCCAAGCTGTCTTTCTCATCTACCGTCAGACCTGGATCGGGATCCTCCCTTAAATAATTTTCCAACTCACCCACCGTTCCCGTGCTATCCCTGGTATATAATTTTTCATAAAACTGCCTAAATACCTCTCTCACTCTATCTACTTCAGTTACCAAAGTTCCGTTCTCATTCATAATCTGGACAATATCCGATGCAGCTAGTCTCTGCCTGGTACGTACTGCCAAAAGATGACCTATCTTCTCGCTCAGCTCGTAAGCATCCTCTCTTTTAGATAGATAATTCTCTGCTGCTTTTTTAGAGATACTCTCCGTCACCTCTGCCCTGAGTGCCACTATTTTTAGCAGATGATCTTCTATCGGTGCCCTGTTTCTTAAAGCCTGCGCCAAGTCCTCCTCCACCCTTATCAGTTTTTGTACCACTTCGCTGATTTTGAGTCTTGTTCTTTTCTGTGCTGAGAACACATACGTCATTGTTTCTCCCCGTACTCCTGCCTTAAAGGCATCCCAGACTACACCCACTGGGGCTGAATCTTTATTAATTTCCCAATATGATCTAATCCATCCTGTCATATGACCCCTATAGCCTTCATCTTTCAGCAGAGCTCTGTCAAAAGTCCACTGTCTATCCTTTGTTTGTGCCTGACCCAGATTAATCGTTAAAACCAAGGGACTGTGGTCTGAAACAATTCGAGGCTGTTTCTCTATCTGTACCTCTGATAGCAGGGAGTGTGAGATCAGAAAGTAGTCCAACCTAACAAGTACTTTATGTGGGGCCGAATAGAATGTACTACTATCGATACTTGGTTTTATTTTTATCCATGGGTCTACTAAAGAGTTATTTACTACCATAGCTGATAATGCCCTATGAGTTCTCTTTTTTCTTCCTGTATAAATGGCCCCAATTTGACCAAATGAACTAGTAGGATCATGAATGTTAAGATCTCCGCAGCATATGATTGGCTCAGGCCACAGTGCCAGCTCTGTGTCTAAGAATTGAAAGAGGTCTGGGTCATCTTCCGTAGACCCATACACAGAGACTATAGTGCATTTTTCCCCCTTAAATTTTATTTCTATTATAACCCATCTTCCCCACTTATCTTCTAACTTCCTTATTACTACCACATCAGAGGGTCTACCTAATACCGCCACTCCTCTGTGTTTTGTCCCTTGCGTAGTATTTGCCAATACCGAGAACCCTAGCTGACTCATTATATAACTCTTGGGAGCTTCAACATGCGTTTCTTGAAGGCAGACCAGATCCAGCTTGAGTGTCCTAAGTAAGGCCGCCACCTTTAATCTTTTCCCCAAATCATTCAGACCGCACACATTAATAGTAGCTATCCTACAGGTCATTTACCTAAATCGGTTATTTTGCCCAACTCCGCGAACCGTCCCTTGTCAAAGATTTTATTCTCATAGAAAACCTGATATGTATCGTGAGGTCTCATCCTTTCCATTATTGAATACCAATAAGAATTCTTTACTTGTGATCTGAAGTGTGTTTTTTTGTGCTGTTTCTTCCATAGTTTCACTCTTTTTTTTGTTGTTTTTTTAACCCTCTCTGCCCCCCCTTCCCCCCCTACTCCCGCCCTCCCCTGGCTCTGGACCCCTCCCCCCTCCCCCCCTTTACAGGCAAATAGGTCCGGCAGACCTATGTGTAGCAGCCGCAGTCTGTGGATATCGCTCCCCTCCCCCCCCTGGACCCAACACCCCAAGTGCTATATACTCCTCTGTGCCAATTCCCTATTCATTTGCAAAGAGCAATCCATTCTGCTTAACCAACTCTCCAACCCTCCAACCCATTGCACACCAGAGTCTGCCATTCCTTTCCTTGTCCTCTTTTAAACTTCTCAGCTCCCTTTCTGTGCCTTGATCTCCTCCAAGTATTGCTGGGCTTTTACCTCGGATTGAAAAATGTTTATTCTACCCCTTGTGACCACTTTAAGTTTAGCTGGAAACAAGAGAAAGGCCTCAGAGCCCAGAGCCTGAAAGGGTTTGATCAGCTGCCTAAGCCTCCATCTTCTCTCCACCGTTACGTGGCAGAAGTCCGGTCTGGCAAAGAAAGTGACTCCCTCAAACGATCTTTTCTTATCTGGTCTGGCCTTGTCCATTATCTCCTCTCTGAGCAGGTAATTCCCGACGTAGATCAAAATGGCTCTGGGCAAGACCTGTTGAGCTGCCAGTCTCTTATCCCCGTGGTTTTTCCTGATAGTAAATGGAAATCTGTGTGCACGTTGTATCTCTCGCCCCCACTCCCACTGTGATTCGGGAAAAGCTCCTTTCAACAGATTAACCATGAACTGCATAATGTCATCTCCCTCTGCACCTTCCTCTACTCCCAAAATGCGTATGTTATTCCGCCTCTGGCGGTTCTCAAAATCCTCCAGCTTCCATTGTAGGTCAACTGACAGCTTCTCTTGCTCCATTTTAAAGTCCTGCCATCCTCCAATATCATCCTCTAGTTTTCCAGTCCGAGCCTCCACCTCAGTCACTCTTACACTGAGGCCTTCGTATAATTTGTTGACTTTTCTGAGTGAGTTTTGAATTTTCTTTGAGTCCTGTCTAGCCCTTCGGCTTTCCGACCTTGCTTCCCCTTGCATCTGTTTAAGAGTAGAGCAGATCGTGTCAAAGGGGGCCATATCCTGAGTTGGATTATGGGTATTCCCGGAGGCCTGAGGGGTACCTTCTTCTGCATAAGTCTGGGATGAAGCAGAGTAGTCCCAATCGAGTCTCCTACCCCCTACTCCATATCTTTTACCCTTTGGGTGTTTCCTTCTCTGTGTATTGTCTTTCACAGATGAACTTGACCCAGAACTTACATCTTCCTCCGACCCCTCTGAAGCCTCATTACTAGACTGAGAGGTGCCAATATCCTCGTTTACCGAAAAGAAACAATCTCCCTCCAGTGAGGCTCCCTCTCTTTTCTCCAGTTCAGCGCTTTTACTCTCAGTGCCTGGATTTACAGTCTTTTCTGCTTCTGGTAAATTGTTTCTGTCTTTTAGATTTTTAATGTGCATTTCAGCTTCCAGCTGGTTTAACGCTGCCAGCATGTCCGCGCTGCCTGCTAAGCTGGATTTATGGGGGGTAATCAATACAGCGGGAGCTATGTCTTCGCTAGCCCCTTCAACCTGCCTTTGCACATTAACATTGACTTTTTGACCCGCAGATTGCACTACCTTCGGAGCCTCCGCCTCAGCTCCCATTCCCTCTCCGCCTCTGCTGCCGCTTCCATTGCCTGTGTCGACGAGTGCTGCTGCTGAGTCTCTGTGTTGCCGAGCAACCACTATCTCCACGCATTGAGCGTCCGTCTCTGTTGGTTCCTCGGTTGCTGCGTCCTCGAGGACGCTTCTGCGGGCGGCAGGGTCTGTGTCCGGCTGTGAACCTCTCCTTGGAGTAAACGCTTCCAACAAGGTAGGCTGCCTCAGACCTGCGTCTCTCCCCTTATTCATGCCTTGTTTTGTCGTGGTTATGCTATCTTCATTCGTAGAGTCCGAAGGGTGATCTTTCTTGGATGCCGGCGCCTTTGCTGATTCGCGCTTTACCCGCATCTCTGCCATCGCGGGTTTCTCGGCTTTCTCCTTCTCTATTTTCTTTATTTTTTGTGTCGGAGGGATTGCCTTTCTTATGGCGCCAGGCCCTCGATGTTGCTGATGTACTCCTGGGGTTGCATCGCCTCTGACCCCCTTCGCGCTATCCAGAGCGCTTTTTCCACTTGCCGCTTGTACTTTTGATATAGTATCCTGCTGCATCTTTGCCTTCTCCTTGTCTTTGAGAAGGCGGGTAGTCATCCTTGCCAGCCTGGTCCACTGATCGCGGAGCACTGCACTCAGCTCCAGTGCTCTTTGGAGAAGTCGGCTGAGTTGGTTTTTTACCCCTGGGTATTTGGGACGGTACTCGTGGGGTCCTCTCTGGAGCCAGCTACTCAAATCCATAGAGGAGTATGGTAATGCTTATTTTCCTGCCATCTGGGTGACTCAGGGGAGGAGAGGTCCGGAGCGACTTCTCACCACAGCCTCGCGACGGCCATCTTGCCCCAACAACCGGAGTTGTGGTTGTAGATAAAAAAAAAAGACACACATTTTAAACCTCTCACTCACATAGCAGATGACCAGGGATGCTGCCTAAGAATGCAAGGTGTGCTGGGAAATGTCCACATTGCACTACTGAACATATACGGGGCGAACATCGATGACCCTAAATACTTCTCTGATGTTTGTAACAACCCCCCTGCACTGTTATATGGGGTAGAGACCTGAACATTGCCCTTCAACCTGAGCTAGATTATACTTGCAGCACGCCAGGCACACTGCACCCGGACCAGATCCCTAGATATTATGGCAGAGTTTGAGCTGGTGGACCTCTACCCCACACATCAACATAATACCACTCATAATTTACAGAGGTGCCCAGCTCCACTCTAGACTGGACTAATGCGTGGGCTCCAGGGAACTCCCAGAATTGGACTGGCTCATTAGCATACCTTCTGAGAACCCTTTCTGATCACTCACCAGTCAAGCTCACCTAGCAAATCCCATCCATAACCCACTCTCAGGGTTTTCTGGGGACTGCACCCTCAGAATTGCTTCATCCGGTATGCACATCGGAGATTAGAGTGGCTATTCTTTTTTTATTTCGAGATCAGTAGGAAAATGGTCTCCACTATGGCCAGGGTATGGGACGCCTTGAAAGCAGTTAACCGAGGTGAATGCATCTTGCAGTCTATGGCATACTCCAATTATTATGAACACTCTTCACCAAATTAGAGTCTGAAAGAAGGAACCTTGAGCTAGCTGAAAAAGATGGTAAACTAGAGCAGACAAGGCTAGAAGCCCTTAACCTAATAGGTGTGGATTTTTGGAAAGAGACTGAGATAGGTTAAATTCCTAAAAAAAAAACGCACAACAGATGGACTCAGTATGGGAAGGGGGACAGACCAGGGAAAAAGCTGATGGGACCGATTCGCCCTCCATGGGTAGAATCAAACATAATTAGGATAGATACCCCAGATGGCATACCCCAGTATACCCCATCGATGATCGGAAATGTGTTTGAAATCTACTATTCTGAATTCCATACAACAAAAACTAACAACTCTGCACTTGACGTTATGCTTTCCTAAATAGGGCGATGGTGGCGTGGCTGGAGCTCTACCAATGCGAACCCCTATGCAAGCTGATCACAGTGGGAGAAATCAGAGGGATCATAGGATCTATGTGAAACTGCCCTGCCCTGGGCAGGAACGGGCTCCCAGTGGAATTTTACAAAACCTACGCAGAAGAGCTTACCCTAATACTTTTAGAGTTCTATAGCAAAGCATTCTAGAGTGGCATCCTCCCTCTGACAATCAAGAAACCCACTGTCATGATTAGAGATATCCAGATGCCTGTGCTCTTGGACGAAAACCGAGAGTATTTAGACTCCTCCCTTACGGATGATGAATTGGCGCAGGCCATCAGGGGGGTGCACTCCGGGAAGGCCACCGGCCCGAACGGAATTCCGATTGAATTGTATAAACTAAGTGCTAATAAACTCGCCCGTTCGTCCGGTCTATGTTCTTGGAGAGTGGAGAGAGGAGCCAGCTCCTGTATCACCAGAGGGTGGCTAAGATTGTGGTCATCCACAAGGCAGGTAAACCCCACATGCTTTGTTACTCATATAGACCAATCTCGCTGTTAAACGCCAAGCCCAAAATCCTGGCGAAGTTGCTAGCGACACGTTTGGTTAAGGTAATTACCACCCTAATACACCCGGATCAATTTGGGTTCATGCCCCGCCGTAACACAGCTCTCAACTTGCGCAGGCTCCACGGAATACTGGGCAGGTCCTCAATGATCCAGGAACCGACAGTATTGGTGTCCTTGGACGCCACCATGGCTTTTGATAGAGTTGAGTGGCCCTACCTATTTGCAGTGCTGGGGAAGATGGGCTTCGGTTCGGAGTTTGATAGCTGGGTATGTCTACTGTATGCCAATCCACTGGCTAGAGTTGTCGTAAATAATCGCAAGTCTGCTGATTTTCCTCTCGCTAGAGGCACGAGGCAGGGATGTCCCTTGTCACCGCTGCTGTTTGCCCTCGCTCTTGAGCCCTTGGCGACATGGGTCCGATGGGACCGCACGATGCGAGGCCTGTGGTGGACATTGGGCTGGGAGGACAAAATTTCGTTATATGCCGACGAATATCCTGCTTTACCTCCCCAAACCTAGGGGATCCCTGAGTTGCTTTCTGGATGTGCTGGCTATATTCGGGAGGTTTTTCGGTTTCGCAATAAACTGGCCGAAATCGGTGCTTTTCGTCCTTAGGGGAGATCCACGGGTAATACCGCAGGCCTGCCCAACACAGATCGAGCCAACGGGGTTTAGGTACCTCGGTATTTCTATCACGCTTGAAGCAAAGTTAAGATATGCTAACAACTTGGAACCCCCTTTGACCCGTCTTCGGAGAGATGTGGAGCGCTGGAAGGCTTTTCCACTCTTCCCTCCTGGGCAGAGCAGTGCTTTTCAAGATGATGGCCCATCCTCGATTCTTATATGCAGTCCAGAACACAATGGACCCAGTACCGGCATCCTATTTTAAGGAAATAGAGACCCTTCAGAGACAGCTCTCTGGGACGGTAGACCCCGAATTGCATTCACTAAACTCACTCATCCCTGGTATGATGGGGCGGATAGGATTTCCGGACTTACGGAAGTACTATTGGGTCTCCCACCTGGCGGCAGTGAACCAAATCGTGTATGGGCCCCCTGGGGATCCGGGCTACGCAATGGATCGCTGGCCGGTGCCAGGGAACGACTTTACCAGGGCTCTGTATGCCAGGCCTTGCCGATTTCCTCTGATAGGAATAACGGCGCACGCAGTGCAAGTGTGGCACACGGCCAACAGACATCTTGGATGGGAGAGGAAACTTACACCTGCCACTCCCCTATGGAGTTCAGAGAAGCTGGGAAGCTTGTGGAAATCCAAGGGATTCGACAAATAGGATCTTATTGGGATCACGCAGATCAAAGACGTATGGGGGAAGGACACGGTGAACACATTTGATTCTCTCAAGCAGCTGTACAGCCTTCATGATAATGAACACTACCGTTACCTCCAGGTCAGGCATGCTCTACTTGCACATATCCCCAGAGACACGGCGCTTCCCGACGCTTCCCCTCTCAAAGACCGGGTGTTGGACGGGCACCTCCGAGAGAAGACTATATCTCTAATATATAGGAAGATCGTAAATAATATGGAGGACCTGTTGACGTCCCTTAGGGCACATTGGAGTGAAGAGGGGTTTGAGCTGGACGATGAGGATTGGAGGGAGGCGGTCTCTTCTCCGAGAGTGGTAGCGATACAGATGAGGCTCAGACTAGTACAGCCGAAGATCTAGCATAGGTCATATGTCACTGGGCCGCGTCTGGTACACAAGGGCTGAGTGGGGATTGTTGGAGGGGTTGCGGGGAGCTTGGCACCTTTATGCATATTTTGTGGCACTGTACTAGGGTCCAGGACTACTGGGTGAAGATTTATGAGTCTCTGCGAGATGTCCTTGGGGTGGTGATACTGCCGGAGGCCCGCAGGTGCATATTAAACGTTTGGGAACCCACAGATCTGAATGTGTACCGGAAACAATGGGTGACATTGGCATGTATGGTTGCGAAACGAAACATAGCACAGTTGTGGTGAGCCAATCAGCCACCCCTGGTTGCGAAATGGGCAGAAGACTTAGATTGGTGCATGTTGAGGGAGAGGTCTGTGTATGTAGCCAGAGGTTGCCCTGAGAAGTGGGGATAGGCATGGGAGGCCTGGAACCGACACCGTGGAGATATTTGCACCCCCCGATACTTCCAGCAGAAGTAGAGGTGCTAGAATCTCCAGGATCCATTATATCCATTTTGTATTCAATATTCTGTGCCTATGGAAAGGTATATTGACAAGTGTAAAACTGCTGAAGTCACCTGGTGTTTTTCTTTGATTTATCATGTTAATTAAAAGATTTTTTTTTAAATAAACTCACTGTCATCACTCTACTTAAGCTGGGCAACCCCCCCACCCTCCTCACCTCTGCAACTTATACTGCTCATTATCACTAATAAATGTAAATAATAAAATTCTAGCCAAAGTCCTCGCAAATCACCTTCTAATAATACTACCGGTGCTTGTCCAACCAGACTATTTGTTTTTCATCCCGGGCAGGTCCACTGATGATTTACGTTTTTCGCACTTACTCACCAAATAGATCCTGAAATATGTGTTCCTGCATCTCTGGACATTGCTAAAGCCTTTGACTCTATCCAATGGCCTAACTTACTTGCGATACTTAAGAGCGCGGGAGTATGTACATGGTTTAAATTGCTCTGGGCCACGAGCTAGGATTAAAGTGAACACTTTGCTAAAGCCTTGCTTCCTGATAAGCAGAGGGACAAGGCAGGGTTGTCCCCTGCCACCCATTATCTTCACCATTGTAATAGAACCTTTGATATGAATACTCTGAGAACATCACTGTCACCAACGCATACAAATAGGTACATGCCAACTTCTATTATTAATGTACGCCAATGACATCCAGCACATTGTGAAAAACCCATTGTCAAACCTATCTCCATTCATAGATTAAATAATGTAATTTTTCAAACTGTTCGGATTGCAAATTATTTTGACAAAATTCAGAGATGGGACGCCCCTTTGCTGGGGCAGCTGTGCGCTTTATAAAATGGTATAACATAACCTATATTAATATCACTCACCAGCCTGTATTATCCTTCCTTCTACAATAGCAAACCGAAATAGTGAGATATCTGGCATTGGGTACCACGCGGACATAACTGTACTAATTCAGGAAAATTAAGGCCGCTATATTTCCAAGTTCTCCGACTTAGTTAAGAGATGGATCAAGCTCCCGCTCTCTGTGGCGGTCACAATTGGTCTCAAGAAGATGGTAATCCTCCCTATGCCGCTCTTCCGTTTTTAAAACATTCCGACTCCCTAAACAAATCCTTCCTTGAACAGGTTAGGTCCCTTATGAAAAACTGGTAGCCCAAGCTCAGTACACCCATCACTGGATACATGATCCAAGGCACACCCCATGCCTGAACCTAGAAGCAGGGCTGGTTGCTCCGCCCCCTCTACGACATGTTGCCCAACTGAACCAGACACGACCTAAGGAGGAAATGCATACCGTCAAATTCACTGAGTTGTCCTGGTGCAGTCTCGCTAATCTCACCGGTGCAAGGGAAAGATACTCACCACACACCCTGCTACACAATAATGCCAACTTGCCCTTTACAACTGATGTAGGAGTGCAGCAGAAATTACAACAAACAAAAGTTATGCACACTGTTGATGAACTATTTGCTAATAATCGCTTTATGCAGGGGCGGCTGGTATCCTTTGAAAGTGTGGGGGCGAACGAAGTGACCCACTGCTTCACAAACAGCATAATTAAACAACCCATCCCCTCCAAAAGCCCAAACTAAAACAACCCCTCCCTCCAAAAGCCCATATAAATACGCCTCTTTCCAAAACCAAAACATAAAGCTAAATGACATACATTACACATTTAATATCAATTAAATTAAATTATATGGTATTTACCCACGGGCTGCACATCCTCCTCTATTTTCTTCTGCAGTTTGTCTGTAGAACGAAGAGCTCCCCAAACCAATCAAGACTCTGCTCTCATTCTGTTAACCATCATTGGAGAAGCGCTAGGATTGGATGGAGTGGGTTGGCTGAACGCTCCTTCAGGTCCTGTAAGCCTTTGCTTGCTGTTCACCCAGTTGTTTAAGACAGCTGGGTAGAGAGCTTCAAAGTATGCACGTCACTTAAGCCTGTGCAAGACTGCTGGCCAAAGTGACGTGTGCACTTTGGAGCATCCAGTCAAGCCACTGCTCCAGTCCTCCATGCTGCCAATCGGCAGCGGAGGACACAACCCCGTTTCTCCTGGCTCGGGGGAAGGTTGACTGCTGAGGCACGCATTGGTGAAAAGTAAAATGGCAATGAAATGATTTCATTGGCAGTTTATTTTTAACACTTAGCCAGTATACGGCATAAAGACACTGCACACTGCGAGCAGTGCTATCTGAAAGCTGAACCCTTCAATCCCTTACACGCACTAACCTACTAGCTTCTCTAATGCTCCCTAAAATATCTTTATCCATCTTACCCAGCGGAGCGCGCTGAGTGGCAGCGATTTATGCTGCATATTACTAACTCCATGCTCTTCAAGTTTTTCACTCGTCTGTACAACCCCACTATGCAGTTGTTATGAAACCCAACACTCCCCATGAAGGAAATGTGGGAACTTGAACTGGGGCATGACCAAAACAAAATGTACAGTGGACATATTGTTGTGACCAGATCAAAAGGGTTTCCTTCAATGGTCGATTCAGATTTATCCAGCTCTGGTTCAGTTTATTACACCCCAGCCTCTGTGTTGTGATATGGCCTCTCAGCAGTTTCCGTGCTGGCGCTGTGCCACTCCAGATTTGGGATTTATCTACATGGCCGGGTCATGTCCCGGAGTCCGTTCCTATTGGCAGAAGCTTGCCAACGTGCTACAGGAAATGACCACCCCAGATTTGACTGTAACACCAGTGATGGCACTGATGGGGTATGTCAAAGATGTGGCGAAAACCTACTGCAAATGTGTTGCCTTAGCCCTGTTGCTCCTTAAAAGAAGGGTGACCATGAACTGGAAAGCAAGGACAGTCCCAAGATCCGCCCAGTGAATCCCCGACCCACCACATGTTCCGAAAATGCGGATGTATCTAACTAATTCCCCCCCCCAACCTAAAGATATATGGACTTCAATACATGCCTACCTAGCAACACACAACCACTCCTCCTAAAATATTGTTGTGAACTAGGTTGGGAAGACTGGAACATGAACTATATGACTGGGAGAGCGTCTAGGGATCCATTGGATGGATCAATCTTATTTGCTGATTGATGTGATGTCTGAAAGCCATGTATCTCGTCAACTTTGTGTCTTGTGTCCATAATACCTCTGCTTGATACTGTTTGTGTCTATATGCCTGACCTGATTGGTTAAAATGAAAATAAAGATTGTGAAAACAAGATACATTCGATTTCACCACTTCTTGTGAACACTCGCATTTTAACATAGCCAGTTTGCCGTATTCCTCCATTCTACAGGAGCCAGACTCTTGACAGTACCCAGAATGTGGTGGCCGCAACTTTCAAAATGGCACCTCTAAATCTGGAACACTCTTCCAGGTGAGCTCAGAAGCGCTAGCTCCCTCACTATCTTCGGGAAAGGACTAAAAACCTGCCTACTCCAGAATTAGAAACTTGATCTGGCTTACTGTGTTCTCAGTGCCAAGACACCCCCGAGTATTCGTGCGCTTTACAAATCCCGTTAACATTAACATAACATTAACATGCTGTCTAGTGAATAGACCTAATGCGAATTATTTTGCTACTCAGGTGTTATGCATGAGTTGCACCCTGATAACGCCTCTCGTTTAAGGTTGAGGTTGATCTATTTGCATATACACAGTGGTTTAACATTAAGTACATACAGAGGATACATAAAGGGGTAGCTGTGTAATCTGGTCCAGTGTTGTCATTGAGGGGTTCTGATGATCACTTTGGCACTGTAAATTTTTCAATGGAACCAGAACCCTGAGATGACAAAAATAAGGTACCAGTTTTGTATTTTTAGGTCGAGCCTAGAGTCAGCGCGCATGCGCCGCTCTGCGAGACTTGTTGTAGTGGTTAGGGCATAGAAAGCCCCACCCACTATCCACCCATATTTTTCATTGACTTGTGTCATTGCCCTTTGTAAATGTTGGCTTCTGATTCGTAAAGAGGCTTGTTAGTCCCTCCTTAGTACCGCCTTGTCTTCATTTGGAACCTCCCATGGCGACTGGCCCTTTTATTTCGGTTGTTACATGGTAGGTGTTTTTAAGTCTGTAAGCTCTATTTTCTTTATTACGTTTCTCTTCCTGCAGCCACGACATGCTAGGGAAAGCCTTTGTTAAAGGCCAGTGAGTCGGCCTCAGTGAGCACAGGTTATGTATATCGTGCTAAGAGCACAAATTAGTGTAAGGGGTCCTTCACGGGGTGTTTCACAGACTATCGTGCCTAACAAAAATGAATGTGTGTCCTCATGTAACGTAACTGGTGCTATGTAAAGCGCTCTGATACCTGATTCAGTTCGGGTCAAGTTTGCGCTATATAAAACTCTGCATAAAAAAAAAAAAAAAGATGCCTTTCCGTGCTGCCTCGGGCTTGGAGAATGAAAGAATCCGTTTTGTTTGAAGAGCTAAGGCGCCTGGTTTGGTTACAGGGTCTGGATGTATGCATTTTTGGGTACCTGGTCTAGCGGATTTTATCCAACACACGCTCTCTGAAGTAATGGTGTAGGTACAGTACTTGAAGCTGGGAAACCGGACTAATTACGGACAAAAGCTGTCTAGAGAAACAGCACTTGCTCGTGGCGTCTCAATCCCCGGCATTTGTTGTATGCAGTGCAGCTCTGACTCCCTCTTATTGGCCGCCTCCTTATAACACCGACACTGGCAATAGTCACACATAGGCTTTGTGTTGGCGAACACTTGTATGTATGCAACATATATATTTTTTTTACCCTTATATGACCTTTATTTCTTTGCAGTGTGTTTATGTATAACGTGTGCTTGACTCCTGTTTACCAAATGTTAGTAGCCCAAGATGAAAAGTGGTGCAATGCTGTCATCTCCAGTCTTATTTTTTGTTTACAATCATAACCTGAGTTTTTGTTGATAATGAAGCTTAAAACTGCAGGTCCCAGAAGGCAATAGCAAAGGAATACTTGATGTGATTATCTCGGAACTGAATGGAAATTCATCACGGGTTACCTACCACGTGTGTTGCAATAAAATAACAATAACAGATTGCATGCTATGTAAATGACAAAATAGCCAGAGAAGTTTCTCACTCTTGACCATGGACTACTGAAAATTTCAAGTTATGTCATACTAAAAGGATATTTTCTTCTTTGAGCATCTGGCTTTTTTCTTTAGGACAGTACACTATCTGCTAAAGAGCCCAGGGTAGCAATCGGGCATAATTCCATGGCCTCTGGAAACGCACCTTTCTGTTAAGAAAGAGCCCAGTGTAACAATCGGGCATAATTCCAATTTATTTTTATATCCTTTTATTAACAGGAGCCACTTTAAAAAAACATTCTTACCTCTCTAAGCTCAAGATAGTCAAAGCATGTCTGTGGTTGCAAACACCCTGATTTGGAGTTTACGACTGCAAAATGCTCTTTGTAATGTACTTTAGAAGATTATAAATGTTTTCCAACTCTAACAAGCATTTTGCAAAGCAATAGGTCTCGCAATTGCGAGATTTTGAGCTATTGGCATTGTAAATGACAATGCCTTTTATTTATGTGTTTAAAAAACCTGCAATAATAAAAGGCGTCATTTACCATACCAAGAGGTCAAAGTTTCTAAAATGCGAGACCTATTGCATTGCAAATGCTTATTTTATATTGCAAGCTGTTTTTTTTTGTTATTGTTTTTTTTATGTGCAGACAGCAATGAGCAGTGACTTTTTGAACGTTTGAACGTTTGTTTTTGATTACCTGTCCCAAATAAAACCTTGATAAAACAATAGGCAATAGTGAGGTAAGTGGATTTATGTGAATCTGTGGCTGCAGAGTTTACCACATAATTATGGTTTTATTGTATTTATACTTAATTTCCAAAATTTGCAGATTTTACCAAAAGTGTTGTTTATAGATTAAACTAGTAAAAATGATACCGTGCGACAATGTGCCAGTTTATTCTGTTGCTGCATAATTTCGCTAGCCTTGGTCATCCACCCTTCATAATCCTAGCAGCCTGGACAATGGTAATTCTCTGCACAGTGATTATGGGCTATCATTAGGATGACAAAATCTGTATTTCGCAGCAACCGTTAAATATTTTCCATATTTTATGGTTCTTTGTTTTGCATGGGTTTTATATCACTGATTTGTGTGCAGTAATAGCACAAAAACATATAAAATAGGCATTTTTACTCAGATATAATGACTTCTCCATAATCCTCATTGAACCCATCAGTGTGGAGCAGTGATCATGGTGGGGATAAGCATAATTTTTAGGTCTTGGCTAGCGTAGGCTGCGCACATGCGCAGTCTCGCTGGTGAGATTTAATGACTCTGAGTAGTGAGGGTAATCCCCGCCCCTCTTCTCCATTGGCTGGCCTCCTAAACGGCGGCCAGCCATTGGAGAAGAGGTCTCAGTTACGTCATTCTCTCCATCTAAGACCCGTCCTTTTCGGATTGCGGGGCGTGTTTTTTAGTTTTGTTCTACACTCTTCTCCATTGGCTGGAATGGTAAACAACAGTCAAAAACACACCCGTTGTTTAAATTCCAGCCAATGGAGAAGAGGGGAGAAAGAAAAACACGCCCTCCCCATTCTGCAAAGGACGGGCTGTTTTGCCATTTCTAGCTTCATGTACCCACGCAAATGGAACTTGCACACAAAAGCTTATCCGTCAACGTGTTTCGTTTCTGGAGTCTCATCCCCTTCCCAGTACTACTCTTCTAAATAGTAACATGCCTTCATTTATACCCTCTTTGGAAATGGCACGCAAGCCACGCTGCCCCAGGTATCTTTAGTAGTGCGGGGATTGTGGCCATGCAGGGTTCGCGGCCTCCGCCATGTTGGAGGAGCAAGAGGCAGGCAGTGCTTGAGGGTGAGGGGCAGTGCCACCAGGATCGTCTCCGACGACTTGCCGCTGCGCGCGCCCACTTCGCGAGCGGTGGGCCCAGGACTCCGTGGCCTGCCGACCGCCCCGGTAATAAAATTCGCTTGCACTGCACAAAACCCCGCAGGTGGTCTTCCACCCGCTCCCTTTCCGCCGGTGTGAGGGCTGCTCGTGGCCCCTCTCCCGGCCTGTGCTGCGCAAATGGGAAGAGATAGTGGCAGCTAAACCCTTTATTGCACCATATTAGCAGAGAGCCGAGCCAAAGGTCTGGGGATGGCTCTTGGAGTCCGTGCATGATCCGAGCCCAGAAAATGTTTGGTATGTAAATCATACTACAAATGTCGCGTAAAATATGATGGTCTCTTTACGTTTTCAAAAGGCTTATTTTTTTAACAAGTTAAAACTTTGCAATTAATATGTCCCTTAAGAGTACCGCACTGCGAAGTGTTTATTAAAAGCGATTTTAAACATGAAAGTGACAGTGCCATTAGTGAAGAGGCAAGTCAGTTGTGCAAACCCTGTATGTAGCTCAGATCATCATTGAGCAACATTATTGTCTATTAAATCAAACACAATAGGTTTTAAGCTGGTATAATGTGCTTTTGTACGCGATTATGAAGAAAAAGGAGTTTTGGTGAAATAAAATGTGTCCCTAAGATTACACAATATTAGGGGAGAAGACGTAATTTATCCAAGTTTCCTGATTTCACTATCTAAGAATAAGCCACCAAACGAGTATCCGTTTGCCTCTCCTTTTTATATTAATGTTTGCTTTTTACCTGTTTGTGCAATTTCCAGCAGTTTTTATATTGCGTCAACTGGACCCTAAGGTATTGAAGTGCTTTACATGGCATCAGTTACCTTATACGAGGTAACATTATTTTTTTAGACACTGGAACGTTAAGTGTTTGCCCAGAATCACAGGATGTTGAGCCGACGCTGAGTCTAGAACATGTTCCCAAGTTCCAAAGTCAGCAGCTCTGGTCGTAACAGAGCAGAGGGTGGCTGGCAGGTAGAGGCCACATGAAAGCTCAACTCGCTGTGGGCTCCAGGTTCCAACAGGACCTCGAGCTGAGGCAGAGCCGGGCTCGAGCTTACAGTGATTCGCCCAGCACTACTAATACATAGATCAAAGTGCCCCCTACAGCTTGGTGCAGTGACCTAGGTCCCAGTAGCACTGAGGAATGAATATCACCCAATCACACCTAAAATAAAAAAAATAAATAATAATGAGTTTGTAAAGCTCCTGGTTACACGAACTAGTGTGTCCCTGCGCTGCGGCATGAGGGAGCTACAGAGAAGTGTCGAAAAGGGCAGGCAGAAAGCCCAAGGGCTCTATGTCTGGAAGAGCCATGTCTTCATTTTCCTAAATATTTTATCTGATTGTTCCATCCGAAGTTCAAGGGGAAGTGCGTTCCACTGTTTTGCTGCCAGATAGCGGAAAGAACGGCCTCCCATTCTCATTCTTTTTATTACTGGGACTTGCACCAGCCCTGAGCCCTGGGAACGCAAGGCCCTGGTTGGAGTGTAGGGGGAAAGTAGGTTGTGCAGGTACTTTGGGCCTTTCCTCGACAAGATCCGTTGACTAATACATAGGGCCTTGAATAAAATTCTTCCCCTTATTGGGAGCCAGTGAAGAGTAGTTCAGGCATTTTTGGATGAGGTTCTCCTAGGAAGCATCAGGACCAGGCGGGCGGCGGCGTTTTGGATGTATTGTAATCTTTGCACGCTCTTTTTACTGGCGCCTATGTATAGTGCATTCCCGTAGTCCAAGCGAGAGGTGACAAGTGCGTGGACTAGGGTTTTCCTGACAGCTACCGGGAACACATCTAAGATCTTCCGAAGGCCCTTCATTTTGCCAAAGCACTTTCCCGCCACCGTCCTGGTGTGGTGATCGAAGGAGAGAGTAGAATCTAGCCACATGAGGGGTGATATCCCTTGTTCTCAGTCACCAATGTGCCAATTTTCCAGCTTTTCTTTCTGTCTCCCGGTTCTGATGCACAATGTATGGGGTTCTAATGCACTGAGTTCAGAGAGGGAGTATGAGCTCACAAAGTGCCATTCTTAAGATGTCTGCCCTCCCAGAGTTCTGGAGAAAGGACTCCAGGTTGGAGGCTGATTGGCTGTTCTTCAAAGCGCTCCCCTGTAGGTAGCTCTGTTCCATTCCTCACTTTGCTTCGAGCTACAGTCTTTGCTAGTCTCCTTGGCTCTTCCTATACTAGATCCAGTCCAGTAAACACTCTTGTATGTTGTTCACCATCCACTCTGTACTAGGCCTCGTTTTCAACAGCACAGTGACTTTTCTTCTTCATTCCATTCAGACCAGATCCACCTTAAATTCCTCATCCATGTCACTATTTTTCAATAAGAACATACAATTTTGTTACATGGGGTCGTCCTCCAATTATTAAGTATTCCTGAATGTCTTTACAGCATTTCAATGGGTAAAGCGTCATGCGAAATTGGTGCAACTGACACCTTGTTCGTTTGACTCTT
Organism: Lissotriton helveticus; assembly: GCF_964261635.1. Lineage (NCBI taxonomy): Eukaryota > Metazoa > Chordata > Amphibia > Caudata > Salamandridae > Lissotriton > Lissotriton helveticus. The sequence continues at coordinate 463,409,897 of NC_136073.1, read as the reverse complement.
CTCGATAATAAACATTAGTTGATAAAACAAAACATACAAGACATATCCTTCGAGGAGTTGGAAGTCCATTATACTTATACTGAAAACCGAAAGATTGAAAAAAGGAACAAATAGAAAAACAAATATATGCAAATGTGTGCGATTGAAGTTTTTGTGCCTTTTAGGATTGCCTTGTCCAAAAATATCGTAAATCTGAAATCTTATACATTTGCTGTTGGTTTTCCTGTGCTCAGATTTTACTTCTCTCTATGCTAACTTGAATGTGGCCTGCTCAGCCTAGCTTAAAGATTTGACTATGTTTTTTTTCTGCAGGACTCGACCATGCTTGTGCCAATATTTACCCTGAAGCTGAACCACAAAATCAATCCCCGAATGGTTACTGTTGGCAAATATGACGGTGTGCATCCATGCCTTACAGCTGCCACTCAGGCCGGCAAGGTACCCGTTTCTTGATTTCTTTTTTTTTTCTTTTTCACTCCGGGGGTGTATTAAATTGTTTGAAAAATAAGGTTGAGCTAAAAGAAGGGGTTCTCTTAAGCCTCAACCTATTAGAGTCACTGTTTTTCTAAATCAACACCAACCCTAAAATGAAAATATTCTGTTGTTGTAATTGAAAGTTGCAGTCACTTCATGGAGTCACGAGCTTCCTTCGAGTTGGGATGTGAGATATGGGTGATGGGTAGATTACATAATAGAACGAGGTAGCGACCATGAGGTCCAACAGAGCATGCAGTGGATACGGCAGTCCACGGGGCCACCGGACTAGGCCATGGAAGGAGCAGTCCAATAGCATCAGATTCGATATGTATGGGGATGCTACATATGCCCCATGTATGGGTGGGTAGGGCTTGGCAGAGCCTCCTCCATCTGACCCTTGCCATGATAGACCAGCCTATGATGTGCAGCTTTCAAAGTCTTGGACCTCCATAAGCCCTCAAGAAATGCATCAAATCTGCAATTCAGGGCTTCAGTCCTTGTATGCATTGAGTGCAATTCTGCTGGTCACTGGTCACACTTTCAGTCTAAGATGGAACTGAATGCGATCTTCACTATGGCCTACTCTATTGATGACCCGTGAACTGGGTCCTAGAAGGTGGGAGCATGGGAAGGGGCAGAAGGAAGTGGAACACGGTGGTAAAGAGAGGAGCAAGGGATGGAGGCAGATGGAGCATTCAGAACACAAGAATAGGAGCCTGACAAAACAGAAGAGCCCAGCTCTCGAGGATTGTCACTTTGAGGAAGTAGAACAACTTAGAGGCTCAGAGAGAGGGGTGTAGGTAGCTAGGGAGAGACATTCGAGAGACCAAAGGGCGGACCACCAGAGAAAAGGCTATGAAAAAGTAAAGTAAATAGTAAAAAGCTATGTAAACTATGAAAAAGTCCCTGAATCTGGTTATGGATAGGCCTTTTACCTTGCTTGATAGAGAAGAAGCCACGCCTTTCTTTTGTCTTATTTTTCCTGAATTTTTGAAGCAAGAAGTATAATAGTACTCTTTGTATTAGAAATGGAACTTTAACAACAGTATTATAGTTTCAGACATCAATGAAGGGCATATGTAACAAACTGTCAATTATACTGTAACATAGATGACATTCTTCTTTCATGTTCTGACTTTCTGGTTTCCTTCATAAGTAGTATTTGGGAAAGAAGCCCTGTTATTCACCCTAACCTTGTATTCCTTGCCTCCCTAAGCAAGGAGTAAAATACTTCTAGCTTCGAATTGTGACTGGAGTCCTGCTGTCAAGTACTCCTCCGTCTCCTTCAGCCATCAACCAGTGGACAGACCCCACGTTTTTTATGTAGTGTGAATTGACACGTGCATTGTAAGACTTCTACTCTTTCCTGTTGTGTTTGAGAGCTGGAATATAGAAATGCAGGCAACTTAGAAACTAATGGTAATGACCTGATCATCACCGTTTGCGCAGTAAATATTTATTTTAGCGCATCTGTCCTTATTTTTAGAGACATGCTTGAAGCATATAAATACAATTGCCATATGTAATCAAGCACAGGGAGATATGACATATGTGTTTAGTGGTGTGTACTCACGAGGCATGTGTAGAGGCAGCATTGATGATGGTAACAGTTTCCTTGCAGAAACTGAGTCTGCTTCTTTCTATATGACTTCATATGTCATTACGTATTATTTTACATTTTTGTGCTATTCGGTCCTTTTAGGGCAAAGATCTTCAACCTTTTTATGCTCCACCCTGCTCCTCGGTAAAAAAAAAAATAGAAAATCATGCTGTCGGTTGCCTGGTTCCAGTAAAGTGTACAAATATCCACTAAGTGATTTGGGCAAGTTTTTTGTGAGATATATATACTCCACCTACACACACCTCTCCACCTACACACACACACCTCTCCACCTACACACATATACACACCTCTCCACCTACACACACCTCTCCACCTACACACACCTCTCCACCTACACACACACCTCTCCACCTACACACACACCTCTCCACCTACACACACACACATCTCCACCTACACACACACACCTCTCCACCTACACACACACACACCTCTCCACCTACACACACACCTCTCCACCTACACACACACACATGTCTCCACCTACACACACACACCTCTCCACCTACACACATACACACACACCTCTCCACCTACACACATACCTCTTCACCTACACACACATACACACACCTCTCCACCTACACACATCTCCACCTACACCTACACACATCTGCACCTACACACACCTCTCCAACTACACACACACCTCTCCACCTACACACACACCTCTCCACCTACACACACACCTCTCCACCTACACACACACACCTCTCCACCTACACACACATCTCCACCTACACCTACATCTCCACCTACACCAACACACACCTACACACATCTCCACCTACACACACCTACACACATCTCCACATACACACATCTCCACCTACACCTACACACACCTACACACATCACCTACGCCTACACACATCTACGCCTACACACATCTCCACCTACACCTAAACACACCTACACACATCTCCAACTACACCTACACACATCTCCACCTACACACATCTCTCCACCTACACACATCTCCACCTACACACATCTCCACCTACACACACATCTCCACCTACACACACATCTCCACCTACACACACCTACACCTACACACATCTCCACCTACACACATCTCCACCTACACACACCTACACTTACACACATCTCCACCTACACCTACACACATCTCCACCTACACACATCTCCAACTACACACACCTACACCTACACACATCTCCACCTACACACACCTACACCTACACCTACACACACCTACACCTACACACATCTCCACATCACATTTTACACTGACTCCCAAGTCAGGGCACGTCTTATTAAAAAATATATATATTATGACGGCTTACTACAGAGTTGACTCACTGGCAGTCTATTTTTTTTACTAAAACACAGCATTGCTTTCAGCATGTGCCCCCTGAAATCAACTCAGGCACCTTCGGGTGGTCCGCCTCCAGGTTCAAGACCTCTGTTATAGAGTAATCCAAGGTCCATTGGGATGTCAGTAGCCGAGCACATTGCTAGAAACCCAGAATGTGATATCCGAAGTTAGATACGAGTTTTATTGTAAACATTGTTGCTTCACATTTTACTGAAACAAGTAAAAGAACACCAGAAGCCTGGAGTATGGGCTGCCCTGTGCCTGTTCTTTTGGCCGTGAAGAGAACATGTTCTCTTTGTCCGTTTCTTAGCCGCTATAGCAAATGCCCATTGATTTAGAAGTGACAAACTGTGTTTGGTATGCAGCAGTGTATTACTTTGTTTCAGCTTCTCGGCAGTGCCAAGGCCCTTGCATCACTGGTGCCAGTAAATCGCTCATTGATGGGAACTGTTTTGATCTATGAACTGTCCCTCTTTCTACTAAGGCTTGTAGCTCGGGCTGCATTAGACTGTTGCTTACAGGGCTGTAGAAGTGATATGTGTATGTGTATATATATATATATATATATATATATCTCCAAAGGTTACAGGGATGTTATATAGTTAGGCCCAGGTTTCACTTGTACAAAACAGTAGAAATCCAGCTATTATAGTTACCTGAGCTAAGTATACCATACGCCCCTGCAATGCACTGCTTATGAATTCACATATTACATCACTGATGACATGGTCCATCAACTCACTCATGACCTGGTCAGTGACATCACTGATGACATCATCCACAGACCCACTCTCACACCCCCATACAATCTCTTGTATGCCCACTCACATTCCCACACAGCCACTTACCTACACATTCGCAGACCTATACCAGTACTCACCCACTTACTTCTCCAAAGAGGCACTCGTATATTCATCTGCATGTCTTAGAATCTTCTGGGCATATTTTCCCGGTTAATATAGGGTAATACCAACTTGTTCCTCTTCATTGGTAAATATCGGCATTTGTTACACCTGTACCTGTGAATAATTGCAGGGTGTAGACTTTAGCACTCCAGGTAGTTACAAATGCTGTAAAACCTGCTCAGCTCCCACATCTGACATCTGAACGAATTGGGTTTGTGCAGGAATTGGAATTATGCGTCCCAGGTAATTGGGCCTATGTGTGTATGCTCAGTAGTACATGTTTAATTGACACCAGTCTAACAATCGGGAAATGGCTGACTAAACTGCTATTTAACGTGCCTCTCCTTGAATCCTTTATGGTCGGACCAACAGTGTCACCCTCATTGTTTTGAGCACGTGGCATTCGGATTCTGCCAGTTTGCGTCCTTTTAGGAGGCGGAATGAGAAACCATTTTGCACATGATTAACTTAATTACCTTTTCACCCGCTTGAGCAGGGTCTAGGCAGCTTGGTGACCTTGCATTGGTGTGTGGCCCCTTGGTGACCTTGCATTGGTGTGTGGCCCCTTGGTGACCTTTCATTGGTGTGTGGCTGCTTGGTGACCTTGCATTGGTATGTGGCCACTTGTTGACCTTGAATTGGTGTATGGCCGCTTGGTGACCTTGCATTGGTGTATGGCCACTTGGTGACCTTGCATTGGTGTATGGGCCGCTTGTTGAACTTGCGTTGGTGTGTGGCCGCTTGTTGACCTTGCGTTGGTGTGTGGCCGCTTGGTGACCTTGCGTTAGTGTGTGGCCGCTTGGTGACCTTGCGTTGGTGTGTGGCCGCTTGGTGACCTTGCATTGGTGTGTAGCCACTTGGTGACCTTGCATTGGTCTGTGGCCGCTTGGTGACCTTGGATAGGTGTGTGGCCGCTTGGTGACCTTGCATTGATGTGAGGCAGCTTAGGGACCTTGCATTGGTGTGAGGCAGCTTGGTGACCTTGCATTGATGGGTGGCAGCTTGGTGACCTTGCATTGGTGTGTAGCCACTTGGTGACCTTGCATTGGTGTGCATTGGTGTGTGGCCGCTTGGTGACCTTGCATTGGTATGTAGCCTCTTGGTGACCTTGCATTGGTGTGTGGCCGCTTGGTGACCTTGCATTGGTGTGAGGCAGCTTGGTGACCTTGCATTGGTGTGTAGCAGGTTGGTGACCTTGCATTGGTGTGTAGCAGGTTGGTGACCTTGCATTGGTGTGTAGCAGGTTGGTGACCTTGCATTGGTGTGTAGCAGGTTGGTGACCTTGCATTGGTGTGTAGCAGGTTATTGACCTTGCATTGGTGTGTGGCAGCTTGGTGACCTTGCATTGATGTGAGGCAGCTTGGTGCCCTGACATTGGTGTGTGGCCGCTTGGTGCCTTGACATTGGTGTGTGGCCGCTTGATGCCCCGGCATTGGTGTGAGGCAGCTTTGTGACCTTGCATTGGTGTGAGGCAGCTTTGTGACCTGGAATTGGTGTGAGGCAACTTGGTGACCTTGCATTTGTGTGAGGCAGGCTGGGGCCCTGGCATTGGTGTGAGGCGGCTTGGGGCCCTGGCATTGATGTGAGGCAGCTTGGGGCCCTGGCATTGGTGTGAGGCGGCTTGGGGCCGTGGCATTTGTTGTGAGGCAGCTTGCTGCCCTGGCATTGGTGTGAGGCAGCTTGGTGACCTGGCATTGGTGTGAGGCAGCTTGGTGACCTGGCATTGGTGTGAGGCAGCTTGGGGCCCTGGCATTGGTGTGAGGCAGCTTGGGGCCCTGGCATTGGTGTGAGGCAGCTTGGGGCCCTGGCATTGGTGTGAGGCAGCTTGGGGCCCTGGCATTGGTGTGAGGCAGCTTGGGGCCCTGGCATTGGTGTGAAGCAGCTTGGGGCCCTGGCATTGGTGTGAGGCAGCTTGGGGCCCTGGCATTGGTGTGAGCTAGCATGGGGCCCTGGCATTGGTGTGAGGCAGCTTGGGGCCCTGGCATTGGTGTGGGGCAGCTTGGTGCCCTGGCATTGGTGTGATGAAGCTTGGTGCCCTGGCATTGGTGCGAGGCAGCTTGGGGTCCTGGCATTAGTGCGAGGCTGCTTGGTTACCTTGCATTAGTGTGAGGCTGCATGGTGACCTTTCATTGGTGTGGGGCAGCTTGGTGACCTGGCATTGGTGTGAGGCAGCTTGGGGCCCTAGCATTGGTGTGGGGCAGCTTGGGGCCCTGGCATTGGTATGAGGCAGCTTGGGGCCCTGGCATTGGTGTGAGGCAGCTTGGGGCCCTGGCATTGGTGTGATGCAGCTTGGGGCCCTGGCATTAGTGTGTGACCGCTTGGTGCCCTGTCATTGGTGTGAGGCAGCTTTGTGACCTGGCATTGGTGTGAGGCAGCTTGGTGACCTGGCATTGGTGTGAGGCAGCTTGGTGACCTGGCATTGGTGTGAGGCAGCTTGGTGACCTGGCATTGGTGTGAGGCAGCTTGGGGCCCTGGCATTGGTGTGAGGCAGCTTGGGGCCCTGGCATTGGTGTGAGGCAGCTTAGGGTCCTGGCATTGGTGTGATGCAGCTTGGGGCCCTGGCATTAGTGTGTGACCGCTTGGTGCCCTGTCATTGGTGTGAGGCAGCTTTGTGACCTGGCATTGGTGTGAGGCAGCTTGGTGACCTGGCATTGGTGTGAGGCAGCTTGGTGACCTGTCATTGGTGTGAGGCAGCTTTGTGACCTGGCATTGGTGTGAGGCAGCTTGGTGACCTGGCATTGGTGTGAGGCAGCTTGGTGACCTCGCATTGGTGTGAGGCAGCTTGGGGCCCTGGCATTGGTGTGAGGCAGCTTGGTGACCTTGCATTGGTGTGTGGCAGCATGGGGCCCTGGCATTGGTGTGCGGCAGCTTGGTCACCTTGCATTGGTGTGCGGCAGCTTGGTCACCTTGCATTGGTGCGCGGCAGCTTGGTGACCTGGCATTGGTGTGAGGAAGCTTGGTGACCTTGCATTGGTGTGAGGCAGCTTGGGGCCCTGGCATTGGTGTGCGGCAGCTTGGTGACCTGGCATTGGTGTGAGGAAGCTTGGTGACCTGGTATTGGTGTGAGGTAGCTTGGTGATCTGGCATTGGTGTGTGGTCGCTTGGTGAGCTTGCATTGGTCTGAGGCAGCTTGGTGACCTGGCATTGGTGAGAGGCAGTTTTAGGGCCCTGGCATTGGTGAGAGGCAGTTTTAGGGCCCTGGCATTGGTGTGAGGCAGCTTGGTGACCTTGCATTGGTATGTGGCAGCATGGGGCCCTGGCATTGGTGTGCGGCAGCTTGGTCACCTTGCATTGGTGTGGGGCAGCTTGGTGACCTGGCATTGGTGTGAGGAAGCTTGGTGACCTGGTATTGGTGTGAGGTAGCTTGGGGCTCTAGCATTGGTGTTAGGCATCTTGGTGACCTTGCATTGGTGTGATTTAGCTTGGTGATCTGGCATTGGTGTGTGGCCGCTTGGTGAGCTTGCATTGGTGTGAGGCAGCTTGGGGCCCTGGCATTGGTATGAGGCCGCTTGGCGACTTTGCATTGGTCTGAGGCAGCTTGGTGACTTTGCATTGGTCTGAGGCAGCTTGGTGATCTGGCATTGGTGTGTGGCCGCTTGGTGAGCTTGCATTGGTCTGAGGCAGCTTGGTGACCTGGCATTGGTGTGAGGCAGTTTTAGGGCCCTGGCATTGGTGTGAGGCTGCTTGGTGACCTTGCATTGGTGTGAGGCTGCTTGGTGACCTTGCATTGGTGTGAGGCAGCTTGGGGCCCTGGCATTGGTGTGAGGCGGCTTGGGGCCCTGGCATTGGTGTGAGGCGGCTTGGTGACCTGGCATTGGTGTGAGGCCACTTGGTGACCTTGCATTGGTGTGGGGCTGCTTGGGGCCCTGACATTGGTGTGATGAAGCTTGGTGCCCTGGCATTGGTGTGAGGCTGCTTGGTGACCTTGCATTGGTGTGATGCAGCTTGGGCCCTGGCATTGGTGTGAGGCAGCTTGGGGCCCTGGCATTGGTGTGAGGCTGCTTGGGGCCCTGGCATTGGTGTGCAGGTCTTCAGTTTCTATGCTGACACTTGCACGCTCGTATAATGTCAGTTGTAAGTGCAATGGAACATTTATGACCTGTCCAGGTTGTATTTCACACCTAACATAAACATGTGTTGCTGTTCTGTGCATGGCATTTAACACATCTCAAAAACTCCTCAGACCTGGAGACACGTGTATACTTTGTGTAAATGTAAAAACAGTACTTACTGGCAGTAGCTACATTGAGTGTTTGTGCCAAATTAAATAATAAATGTGATTACTGATAAAATATTTACAGATGAAAATGGTAAAAATGGTGCAACATTTGAAGCCATAGTTATGTGTTCTCTTGCAGGTTTTTATTCATAATCCCCACACGAGAGGGCAGCGCCTCGCGGCACACCGTGTGGTTCAAAGCACCCAGGACTCAGACACGTCTCTGCTCAACATTAACCAGTCTGTCAGCTGCCTGACAGCTGGCGTGCTCAATCCCCAGCTGGGCTACGACTCCCTTGTCGTCGGGACTCAGACCAACGTGCTGGCTTACGATGTGCACAACAATTCGGATTTGTTTTACAGAGAGGTAAGACCAACATACCTCAGAGATGAAAATGAAAGTCATTCATCAGGTCTGTATCTGATGCACATTGCTGGCTATGGTTCTATGGTTTATCGGTCCGAAGTCCAGATTTCAAGTTGATGGGGAGTAACATTTGTGTTGGGACTCTTAGAACCGGGCTTGAATCCAATCCACCAGCGCAACTTTATCTACGCCCTAGGTGTAGTCCTACATCATTGGATTTTCCTTCACTACACAAGTTTAAATTCGGCATACGTCTTCATCTTCCTTTCCATCTGTGTTTAGTGCCTCTTTTTATTTGCGTTATTACCTTTATGCCTTCATCTTCTACAGTGTTTTTCCATTTTAAGTTCAATTCTCTGAGTCGTGTCGATTTCCCTCCTAAAAGCTGTATCAGTTTTCCTCAGTTTCTCTTTTTTTTCTCTTGTCCCTCTTCTATATGACTTGCTTTCATTTCCCCTCCTCCGTGTCTATGCTGTGAACGACCAGGCAAGGTTCCCATATTTGTGCACACTTTATTTGGGCGTCTAGCAGATAGTGAGGTATGTTATTGGGCTTGGGTACTCGTACATTTTTTGCCAAGGGCTTAAAAGCTTGGTCTCTGTTGTGACCGAGGGCTGCTTCGATGTAAACAGGGTGGTGGGGCGTGGGTGGGGGTGTTGTTTGTGCGTTAAGGTGGGTGCAGGGGAGGCAAAGCACGTACATCTAGTGGCTCAATTACAAAATGTAAAACTGTTGAATGAATAAAATTGACCTTTTTTAAAGCTCAACGCCCAACCCAAAAGGGATCTCCGCTTTAAAAATTTGTACAACAGAAAGAAAGCCTGCCCTCCGAAAAATAAACACTTAAGGTCGAGTGAAAAGCCAGGTTTCGATAAGCTTTCTGAAGGTGGCAAGGTTAGCAGTTTGCTTTAAAGATGCCCTTGCCCCAAAGATAGATGTAGATCTGCCCCTTAGTTTGAAACCTGAACTTTTGGATTGATGGAAGATTATTGCATCAGATCTCAGCATTCTCGATGAGAAGTGAGGAACAAAATGATCAGGGAGAAATTTGGGACCAATTTTATAATCGGCCATGTAGACAATGGGTAAAGCTTTGAAAATAATCCATGTTCTGATGGATACATCTGCCAGTGGATTCCTCACCTTGTGAATATCCCCCTGCGTCAGCAACATTCGGAAATTCTTTTTGTAGCTTTGCGCCGATGTGGACGACATCACAGAGACACGGCAGCGCGCACGGCTCCGCTGATGTCACTGGCTTCATAATAGGCCCACGTCGGCGTGATGACATCAGTTCCCTTTTTTCCGCGTCGTCGACGCGAACGGTTTTCGAGGGATCCTCTGTAGCTTTATAGTAACTTTGTTACTGTTTGTTGGTTTTCGTGTTTTCTTGTATCCAGACGATATGTCATCGAAGAAGACCGGATTCAAGCCGTGTGGTGAATGCGGTAAAATGATGTCGATCATGGACCCGCATGAAGACTGTGTTTGGTGCCTGAGCTCGGACCATGATGTCCAGGGGTGTCCGTCCTGTAGGAAGATGAATCCCAAGGCCCTTCGTGAGAGAGAGGCGAAGCTCCTGGTTGCCAAGATGAAGGGTAAGAAGGATAGGAAGAGCTCGAGGTCGCAGTCGAGGCGGTCGAAGTCTCGTTTGAAGTCACCCTCGAGGTCGTTATCGGGGCATGCTTCCAGGTTGGCTAAAAAGAAGCACAAGAAGAGGAAGAATGGATCATGTCATCATTCAGGAAAGGATTCGGATTCGAGACCGAAGTCGCCAATGAGAAGACATCGTAAAGATGAGGTTTCTCCTTCTCCAGAGGTTCAGGATCCGGAAGATGAGGCTTCGCCTATGGAGTCGCCGGAGCATTCACCGGCTCCGGTGTCGAATCCATCTCCGGTTCCATCTCGATCTCCAATTCGAGAGGAGAAAGAGGCTCCACTGCCTGAGGGTTCGACGACTCCGACCCACCAACCCGAGGTTGAGGTCGAGAAGACTCCGGTTCCTCGAGAGCAGCCTGTGGGTTAATACCCTCCTTTTCCAGACCAAGGACAAGACCCTACACAATTTTTGAACGCGATGTATGGAGTCTATTCAAGAGCTTTGTACCCCTCTGAAGCACCGGCTGGTCCCATGGGTCAGATGGCATTTAATCTGGGAGTCCCCCAGTCTTATGCTCTGGCGCCGTTCATGCCATTTATGCCGGCTCCTTCTCCGCCTTGGCATTTCTCGGCGCCACCGAAGCCTTCGACGCCGATGCCTTCGTCACTGGCGTCGGTCCGACCTCGAGAACAACGGCCTGGTCCTCCGGCTCCGAGTTCGATGCCGGCTCTGGGTCCGTCAGAGTCGATTCCGGATCCGCCGACGCCATTCCCGAAGGAGAGGTCGAGGCCGTGAGGCTCAGCGACACCTGGAGGAGCAAAGGTACCGAGAAGCTGAAATGGAAGAGGGTGAGCTGCAGGAATCAGAGGATTTCTTTGATGATTTAAGGGAGGCTAGTGGACTGGAATTGTCTCCTGATTGGGAATTAGCCTCTGTCTCTGATGCCCCTTCTAAAGATGCGGCTCCATACCATGTAGTCATCAGGAAGGCTGCGGGGCTATTGAATTTATCTCTTCCTACTGCAGAGTTCAAGTCAAATATTTTAACAGAAGTCCTCCACTCTCCATCTTCTGTTGTAGAGCCCATGCTTCCTTTCAATGATGCTTTGACGGAGCCAATTTTAGAGGTGTGGAATAGACCTCTTACAGCTCCTGCTGTCTCTAAAGCTGTTGCGAGAAGATACAGGGTTGCTCCTGGAGACCCAGACTTTATCTTTGCATCCTTTGCCAGAGAGCTTGGTGGTACAGGCAGCCGCCTCCAAAAAATCTGCAGGCGCGTTCCCTCAGATGCCTGGGGACAAGGAATCTAAAAAGCAGGACCAAGCTGCAAAGAAAGTCTTCATCGGCGAGTATGGCTCTCAAGTCAACAAATGCTACATGCCTCTTGGGGCGTTACATCCATGCTTTGATGGATTCTTTGAAACAGCTGGCTCCTAAAATACCAGAGGAGGACAGAATGTTTTTTAATGAGGTGCTTATTGACACTCCAGCTGCTGCTCGGCAAGTCATCCAGAGTGGTTTGGACACAGCTGACTCGGTGGCGAGAGTCATGGGATCTTCAATTGCCCCTAGAAGAGCGGCCTGGTTGAAGTCCTCCGAATTCTCTGCGGATGTCCAGGCTGCCTTAATGGGTCTACCTTTTGATGGCTCTGGCCTTTTCGGGAAAAAGGCTTATGCTGCATTGGAGAAATTCAAAGACAGCAGAGCTATGGCCAGATCCTTGGGTTTGCAAACCAGAGGAACTGTGGGAAAAAGGTATAGGGGATTTGCAAGGTCCTCCTTTCGTCCCTACAAGCCTTCGCAACAGCAGCAAAATCTGCTGTATAAGTCATACAGGGGCAAACAAAGAGCGCGTCCTCGAGGGCGTCAAGCTTCCTCCTCCTCCTCCTCTTCCTCCTCTCCCCATCCCCCTCCAACATCAGCAAAGCAGCCCTAGATCCGTCATTCCGGATCATGCGGGTCCTGTGGGGGGTCGGCTTAACTATTTTCTACGAGAGTGACCGATTCCCAATCTCGTGGAGAATGGGTATGCTCTTCCCTTTTGGGAGTTCCCTACGAATTACCCTCCTTGCCAAGGGTTTTGCTCAGAGAACCACCTGCTACTCCTGCAGGAAGAAGTCCTTGCGTTACTGAGAAAAGGTGCGATAGAGGTGGTTCCGGAGCAGGAAAGGGGACAGGGGTGCTACTCCCGGTATTTCCTGATCCCCAAGAAGGATGGCAGACTTCGTCCAGTTCTGGATCTCAGGGTCTTGAACCTCTTTCTAAAGCAGGAGAAGTTCAAGATGCTCACCCTTGCGCAGGTTCTTCAAGCGCTGCTGGAAGAAGACTGGATGCTGTCGATAGACTTGCAGGATGCATATTTCCACATCCCAATCCTGAAGTCGCACAGGAAGTATTTCCGTTTTACGGTGGGATCGCAGCATTACCAGTTTGCGGTCCTACCTTTTGTCTTACTACTGCGCCTCGAGTCTCCACTAAGGTGATGGCTGTGGTGGCTGCACATCTCAGAAGATCAGGGATACCAGTTTTCCCTTATCTGGACGATTGGCTGATCAAAGCCGAATCTCCAGAGAAAGTGCTCCATCATTTGCAAGTCACAACTCAGTTTTTGTTCAGATTGGGTTTTTCGATAAATGTACCCAAATCTCACCTGGTGCCCTCCCAGCGTAACCTGTTCATAGGTGCTGTACTGGATACAACTGTGTGTTGGGCATTCCCTCCTCCTCAAAGGATTCGCGACATACAGGAAATGATTCCTTTGTTTTACAATGGAGCGGTCGTCCCAGTCCTGAAGGTCCTCCGTCTGCTCGGTCTGATGGCTTCCTGCATTCTGTTGGTCAATCATGCACAGGCAGTGGTATCAGCACAGGGGAGATCTCAGGGAATCAGTGAAGATCTCCAGAGAAGCTGCAGCGGATCTGTCTTGGTGGAGCGTGGAGGCAATCTGTCTCAAGGAAGGCCCTTCCATCTTCCTCCGTCGGTTGCCACAGTGATGTGAGAAGTTGGCCTGATGTATGATGTCTCCAATTCTGGGGGCACCTTATATCAGTCCAAACAATCCCTTATGGTGGTGGTTGTAAGTCAACCTTAAAGACAAGCTATCCTAGAGGTAGCATGGACTAAGCAGCCTAAAGGCTTAACTCAAGAGGACATGTGAAGCCAGCTGTTTTACCATATGCAATCCTGTAATATCAAATGAAAGGACACCACACAAGTTATATATTATAAAAATATATGTATTTATTCTCAGAATAATCCCCACTACTCTTTATGAGCAATGAAGCACAAGCGTTTAAACAAAAGCACAATATAACATATGAAAGTTGCACAGTTATGGATGAGGCCGGTGGCCACTCAAACCCTATATCAAAAAAGTGGTATAAGTATCACTAATCGATCAGTGGTAAGGCCTAGGGCCTTTGGAATCGCTGGGACTACACTGGACTAACAGCAGTTAGGACGGGAGTAGCCCGCGGGATTCGGGTGCAGCGCTTAAAGCACACGCATGCACCAATGCAAAGTCAATGGTGCGTAAAAGTTATCGAGTTGCAGTTTTAAGAGTCTTCCGACTGGACTAGAAGGACAAAACTTTAGACTTAGACACTAGAGGTGTAAACCACTACACGAGCACCGGCGTTCAAGAGTTACCTCACCCACAGGAAGCGGGTGCACAGGTGCAAAGATGTGTCGGGTTTCGTCACGAAGATCTAGGGTGCCTGGAGATGAAGATGCTGCAGGCGTCGAGAAGAGAAGTGTCCGGTGTGATCCAAGGGTGGATCGAAGATGTAGAGTACCTGAAAGCAGAGGGGACAGAGTCTGGGTCCTAGCCAGTGACCAGAAAGGAACCAGGAAGGAACCAGGCAATGTCGGGCGCAATCAGGTGCTTGTCGTGAAGCTTGTCTCCGCTGCCACGTGATCTCTGGGCCACCGAGGATGCCCTGGAGTGAATCACGAGCTGTCCCACGAAGGCTCTCGCTGTCGGCGGTGTCGGCTTCAAGATCGGTGTCAACAGGCCTTGGCAAAGGCAACCCACGCAGGATTCGAAGATCGCTTCTTACTCGGACCAGCAAGGTCTGAGCGGGTGCTCCTTTTCAGGGGAGCGAGGGCCAGTCTGGAGCAACCAGACTAGCAGAGCAAATTCAAAGGTTCGTCGGTACTGGGGCCACTAGCCAACGGGCAAGCGACCGGACCAACGCGTCGAGCAGGAAAATGCAAAAGGGCCCCACGCAGCACTCGATGAGTGTGGAGGGGTAAGCTTCGGTGCAAAAGCTGCTCGGGGCTGGAGCTTCTTAAACTCCAATGCACAGCTTCGAGGGAGCCTCGGATGCTGCACGGTCAGCGCTTCGTAGTTTTTCCAAGATGGCCGGCGCCACGCTTCAGGTCGCCTCCACGGGTCTCAGCTCTGCAGGGACTGTGGATCGGGCTGTTAGAAGGCAGGCACGCTGGGTCTTGTCGATCTCTGTCACTCGAGTTCCAGCGGGAACTGCAACAAAGCAAACGTCGAGGTGCTGGATGGTGCCTGTTTGCACAGGGTGGTCACTCCTTGACCACAAGGGAGATTCTTCAGTCTTCCACGTCGAGTGGGATGTCGAAGAGTCCAGAGTTTCGTTTCATAAGTTTCAGTCAGGATAATCTAAGGTGCACTAGCACAGCTCCTACCTTTATTCCAAATCAAGGGGCTGGATTACCTGCTAGGTCCCTCCTATGGGTGGGACCCAGGAAGGGGGTGGTTACACCCCTTTCCCTTTGTCCAGTTTCGCGCCAGGTCTGGGGCTGGAGTGCCCCAGAACCGGTTTGACAGGATTTTGCCTGGGACACCTTGTGCGCCCCAGGCAGTGTCTAGTTTCTTTCAACCCTCCATGCTCCAATCCACTATCTCCTGTCTGGGGTGGTGTAGCACCTCCCTGTGACAGGAAACCCTTTGTCCAGGCCTCCCCTGCCAAGTTTCGGTCAGCAGCAGGAGGTCAGACTTGTGTCGGGGCAGCAGCATCCATTTTGTGATGCTGAGGCTCTGGTTAGGATTAACCGCGTTTTAAGTAAAGTAACATGTCTTCTCCCTCTAGAAGGGTGGAATGCTACCCCCGTCGCCAGAACTGGTGAGGGGGTAGTATTCCAAAGTGTATGACACCAAACACGACCTGTTTTGATAAAGCCAAACCAAAGTTAGCATTAACCGCGAGGATTATAATGCACTTAAGAGTATATGGTATGGCAGTATCACTGGAACAGCAGTAAGGAAATGGTTCCGAACACTGCAGACAGGCTCAGCTCATGCTAGAGCACCATCTCACATAAAACCAAGCACTCTGCCTCCAGGATTGTAAAGGCATTCCATAGGAGTGACTTATAGGCGTCTATGTGTCCAGATATAGGTTTACACATAGGTATACTATATCTAAGCAAGGGGTGGGTACACCACCTTGCCCCAGCTGTGTGTACAGCCAGTTGTGTCGATTTAAGTACCAGCCAGGGGTGGCAAAAGATATGCTGCAGCCCCTGGTAGGCCTTGGGTGCACCTATGCCCTGGGCACCTATAGTGCACTGTACAGGGGCTGATAAGGTGACCCAACCCAATTTAGTTATGCACCTACGGTACATGGAGTCTATTTCAAAGAGAAAGCAGATAGCCTGGGGCTCTGAATAGCAGGGTCCCAGGCCAACTAAGTCAAAAACCAGCTAAACACAAGGCAAAAAATCTGGGGTAACCATAGTCAGGTATCCACCTTCCTACAAGTAATAACGGATGCATCAACTCTAGGGTGGGGTGCTCATCTGGGGGATCTGGAGATCAAGGGTCTTTGGTCTTCAGAGGAAAAATTGCTTCACATCAACCTTTTAGAGTTGCGGGCGATACGTTTAGCGCTCAAGGCCTTCCACCCTTCCCTTCGTGGTCAGTCAGTTCAAGTCCTGATGGACAACACTACCGCGATGTGGTATGTCGACAAGCAGGGAGGAGTGGGGTCGCAGTGCCTTTGCAGAGAGGCTCTGCGTCTCTGGTCCTGGGTTCAGGACAATCAGATTTGTCTGATCGCAAATCATCTGGCCGGGGTTCTGAACGTGCGTGCAGACAGTCTCAGCCTGCATTTCTCAGCCGATCACGAGTGGAGGCTTCATCCGGAGGTGGCTCGTCACATCTTTCGGACGGGGGGACACCTCGGGTGGACCTGTTTGCCACTCATGAGAATGCTCACTGCCCGTCATTCTGCAGTCTCCAGTATCCGATGCAGGGAGCTTTGGGGGACGCGTTTCAGTTGAGTTGGGACTCAAAACTCCTTTATGCGTTTCCTCCCATACCCTTGATTCCTCGGGTTCTGACGAAGATTCGCCAAGACCGGGCCCAAGTCATATTGATCGCCCCGGATTGGCCAAGAAGGGTGTGGTACACCATCTTCTCGACCTCTCTTCGTGCCCGCCGCTCCGTCTCCCTCTCAGGGCAGATCTCCTCTATCAGATGGAGGGGCAGGTTCTACCCCCCCCCCCCCCACCTCCAGACCTTACACCTTCATGCCTGGAGATTGAACATGATGTGGTGGATGTCATTTTATCGGCCAGGCGTGATTCCAACAAGTCTATCTACTCCTATAGATGGTCTAAATTTGTCTCTTGGTGTGGGGAGAAGTCCATTGACCCTTTGAAGGCTTGATTGTCTGACATACTTCAGTTTGCTCTTTCTTTGGCTCAGCAAGGATTTGCTGTGGCTACGGTCAAAGGTTATCTTTCGGCCTTGTTGGCATTTCTCTGTCTGCCGGATCAGCAGTCCTTATTTAAATCTCCTATTGTTTTAAGGTTTCTAAAGGGCCTTACAAATACATTATCTCCTACTCCCTTTATTGTGCCTCAATGGGACTTGAACCTTGTACTTACTTTCTTGATGGGTTCACCTTTTGAACCTTTGCACAAGTGTCCCTTGAGACTGTTGTCTTTTAAAACGGTCTTCCTGATTGCAATTACCTCGGCAAGGAGGGTAAGTGAGCTTCAAGCTCATAGTTCAGAGCCCCCATTCTTGACCAATGTATGCTGAACGAATGGTACTCAGGACCAGGGCTGCTTTTCTGCCTAAGGTGGTAACTCCCTTCCATCTAGGGCAGTCTATTACCCTCCCTACCTTCTATCCTCCCCCTCACCCTTCCAAGGAGGAGGAGAGACTTCACCGCTTGGACCCGAAGAGGGGGGTGAGCTTCTACTTGGACAGAACCAGAGAGTTCAGAGTGGATGACCAGCTCTTTGTGGGTTTTGTTGGAGCCAGAAGAGGCAAGGTGGTGCACAAGCGCACGCTGTCGAGATGGTTTGTCTTGTGTATCAAGATATGTTACTCTCTGGCGGGTAAGTAACCTCCTGAAGGTTTAGAGCTCATTCTACTAGAGCAAGGTCTGCTAGGTAAGCGGTGTGGCGCCTCGGCCAGGGCGACTGACACTGGATGCTGGGGCTCACGGTTCGATCCCTGGCTCCGGCGGCAGGGGTCTGCCCAGCACCATGTGACTCTGGGCAATAGCTTGCTTAATCTTCCCAACGGCCCCCAGCGCCGGGATGCATCCGGGTAGCTGTGCGCTTTACAAATACTGGATTTTTACATCTGCTTTGTCTAGGGGTGTACCTGTAGAGGACATTTGTAGAGCTGCGACTTGGGCTTCCCTCCACACTTTCGCAAAGCATTACTGCTTGGATTCCGAAGTGAGGAGGGACGGCCACTTTGCGCGTTCTGTCCTCCAGGATGTTCTGGTATAGGAGAGTGGACACCCTCCTCCGGGAGTGGGACATCAGAAGAACAAGTTACTTACCTTCGGTAACGCTTTTTCTGGTGGATACAGTATCTGCCTGTGGATTCCTCACTGACCCACCCGCCTCCCCGTTGTCCATTCTGCTGTACCTGATTTAGTGTAATGAAAATATTTTATTGTCAAAGGAAATGTGTTTTTATAATTGCTTTTCTGCATTGACTACACACCGTGTGTGTTATTTTGATTATTTGGTACTGTGTACATTGTATGTATATCTACTGTTGTTGATCCGTCCGTGTGCCTCGAAGGCACGGAAAAAAGGGCGGAACTGATGTCATCACGCAGACTTGGGCCTATTATGGAGTCGGTGACGTCAGCGGATCCGCGCGCGATGCAGTGCTTCTGTGACGTCGTCCACGTCGGCGCAAAGCTACAAAAAGAATTTCTGAATGTTGCTGACTCAGGGGGATATTCACAAGGTGAGGAATCCACAGGCAGATACTGTATCCACCAGAAAAAGCGTTACCGAAGGTAAGTAACTTGTTCTTCTGACTGGTAGTCCATGCAGCTCCCGCAGGCCATCTGCAGCAGCACTTTGGAAAGGGAGTTGAAGTACCAGTCTTGCTGCTGCGTTTGGAATGACAAACTTGTAACTCAACAAATTTGATATAACTTCTATGTTTTTTTTTGTTTTTTATTTTGTGTTTGTTGCTTGAGACTCTGTTATGTAACTGGCTATTGTTTCTTTCTGAGCAAACACAAGGAGATGATGGATGGTGCTCTGATAACCTTCGATCATGTTCGCACTTTATAAAACTCTAACAATAAAATAAATGTCTTCCAGTATACAAACACTAGGGCACACACTCAGTTTAGACTGCAAAGGCTCATAACCTTTTTGCCTGATCAACTCTGCTATCACTGCGACCATTCTTAGTGCTTTGAATTCACGTGCTCTAGATGTAAGTTACTTGTTGTTCTGTGGTCCTATTGCTAATCTGTTTTCAGGCCGAGCATGCCACGTCGGATATCATTCAAATCACTTAATAAGCAATTGAGGGCTGAGGCATGCAGTGGTTATTACAGAACACACAAGAAGATCGCGCATGTATCTCCACCTGACTACAGGCAACTTTAGTACATTAGCTGCTTCATCCATGTGATGGGTCTGGTCCTATATCAATTGAGCTGCCTTTTCGCTATTTACCACTTTTAACACATTTACAACTCACCAGTCAACACAAGTTGTCTCTCTTTTCTGTAATAACTTCTGTTTCTTTTGTATTTACTCCTCGTTTCTGTACATTCTAGTAATGTCTGCCTAGCCTGTATTCTTGTTTTCATTTTTCCTTGAATTCCTCTTTTAGATCTCAGATGGAGCTAACGCCATTGTGCTTGGGAATGTGGGCGATCTACCAACTCCTCTTGCAATTATCGGTGGAAACTGTGCTCTGCAAGGTTTTGACTATGAAGGAAATGATCTTTTTTGGACGGTGAGGGTCTCATTCTCCTTAGCATTATTTACATTGGTCATGATTTTCTTTGGTAATAAAGCCTAGTCTGTGACAACCAATTTTGGGCAAATAGTTGACATATCGTGTAACTCTGTTTAACTCATGATAAAAAGAAAACATTGCAAAGAAGAATATTCAACATCTATAATACATTACATCCCTTAACTGCACAACAATCATCCTCCAATGGAAACAGTTACTTATGGGAATTGAATTTGTTAGGGATAGAGTGAAACAGTTCTATCATTGTTAGAAATGGCGATTTCCGGTTGGCTAAGGCTTGTGCCAAAGCCAGACAGAAACCACCGCTCTAGTCAGGGCAAGGAAGTAACCCGCCAATATAACCCCTGCTCACCCCCTTGGTAGCTTGGCACGAGCAGTCAGGCTTATCCCGAAGGCGATGTGTAAAGCGTTTGTGCGCGCACCCAGCCACAACACCCAAGGCCCACCACAAAGGAAACTCCATACAAGGTAATATATAAAAATAGACTTTGTATTATACCAAACACATTAGATAATAAACACACACTTTACAATGTGCCATAGGCACGGGCAGAATTTACAGGGGATTATGTACATGGGACAGGGCCACATGGACCACTGTCAGGAATAAGCACTTGGTAGAACTAGCACTCAGAACATATCATCACTGTAGTACCAAATGGTACATGTAGCACGCAACCAGTCATCACTGGTAAAAGGTGAATACCACCTACGTAATCCTAAACACCTTAGGCAAATGTCACGCAGGGCACCATGAACTCACTAGCATCACTATACTAGGGCAAACAACCTCCTAGACATAAAAATACATTTTTAGAGGTATAGGCAAAAGCATTGCATAAATAACGTTAGGCAGGTAAAACATTTGCGCCAAAACATTACAGAACTGACCCCAGGCCAACATGGCCTCTCAGGGGCTCACACGCCCTCTGTTCAGCAAAGTCAGGGCAGGCTGCGCAGGCAGCCAATGAAGGAATGCGCAAGAGTTCTCAGCCTAAACGTAGCAGCTGCCCACTAAGTGCTGGGCAGCTGTAGACCCTGAGCCTGGCACCAGCGTGCCTCCTGGCTCTCTCCCTGGGGCTCTGTATAACAATGGTGCAAAAACAACGTGGGAGCCTCGTGGGCTCTGAAACAATAACTGGGCCCTCAGGAGCCTCGTGGGTTCTCAGCAAAATGCCACCACACTGGGGGAGCAGTCCGCTGCCAACCGGGGCCGCTCTACCGTTTAACAATGCCCCAGATCACGTTGGAGTCCCGCTCGGGGACTCAGGAAAACAATGGCCCCATTGAGCCTCGGGGCTCTGAATAAACAAATGCCCCCAATTACGTGGGAGTCCCGCTCGGGGGACTCAGAAACAATATGGCCCCTGGGGCCCTCGTGGGCTTTATAGAAAATGTGCCCCGTCGTTGCAGTCCCTCGTGGACTCTGAGGAAATGCCCCCTGAGCCTCTCGTGGGCTCTGATTACAATGTGCCCTTGAACGTGGGAGTCCCTCTCGGGGGACTCAAGATACAACCGTGCCTCTCTTAGGCACTCTCAATCTGCCCAGAGCTCCCCCCAGCCTGTGACACTCACCGGGCTGCTCTTTCTGGGTACTCCGCTTCTCTCCCGGCTCCTCAGGTCGCGCTGGCGCTGCTCCTTGGGCGGGGACATCCTGGGAGGCGGGGTGGGCTCCCGTCCTCCCTCGGTCCTAGCAGGAAATCCGGGGCCCTCCCTTGCACTCGGGAGCCCCGGGCAGGACATGGCAGGTTGCTTCCGGGTACAGGAGCGCGGGATGTGCTCCCGTCCGCTTCCTGGTTACTTCCGCTCCCTCCACCAATGACGCTGCGGGAGGCTCGGCCGGCTGGGGCCAATCCCAGCGCGGCCTTAGGGTGAAGCCGGCGGCTGCCTTTTTTGGGAGGAACTCGGCCTCGGGCTGCGGCGGTGATTTTTCTGGAAGCACAAATACGGGGCAAAGCGAGGGGTGGGCACCCTCGGAAATTTTAATCTTCAAAAGCGGCAAACCTGCAGGGTGGGCACCTGTTTAGATTATAATAGAAATGCGGGCCAAATGCAGGGTGGGCACCTGCTTTAAAAATAAGCCCAAGGAGGGGGAATCCCCCCACACGCTGGGGGATCCCTGAGGGCAAGGATCACCGCTCCAGCGGCGCGAATGCGCTATTTCCAGCAGGGGGAGGCCAGCACTTCCCAGGGGCTGACAGGCAGGAATCCAAAAGTCCAGGCAAAGTCCTGTAGGAAGGTGGGCAGGGGCGCAAAGGCTGGACCCAGGATCCAGGTCACAGGGCCCTCCAGGTAGGGAGGCAGTCCCTAGTGGCGGTATCCTCCTGGTGCCCAGCAGCAGCAGGCCCCCCCTCTTCAGGTCAGGAACAAGAGAACCCCATTCATGGGGACACAGCCCCTTTTTATACAGTAAATCCCTTTGTCTGTGTCTGTAGGGTGGGGGAAAAACAGACGCAGCTGGTTTTGGAGCACTTTGTTTTGCTCAGCCCCTCTTCCCATTCACTAGCCAGGCTAGGGTCATCAGTCGCACCACAGGGGGCGGAGCCAGCATTGTGTGGGGAAAGCCCAGCCCTATTCAGGTCCCAGGTGCACTCCTCCCTCACATCACTCATGCAGATCTCTCCTCTCACCACCGGGGCAGACCCATCCTGAATCCTGGAGCCAGGCTCACCAGCCAGCTCCAGCCAATCACAAGCCAGACAGTCAATTCACATAATTTACACAGGCATGCCAACTTCTAGAAGTGGCACTTCCACACTAGACACAATAACGCCGCACACATCATCGCACAGCATTTAATCACATGAGTCCACACATACCAAACTCAACCCTGCACTCCACACGCATCAGGAACTAACAAGGACACATATATTCCCCATGCATTCCTATGGGAGGGCAGGCCAACTTCACTACACACACGCACTTTACCCTGGGACACAGTGGTAAAGTGCGCAGAAGCCAAAAATCACTAACACCAAGTCTCAATAAAAAGCAAAAAGTTTAGGGGTGAACCCGCCAGAAGGGCCAAGTCCAACAATCATAATACCAAAAAAGGCACCCAGTAGAAGTCCTTGATCATCTCAAGCCAACAAAACTGTGAAATCTGCTGAGTCGGTGTTCAAGCACCTGGTCGGAAACTCTGAGACAATGATGAATTATTCGCGAGTGTGATTTACTTTACCCCAAGAGATGAAGCCCTTCTTGAGGCTCACTAAAGCACGTCATATTTATAAGTCGCTGTTTAGAAAATAGGATGGCTAACATTTGGTTTGGGGCAGTGTGAACACTCTTATTATTTGTGGCTTTGGCGTTGCATATCTTTGTCATCCTGCTATGTGTATTAATCTCTAAGTAGTGAGAGGTAGGATATGGCATGTTAGGAGTTGGTTTGTTATTAGCAGTGTTGTTACAGGACACCTGCAGAAGGGATACTGCTAAAGATGGTAATAAATATGTTGTTGAAAATAATACATTCTACTCTGTTAATTTGGAGCGAAAGGAAGAGGAGTGTGCAAAAGAATAGATAATGAGCTCCACTGTTTTTGAACACCCAATCACAGCTGCAATGTAGGTTTGTTTCATGCTTTCTTTAGGGCTTTCATATTTCTGTTCATTGTCCAAATGTGTAAAATTATGTATTATTCAGAGGAAAAGAACACGTCGAAGCTCCTTGTTAATGACTTAGTGATTATAATACATTTTGATGCTGTACTCCCACTTCCATAAACTACGGTCTTATTCAAGTCAACTACTAATGTTGTGCTTTGCATCTCCCACACAAAATAGGACTGTCCTCAGTCCACTTCGCTCTGGATATTTTGGCATCCTGTACCCTTGGCAGCTTAAACCACTGCTATTTCAGACAAAGTTTGAAGCACCTTTAGCCAAAGATGTTTATGCTGTTCTTCAAGCATCAGAGGTTTGAATCGTTTTCAGCCAACCGAAATGTATGTCCCATCCTTCTAAATGAGATTGGCAGCTTGATCTCGGTTTGATGAGGTTTGTAGACTCTTCACAGTTTTATTTTTGCTCCACTCTCTGCTGATAGATTTGCTCAAACTGGGTCTATATCCACCAACCAGAAGATGTGTGTGTCTATTTCTGATCAAATGAGGTTTCACTGTACCTCTACCGTACCAAGGTTTACTCCTTATGCACCCTGCTATTCTCCTCCACCATCCATCCTCGCTTTTTAAAACTGCGTACAGACTAGGTTTGTGTTGCATCTGCTCAGCCTTGACTTGTACTTCATTTAAACAACTACTTCCGATGTCTTTCTACCCAGCTAAAATTAGTACTTAAGACATCTAACACAGCCTGTACTCCTGAGACTGCAACCCTCCTTTTCCCAGGGTGGGGTTCTTCTGTCCAAATGAGGTTCATACTATTCTTCTTCCAGGAAAGGTTTGTGTTCCATCCACCCAGTCAACGGTTATAGCTACGGACAATTCATACCTGCACTGCAAGGTTTTAGGACGAAATCAAAGGTTTAAAATTTCCTTTTAGAGTCTCAACATTTGGAAAATATCCCAGAAATTATGGTAATTTGAAAATTACCTTCAGAATAGGTTGGCTACTTTCCTAGAAAAGAAAAAACTTACAGAAGCACTACCAACGAAGGTAGAATGACTAAGGCTGATAAAGTGGGACTACCCAGCAAGAGTTATCAAAATATTGTAGCCACATAGCTGGTTCTGTTAGAAATAATAATTCATTGCATTGGCACATCTGTTAAGTTGCAGGCAAGGGAAAACCTGCATAGTGAGTCTTTGCAGGGAAGTAGTGTAGCTGGTTTTGGTTCGGTTAACCCAATTGGTGCTCTCTCCTATCTACTGATTATGGTAAACACCTTTGTTCTGAGGGGCACACACACAGAGGATCTAGACGCATAGGCTAATGCACATTTTCACAATTCCCTGCAGATGTAATCATTTTTGTCACTATAAGTTTGAGACATTTGCATGCAGGCAGACAAATATTCTGAACATTTTGCCTGTCTCTATATATGGCTTCAGCACCAAACCATACACCAACATGACTAGATTTCGGCCCTATCTCATAACTAAGAGTTCGAGGCATGTGGGCTGCTAAATTCATATCTTAGCATTAGATCGCCGCCTAGTGTTGGGTCCGGATGATCGCACATTGTTGTCCTGGAAGAGTCTTCGAAGTATCCTGAGATAGGTGGCTCCTCCCCTGGACTACAGTGCGCATGGGCATCGGCTCCATCCTCAGATTGTTTTTTTCCGCCATTGGGTTCGGATGCGGTCTCGACTTCTCTCTGTCGGAACCGAGTAAAACTTACTTTTTAAGACCAAAAGGTCTTATATTTTTATAGCGTCGGTATTGTTTGCGCACGGTCTCGAGTTCTTCCAACTCTTGGAGTCGGATTCAGCGGAGTTTTTCACTCTTCGGACGTCGAGGCCTTCTCATCGCGACACGACCGCTACTTTCAAGCATGGAGCGGAGTCCGTTTAAGTACTGTCCGCTCTGTGGGTCGAAGTACCCACATATAGACCTGCACCCGGTCTGTAACAAATGCCTTTCACCGGACCATGACGACGGCAAGTGCAAGGCTTGCGCTCAGTTCCGGTCAAAGAAAACTCTTAAGCTCCGGCGCGCGGTGCGCCTGGAGGCCAGACAAGCGGCCCCGGATCCAGAAAACATCTTCGGCGACCAAGGAGAAGATGAACAGGGTCATCATCTCCAGATATCCCCACCCGAAACGGAGGTTGAGGCGGATCCGGCGGACGACGACGGAGTCGCGGGTCAAGGCCTTGAATACGTCGACGAGGTAGGGGACGTCGAAGAAATTTATGGGGCCTCGGAAGATAGCTCAGGGGACGAGCTATGCCCCGAAGGTTTCGAAGATCACGATCGGGTCACGGGATCGCCAGTCGGCCTTACCCAAGACCCCGTGCCGCAAGCCACGGCCCCGCCATCAGGCCCGGCCACGGACATACTTGCTGAGCAGGCCACATCGAAACCGAAACCGAAACCTACGGTGTCGACTACACCTAAAATGGCCGACCCGAAAACGAAACCGAAAGTTATGGACTCGAGCGTCCCTAAAATGGCGGCCGGCACACAGAAAACTACTGCACCCGCCGCCGCATCGGCTCCGTCGACCTCCGGTCCGCAGAAGTCGAAGAAGCCGGTCGATTCCAAAGGGTCAAAATCGGCGCAAGAGGAGGGATCCTCTACAAAAGGTGGTCGGCACGGATCGACCGCGCCGACACCGTCTAAGCACGCCAAGGCTAGCGGCACGGCTCCGGTTACGCCTGGGACTCCGTTGGTCGGTCGCGTAGTGGACGCGGAACCGACGAAGGCGCACGGATCGACAGCTGGCACATCTGCGCATCGATCCAAGGACTCTGGGTCGGCGACAACTGCATCGGCGTCCAAACCTAAGAAAGGCCACCATGACGTCGGATCCGAGGGGAAGGTCAAGACACCCTCGTCAGCGCCAAAAGACACTGTGAGTGAAGCGTCCCCCATCGCCGCTTCGCTACAGAGAATCCGGGACAAGGCCGCTGCTATGTCGGCTCCGTTGCCGTCGCCTCAGACGCCGACGGACGCTCCGGCAAAGCCTAAGAGTAAGCTTCTCTTCCTTCTGCCGCCGAAAGAGGCTCCGAAGGCTTTTTCCACGAAATCGACGCCAAAGAAGTCGGATTCTTCTACGGCAGGTGCACCTTCAGGTCGAGAACTCGAATCAGAGGACGATTCGGAGCACTTCATCGACGCCAACACAGGCAAATTAACCCTATACAAGAGGAGGATCACTTCGGAGCCTCTGGACTCCTATCTCATCCCACTAAAGAAGAAAAGGGTGCCTCTGGACGCTTCTAACCTGATAGAGCCTATCCAGCCTCCTCCTAGAAGAAGCCCTACTCCCTCACCAGACCAATCTGAGGGTGAGGGATATGATGAACAGGACCAATACACCTTCCCCATCAATGAACCAGATGCACATCCAGATGCATATGATGACATTGGTGACCAAGGCACCCAGAGTGTGGGGCAAGATCCACAACCATTCAGTGCACGTGCATCCCCAACAGAGGATTCTGCAGGTTTTCATGCACTAATTGAGAGGGCAGCTGCTAATCATGATGTGGACATGCATGCTGACCCGGTTGAAGAAGACTTTCTCTTTGACACGTTTTCAGTCTCTGAGAGGACTTTAAAGACACTGCCTATGCTCAAGGGAGTCCTCAAACATGCTGCGGACATCTTTAAGGAACCCACTAGAGCGAGAGTGGTCTATCCACGTATTGAAAAAAAGTACAGACCAGAACCTGCAGACCCTGCATACATTCGGGGACAGTTGCCGCTAGACTCCCTGGTGGTCGCCAATGCCCGCAAACGGGCCAACTCCCAAACAACGGGTGAAGCTCCTCCCCCGGATAAGGAGTCCAAAGTGCTAGAGGCAGGGGGCAAAAGAGTAGCTGCACAGGCTGCCAACTTTTGGCGTATTTCTAATACACAAGCACTCTTAGCACGTTACGATAGGGCGCATTATGACACCCTAGAACAGATTGTACAACACCTGCCTCCAAAGTTTCAAGAGGGCACAAAACTGCTTATAGAGGAAGGAAAATTGATCTCCAACGCAGCCATCAAGTGTGCACTTGACGCCGCAGACACAGCAGCTAGGGCGATCAACACTAGCGTCATGCTGAGACGACAGGCTTGGCTCCGCATATCTGGGTTTAAACCTGATATTCAGACAACCATCCTTAATCAGCCAGTCAATCCTGATCGACTGTTTGGTCCAGATGTTGACACCACCCTCGAAAAGATAAAAAAGGACACAGAAACTGCTAAGTCCATGGGGGCCCTACAGTCACAACAGTTTCGTGGCAACAATTTTCGTCGCTCAGGTGCACGTGGTGTCACCAGAGGACAAATGGGTCAACAATCTCAATTCTCAAAAGGTGGAGCACAATCCTCGTTCACAAAACAGAACAAGGGAGGTTACAGAAATAACAGCAACAGAGGTCGCGGCAGAGGAAACAACAGCTCCCGCTCCTCTACCTCAAGCAAACAGTGACTCTCTGTCACTGCCCCCCGACCACTTAACACCTGTCGGGGGGAGACTGCAGCAGTTCCTGCCCGTCTGGAGAAACATCACCACAGACAGGTGGGTGCGTCAACTAGTCCAGTATGGTTATTGCCTAGAGTTGAAATCCACTCCACCCAACATCCCGCCAAGGCAAAGGCCTATGTCCGCAGAGCACTTGCACTTATTGCAGCAGGAGGTAGTGGTGATGCTGCAAAAAGGCGCAATTGAGCTCGTGCCAGTGGAGGAGGAAGGCACAGGGGTGTATTCCCTGTACTTCCTTATCCCAAAGAAGGACGGATCTCTCAGACCCATTCTGGTTCTACGTCCCCTAAACCTGTATATACTGTCAGAACATTTCCATATGCTCACACTGCAACAGATTCTTCCCTTATTAAACCAGGGGGACTTCTTAGCAACCTTAGACCTCAAGGATGCTTACTTCCACATACCACTACACCCGTCCCACAGAAAATACCTCAGGTTCACTATCCAAGGCAAACATTATCAGTTCAAAGTCCTACCCTTCGGAGTCACCACAGCCCCAAGGGTGTTTACAAAGTGTCTGGCGACAGTAGCGGCGCACCTCAGGAGGCAGGGCATCCATGTCTACCCCTACCTGGACGACTGGCTCGTTCAAGCCAAGTCAGAACAACAGTGTGCCGTGGACATGTCGACTACCATTCACCTCCTTCACGATCTAGGTTTCTCGTTGAACTACCCAAAGTCGCACCTTCAACCGGCGCATGTCCGGCAGTTTCTAGGCGCGACGATCAATACCCTGACAGCCGTGGCTCAACCAAACCAAGTCAGGATAGACAGCATGCAGTCTCTGATCCAGAAGTTCAGATCACAACACTCACTTCCAGCGAGAGTGTTCATGCAGTTGATAGGCATGATGGCCTCCTGCATCTTCATAGTCCCTCACGCACGGCTACATATGCGCCCGCTCCAGGAGTGCTTAGCAAATCAGTGGACACAGGCTCAGGGACAATTAACAGACCTAGTGTTGGTTACCAGTCGGGCATACGACTCTCTGCATTGGTGGACTCCACACAACCTTTGCAAGGGCCGACTGTTCCAGGAGCCAGTGCCACAGATTACCCTGACAACGGACGCATCTCTCCAGGGATGGGGAGCTCATCTGCTCAATTACACTGTGCAGGGACTATGGACGACACAGCAACAGAAGATGCACATCAACTATCTGGAACTGATGGCAATCTTCATGGCACTCAAGTCCTTCATTGTACATCTGTGCAACAAGGTAGTGTTGGTCCGGACGGACAACATGACCGCGATGTACTACATTCAAAAGCAGGGGGGCACCCACTCGCCACAGCTGTCTCATCTGGCTCAGGGCATGTGGAAGTGGGCCATTCAAAGGAACATCTTCCTCATGGCAGAACACCTCCCGGGCAAGGACAATCTAATGGCGGATCTGCTCAGCAGACACAGCCATCAAATGCACGAGTGGGAGTTACACCCATCTGTACTCCACCC
Organism: Lissotriton helveticus; assembly: GCF_964261635.1. Classification (NCBI taxonomy): domain Eukaryota; kingdom Metazoa; phylum Chordata; class Amphibia; order Caudata; family Salamandridae; genus Lissotriton; species Lissotriton helveticus. The sequence goes on along the minus strand of NC_136073.1, from coordinate 463,380,564 downwards.
GTACTTCCAGCAGTGGGGTCATCCGGAGATAGACCTGTTTGCAACAAAAGAAAACGCAAAATGCCAACACTTTGCCGCCAGGTTCCCTCACCCACAGTCGCAGGGGAATGCGATATGGATGAACTGGTCAGGCAAATTTGCGTACGCTTTTCCGCCAGCCCCTCTGATACCGCTGGTGGCAAGAAAGCTAAGGCAGCACGCGATGACTCTCATCCTAGTTGCTCCAACGTGGGCGCGCCAAGCATGGTACACCACGTTCCTCGAACTCTCAGTGGTGCCGCATCAAAGACTGCGCCTCACGCCCAGACTTTTGACGCAGAACCATGGAGAAATTCAGCATCCAGATCCGCAACAGCTCAACCTGGCGATCTGGCTCCTGAAGTCCTAGAGTTCGGATACCTTAACTTACCTCCAGAATGCATGAACATCATCAAGGAGGCAAGGAAGCCGACTACCAGAGCATGCTATGCTGCAAAATGGAAGCGTTTTGTCATTTACTGTACGGCTAATGACATCACCCCGCTAGATGCATCTATCCCTAACATCATTTGTTATCTGCTACATCTGTACAAGTGCAATCTAGCGTACACTTCCATTCGGATACATCTATCCGCCATCACAGCATATCTTCAGAATAGGCAGCACCTCTCTGTCTTCAGAGTGCCGGCCATCAAAGCTTTCCTTGAAGGTCTGAAACGAGTCATTCCCCCAAGAACACCGCCAGCTCCGGTGTGGAACCTCAATGTGGTCCTCACCAGACTGATGGGACCACCATTTGAACCACTGCACTCGTGTGAACTCCAGTTCCTAACGTGGAAAGTGGCTTTCCTAATTGCTATTACGTCACTGAGGCGTGTTAGTGAGCTGCAAGCGCTCACAATCCAAGAGCCATTCATTCAGATTCATCCAAATAGGGTAGTACTACGTACTAACCCCAAATTCCTTCCGAAGGTGGTGTCACAGTTTCATCTCAACCAAACTATTGACTTACCGGCATTCTTCCAAAACCCACAAACGGTGGCGGAAAGAATGCTCCATACGTTAGACGTACGGAGGGCGTTGATGTACTACATTGACAGAACACAACACTTTAGGAAAACAAAACAACTTTTTGTTGCCTTCTCACCACAACACAAAGGCAACCCTATTTCCAAAGCAGGAATAGCCAGGTGGATTATTAAGTGCATCCAAATATGTTATCAAAAGGCCAAGTGCACTTTAACGATACCCCCAAGGGCGCACTCCACACGCAAATTGGGGGCATCCATGGCTTTCCTAGGAAACATTCCTTTAGAGGATATTTGCAGAGCAGCCACGTGGATTACACCACATACCTTTACAAAACACTACTGTGTTGATGTACATTCCAAGCAGCAAGCTGCTGTAGGACAGGCTGTTCTCAAGACACTTTTTCAAGTTTCTGCAGCTGGCACGGGCAACCGCCGCTGATGGAGGGACTGCTATGTATTCTATGCTAAGATATGAATTTAGCAGCCCACATGCCTCGAACTGAATATGCTACTTACCAGTATGCATCTGTTCTTGGCATGTAGGGCTGCTAACATTCATATCGCCCACCCTCCTCCCCGGTGCCTGTCGCAGCTGCAGATATACTATTGTATTCAATCATTAGCATGGACATCCTTTACACTTTTCACTCCATCTTCTGCCACAATGGCGAAAAACAATCTGAGGATGGAGCCGATGCCCATGCAAACTGTAGTCCAGGGGAGGAGCCACCTATCTCAGGATACTTCGAAGACTCTTCCAGGACAACAATGTGCGATCATCCGGACCCAACACTAGGCGGCGATCTAATGCTAAGATATGAATGTTAGCAGCCCTACATGCCAAGAACAGATGCATACTGGTAAGTAGCATATTCATTCGTTGTCATCTTCACCATGTTTTGATTAGTGACCCTGCTCTCCAGCATAGGTTTCTACCCCCTTCTTTACTCATCCGAGGTTTATTCCCACATCTTCCCAAATGCCTCCACCTAGGTTAGAGCTACATATTCAAATACCCAAACTGCAGGAATTGAGGTTTGTGCCCTACCAACTTAACCATCTTCCCCAGAGGAGTCTACTGCTTCTCTGTCCCTAAAGTAAGTTTCTGGTCCAGCAGTTATTGTCATGTCTTTGTTAGTCAGAGACTGCTGCTCTCGTTTGCACAATAATGGTTTGAGTATCATCAACTGAAATCCGATTTTTATTGTTTATTGGCAGTTTGACTTTCCCACCCTTCAGTGGAAGAATCTTCCCAGCAGATATGTTTCTATTTTAGACTCTTGTTGGGCTCTTCCTGAATTTTCACCCCAGCACCAGTTAATCCTATTTAAGACCACTCCACTACATGCCCTTGTATCTCGTACCTCAGTGACTGAAAAGATCGGATGTAATTGAAACTATTCTAATAAAATGTTAAGACCTTGTTTGTAAAATATTTTAGATTGTATCCGGTGACAGTTTTGTATCTAGACATTGAGCACTCCTCGTATGTGACCCGTGGTCATTCTTTCATGAAGTATTTTAATCAGATTACAAGAAGTCCAACAGACACTGTAACAATAATACCAACTTGTTATTTCCTTTCTAGGTTACAGGAGACAATGTACGTTCATTGGCCTTATGCGATTTTGATAGCGACGGCAAAAAAGAGGTTGGTACAGTGAGTCATTTGTATCTGAGATTCTTTTGTTACTGCACACCGTACCATCACAGTGGAGTTTGACACAATTGGCTTTTCCCCGGAGAGGTTCAAAGTTTATAAACCTAATTCATGAGACAATCTCAATTAGTATCCAAGCAATTTGATTGATGTTATCAAATGTATTATATTTTAGTGTTTTTTTATTTTAGAGAAGGATTGCACTCACAACCATCTATCCAATTAAGTGTGAATGTATGTACTGCTATTTGATATCCTTATAGACTACGGCAACGCCAAAGCTGATCGTGGGATACATACTGCAGATTACAGACTGCATAGACAATATGAGACTTTTCCTTTGTCGATTGCCCCTATAAATCTAATGGAGTATCTTGAGCATGAACATTGAAAAGGCCCAGGCTTAACTGCCCTAGGAGCGAAGCAAATATGAACATAACAAAGTCACCCAACCATCTTTTGATTTATGAACCAACACATTTGGTGATATGTGAACATTAAGTCAAAGAAAATCAATCCTCAACAGAAGAAAATTTCACACTTTGCCTTTCTTTCTCCATTACATCTATTAAACCAAGGTGCATACTGCTGAAACATACTTAAATAAGCTTTTAGGAAGATCATTTGCACAATACTAATTGAGAAGAAGAAAAATGTAAAAAAGTAATTGGCTTCTTCTTTGGTGTGGGAGGACTTCACCTTCCCACAGAGTCTCCACCCTGGATCGGAAAGATTACACTGCTACCCCATCCTAGTGTTCAGATTAGTGGCTCCTGTTCGGCCCATGTCTGTTAAGGGTTTTTGTTAACTTTGAAACAAGATGACTGCAGTTTTAGTCCAGGTCAGTATCATTTCCCTGAGGTTCCAAGCTCTTAGGCTGTCCTCCAGGTTTCAACCCCAGATTTCCTGAAAAGAAAATACCCGTACCTCAACACCATACTGAGGTATTGGGCAGCATGAAGCCCCGTAACAGCACAGTCTGAAGGAATGTCACAGGTCTGAGTATTGTATCTTCAGGCTAGGGAAGGGTAGGGAAGGGTTTGTACAGTGGGATTAGGGACTCTTAGTGGAGTGGGGATTACATTAGGGACATCAAGACTGACTGCAAGAACTGAGTAAAGGAATCTATGTGACCAGAACCTGCATTCAGAGGAGATATGTTGCCATAGAAGGCAGGGGTGTTTCTAGGACTCAGGAGATTTCTTGGCCGAGGGTGAAGAAGTAGCAGCCTCTGTAAAATGTAAACAGATGAGCCTTATTTATCGTCAAAGAGAACGACTGAAGTGCTAAGTAGTAGTATCTTTTTGAGCATAGGCGTGCATGGCATGGAATGGCAAATCTGTTTATTTCAAGTAGTATATGTGTAATAATTTATTTTAGGAATTTGTAAAGCGCAACTGTCACCATTGCAGGCATCCTGGCGCTGATAAGATCAGAGGAGACGGAAATAAAATTCACAGGGAGTGAGAGCTTACAGGTGAGTTAACAGGGGAATAGCCAGGTTTTAATCCTTCTGAACGGGAGGAGTTCAGTGAGGTGCCGAACCTCAACAGGGAGAGTATTCCATAATCTGGCAGCTGCCACCTCAAAGGATCTGCCTCCGGATCGAACTTTCCTGAATCTGGGCACGACTACCAATTTAGCCTCAGAGGAGCGAAGCTGTCGTGTATGTCAGGTGCCCCACAAGACGCACCTGGGCTTGTGAAGCGATCCTGCAGAGACGACAGGGACCACCGCCCCTGTTCCCCAACAACCCCCGCGGGGAACAACACCCGTCACGGATTGGATGGATCCAGGGAAGGGGGCCAAATAAATAAGGGGAGTGGCCTTGGTGGACGGGTCGCAGGGCAGGGTCTTGGCACAGCTGGGGAAACAAGAGGAGATCAGATGAGGAGTAGGTACTATTTCTGCAACAGAACACTCCACAACACGCATGCAGGAGGGAGCCCTTGGCTCCGGTACTCACCAAAACCCACTCGTGCCAAACCCAGGAAGAGGTCACAACGTAGCGCCCAGGTGCCTTGGTGCCTTGTAGTATAAACGAAAGGAAGCGCTCCTGCGCCAGAACCACCAATAACAAAGAAACAACAGAAGGCGCTCCTGCGCGTAAGTGACCAATAACAAAACTCCAGGGTAAGCGCTATAGCGCAGCCCAATGCATGTTTGGACAATGCTCCTGAGGCACATGCAATAGAACAGCAGTGTTCCTACGCGTCATGCGTCAGGTCACTAGTAGCAGCGCTCCTGTGTAAGTAAGGTACAAAACAAACAAAGCCTGTCACAGCGCTCCAGCGCTTGCTAACAGAACATGCAGCAGCGCTCCTGCGTAAGTAAAGTACAAAACAAACAATTCCTGTCACAGCGCTCCTGCGCTTGCTAACAGAACATGCAGCAGCGCTCCTGCGCCAGGATAGGGTTAATCCAACAACGGAACACTGCGCTCCTGCGCACAGCAACCGGAACAAGCGGAGATAGAAACCCCGCAAGGTAGTTTGAGCCCCGAGGGCTCGAAGAAGTACTAGACAGCGCAGCACACGCTGGTACTTGAAATGCGGCCAGAAGGAAGTCACGCAACGCCAGGAGGCTGTGGGCAGGCGTCACCGTGACTCGTAGTGCCGTGGAACTCCAGAGACCAGGTTACGGCAGAACCAGTCCGATGCCGTCAGCTTGGGCTCCGAGCATGATCCAGAAAGCGGAATCAGAAGCGCCGACCCGGAGGTGCTTCCTGCCTTTAACCCTAGTCCCCCGGAAGCGCTGTCATTGGCCGGAGGACTAGACCGGGATACTCCTTCCGGCCGGAAGTGAGTATTCCCGCATGCATGTTGTGGTGTTTGAACGGCGGAAAAACGCCACCTGACAGTGTAGGAGTGTACCAGGCAAATTTCGATCTTCTTGGAAGCCCCAAAGCCAGCTTAGCAGCTGCTGATTGGACCCTCTGGAGCCTGTCCAGCAAGAACTCAGAGGACCCAAGCAGGAGGGTATTGCAATAGTCCAACCTGCTAAGGATGGTGCATCTAACTACTTGGGCGCGGGCATGGGTGGGTAGGAGGGGCAGAACTTTCCTTAGGGAACGAAGGATAGCAAAACAGCAGGCAGACGTCTTTTGCACATGCGACTCCATACTGAGCCTATGATCCAGCATGACCCCTAGATTGCGGACTGCTTTCGCCGGCCGTACATTGGACCCTATTTCCGGGGGCCAAAAGTTAGTTGGAAACGGTCGAGAAATCCTAGTTCCGGCACTAAAGAGCACCTCCGTTTTCCCTGCGTTGAACTGAAGGGAATTGTCTTGTAGCCACCGAGACGTGTCACGCAGACAGTTGTGTAGGACCTCCACAGAAGTTGAGTCCTCTCCTTCCAAGGAGAGGTCCATCTGTGTGTCGTCAGCGTAATTGATGATCCTGATGTTAAAACTTTTAACAAGTGAAATTAGAGGTCTGAGGTATAAGTTAAAAAGTATTGGGCTAATTGCTGAGCCCTGAGATACCCCATGTGTTACCAGGGAGAAGGCTGACTGGAAAGGAGGCATGGATACTGCCTGCTGCCTGTCCTGCAGAAAGGATTGAAACCATTGCAGCGCTGTGCCTCTTACTCCTGCCTCAAACAGCCGCCTCAGTAGTATTTGATGGTTCACCGTGTCAAAGGCGGCAGACATATCAAGCAGGATCAGGAACGCTGCCTGCCTTCTGTCTGCACGCCTTTGAAGCTCATCCATAGCAGTGAGAAGGGCTGTTTCGGTTCCGCGGGCAGGCCGAAAACCAAATTGGTCCCCATCTAGTACTTGATGACATTCCAGATAGTGGGAGAGGGTGTTGCTAACTAACCGCTCCACTACCTTGGCAGGGAAAGGCAGCAGGGAGATGGGCCTGTAATTTTTTGAGCAATCAGGATCTAGGGAAGGCTTTTTTAACAAAGGAGAGACTAACGCCCGTTTCCATTGGGCTGGAACGGTGCCAGTCACTAGGGATTGGTTACAAATTTGGTTGAGGGAGGGGAATAGTTCATCCTTAAACTCCTGGAGATCCGGAGACAATCCCTCTGGCCAGCTTGGTGAAGGCCTCATATGTAAGTGGTGGAAACTTGAGTAACATTTCCTTCTTAGCCGTGACAGGGCCAACCGTCCGGTCCACCGAAGAGCCAGGTCTCAGGTCGGAGGGAGGGGCGAGATCCTGGGGATTTTCCAAGTCCTTAAGGATGAGTTCAATTTTTTCCTTAAAAAAGACAGCAAGATTATCGCACAGGTCTTGGGACGGGACGATCGCATTCTTGGAACAATCCGGGTTGGTGACGCTATTTAGTATATTAAAAATACTCCTGGAATTGTTGGTGGTATTACAGATCAGGGAGGAATAGTATTCTGATTTGGATTTTTTGATCAGATTCTTGTAAGCGAGGATCTTATTTTTCCACACCTCTTTAAAGGTATCATTATAATCGCGTCTCCACTTTCTCTCAGCTTGTTTGCATCTCTGTTTTAGGTTTTTTAGGTCGTCATTAAACCAGGGGGCGGAGTCCTTACCCTTACAGCTGCAGGTTTTTAAAGGGGCATGGGCATCAAGGACCGCAGTGAATTTGGAACAGAGAGAGGTGTAGTTTTCGTCAATTTTCTTGTTCTCATTAAAGAGCTGAGCCTTGTGGAACACCTCACCGGTAGAATGCAAACGCGTAAGAGCCCTCCAGTCCCTAATCAACACCGGAGCCTTGTGAGGACCACCGTTCGTGTGAATAAGGAATTTAACGAGTGAATGGTCTGTCCAGTCCATAGGTAAGGTTTCCCCCATCGCCACCAGGTCGGGTGCCGCAAAGACCAAGTCTAGGAGATGACCCGCTTTGTGGGAGGGTTTACTAGCCAGTTGAGAGAGGCCGAAACTTTCACAGGCCTGAAGTAGGTTACCAAGCAAAGCCAGGGTCGACCAAATAATCAGGGCGAGTCCAAGTTTCCGTCATAAAAAGGATGTCTAATTCGTGAGTGTCAATCAAGAGTTGGATCTCAGTACTGTGTTTAGGCAGGGACCTAACATTCAGAAGCCCACATTTTAAGAGGTCATTGCACAAAAAGTCGGCTCTTGGATGTGACGTGTGTAACAAGGAAAATGTTCCTTTTTCCGCATGGTGCCTACCTATTTGTATGAGCTCCTCTCTAGAGTATGGGGGGACCAGAAGGAAGCTGAACCAGAGGTGTGGGGCCATGACCGGCAGCATAACTGGCCCATGGCGCTACCTTGGCGCGGACGGGCTTGCCTTAGGCGCGCCTTTGGCGCGCAAACGTCGCGCCCGCTGCGCGTACGGAAGATGCACATTTTTATAGGGAAGTGACCGGCAATAGGGGGGCGTGGCCTCTGAGAATAAGGCGTGGAAATGGCGGCAAGAGTTGTAATGGTTCTACCGCGGCAGCGCTGAGATCCGCTGCGCGGCGTGGCCAGGAGCAAGCTGGTGCCCTGATGTGGTGCCAGGAGGGGGAGAGGGGTAAGTGAATAAAATACACACAAGTGACTCTCAAATAGTTAAAATTATACAGGTCGCACTCCCGGCTTCCGCCTCAGGAGATCTATCATAAAATACACTAGGCGCTTGCATTCAGCGTCTTATATACAGGTACGACGGTGGGCGTGGCCTCCGGGAAAGGGACGTGGCCTCCGCGAGCGTCAGAGAACGGCGGCAAGAGTTGTAATGGTTCTACCGCGGCAGCGCTGAGATCCGCTGCGCGGCGTGGCCAGGAGCAAGCTGGTGCCCTGATGTGGTGCCAGGAGGGGGAGAGGGGTAAGTGAATAAAATACACACAAGTGACTCTCAAATAGTTAAAATTATTCAGGTCGCACTCCCGGCTTCCGACTCAGGAGATCTATCATAAAATACGATGAAGTAATATCAAATTTTAAAGCTCTATGTTATGTAATAGATCTCACCAAGGGTAGCCTTAATTTTCATAACGGTACCTGCAGAGGGCCGGTTGCATTTTCATGGGGCACTCACTCAAGGAAATGATGGGCCTCAGGCCTAATACCAGCGCTACTGACAGGTTAACCCTGCCCTAGGACCAAATTCCTCAAGAATTTTTTCAGAGGATAGTGAAGGCGGGAACCCCTGAGTCCTGCTGGAGCCATCCATTCCCTTATTTATATAACAAAAGTGTAGAGGAGAGTGTTAACAGTTCTAGTTACAGGCAGGTGCTTGTCCCTTTCTCTGTTTGTCGACTCCAAGTTTGATGTCAAGGTACTTGTCTCCCATAAAGTCTCTATTATTTAAAAACAATGTGGCATTTTGTTTTTCATTTCAATGTTTTCCCTATTAATGAGTGATGTCTGTATTTTCTGTGGGCATCACTTCACCAGTTATTTATTTATGTATTTATTTTAAAGGTTTTATATAACTCTGGCTAGACCCGGAGGTATCAGAGCGCTTTACATGAGTATAAGATCATAATTGCAGGTTACATCATTACACAGGTTATATCATAATCCATTCAGAGTTTATTGTTATTAACTGTCACAATTGTAAATGAGAAGCTTAAATGAAAGTGAATTGTGTGTATTAAATTGAACAGTGATCAACATTGTTATGACGTCACCTCTTTTAGCTTCTGGTTGGCTCTGAAGACTTTGACATCAGAGTGTTTAAAGAAGATGAGATTGTGGCAGAAATGGCAGAAACCGAGGTAAGAAGAAAATGAAGGAGTTCAATGAAATATGGCATCAGATGAAGTTAGCATTGCGATCACAGATACTGACGATGTAGAAATGCTCTTTACGAGGTCCTAAATTTCACCTGGCCTTGACGTCATCAAAAGGGCTTTCTGCCTTCGAGCTAACAGTATTGCTCTCGAATAAACAATAGGACTGAAGATATGGCCACGTTGAAACTGTTGAAAGCGAGCTAGGAAAGTGACAAAGTTCTTACTTGAAACTGCCAAGCTTTGTTAAAGGTCCATGTATTGTTGTGCAGAGTGGAGTGGGACTGTTTTTTTCTATCACTGGAGATCTCCTCTTACAGCATACATTGGTTGTGCATTTGTACTCTCCTCATATCGAGGACTTCTACTGTACACTCAGTGGATGACAATCAGCAAACGTCGTTAATATAACTGACTTTAATAACTGCGATAGCTGAAGTCACGTATTGCAAGTTTATGGCCTATTTGGTGCTTTGGGTATGTGCAAGATTAGTAATTTTTTCTTGGTGAGTAAAAGGGGCACATTCTATTGTGAGGGGGTAGGATGTTTTGTGGGGTAAGTGTAGTCTTTTTATATTTGATGAACTTGGGCATTTCACTTTTCAGGGAATGATATAGCTTTGAAGGGATTGACCAACTGTCGAAGAGGTGTAAAGATGTTTTGAGTTTTTCCAGAACGATAGTGTGCTTTCTAATCAATACATCAAAGTAGATTATGCAGAAGTGTGCCCTGGAGACTAGGGGAGTGTGTTTTAGGGGAGCATAGAAGAGGTAGATTCCCGGAGTCAGTAGATACCCTTAGGGAGTTGGGGGTGAGTGGGAGGCAACTCTGTCCCACAGAGGGTTATCTGTTCCAACAGCTGGGCATCTTGATCATTTGTAGAAGGCAACTCCATGTGTTTACTGGGCATGCTAACTGTGTACACTTTGAAGAGCTGACAAAGCAAGGACTTGCAGTAGTGGGGCAAACGGCATAGACCATGCTGGTGCTCCTTGCAGAGGATATTGTTCTGGACTCTATAATTGGTTCCTTTTGGACAATGGGCTGACATACTGAGGCAGGGGCACCTTTGTTAGAGGGGGTGTATAATGTGAGATTTGAGTGACAGGCATACAGCCTCTGTTATTAGGGATTATAGCTGTATTTCCGAGTCTCTTCCTTAACGTCTGTGAGTTGACGTGCGAGTTGGAGTCCTCCATTACTTTAGAAAGAGTTGCGTATTAAGAGAAGTGAATATATGTGAATGCTGAGGTGCAGTGTCTATTTTGTAAAATGTCAGTGCCCAGGGCTTTGCTCAGAAGCCCGCTGCAGGTGCAAATGAATGTCGGTGCACTGAATACCAACGCTGGTAGTCCTAAATCCACCTGCCTCTTTAATCCTCTACCAGACACTCCTTGCCTCTTTAGCTCACTCTTGCAAGTTCCTGCTTTTCCCCTTTGTGCCTGTTTTTCTGTCTTTCTGTTCTTCCATGTTAAAAAAGGAGTTCATGGTTGGTTGAGGTATGGACCCAGGCAAGTAGTACCACTCTAGTCAGCGTAAGCTAGATACACAATAAGATAACCTGTGCTCACCCTCTGATAGCTTGGCACAGAGCAGTCGGGCTTATCTAAAAAGGCCATGTTCAACACACACACACAGTAACACAATCAAAACACCACAAAAAGACCACACTGGTTTAGAAAATAAAGAGTATTTATCTGATTAAAATAAGACCAAAACAACAAAAATCCAATAAGTAGTTCTAGAGATATGCATTTAATAAATATCCATGTACACACAGTACTAAGCAGTACTTATGATCATCAGCTCACTTTTAAAACTGGTAAGAAACAACACAAGTCCAAATAGGGACGATTGATAGTTGCTTCCCCGCAGTATCGTGGCCAAAAACAGTATTTTAACAAGCAAGAGGTGCCTGTAGGGCAGCGAGCTACAGGTCCTCGTGACCCGCGTGCAGGGACCATCTCAGCTGCCTGAAAGCATGCAGCTCTATTTGGAATCCTTGCAGGTCTGGCCCACACTAGGTTAATTGAGGAGTCGCAGGGGTGACAGCTACGTGGAATGGGGCCTGCATCATTGGGGCTCTCAGACGAGAAAGTGGTGCGGCGATGGCCACTATGGCAGATCCGAAATGCTCACATGGTGGCAATTTCCCTCTGGGCACAAACGAGCTGTCAGTGCGCAGTGTTGAATCTGATCAGCTGACGCATTGGAACAGAGATGATTCCTGTTACCAACGCAACACGCTGAAGGGGCTCCACTCAGTGCTGCGGCATTTGGATAATAACAAACGTGGGATCTCAATCACTACTAAGTGCTGATAGCCGTAGAGTGTTGCAGGTCCAAAAGCAAAGCACTGGACTGTTGTAGAACCCTGGTGCAGTTTAGACCGTGTTTGGGCTGCCCACAGCGAGATTCACAGAATATAGAGTCTTGCAGCAATGTTGGAGAAGAAGGAAGTCCTTTATGGCCCTAGGACTTCACGGAAAACTAAGTTTGCTGCTAAGACAGGTAAAACTTACAAGTAGTTATCCTGCCTTTTAGTTGCACAGCACCCTGTCTTTAGGGTCTCTTAGGGCCTACCTTAGGGATGACTTATATGTAGTAAAATGGAAGTTTAAGGCTTGGCAAGAGGCTCTAATTGCCAAGTTGAAGTGGCAGTGAACTGCACACACAGGCCCAGCAAAGGCAGGTCTTAGATAGGTTTGAAAGGCTACTTGCGTGGGTGGCACAGCCAGTAGTGAAGGTCCACTAGTAGCATGTAGATTACAGGCCCTGGGTACATGGTGTACCACTTTACAAGGGACTTACAAGTAAACTAAATATGCCAATCTGGCATTCACCAATGTCAACATCTTTACGGGAGAAGCACGTGCACTTAAGTACTGATTAGCAGTGTTAAAGTGTTCAGAGTCCTAAGGCCAACAAAGTTGGGGGGAGACCACGATGACATGTCCAACACGCCATCTTTCTGTTTTGCATTTGTTCCCTCTAATGTCTGAACCAGGAAAGTATGTGCCGAGCCCCAAAAACGAGTGCCAGCGTCTCCCACCAGCTACCACTAGCTCAAATGAAGCCCTGCTCAGGTGGCTAGGAGATGGCAGTGTCAGTCAATGCGCTGGCTAAAATTTCATGTGAACAGAAGTGTGCACCCATTTAACAATTTTGTGGGCCACATAGAGATGTAATTGTTATCAACACAGATTTTGGCAACACTAAGCTAAAGCAACGCAGAATTTATGACAAGTGTGTCCTTTCCGTAAGGGCCAGTCAGCATTGTGATAGATGCAGTACTTGAGTTTTTCATGTCTTTTTTTCATTGCCAATTTCTATATGGTTTTCTCTCTTTCTTTCAAGCATTAAGCAGGCTAAGTGTCTGAAAGAACAACTCTGAATGTACTATGTTCCATCATTATGTATAATTAGAATGTTGCTGGTAACTCCTGTTACGTGTTCCATTGCGATCAACGGAGCACTGATAATGAAGTCTTAAGTGATCTTTGGGAAGAGTGGGATATTGCAGTGCGTTCCGGTCACGAAAACAGGAGTCTCAGTTGGTTAAAAACCTCTGGTTATCTACCTCTTTGAGAAAAGTCAGATTATTTCATCTTGATTCAGTGAGCAGCATGGAAAAGCTAAATATGAGGTTTAACGGCAGTGAGGATTACAGGGGGGCATGGCTAGCCAAGATGGCTGATCAGAAGTCTTGCGTGAGCGCCCTACCAGGCACTCTGCCTAACCCTATGGAAACCTGTACTTTCTGTGGCGGTAGAGGTCGGACTTCATGCCTCTTGAGGCTGTCCTACTTATAGACTCCCAGGTCGTTAGAGGAGGCTCTAGCTGACTTGCCACTGCGGTCAGTTATGTTGGGCGAGTGGATAGTTGTGAGGCTTGACAAGCGCACACTGAGCCGGGGGCAAGGCTGACTAGGGGCTATGGGGCACACCCCTTCCCACCACACCTTAATGAGAAGTCCTAAAGAAGCTGCGGAGCCAGAGAAGGTAAAGCTGATAGATGCTGGCGGAGCTGAGCGTGCCGGGGCAGAGTGGTTGCTCATGTGTAAGCTGACAGCGGGGCCACTACAGAATGCCAATAGGGGCCTGGGAGCTCGCGTGACCTGTGGATGGGTGCTATGACTATGGCCACTGGATAATGCGGGAGAGTTCAACGCGCTCCGCACGCGGGGAGGTTCATGCCTTCCGCGCATCCCTGAATATCCGTGCATAGAACAGACATGGCTGCAGCAGGCCTGGCTTCAGAGGCATGATGGGGCAGGGCATGCATGCAGCATACTAGCTGACTTACAGGTTCCAGCTGTGCCTGTTGATGCGAGCACTTAGGGGGAATTGAGCACCAGTGATCCTGAGCCTCCATTGTCAATGAGGTTGCTGAGAAGGACCTATCCAGTCATTAACATTAAGGCAAAGGACTTGGGGATGAGAGGAAGGCTTAAGGCCCATTCCTTGTATGTACGCCTTAGAGGTAATTGACTGGTTCGTCTTTGTCCTTGTGCTCTGGAGGAAACAAATGGCAGACATCACAGAGGAAGACCCTCTGGCCTTTGGTGAGCTGGGTGGCTGTTGAGGGGATCCCCTGGGAGATCAAGAACCCACTGCTGTGACGCAGAACATGGAAGAGCTGGAGGGATACTGACGGCTATTACACAACTGAAACAAATGCTTGCACAGAAAATGGATGCTGTATCAATTGATGTCAATGCTATTACTTCTGGATCTCGCAAGGGGAGTGAGTGATCACTGGAGACAGACAAATTGTGGCTGAGCTCACTGTGGAACTGGAGGACCTACGAACAACAGTCCACACCCCTTTAGACAGAACAACATACTTGAATAAACGACTGGAGAATGCAGATGGGAGATCAGAGGTGTAAGCGTGAAGGAAACAACGCCAGAGCAGTTTCTGGATGGCTGGCTGTAGAGTCATGTTGTTAAAAGAAGTTTCCTTTATTCATAAGTTGAAACACCATTACAACCCACAGCAACGCTGACCTTCCTTCCACTCCAACTGCTCCAGCTGTACTGGACAAAAGCTCCAGAACACTCAACTGTGCAGTAGGTGGAATGGAAGCAGGGTTTACAAATAAACATACAGGTACACGCAGAATCGCGTGTCGTAGAATACCTACATAATAGTTGAGAACACAACACTGGCTCAAGAAGCTGTTTGACACTGATGGACTTTTGCCGTGGTTTTAACTGAGAGGGCCCACCAAGCTTTGACCCCTCAAGTCCCCTCCGGGAAGCTCGCCTCGGCGATAATTACATGTATCCTCAGTTACAGAGTCGGGGTGGATATTCTGAAATGGGCTATGAATCAAGGAGATTGATTCGAAGTATAGAGCTTCCACAGTTTCCCTGACTACACTAAAAGAGTTCCGGAGGTAACAGGAGTCTGCCTCCGGGTGACAGTACACAGTTGCCTCCTGGGCACGATACTGAAACCCATACAAGGGAACATGCAGCATACATTTGCAAAATTGGGGTTCCTACTCCCAAAACGCTGCATAGCAATATGTTTCATTTAAATGTATTTTGCTACATTTATGTTTGATTGTGTCATATTGTGCCTGCGTATATTGATTTGTTTTATACCACATAGTGTGGTTGGACCACAAATCACCCATCCCAAGTGGCCCACCACCCTTTTGTTCTTAAATAGTAATAAAATATTTTAGTTAATTTTTTATGTCCCCTACTTTTTGCACTCACCCTAGCCAGTTACACTAAACGCAATTTCATGTGACGCTCCATAAGTCATATCATCTTTCAAAACTGACAGTGACATAAGAATCAAAGATGGACCATATTCCTGGTCTTTAAGTCACTTAATTTTTAAGTTTTAATGTGCTGAATATTTCTGCTTCCTCTAAAAGCATCCTTACCTATGATCTCCTCTGATCCAAATTCATGGATACCAAATACTTCGATATTGAAACTGTAATAGGTCATCGTCACTAAATCATGGCAAAAATAGCTAAAACTGTTAAAATTCAGTAGATACTATCTCACTATATCCTAAGCCAATAGTTTTATGACCCCCCCTTGCCTAGATCACCTGTTCTATGAAGTGCCTCCCTTCCAGAGATAGCAGAATCTTGTCTCTTAAAATTAAATAACATTGATCCACTAGAGTTCACCGTAAAATGTGAGAACTTCATAGCATCCAGATTAACCTTCAGCTGCAATTACTGTGAAATAAGGTTTACAGTTTAAGGCTTAACTGTTTACTGTTTTATATCCCCTTATGCAGGCCATCACTTCTCTGTGCTCGATGTATGGGAGCCGCTTTGGCTATGCCCTCTCCAATGGAACCGTGGGTGTTTATGACAGAGCAACACGTTATTGGAGGATAAAGGTATGTGATTCCAGTGTTGTTGTATCTGCATCAGTTCTGTGGACTGACTAGTGATATTGTTGGTTAAGTACATTCTGGTAGCACTGCTTACACATTTAAACCCCAAAATATTATCTGATCAATACCAATAAGGTTCTCTTGTTTCTAGTCGGTAGCCAGTTAATTACTCACATGTCTCCTTGGGTTGAAGTGCAGTGGGCTAGTTGATATTGTATGTTGATTATCTGTAAATCACAATTGCCTCCATGTTTTATGTTTGTTTGTGGCGGTATATGTTATGGTAGAGTTTGCTCTGAGACCAGGCGTCTCCATCATGCACATTTAGACTAGTGACTAGAGTGACTAGAACCCCTTCCGTTTATTACTGGTGAGGCCTCATCACAACAAAATGTCTAATTTCACCAGTTTCGAATCTTTAAAGTGTTTCTTACTTATGAGATAAGCTGCTTAACAAGGGCACATTGTTTTGGAACGTTTTGGGTTTCTGACCATCATAGAATTTTGCAACAAACTGTGTACTATTTTCTAAACTTTTGACTTGGCGAAATATGTTTTGGGCTTGCCTTTCCACTTGGTCTTGCTTTTATTTATCTAATTCAGCAAAAATCTCTCATTTATTGTGTGCATACTTTATCTTTCCTCTGTCCTTCTTAATTGTTGTATGTGTATTCCCACAGTATATCCCTCTTCTCTGCCCGCCATTTCATCTCCCTCTATCTCACCTTCTTCTCCCTCCCTTACATTGCAGTCCTGGGGCACCCTCCTCCCCTTTCCACCCTCTCTCTCCTCTCTCTCTCTCCTCACTCTTGCTTTCTCTTTTCCTTTGACTTCCTCACACTTCACTCTATCTTTCTATGTTTCAGCCTATAATCATGGTCTTAATCTATGGGCTTTGGTGGATCAACCCCTGTGTTTGAGCTTTATTACTACTGCACTTTCCAGTCCTGCTTACTTCACACCATGGGTTTACTGCTTCTTTCACTGGAGTGGAGAGTGCTCAGGGTGTCATTCTGGCAGTGCCTGGCAGCACAAGGTTCTTAGAACGAAGCGAGATGCTGGAAGATGCCAAAGAGGTCAATAAGAACTATATGGAATTCAAGTGATCAGGCAGAAAAAAAGTTCTACAAGATAAACGAGGGAACTGTGCGTAATCTCCTGTAGTATCCTATTAAGAGTAGTCGTTTAGCTTGGCTGTGTGATCTGAGGCCAGTGGAATGTTGGAGTATTGTTAGAATAGAATGTGGAGTATGCCATGCAGGACTAGAGAGGCAGGAGTGACAGTTGATGAAGAGGCTGAGCATGAAGATACCTGGTTCCTGGTGAGGCATCATTTAACTACATCTTATCTTGATCTGTAACTAGGCTTAATAAGCTACCTACGTGTATTCTGGATTCTGTGCATGTTTCAGAAACTCTTTTTCATGGTGTGCTCTTACATCAATCTGTATGATATTTCTAATTATCAGAAAGTTCCGAATACTGCCTTAAAAAAAAACCAATCAATAAGGTGGCCTGTGCCATTGTGTGTGGATGCACCCCCGCCTTTGGTGCCAGCTTCCGCTCCATCCAGTTTTCTCTTTGGTGCCGACCTCCTAAAACTGGGACCTGCTTTTATAGTATTATTACTGCCTTTTAGATGTCTCTGAACTCTGTTTTTCACATTTTACACAGAGTAAATGTATGTGGGTCTCATTCCTGTATTGCGCCTCCCTCTTCAATTGTTTTTGGCAGCTTTGTTTCGCTTCAACTGACATTTCTTGATCAGGATTACATTTGTAAAATACTGCATCTCCTACTCCTGAGCATGATCATATTGTGCAGTCTGGAATCTTAGGTACTGGGTGGTTCGGTCAGATGTCTATAGCTTATTTCTGCTGTCCTATCAACAAGGGTGTGCTATCAAAGTGTGAAGTGTATGTTGGCTATGTGAACGTGCTTACATACTTGGATTCCCATCACATATACTGAAGACATGGTGTTTCAAACCACAGATATTCTACTGGGATACATTTGCAAAATTAGAAAGTTCAAACAACAGTTTACCTTGAGTAGTAGTGGTGCTCCGTGTACCTTTCATATTCTACACCGGATGTAGTAACTTGGAGCTGAATGGAAGGGTTGATGCATTGTACATATCTTCATTAATTAGCACAGTCAGCAGCACCTTGTCATGACTAACTACAGTTCATTGGATAGCTATCCTTCTGTACCTAGGTATTAAAGAGAGCATGATTATTATTAGGACCTGGGCTTGTGCCATGACTGCTCTTTCTTGCATCATCCAAGCCAGCTTCAGAGTCTTCGTACATAGGTAAATGCATGACATGAGAGCCTCACTCAATAAAAGAGCAGTCCAAATCCCTCTTTTATGGTTGATTGTGGCAATGCACAGAATTGGTGTTTGTCCTAGGTGATACATGTGTGGAAGGAAAAGCATTATGTCATACACTTGACATGGCTGAACCAACCTGTTGCATTATTACGCTTTACCAATTATCCTTGTAGCCACACTCAATCAAAAAGAAGGAAAGTTATCAAGGATGAGGATGTGAAGCTGCCGGCGTTTAAATATGGAGGGCATTGCAAGACAAAATGTATTGATATGTCCCTGTACATGCAGTGAGCTTCATCACTGCTTGTTTCAGTCTGCAAACACAAATAATAAATAATACTTCATGGCCATTGGGTATTTCACACATTTGAACAGGAACTATGACTAGGAAACTAGTTTGGAGTTCCCACTTAGGTAATAGGTGTTACTTTGAGGTGCAATGCTGATTTATCTGATCAGGCAAAGGATGGTGTTTACCAAATTAAATCTTTCACCCTTTCGCCGTAGTTGTATTACAGATTATAATTTGCAAAAATATTGTGTGCTTTAATGTTAACAAAAGAATTGTCCCAGGGCATGTAGATTTTCTGTTATTAATATCACAGAGGGTGACCTTTTTGTATATTATATTTATGACAGGATATTTATCTTGGATAATCTAGATATGATATTCTGTACCTTACCTTTCCTATTTTAAAGGTTACTATGTTGATTTTAAATTACTGTCTACGAGAATTTCATCTGAAGAAAAATGGTTGTGTATTGTTTTTTTAATTTTTTTGTTGCAGTCTAAAAACCATGCGATGAGCATTCATGCGTTTGATTTGAACTCTGATGGGGTCTGTGAACTGATTACAGGCTGGTCCAATGGAAAGGTGAGTTTTGGAGCAGGAAAATGTGTAATTTGTGTAATACAATTAGAGAAAATGTTCTCAACTGGTGACAAGAGCTTCTTTTAATGTAGGGTCCTTCATAGCTGCATCTTAAGCATGATTATTAAAGCTGGGAGTATACTTATAATTACCTTAGATCTATGTATTCTGTGTTTCTCAACTTCTTAGCATCATTGATAAGTAATTGCCTCTATCTAGGTTCCTTCGCTTTAGATAAGGCACAATATATATATATATATATATATATATATATATATATATATATATATATATATATATATATATATATATATATATATATTTTTTTTTTTTTTTAAGCCCAAATAAATTGATGCCTGAATTTACACTTATGCATTCTTATTTTTACATAAGAACACGTTAAATCATTACAATGAAGACAAAATTCAATGGCCCCT
The DNA here is from genome assembly GCF_964261635.1 of Lissotriton helveticus. Taxonomy (NCBI): domain Eukaryota; kingdom Metazoa; phylum Chordata; class Amphibia; order Caudata; family Salamandridae; genus Lissotriton; species Lissotriton helveticus. The sequence goes on along the minus strand of NC_136073.1, from coordinate 463,361,207 downwards.
TACACAGTTACTAAAAAGGATTGGAATATGAAGTCTAAGGCCTAATCCTAGTTTTTGCACAGCATAACTATTTTAAAAACAATTTGCAACACTTCTTAGCGTATACCTGAAAAAGTTCCAGCTTTCATGTTTTCCTAGATGCACACTTGCAAATCATAATCCTAAAACTGCAGATTGTGCGTAGTGCCTAAAATAAACTTATAGTAACAATATTGACATCAATGTGCAAATACACATTATAACTTTGAAGAGGAATCTCTTTCACCTGTTAACCTCACAATCTATGTATTTCATGCACATTCCCAACTTGAAAGGAACATAATCACGAATGTATAATTTTATATGTGCAATTAGGATAGGAATTACATTTCAAATGTTATAGAAAACCCTCAAATAAACCAATTCTTCAAACTGTTTTCGTTGTCCATCTATGTTAGATTGGTCTTCAAAGCCTTGACTATTTTACATAAAGTGGTGAAAAAGTAACTCTGGGTTTTTTCACCACCAAATTAATTCTTTTTTTTTTTCTTTTTTTTTTTTCAGTTTAATAAGGTTTTTATTTTGTTTAAGAAAAATAGTACAGCAAAATATAACAGCATGACATAGAACAGAACCAATATGAGATAATCATGAAAGAAAAGTGGAGATGAAAAAAGGTTCAGATAAAATATGAAATGGGAGAAAATAGTAGAGAGAAAGAAAGATAAGAAAAGAGAAAAAGAGGAAGAGAGAGAAAAAGGAGGGAAAGGTTAGGGAGGGGGATAAGAGGATAAGAAGGTAGAGAAAGGAAGCCAGGTAAGATCAGATTTAATTTTTAAGGCGACAGAAGAAGAAGAAGCAATTGCAATTCTGTGCTCATCACTGTTGGACCCGGTCCTTTGGGCAGGTTTACCCCGTGACTTTTTGCTTTTTCCTAGCCTGTTTTGGGAACCTGGGTTGGTGATTTTTAGGCCTCTGCGCACTTTTTCACTGTGGTACAGTGTAAAGTGCGTGTGCTTTCTGTGTATGGATGGTGAGTGACCTGCCCTCCCATAGGAATGAATGGGGAATATGTATGCCCATGGTAGATTCCTGATGCATGGGGAGTGCAGGGTCGAGTTTGATATGTATGAACTCGTGAGAATGAATGCTGCAGAATGGTATATGCGGCATGGCTGTATCTAGTCCAGAAGCGCCACTTTTAGAAGTTGGCATAATTGTGTAGTGAGTCTGCTAGCACGTGATTGGCTGATCGGCCTGGCCCAGGCATGCCTGGGCCTGTTGGTAGATGGACTGTCTGGAGGAGGGGGTCTGAGTCAAGCCGTAGATGAAAGGCCCCCCATCTGCTGTTAGGGAGGAGTGGAAAGAGCTCTGGTGGTGCCAGGCTGTGTCTGTCGGCCCACCCTGGATGACTCTCCCTCCCGATGGCCCCCTGTCACCTCTGACCTGAGGCTGACAGGAGAGGGAAACCAGATACTCCCAGAGCTTAGGGCTCGCCTTGCACGAAAGCTTCAAAGGCTTCAAAGCTTTTTCTGTGTATAAGAAGGGGCTCTGCCCCTTCCAAAATGTTCTTGTCTTGTTCTTACTTCGGACTGGAATCTACCAGGGGCGGGCGCTGCCCAGCCCCTGGATGCCTGGACCTCTGGGGGACCCCTCTGCCTGTCCTGGAAGGATGGGGGACTTTGCTTTACCCTGGAGGGACTTTGCTGCATCCCCCTGAAGGACTTGGCTGGACTTGTCCCGGTAGCGCTGAGGGAGCGCTTCATCTGCATCTAGCGCTGAGAGAGCGCTTTATTGCCTTCCAGCGCTGGGAGCGCTGGACTTGTCCTTCATAGCGCTGAGAGCGCTTTATTTCCTGCCCATGGCGCTTTGGTTGCACTTCTAGTGCTGGAGCGCTTTGTGTGCCTCTATAGCGCTTGGAAGCGCGTTGCTGCTGGAGGCCGGCGGCGGATCGGCGCGGGAGCCCACTCCGCTTATTTTTCCGACTTGGATTTGCCCAGTTGTTTATGTGATTTACGAGTGCCCACCTCGCGATTGCTGCCCGCCTGCCTGCCTAGCGAGGGCCGCCGCGCTGCCCGCGGCGACCCGGAAGTACCTGGCCGGCCGGCCAATCCCTGCGCGGCCGGCCGGAAGTCCCGCCCCGCAGCCTGTGAGGCGGGAGGAAGAGGAGGAAGGCGCGAGGGAGATGGCGGCCGATGCCGAGAGGGGAGAGCCTGGGGGCCCGAGGCGCATTGTCGGCGCCTGCCCCAGGAAGACGGAGGAGCCGCCCCGTGAGCCCCGGTGAGTCTGGGCTGAGGGCGGGCCGAGTGGGGCTGTGCCTGGGAGGTCCCCCTTCGTCAGAGCGGCCCCGGGCCGCTCCAACGGTGTGTAGAGCCTGGGAAGGCTCGAGGGGCCAGTCTTTGTGTTGAGCTCTGCAAGGCTCCAACGCGGGGGCAGAAGAGAGGAGGGGCGCCGGGACACGTTGTCGGTGTCCGCCCCCCCCCCGCAGTGGCGCGAGCTCGCGCCTAGTGCCAGTAGGAAGCCGTGAAGGCTTCCTGGGCGGCCCCGGTTGGCAGTGGGTCGCCCCAACGTGCACAGAGCCCGGAGGGGCTCTGGGGGCATTTGGAGAAGTTAGAGTTCCCCGTGGGGGACTCCACCGCGACGAGGGCTTCAAGGGCGGCCCCAGTTGACAGTGGGTCGCCCCAACGCTTGGAGAGTCCAGGGAGGCTCCAGGGGGCATGTTGCTTTAGAGCCAGTGTGGCTGTGGCTCCCACGTTCGACCAGTGTTGGCCAGGGCCTGTGTGGCCCCAACGTGCGCAGTGTTTGTCTTAGAGCCTGTGTGGCTCAGGTGGCGCAGATTTGTTCTAGGGGCTACTGATAGCCCTGCCACAGCTTCTGGTGCACAGTTGCCCAGCACTTCGTGGGCAGCTGCCACGTTTAGGCTTTTTATACTTTGAGACTGGCGCTGCATGGCAGCGCACCCTGACACTGAGACTCAGGGCGTCTGAGCCCCAACAAGGCCAGTGGGCCTAGGGACTGCCACAGGTAGTGGCTCATGTGATAGTATCTGCCTAATGTGAGTTTTGCGCATTGTGATGTGGTGCTAGGAAATGTAATGCATCTAGTATGATTACGCACCTTGATCTTACACCTCTGAATGTTTTTAGACATCATGTGATTCTTGCGCTATTGCTCTACTCTTGACACCTCTGAACGTGTAGGTTTATGCATAATGTGTCTTACTTTTCCTGCGCTGCACCTCTGAATGTTTAGTCATCATGTGTCTTTTTGCGCTGCACCCCTGAATGTATTTTATTGCATCATGTGCTTTATTCATAACACCTCTGAATGCTTTAGGCATCCTGTGTTTCTCTTTATTACTCCTCTGAATGTAGGTTATTGCATCATGGGTAATGTGTTCTTTTCTTAGACCCCTAAATGCTGTGTGATACTTAGGGGGTTGTTCTTTTAGTACAGGTGGTCCTAGTGAGGTCCTGGTCCCCTGCGTGACAATCTCCTAAGGAGTGTAGGGTTGCGTAGGTGGTACTTACTTGTTCCCAGTAGTTACTGGGTGCGATCTATAACTGTTGCTTTGTGTTACAGTGAAGTTTATATACTTTTATTCTAATTTCTGACAAGTATTTCTATATCTGCAAAGTGTTGATTCAGACAGTGGCCCATGTGGCCCCGTCTTGTAAATAATCCCTTGTGAATATTGCCGTGCCAGTTGGCACAATGTACATGCGTGATTTCTATCTGATATGTTTTGACAATACAAAAGTTATTTTAATATAACCTTGTGTGGAGTCTCTTTTGTGGTGTACCTAGTATGTTGTTGCTGTTGTGCGCTGACGCAAATGCTTTACACATCGCCTCCGAGTTTAGCCTAGACTGCTCGCGCCATGCTACCTAGAGGGTGAGCAGGGGTTATCTTGGCGTGTGACTTCCTTGCCCTGACTGGAATGGTGGTTTCTGCCTGGCTTTGGCATAAGCCTTAGCCTACCAGAAATAGCCGGTTTCCAACATTGGTGGGTCAGCGGTGCGGATTTGGACTTGCATTTGCCCAGTGCCATAGCGACAACTGGCTACATTACAAAAACTCTGCGTTTTTCAGATAGTCACATATTTGGGATTATTGTTTTTGATTTTATTTTTCCTCAAAAGTGTCATTTTCAGATGGTGTTCCTGCGCTTTATGTTTAGTGGCAGATGAGAGAAAATGACAGGGCGGGACGCCAGTAGATAGGGGAGGTTCCCATAGGTTAGGAATCCCTTGCTGGGTCCAGTGTCCAATCCCTATTCCTGTCCCTGTGTGGGTAAATGGAAGAGAGGGAGGGTGGAGGAGAAACTGCTTGCTCAGGAGGGTGGTTATTCCCTGAGTGTAGTGTGTGTGTCTGGGTTCCCCAGTATGGTAGGATCCAGTGGTGGCAGCTTAAAGGTGTCCAGTGCGTGAAGTCCCATTCCCAGTTCCCAGAGTATGGTGCCTGGTGCTCAGTAAGAGAGTGACAGGTTGAGAGTTAGAGGCAGTGAGGAACTGTCTCACCAGTCTGGAGGGGGAGTGTGTGGATGAGTGGTGTCTTGAACTGGAGGAGTTGGTGTGAGTTTTTTTTTAAGGAGCTTGCACGTGAGGTGTACCTCTGGTGGTGTGCAGGAGATCCTGCAGAGGCATTGGACAAGAAGGTGGATGTCTGGCGGTGTGCTGGATGTCGTGCAGAGACATTAGAAAGTGATTCTAAAAGTAGTGGCTTGTGTATCTGATGATCCTGTGTAGGTGAAGAGGTTCATGTGTAGCCCAGCTATGTCCCATTAGGATGATAGGGGTGTAGGGGCTCACGTCCTGTCTCAGTGGAGGTGGAGTGAGTGTGGGACGGTGTGTCCCACGTTAGCCCGAAACCTTGTCTCAGGGCCTGGAGGGTTCCCTAAGGGAGCGCCAGGTCAGGGGCCTAGGCTGTACTTACAGGTCATTTGAGGAGGATCTTCCTGTGTCTAGAGGACGGGGAGTGTCTGTAATCAGAACTCCGGCGGTCCTAGTGTTGGGCAGTACCGCTCCTAAGTGGAGGGTGCAGAAGTCCTGGCTCGCTGAGCATTTGACCGTCTAGAGTGCTTGACCATTTTTTGGGGCCTCTGGAGGTCGTTCCCCGAGGAGGGGGGAGGCCAGGTTCAGGTTCAGCCTGACCTGGAGGGAAGGGCATCGGTAATCAGTGTCCTGACCGGTTGTTGGCTTCCAGGGGTACCGCTCCCAGGTGGGAGGGTGCAGAACTCTGGAGGGGGGTGCAGAGGGACGGTGTCCTTACTTCTGACCCCGGTGGGAGGAAAGTGTGTTGCTGATACGCCGCTGGCGTGTGCTCTGTCTAGCCGGGAACATACTGAGAGTCACCCTGTGATAGGGAGTACTGGAGGGGAGTGTGTCGCTGATACGCCGCTGGCGTGTGCTCTGTCTAGCCTGAGGCATACTGTGCCTGTAATCGTGGAACTGGAAGGGGGTGCAGAAGGACGGTGTACTTCTGACCCCGGTGCAACTTGAGGGTTTAAATCCTAGGTTGGTAGATTAGGAAACTTCTAGGTCAAGAGGAACTCTACCAAAGTGAATCAGCTGAAGAGACCGAGGGGGCTGCCCTTGCTGTGTGTTCTGGGGCCCGCCTGCAGTTTGTTGTTTCCACTAAGGTAGAGGAAAGGGGACTTTGCTGTGTGCTGTGTCCCCCCACCTGCTTGAGGAGGGACTGTGCTGTGTGCTTTGTACCTCAGAAGTGGAATCGTTTCCAGGTGGTAGACCAGTGACGGAGTGAGGTCCTGATCTGGTAGGAGAGTTGTGTTCTGGTGAGTGCTTCCCTGTGAGGGTTATTCCTTCACCCTGACTGGAAGCAAGGATCTCTACTTGGTCTAAGGTACTTACCTCTGCCAACTAGAGACCCCCAGTTCTAACATTGGTGGAGTAGAGGTAAAATCGGGCATTCTTGCCGTGACCTCTAGTCAGCCTGAGGGTGTGGTCCCTAGGTTGTAGGATCAGTGGTAGTGTAGCTACCCTGAGAGAGAGAGTGGAGATTGGCTATTGTGTGCCAGGGGCTTCTGCCCCCACTCTGTGGATTGGTTAGGACCTGTGATCTTTGGATGGCCTAGGGCCTGGTCCTGGCTGTGGATGACTAGTGTGTACCAGTGGGGTATCCTAGTTGTGTCAGAGAGCTTTTGTGAGGGAAATCCCTGTGGGTTCCGAGTGGCGAAAAACTGTAAGGTGGCCCTGCCCTGCAGGCCCGTCTCCGTGGTTTTGTCGCCCAAAGCATTGAAGACCATCAGTGTAGTGATTGGTCTACCCTGCGTTTTGGCTGGAAGGGGGATGTGTTGGACCCGGTCCTTTGGGCAGGTTTACCCCGTGACTTTTTGCTTTTTCCTAGCCTGTTTTGGGAACCTGGGTTGGTGATTTTTAGGCCTCTGCGCACTTTTTCACTGTGGTACAGTGTAAAGTGCGTGTGCTTTCTGTGTATGGATGGTGAGTGACCTGCCCTCCCATAGGAATGAATGGGGAATATGTATGCCCATGGTAGATTCCTGATGCATGGGGAGTGCAGGGTCGAGTTTGATATGTATGAACTCGTGAGAATGAATGCTGCAGAATGGTATATGCGGCATGGCTGTATCTAGTCCAGAAGCGCCACTTTTAGAAGTTGGCATAATTGTGTAGTGAGTCTGCTAGCACGTGATTGGCTGATCGGCCTGGCCCAGGCATGCCTGGGCCTGTTGGTAGATGGACTGTCTGGAGGAGGGGGTCTGAGTCAAGCCGTAGATGAAAGGCCCCCCATCTGCTGTTAGGGAGGAGTGGAAAGAGCTCTGGTGGTGCCAGGCTGTGTCTGTCGGCCCACCCTGGATGACTCTCCCTCCCGATGGCCCCCTGTCACCTCTGACCTGAGGCTGACAGGAGAGGGAAACCAGATACTCCCAGAGCTTAGGGCTCGCCTTGCACGAAAGCTTCAAAGGCTTCAAAGCTTTTTCTGTGTATAAGAAGGGGCTCTGCCCCTTCCAAAATGTTCTTGTCTTGTTCTTACTTCGGACTGGAATCTACCAGGGGCGGGCGCTGCCCAGCCCCTGGATGCCTGGACCTCTGGGGGACCCCTCTGCCTGTCCTGGAAGGATGGGGGACTTTGCTTTACCCTGGAGGGACTTTGCTGCATCCCCCTGAAGGACTTGGCTGGACTTGTCCCGGTAGCGCTGAGGGAGCGCTTCATCTGCATCTAGCGCTGAGAGAGCGCTTTATTGCCTTCCAGCGCTGGGAGCGCTGGACTTGTCCTTCATAGCGCTCAGAGCGCTTTATTTCCTGCCCATGGCGCTTTGGTTGCACTTCTAGTGCTGGAGCGCTTTGTGTGCCTCTATAGCGCTTGGAAGCGCGTTGCTGCTGGAGGCCGGCGGCGGATCGGCGCGGGAGCCCACTCCGCTTATTTTTCCGACTTGGATTTGCCCAGTTGTTTATGTGATTTACGAGTGCCCACCTCGCGATTGCTGCCCGCCTGCCTGCCTAGCGAGGGCCGCCGCGCTGCCCGCGGCGACCCGGAAGTACCTGGCCGGCCGGCCAATCCCTGCGCGGCCGGCCGGAAGTCCCGCCCCGCAGCCTGTGAGGCGGGAGGAAGAGGAGGAAGGCGCGAGGGAGATGGCGGCCGATGCCGAGAGGGGAGAGCCTGGGGGCCCGAGGCGCATTGTCGGCGCCTGCCCCAGGAAGACGGAGGAGCCGCCCCGTGAGCCCCGGTGAGTCTGGGCTGAGGGCGGGCCGAGTGGGGCTGTGCCTGGGAGGTCCCCCTTCGTCAGAGCGGCCCCGTATGGCAGCGGGCCGCTCCAACGGTGTGTAGAGCCTGGGAAGGCTCGAGGGGCCAGTCTTTGTGTTGAGCTCTGCAAGGCTCCAACGCGGGGGCAGAAGAGAGGAGGGGCGCCGGGACACGTTGTCGGTGTCCGCCCCCCCCCCGCAGTGGCGCGAGCTCGCGCCTAGTGCCAGTAGGAAGCCGTGAAGGCTTCCTGGGCGGCCCCGGTTGGCAGTGGGTCGCCCCAACGTGCACAGAGCCCGGAGGGGCTCTGGGGGCATTTGGAGAAGTTAGAGTTCCCCGTGGGGGACTCCACCGCGACGAGGGCTTCAAGGGCGGCCCCAGTTGACAGTGGGTCGCCCCAACGCTTGGAGAGTCCAGGGAGGCTCCAGGGGGCATGTTGCTTTAGAGCCAGTGTGGCTGTGGCTCCCACGTTCGACCAGTGTTGGCCAGGGCCTGTGTGGCCCCAACGTGCGCAGTGTTTGTCTTAGAGCCTGTGTGGCTCAGGTGGCGCAGATTTGTTCTAGGGGCTACTGATAGCCCTGCCACAGCTTCTGGTGCACAGTTGCCCAGCACTTCGTGGGCAGCTGCCACGTTTAGGCTTTTTATACTTTGAGACTGGCGCTGCATGGCAGCGCACCCTGACACTGAGACTCAGGGCGTCTGAGCCCCAACAAGGCCAGTGGGCCTAGGGACTGCCACAGGTAGTGGCTCATGTGATAGTATCTGCCTAATGTGAGTTTTGCGCATTGTGATGTGGTGCTAGGAAATGTAATGCATCTAGTATGATTACGCACCTTGATCTTACACCTCTGAATGTTTTTAGACATCATGTGATTCTTGCGCTATTGCTCTACTCTTGACACCTCTGAACGTGTAGGTTTATGCATAATGTGTCTTACTTTTCCTGCGCTGCACCTCTGAATGTTTAGTCATCATGTGTCTTTTTGCGCTGCACCCCTGAATGTATTTTATTGCATCATGTGCTTTATTCATAACACCTCTGAATGCTTTAGGCATCCTGTGTTTCTCTTTATTACTCCTCTGAATGTAGGTTATTGCATCATGGGTAATGTGTTCTTTTCTTAGACCCCTAAATGCTGTGTGATACTTAGGGGGTTGTTCTTTTAGTACAGGTGGTCCTAGTGAGGTCCTGGTCCCCTGCGTGACAATCTCCCAAGGAGTGTAGGGTTGCGTAGGTGGTACTTACCTGTTCCCAGTAGTTACTGGGTGCGATCTATAACTGTTGCTTTGTGTTACAGTGAAGTTTATATACTTTTATTCTAATTTCTGACAAGTATTTCTATATCTGCAAAGTGTTGATTCAGACAGTGGCCCATGTGGCCCCGTCTTGTAAATAATCCCTTGTGAATATTGCCGTGCCAGTTGGCACAATGTACATGCGTGATTTCTATCTGATATGTTTTGACAATACAAAAGTTATTTTAATATAACCTTGTGTGGAGTCTCTTTTGTGGTGTACCTAGTATGTTGTTGCTGTTGTGCGCTGACGCAAATGCTTTACACATCGCCTCCGAGTTTAGCCTAGACTGCTCGCGCCATGCTACCTAGAGGGTGAGCAGGGGTTATCTTGGCGTGTGACTTCCTTGCCCTGACTGGAATGGTGGTTTCTGCCTGGCTTTGGCATAAGCCTTAGCCTACCAGAAATAGCCGGTTTCCAACATTGGTGGGTCAGCGGTGCGGATTTGGACTTGCATTTGCCCAGTGCCATAGCGACAACTGGCTACATTACAAAAACTCTGCGTTTTTCAGATAGTCACATATTTGGGATTATTGTTTTTGATTTTATTTTTCCTCAAAAGTGTCATTTTCAGATGGTGTTCCTGCGCTTTATGTTTAGTGGCAGATGAGAGAAAATGACAGGGCGGGACGCCAGTAGATAGGGGAGGTTCCCATAGGTTAGGAATCCCTTGCTGGGTCCAGTGTCCAATCCCTATTCCTGTCCCTGTGTGGGTAAATGGAAGAGAGGGAGGGTGGAGGAGAAACTGCTTGCTCAGGAGGGTGGTTATTCCCTGAGTGTAGTGTGTGTGTCTGGGTTCCCCAGTATGGTAGGATCCAGTGGTGGCAGCTTAAAGGTGTCCAGTGCGTGAAGTCCCATTCCCAGTTCCCAGAGTATGGTGCCTGGTGCTCAGTAAGAGAGTGACAGGTTGAGAGTTAGAGGCAGTGAGGAACTGTCTCACCAGTCTGGAGGGGGAGTGTGTGGATGAGTGGTGTCTTGAACTGGAGGAGTTGGTGTGAGTTTTTTTTTAAGGAGCTTGCACGTGAGGTGTACCTCTGGTGGTGTGCAGGAGATCCTGCAGAGGCATTGGACAAGAAGGTGGATGTCTGGCGGTGTGCTGGATGTCGTGCAGAGACATTAGAAAGTGATTCTAAAAGTAGTGGCTTGTGTATCTGATGATCCTGTGTAGGTGAAGAGGTTCATGTGTAGCCCAGCTATGTCCCATTAGGATGATAGGGGTGTAGGGGCTCACGTCCTGTCTCAGTGGAGGTGGAGTGAGTGTGGGACGGTGTGTCCCACGTTAGCCCGAAACCTTGTCTCAGGGCCTGGAGGGTTCCCTAAGGGAGCGCCAGGTCAGGGGCCTAGGCTGTACTTACAGGTCATTTGAGGAGGATCTTCCTGTGTCTAGAGGACGGGGAGTGTCTGTAATCAGAACTCCGGCGGTCCTAGTGTTGGGCAGTACCGCTCCTAAGTGGAGGGTGCAGAAGTCCTGGCTCGCTGAGCATTTGACCGTCTAGAGTGCTTGACCATTTTTTGGGGCCTCTGGAGGTCGTTCCCCGAGGAGGGGGGAGGCCAGGTTCAGGTTCAGCCTGACCTGGAGGGAAGGGCATCGGTAATCAGTGTCCTGACCGGTTGTTGGCTTCCAGGGGTACCGCTCCCAGGTGGGAGGGTGCAGAACTCTGGAGGGGGGTGCAGAGGGACGGTGTCCTTACTTCTGACCCCGGTGGGAGGAAAGTGTGTTGCTGATACGCCGCTGGCGTGTGCTCTGTCTAGCCGGGAACATACTGAGAGTCACCCTGTGATAGGGAGTACTGGAGGGGAGTGTGTCGCTGATACGCCGCTGGCGTGTGCTCTGTCTAGCCTGAGGCATACTGTGCCTGTAATCGTGGAACTGGAAGGGGGTGCAGAAGGACGGTGTACTTCTGACCCCGGTGCAACTTGAGGGTTTAAATCCTAGGTTGGTAGATTAGGAAACTTCTAGGTCAAGAGGAACTCTACCAAAGTGAATCAGCTGAAGAGACCGAGGGGGCTGCCCTTGCTGTGTGTTCTGGGGCCCGCCTGCAGTTTGTTGTTTCCACTAAGGTAGAGGAAAGGGGACTTTGCTGTGTGCTGTGTCCCCCCACCTGCTTGAGGAGGGACTGTGCTGTGTGCTTTGTACCTCAGAAGTGGAATCGTTTCCAGGTGGTAGACCAGTGACGGAGTGAGGTCCTGATCTGGTAGGAGAGTTGTGTTCTGGTGAGTGCTTCCCTGTGAGGGTTATTCCTTCACCCTGACTGGAAGCAAGGATCTCTACTTGGTCTAAGGTACTTACCTCTGCCAACTAGAGACCCCCAGTTCTAACATTGGTGGAGTAGAGGTAAAATCGGGCATTCTTGCCGTGACCTCTAGTCAGCCTGAGGGTGTGGTCCCTAGGTTGTAGGATCAGTGGTAGTGTAGCTACCCTGAGAGAGAGAGTGGAGATTGGCTATTGTGTGCCAGGGGCTTCTGCCCCCACTCTGTGGATTGGTTAGGACCTGTGATCTTTGGATGGCCTAGGGCCTGGTCCTGGCTGTGGATGACTAGTGTGTACCAGTGGGGTATCCTAGTTGTGTCAGAGAGCTTTTGTGAGGGAAATCCCTGTGGGTTCCGAGTGGCGAAAAACTGTAAGGTGGCCCTGCCCTGCAGGCCCGTCTCCGTGGTTTTGTCGCCCAAAGCATTGAAGACCATCAGTGTAGTGATTGGTCTACCCTGCGTTTTGGCTGGAAGGGGGATGTGTTGGACCCGGTCCTTTGGGCAGGTTTACCCCGTGACTTTTTGCTTTTTCCTAGCCTGTTTTGGGAACCTGGGTTGGTGATTTTTAGGCCTCTGCGCACTTTTTCACTGTGGTACAGTGTAAAGTGCGTGTGCTTTCTGTGTATGGATGGTGAGTGACCTGCCCTCCCATAGGAATGAATGGGGAATATGTATGCCCATGGTAGATTCCTGATGCATGGGGAGTGCAGGGTCGAGTTTGATATGTATGAACTCGTGAGAATGAATGCTGCAGAATGGTATATGCGGCATGGCTGTATCTAGTCCAGAAGCGCCACTTTTAGAAGTTGGCATAATTGTGTAGTGAGTCTGCTAGCACGTGATTGGCTGATCGGCCTGGCCCAGGCATGCCTGGGCCTGTTGGTAGATGGACTGTCTGGAGGAGGGGGTCTGAGTCAAGCCGTAGATGAAAGGCCCCCCATCTGCTGTTAGGGAGGAGTGGAAAGAGCTCTGGTGGTGCCAGGCTGTGTCTGTCGGCCCACCCTGGATGACTCTCCCTCCCGATGGCCCCCTGTCACCTCTGACCTGAGGCTGACAGGAGAGGGAAACCAGATACTCCCAGAGCTTAGGGCTCGCCTTGCACGAAAGCTTCAAAGGCTTCAAAGCTTTTTCTGTGTATAAGAAGGGGCTCTGCCCCTTCCAAAATGTTCTTGTCTTGTTCTTACTTCGGACTGGAATCTACCAGGGGCGGGCGCTGCCCAGCCCCTGGATGCCTGGACCTCTGGGGGACCCCTCTGCCTGTCCTGGAAGGATGGGAGACTTTGCTTTACCCTGGAGGGACTTTGCTGCATCCCCCTGAAGGACTTGGCTGGACTTGTCCCGGTAGCGCTGAGGGAGCGCTTCATCTGCATCTAGCGCTGAGAGAGCGCTTTATTGCCTTCCAGCGCTGGGAGCGCTGGACTTGTCCTTCATAGCGCTCAGAGCGCTTTATTTCCTGCCCATGGCGCTTTGGTTGCACTTCTAGTGCTGGAGCGCTTTGTGTGCCTCTATAGCGCTTGGAAGCGCGTTGCTGCTGGAGGCCGGCGGCGGATCGGCGCGGGAGCCCACTCCGCTTATTTTTCCGACTTGGATTTGCCCAGTTGTTTATGTGATTTACGAGTGCCCACCTCGCGATTGCTGCCCGCCTGCCTGCCTAGCGAGGGCCGCCGCGCTGCCCGCGGCGACCCGGAAGTACCTGGCCGGCCGGCCAATCCCTGCGCGGCCGGCCGGAAGTCCCGCCCCGCAGCCTGTGAGGCGGGAGGAAGAGGAGGAAGGCGCGAGGGAGATGGCGGCCGATGCCGAGAGGGGAGAGCCTGGGGGCCCGAGGCGCATTGTCGGCGCCTGCCCCAGGAAGACGGAGGAGCCGCCCCGTGAGCCCCGGTGAGTCTGGGCTGAGGGCGGGCCGAGTGGGGCTGTGCCTGGGAGGTCCCCCTTCGTCAGAGCGGCCCCGTATGGCAGCGGGCCGCTCCAACGGTGTGTAGAGCCTGGGAAGGCTCGAGGGGCCAGTCTTTGTGTTGAGCTCTGCAAGGCTCCAACGCGGGGGCAGAAGAGAGGAGGGGCGCCGGGACACGTTGTCGGTGTCCGCCCCCCCCCCGCAGTGGCGCGAGCTCGCGCCTAGTGCCAGTAGGAAGCCGTGAAGGCTTCCTGGGCGGCCCCGGTTGGCAGTGGGTCGCCCCAACGTGCACAGAGCCCGGAGGGGCTCTGGGGGCATTTGGAGAAGTTAGAGTTCCCCGTGGGGGACTCCACCGCGACGAGGGCTTCAAGGGCGGCCCCAGTTGACAGTGGGTCGCCCCAACGCTTGGAGAGTCCAGGGAGGCTCCAGGGGGCATGTTGCTTTAGAGCCAGTGTGGCTGTGGCTCCCACGTTCGACCAGTGTTGGCCAGGGCCTGTGTGGCCCCAACGTGCGCAGTGTTTGTCTTAGAGCCTGTGTGGCTCAGGTGGCGCAGATTTGTTCTAGGGGCTACTGATAGCCCTGCCACAGCTTCTGGTGCACAGTTGCCCAGCACTTCGTGGGCAGCTGCCACGTTTAGGCTTTTTATACTTTGAGACTGGCGCTGCATGGCAGCGCACCCTGACACTGAGACTCAGGGCGTCTGAGCCCCAACAAGGCCAGTGGGCCTAGGGACTGCCACAGGTAGTGGCTCATGTGATAGTATCTGCCTAATGTGAGTTTTGCGCATTGTGATGTGGTGCTAGGAAATGTAATGCATCTAGTATGATTACGCACCTTGATCTTACACCTCTGAATGTTTTTAGACATCATGTGATTCTTGCGCTATTGCTCTACTCTTGACACCTCTGAACGTGTAGGTTTATGCATAATGTGTCTTACTTTTCCTGCGCTGCACCTCTGAATGTTTAGTCATCATGTGTCTTCTTGCGCTGCACCCCTGAATGTATTTTATTGCATCATGTGCTTTATTCATAACACCTCTGAATGCTTTAGGCATCCTGTGTTTCTCTTTATTACTCCTCTGAATGTAGGTTATTGCATCATGGGTAATGTGTTCTTTTCTTAGACCCCTAAATGCTGTGTGATACTTAGGGGGTTGTTCTTTTAGTACAGGTGGTCCTAGTGAGGTCCTGGTCCCCTGCGTGACAATCTCCCAAGGAGTGTAGGGTTGCGTAGGTGGTACTTACCTGTTCCCAGTAGTTACTGGGTGCGATCTATAACTGTTGCTTTGTGTTACAGTGAAGTTTATATACTTTTATTCTAATTTCTGACAAGTATTTCTATATCTGCAAAGTGTTGATTCAGACAGTGGCCCATGTGGCCCCGTCTTGTAAATAATCCCTTGTGAATATTGCCGTGCCAGTTGGCACAATGTACATGCGTGATTTCTATCTGATATGTTTTGACAATACAAAAGTTATTTTAATATAACCTTGTGTGGAGTCTCTTTTGTGGTGTACCTAGTATGTTGTTGCTGTTGTGCGCTGACGCAAATGCTTTACACATCGCCTCCGAGTTTAGCCTAGACTGCTCGCGCCATGCTACCTAGAGGGTGAGCAGGGGTTATCTTGGCGTGTGACTTCCTTGCCCTGACTGGAATGGTGGTTTCTGCCTGGCTTTGGCATAAGCCTTAGCCTACCAGAAATAGCCGGTTTCCAACAATCACATACAAAATTCCACCATGTATGCACAGACAATTTAGAGTTATCCTTCCAGCAAGACAAAATTACTTTGAAAGCAGTTGCAATGAGAAGATCAAACAATTTAGCGTTATACGAATGTAAGTCCAGAGCATCTGATAGGGAACCTAAAAAAATATGCAACGATGAAAATGGTTCAGAGAAATGAAAAATACGCATGCAATATTTCCAAACTGCGTTCCAAAAAGTAAGAACTGATGGGCAATCAAATAAGAGGTGTTTGAGAGTGCCTGAGTGAGAGGAACATGACCAACAAAGGGGTGAGGAGGAAGGGGAGAATTTTGTTATGCTTACGGGGGTAATAAGAGCTCTATGGTAAAGAAAAAAAAGTGACTGAGTAATACGAGCTGAAATCGAAGTCTTAAACAGTTTAGACCATAAGCGATCCCAAACATCAACAGGTAACGAGAAAGATAAATCAGTTTCCCAAACAATTTCAGTAACAGTTTTAGGCCTAATGCCAACATTCTCTAATAACAGTTTATAAATTAGAGCAGCTTTGGGTATTTGTTGAGTAAACATAGGATATAAAGGAGTGGAAGGAGTAAGGGAAGGAAGGATATCAAAAGTAGGAAGGGTAGATAGGTGAGAGAGAATGGCAGAAGTAATAATGTCAAATTCTTTGCGAAAATGTGCAGGTAAATCAAACATAGTTTGCAGTACATCAAATGGAATAATGGATGATTCAGAAAAAAATTGGTACACAAATATAATATCCTTTTCTTTCCAATACTTGAAATAGAAAGATTTACCCTTGTACTTAAGATATTTGTTATACCATACGCTAGAGGAAAGAAAAGTTTGTAGGGGGGACGAGTCTTTCGAGAATATATTGTGCATTAGAGTATGTGAGTATTTCAGAACAGGGTGTATAGTCAAAAATGAACAATTTGACATGAAAAGGGATTGTTGGAAAGAAAAATCCTTTAACAAGGACCTTTCGACAGCAATCCATCTGGGTAGAGGGGTATCATTGAAATCGAACGCCAATGAGAAGGCTTGTTTTATTAAAAAGGCAGAATGGTACGATTGGAAATCAGGAAAGCGGACCCCACCTTCAGATTTTGGGCGTGTAAGTTTATGTAAGGCAATACGAGGTGTTTTATTATTCCACAGAAATTTGGAGCAGATGGAGTTCAGCCGATTGAAAAACAACTTAGGGATTTTCACAGGGAGCATGGATACAGTGTATAAAATATGTGGGGAAATCATCATTTTGATGGTGTCTAAACGACCCCACCAGGAAAGGAAAAGAGGAGACCACAATTGAAGGAGCGATTGAATCTTTTGAGTAAGGGAGGTAAAGGTCAGTTTGAGTGTGTCACGCAAGGTAGAGGAGAACCAAATACCCAGGTATTTGATCTTGGATGGACACCATGCAAACTCAGTCGATGCAAACATGTATTGGTAACAGGATGAGTTGAGGGGTAGGACCTCCGTTTTAGAGAGATTAAGCTTATAACCAGAAACAGAGGAGTATAAGCGGACTTCTTCCAAAAATGGAGGAAGGGAAGAAACAGGATTAGCCATGTAGACCAGGACATCATCGGCATAAGCCGAAATTTTTGTCTCAATCGAGGACTGTTTGAACCCCTGAATTAGGGGGTTGGAGCGGATTTTCATGAGAAAGGGTTCAAGACAAAGAATAAAGAGTAAAGGGGAAAGAGGACAGCCTTGTCTTGTCCCTCTGGATAAGGGGAAAAATTTTGAGAATTGATTATTAACAAAAACACTAGCACGGGGAGCAGAATATAGTAGTTTAACTAAGGAAATGAAGTGGGGACCAAACCCAAACCATTGTAATGCTTTAAACATGAATTTCCAATTAATTCGGTCAAACGCTTTCTCAGCGTCTAGGGATAGGGCAGCTAGAGGGGCTTTGAATCGTTTACTGTGGGAAATAATATTGGCGAAAACACGGGCATTGTCAGCTGCAAGTCTACCTTTCACAAAGCCAACTTGATCGGTTGAGATTAGTAGAGGAATAAGGGAGTCGAGGCGGGCCGCTAAAATGTTAGCAAAAATTTTACAATCATAATTAATAAGGGAGATGGGACGGTAGTTTTTACACAGGGAGTGGTCTTTGTCAGGTTTGGGGATTATGATTATTAGGGCGTCCAAAAATGAGCCAGATGCTTTAGCATTTGCAATAAAGGAGTTAAAAAGTTGTAAAAGATGGGGGACAAAAATAGAATGCATGTTGGCGTAAAATTCAATTGGTAGACAATCTGGACCAGGGGCTTTCGCTTTCTTGAGGGAGGTAATTGCCTTGAGAATTTCCTGAGGTGTAATGTCAGACTCTAGGTGATGGAATTCGGTAGGGAGAGATGGGGAGGAGGAAGGTCTTTGAAGAAACGGGAGAGGTCATCATCATCAGGGTGCGTATCATCAGTATACAGGAGTTTATAGTAGTTATGAAAGACTTGTGCAATATCCTCATCAGAGGAAACCGTTGTATTGGTTACTTCATTGAGAATAGAGCCAATTGATTTTCGTTCAGATTTAATTTTGAGATAGTTTGCTAGCATTTTCCCCGCTTTATTCTGACCCCCATGAAATTTAGATTTAACCTTCAAGAGGGTGTTGCAAGCTTCAACTGTGGCAATTTGATTGAGTTCAGATTTAGCTTTGATAAGTTGGAGGAGGACGTCAGGATTCTTGGACGAGAAGTAAGAATGTTCTAGGGTTTTAATGTTGGAAAGTTGGGTGGTGTATTTTTCACGATTGAGTTTCTTTTTCCTGGATACATAAGAGATTGTGAAACCTCGTAAAGCCGCTTTAAAAGCATCCCAATTATTTGAAACTGACGTGTCTTGGGGTAAATTGAGGGAGAAGTATTCAGAAATGAAATCTTTAACTTTAGACAGAAATACAGAATCGGAGAGAAGGAAAGTATTAAATTTCCAACGATTGAAAGAGGAGGAGGTTTGGGCCAGGTCAAAAGTGGCATAAACAGGTGCATGATCCGAAAGAAAAATAGAACCAATTTCAGATGTCTGAATCGCAGGGAGAAGGGATTTGCTGACTAGAATATAATCAATTCTGGATCTGGTGTGGTGAACATTGGAGTAGAATGTATAGTCGAGTAAGTTTGGATTACATGTTTTCCACACATCGAAGAGGGGACGTGAAGCAATGGCTGATTGGAAGGACTTGTGTGTCTTATCAGGTTGGAATTTGGAGGAGGATAGTCTATCTGAAAAGGGGTCTAACCATTGGTTAAGGTCGCCCGCCAAGACAATGTTAGGGCAGTCAATGGAGGAAATGAGGATTTTGACATCAGTCCAAAATTTAGGGTCTGGTCGGACAGGACCATAAATATTGAGGAGCACCATAGTTTTGTTTTGTATAGTCACTTTTGACATAACCCAACGACCTTCAACATCCGATTGAGATGATAGAATTTGGACATCCAAACCTTTACGAAACAATATAGCAACACCACCTTTTTTATCAATAGCAGGAGAAAATACAACTTGACCCACCCATGCCCTCTTAAGTTTCAACGATTCGACATCTGTACAATGCGTTTCTTGGAGAAAAGCAACCTGAGCATTTAACTTGGATAAATGGGACAATACCTTTTGACGTTTAACAGGGTTGCCGAGACCACGAACATTCCACGTTACAAAGTTACACATGACGGAAGGCAAGGGAGGAGGGTAACAACTGGGTCCAAAACACTGCAGGTAAGGAGCTATAAGGAGAGACAATGGAGACAAACATGTTAAAAATGATAGTCAAATACGAAGTAGAAACAAAGGCAATATTAATCGGGTAAATCTAGAGAAACAATAGACAAGGAAGCATCACGGTCATTGGGAAGAGCGAGGAGGAACAATGAGGAATACTGGATTTATCAATAAGAAAGGAAATAAGTAACACAAAGAAGAAAACGGAACATAAATGAGCGAGGGATAAACATGAATGGCCTGTGAAAAGAAGAAGAAAAAGAAAGGAAAGAAAAAGAAGGAAAAAGATAAGAAACAGATCAAGGCAAAGACGCCAGATCTGAGAAAAAAGAGAATGTTTAGAAAGTAGGAGCATGGAGACGCCAACGCGGGCGCCCACCCCACAGAGCGAGGACAACGCGGGAATATAGATAGGATACAATCAAGAGGAAGAGAAGTCATAGTAAAAAATGACACGAAAGAGATCTAGACAAGGCCACAACAGTCGTCATGACAGATGAAATGTGAGGGCAGAATGTAGAAAAGAGTTATTTTCAGTCATTAGTGTCCATCGTGGAAGTAGAGACGGTTTGTAGATACTCTCGAAGCTTCTGCGGATCCTCAAAGGTACGGGAACGACCATTGTGCGTTATTCTGCAGAGACAAGGATGAAGAATTCCATATTGAATGCTTAATTCCCTCATACGTGGACGCAGATTAAGGAACTCCTTGCGGCGTGCATTCGTGGCATTCGATAAATCCTGGGCTATGAAGATGTTGTGGCCCGACCAAATAAGGCGACGTTTCGCTCTTGCAGCTTTAAGAACAGTCATCAATTCAGTGAATTCCAGGAAAAGTAGGATAATGCCTCTGGGTTTGGCCGGGTTAGATGTTGGACGTCCCAAACGATGAGCACGCTGTATATTTAGGGGAGTAGATTCAGGTTGGAGTTCCAAAAGTTCGTAGAGGAATTTGCGGATGAAGGACACCATATCACCCTCCCCAAGGGACTCCGGAACACCATAAATACGGAGGTTATTCCGCCTGTTACGATTTTCAAGGTCCTCTGTGTGAAGTTTCAACAGCTGTATCTCCTTTTCAAGAATAGGAATTTTTGTAGAGAGATCCTGAACGTCACTAATGCGTTGTTCTAGTTGCAGGACTGTATTTTCCATGACGACCCATCTGTCTTCTATCTGCTTGAGCTTCTCATTGGTTGCCACCATGAAAGGTTGGAGGCCACGTACCTCTTCTAAAATGGAATCCAGCACAGGGTTCTGAGAGGAGCGGATTGGAGATGGAGGGTCATTTTTATGGCGTTTCGGTGTGGTACCGGTGACAGACGCTCTCGCGTGGACTGCGTTCTGCGACATGATGCCAACAGAGGGGCAAACTGGGAGGCCCACAGGAAGGAAAGTCACACCGCAACAATCGCTTTGTTGAGACCCTATGCGCCGAGGTATACGAAGTACTGGAAAGAAGAGGTCACGTATAAGGTACCATGTGGCAGTGGAGAAGCAATACTGCAAAACTATACAATATGCGTCGAGATGCAGCAAAAATCAGGTTCATGCGAAGCCAAAGACACCATTCAGGAATACAGTATCAAGGAGACAGCAAAGCGTTCATGAAATATGGGACCCAAGGTAAGTATTAACTGTACCATGAAGGGTTAACATCATAGGAAAGGAAGGTATGAGGTATTGCGCAAGGAGCACCTCAAAATGGCCGCCAAGATGTATTATGAATAGGAGTAGAGGTCTTGAGGAGAACTTTGGCGGTAAAAGTCAGAAAAACGTGATGGTAGCAGGAGGTGCATACCTTGGCACATACCTTGTCCCAGGATGAGCAGTCATTGCAGCAGACGGGCCATTGGGGCGACGAAAATGTCAGAAAACGGGACGCGAGCGCGGCGGCTCAAAATGGCGGCCGCTCGCGTCCCGTGACAAGTGGAGAAGAGACGGCAGCCAAAGATAGCAAAGCGGCAATTACGAGCGCCGCTGATGTTTGTAAGACACGGGGACCATGTTCCGCCGTGTATGGAAGCCGTTTGCCAGACTTCGTGTGCGGGGAAAACAGCAGAAGTACAGTGAAGAGTCCCGCGTATGTCCGGAGCTCACGGGAGAAGCGCCATCACCCGCCGGCGCGTAAGCCACGCCCCCCCACCAAATTAATTCTATACTGACCTATCCAGCTAGTGCTGTCGAGCCATCTCTTACTCATGATTCTCTAAGCCAGAAGTATGAACTTAGGCAGTCATTCCTTCCCATAGCTGCCTCCAATGTTTTGGAATACCTTACCATATAAGATGCCAGCTGAATGAAACCGAGCCCATTTTAGGAAGCTCAAAAAAACTATTATTTTTCAGAAATATATTCTGTTTTTCATGTTCCTTCGTTCATATAGTCTTCGCTGTTATGGTTTTTATTGGCTCTTTCGGCTTCTGCTTTTATGAGTCACATAAAGGACTGTGAAACTCTGAGTGCACATAAGAAATACATTAACAGTATAACGTAAAGTCACTAAGGTGCACAAAACATTTCATCTACAAATTACATCTTGAATCATGGAATCCGCATCTGTGAATTGAATTTCTAGGCAGACAGAATGCACTTGGTATAGGGAACATCCTCCCTGCGACAGCCTTTTCCACTGTGGGTGGTGGTGGAAGCATGAATGTTCACTGGGATGTGTCAGGGGAGGGCCTGATATAAATAATGGCAACAGCCATAATGTTTTGATTTAGAAACAGTCATATGTTTGGTACAGTTGTGCCGTGGTCTGGTGGCTTAGTGAACTAATGCGTCCACTGTAGGGGTCTGTGTTCGATCTCATGGCCACAGGTTTAAATCCTGGAGGTTACGCTCGGCCTTTCATCTTTCTGAGGTCAATAAAAGGAGTGTCATTGAGTTGGGTAACAATAAACATCTGTTATTCACCACCAAGATACCCTTGAGCAAACGCACACTACACAAAAATACAAGTTATGTTATATTGTTTTCTAAAACCAGATACAATTATGATCATAACACTAGTCCAATCTGGCAAGAAAAACAGTTATTATTCAAGTAAATATTGTCTGTTGAATTTCAAGCCACCTAACCAAAAAAGGGATAAGCCTCCAAAATAATATTTCCTATAGAGCAATGATGTTTCCGTTGTCACCAAACCTTTCTGCCCCATTTTCTTTGGTTACTTTTGTTCAAATTGATGTATGTTAAAATTGTCTGTAGTCCCGTTGTGTGTTTTTTAAAACATTTAACCTGTTTGCATTAATTGCCAGTCAGGGTTTTGAATGCCTGGATATTCTGTTACCCTCTATTAATTTACACTGCCCCTTTGGTAATATTTGTTTATTTAGATTGATGCTCGAAGCGACCGAACTGGTGAGGTAATATTTAAAGACAATTTCAATTCTTCGGTTGCTGGAGTGGTGGAAGGAGATTACAGAATGGATGGACACACTCAGTTGATCTGTTGCTCAATTGATGGTGAAGGTAAAAAAAAACAGATACTCACTGTATTAATGACTAAACTATTTTATAGCTGTATAGTTCTGCATTTTAAGACTAGTTTTGTGCAGTGATTCTTAGCCTTTTGACTTATGTGGACCCCCTGTATAATCATTACTGGAATCTAGGGACCCCAATGAATCATTATTAGAATCTGTGGTCCCCCACTGAGTCATTACTTGAAGCAGGGGGTCCTGAGCTAAGCAATGTAGATGATTTGAACCGTAAAACATGAAATAAAAATACAGGAACAAGCATTCATCAAAAAAATACCTCCAAGTATGACATATTTTGTATAATTTATAGACAAATATAAAAACATCAAAACTTTAATGGAACTGTTGGTGCTTTTGTAAATTCAATCAAGTGCAGCTATTGTCTACACTATACTGTATTTAGTGCACTGCTCCCACAAATCAATCTGAGGATACCAAATTAATTTTTAGACTCCATTTTTAAATTCCTTCACGTTTACAGACTGTTTTAACATTTTCAGTTTTACATTTTGTATCTTTACTTGTGCACATTCTATTAACCTTTTAATATCTAATTTTCAAAGCTGTTGAGGACTGGTGGTTTAGTGACTTGGCTCAGTTCAATGAAGTCCTAGTCATCTTGAGGTCTTTTTGTTTTCTGAATTAAGTTGTGCTGCTTAGAAGTAAGCATTTTTTTAAATAAAAGCTAATGAGAAACTGATCAATCTATTTTATTCTAAGATGTTCTGTGCATTTTATTGGCCCAGCATGTGACCCTGTACCTTACTATAGAGGTACCTATTGATATTTACCTAAAGACTGACGTAGTACAAGCAGATAACATTATTAGCCATGTTGCATATCTGTCGAAAAGCATATCAACCCGTTGTTTTAAATGCAGAAGAGACTTTATCTTTGTGGTCCTAGGAAAAAAGGGTGCACTACTAAGAACTTCTTTCTCTTTTTTTAACCATTGATCAATATCTGTGCATGGTAAGTCTGATGGGTACTTGTCACTGCAGAAACCTTACCTTTAGAATATCCACTCTGAATGTGAAGAATTATTCAGCAGTGCTCCCAAACATCAGTTGGTGCCATATGGCTCTGCAATGACTGTACATCCCGAAAAGTGACGGAGTCAATCATTTTATAAGCACCATTCCGGGGGTGATGTCAGATCCTTTCTTTCTACGACCTTCAACGCAAATCTGAAGTTTCGGTCTGTTGTTGGTCTTCCAACAATTTCCAAATTCTTTCATAATATGCTACACAACAATATTCCCAGCGAAAACCTCAGTATTTAAGCCATGCCAAGACAGCAGGAAGGGAATGTTGGTCACAAACTCATGGACGTAGGTACATGCTGGTTCCTTCACGAACAGCACCAATGATGCCACTAGAAGATCTAGTCCGGACGCCAATCATGGAGTCTGTCGGCCTGATCACAACTGATGTCATGTAATGTGATCACAGAAGTGCAAACAGTTATTATTAATTCTGACTCTGACACGAAAGGTCAATGGAACACCGTTCTCAGCAGAGACTCCATGCATTCTTTGGCTCTGACTCATCCTAGTTCAAGAGGTGCCCTATGTCCCTCAAAAGAACAAATGATGAAATTGAAGGGGAAAGATTACTTTCTTCTCACTATACTGATGATGTGCTATATCTGGACTTACCAAACGCCGGTTGGCAAGATACATCCCCTAAAACTGAGCTAAATTCACCATAAGGGGAAAGTAGCTTGTTTACAGTGGTGTTTTGAAGGGCATCTGATTCACCAGAACTACAATTACCCATCATTGATACCAAATCATATGGGCTGACTGAAATCCTCCAACCAGGGTCTACTTCACCTGAGCAATGACTACCATTTAAGAAATCCCTTACTGATGCTGGCATGGCTGTGTGGCCTGAGCCATGTTTGTCTGGCAGTCAGCTGAGCCTTAGCTTGGTGACCTAGAGCTACCCCTTGTGCTCTGGACTTTCTAATGAAATACCAGAGAGCATGATCATCTAACCCTCTACGGTTAACCTGGGTTCCGTTCCGGACAATCCAAGAAAGTAAAAAGGAACTGATGTATTTTTGCCCAGTCTAACACTTATAATCTAGTAATGCTGTTTACTTACTAGACTGTCCCAGAAGATCTCAGGGTCTCGTTAGCCCAGACTGTTCAACATGGCTAGAATGCTGCAAGGTTTGTTCTCCAGACAGCACTGGACATGTCTTGCTGTACTGCTAGAACCATTGGCACTATCATCATGCTTAGAATGCATGCCTGGATGAGGTCAACAAGATTTTCTGGTTGCATGTTTGCAACTCTCTAGGAGATGTTGTTTGATGGCACCAGGGTTTTTTGATAGAGGGCTGATTCTGCACTGGAACGATTGAAAGACAGCTGCACCATTGTGCAATCCCCTGACTTATCTATGCCTGCAAAAGAATTTCCCTATCAGTTGAAAATTCAGAGGCTATTCTAGGGGGCTAGAATATAGACCACATCAAATCCAAGTCTGGTTTAGCAGCTGACCCACTCTGTTCAAGGCCATGGACATGTTGTGTGCAGAATTTGTGCAACTCAGCAGGGACCACATTCCTTCAACTCTTTCTCTCCTGCTGCAGCTGCTTTCACGCTGTTTGTTTAACTGCCGAGAACCCATGCCTGACTGGTAGATGGCAGGAAACAATGTTTCCTGTTTGGCTGGAGATCCATGATGGCAGACAAATGGGTCTTTCAAATCATTCAAAAGGGTTATGCCCTATATCCACTGTGGGCGACATGTGGTACAAAGGGGAGGTAATGACATTTGAACGTCTCCAAACACAATATGAGCTAGCACCTATCAAACTCTTTTTTTTTTTTTTAATTTATTTTTTATTTTCTCCCATTTTTTCCGTAGATTACATTACAGTATATACAGTACAGAATTTTCTTACAATTATACAGTCATATATATTATCATACAATCAAAGCCATGAACGAAAAATGAGATCTAAAGAAATACAACAAAATAATTCATAACCTAAAGTATTCCTGAAAAAATAAGAAAAAAAACCCAATTCATGTCTTGCTATTCTTCCACTCTTCTATAGGACGCCATATCTTTCTCCCCAATATTCTTGCCCTTTTGCCTTTCCTATCATAAATGGCTTTCTCCAAATTATATATATGCAGTAACCTTGCCATCCAGATACGAAATAATGGTGCAGATTTATCTTTCCAGGCTTTTGCAATAATCAGTCTGTAAACTGCTGTGGCTAAAAATACAAATTCGGGATAGTTGTTGTTATCGCCTATGCTAATTCCTAATATTATCAGCTCGTCTGTGAATTTCACCTTTGTTCTTAAAGATTTCTCCAAGAACTCCTCTATTGCAATTTTTAGTGTGCATAACTGAGGGCACTGACAGAACATGTGCGTAATATTAGCATTTGATGAGTCACAGCGTGGACAAGTTATACCAGTGTTGCCCCCCCATTGTGCTATTCTGGCTGGTGTGTGATATAGCGAGAAAATAGTCTTATAATGTTGTGTTTGCAGTGTAGCAGAACATAGTATGGATCTTCCAAAGTCTAAGGAGACTTGCAAAGCTTCCGGGTGAGCCCCAACTTGCTCAATCCATTTCTTACTAAATTTCTCCCTATCATCGGTTTTATACTCCTGTAATTCTATATACAATTGTCTGATTGAACACCTTAGCCCGCTCCCTAAATATTCCATAATCCTACAACTTAACATACCAGCTGGCCCCCCCTGTTTTAGATGAAAGTAACTTCTTATTTGTAGGTATTTAAAGAAATTATTTCCGGGTATTTCAAATCTATGTTGGATATCTTGGAATAACAAAAAACCCCCTTCCCCATCCATCAAATCGCCTATTTTCTTAACCCCTTTGTCATTCCAGGTTTTCATTGTGTTATCCCAAAAAATTTCTGTTGGTAAATCGTCATTTAGGTATAGCCTCAGATATCTGTTAAATCTACCTAGCCCTACTCTCTTCATAATAACCCTCCAAATTTTATATACTGCCTCCAAAGTTTTAAATCTAGTATGTTTGAAATATGTAAACTCTACTGTATTAACCAGGGCATTCTCAGCCCTTTCTCCTAATAATGCTTTATAAGTATTCTCTATACCTATCCCTTCCTCGTGGAAAGAACCACCACCTAGTAGCGCTTTAGAGTACTGCAATACTGCAGCCCAATAATAAAATCTGAAATCTGGTGCCCCCCAACCTCCCTTTTCCCGTGGTAGTGTCAGAAATCTGTATGCTCTTCGTGTCTTTCCTTGTGCCCATATTAACCTGTTCAGTGTTGCTTCTATTTTATTAAACCATATCCCATCAAACAGTAAAGGAAACGCCCTAAAGAAATATAGAAATTTGGGGAATGTGACCATTTTGATAAAGTTAATACGCCCCATTAAAGTCAGGTGTAAATTATTGACCCTCTCCAAATTTCTCCTAACTTTCCCTAATAATGGCCCCATGTTTATTTCCACCAGCTTCCCTAAATCGGCCGTCACCTTAACTCCCAAGTATGTTGCTTCTTGAACTACTCTAATATCGCTAAAGGTGGAATACTTATTCTGCACTATCTGTGTTTTCCCTCTATTTATTAAGTATCCGGAACAACATGGGTTCATACCTGGTAAAGGGACTACCCAACATACCAGACAATTGATCACTGTCCTGGATGCAGCAGAGGCCTTGGGAGACCCAGTTGCAGCAATCTTTTTAGATGCCGAGAAGGCCTTTGACAGGGTCTCCTGGGCCTACCTATGGAAAGCGATGGAGTGGGCAGGAATAGGTAAGGGATTTATGACAGCAATCCAGGCTTTATACAGACAACCTACAGCTAGGATAAGAATAAACAAATCCTTTTCAAAAGCGGTGCAGATTGGGAGGGGGACAAGACAGGGGTGCCCAGCTTCACCGTTACTGTTTGCCATCTATTTGGACCCCTATCTGAGAAGGTTAACAGCGAATTGTAGGATTAGACCTGTCACACTGCATGGGAAAGATTACAAATTATTTGCCTATGCAGATGATGTAGCGATTGTCACTCCAGAGCCAGCACAAGCACTGACCGAAATTGAAGACGAGGCAAGGAAATTTGGTATATTCTCAGGATACTTAATAAATAGAGGGCACCTATCGAACTCTTTAAGTATATGCAGATAAAGCATGCGCTGCAGGCGATCCTACCACCCAACTCTGAGGTTCCGGAGGCAACCCCCCTGGAGGACAGACTACTGACAGAGCACATGCAGAGGCGGGCGACTTCCCTCACCTACCGAAAATTTGTAAATAATTTGCCTGACCCAAACGTGTCACTTAGAGGAAAATGGTCTCAAGATGTGGGGGACTTCGAGGACTCCGAATGGCAGGAGGCGACGGCCTCCAAGCGGGAGGTGGGCATTCCCTCAAGACTCAAACTAGTGCAGCTAAAAATTCTGCATAGAACTTACTATACGAGGCACACCCTACATAAAATAGGGACTGCACTGCACCTGTACTGTCTGAGACGTTGTGGGGAGCAGGGTACGTTCTTTCATACTGTGGAAGTGTCCGAAGATTGCAGAGTATTGGGTGAAAGTAATGAGGACCATATCACAGACGGTGGAGGTTTCATTAATGCCTGAGCCTAGATAATACTTACTGAATGCGTGGGAACCGAACGATCTAACACGCCCGGCGCAGACGTGGACCACACTGGGAATAATGGTAGCAAAGCGCAATATAGCACAAAAGTGGGGTGCGGGAGAGTCGCCAACACTCACTGCATGGTGTGGGGATCTAGAAACGGCCATAGTGGCCGAGAAAGCAGCATTTATTAATCGAGGCTGTCCTCAGAAGTGGAACAGGGTGTGGGGAGCCTCGAACAAATTCAGGGGGTACATTTGTGAGCCACCGAAGACACAGGAGGAAAGGGAGTCGGAGGATGACGATGAAGGGGGGGGGGTATGAAGTTCCTGTGGGGACTACTGCACGTTGTTATACTATGTGTACTGTTATTACGAGCACTGCCATATTGCCGATGGTGTCAGAATTGATTGTCAGTATGTACTATTTGACCAACTGGTGTCTTGATTATAATCATAATAAAAAGAGTTTAAAAAAAAAGAAAAGGGGTTATGCCCGACTTTTTCCTTCAACTCCTTCCCTCCTTTCCCCATTGCCGGAGCACAATTCAGAAGAGCATTGCAGAATCTCTATGCAGTAGTGCAGTCTCTCCAAAGATGTTATTGAAAAGTACCAGATTTGGAGAGAAGGATGAATTTAACACACTATTTTCTTGTCTTGAAGGAGGACTAGAGCCTCAAGCTTTTGCATCAAGATGCTCATGCTGGCCCAGATTCTTTGGGCTCCGGAACCTGGAGAGTGGATTGTGTCCCTAGGGATGCAGGATGAATGTGTTTTTCCATACACCTTTTGTGCGTCTCCACAAGTATTACCTGCAGTTCAAGGTGGGCCAAGGCCACTTTCCATTTGCATTGTTTCCCTGCAGCCTTACTCCTGTCCCTCATCTGTTCACAGAAGTGATGGCAGTGGACAAGTGATCAAAGAATCAAAGAAGGGTCTTGACTCCTAACTCAGCAAGGCTGAGTCCAACCAAATTTATGTAACAAAACAAGGGCCAATGCTGAGAAACCTGACTATAACATGACCATTAACCAAAAACGCTGTTGAAAAATCAAACACAAACAGCCTGCTCAACGTATAGCATCACGTGAGATTTATTCTCTTTCGTCAAATTTTTACTTTTTTAGCACAAAACTTTTTAGTGCATGGGAATACAAAAATTATTATATACAATATATACAAACATAGGCAAAAAATGCAAAAAAACATTTTATACATTACATACACACTTGGCCAGTCAGTCATACAACATACATTCACACAAATGGCGCAAAAACGATATATCCACGTATTGGTGACAAATGAATAGAAATGATTCCTTTCGTGATTATCAATTAACAGAGTCTGTTCTAATTCACAGCTTTGTCAAAAATTATCTTGTATCAAATAAAAGAGCTGGTGTCATAGCAATGATACACCCAATACGGGACAGGGCTGGTCGACGCGTTTCGAACCCCTGTATGTTGTCGGGGTTCTCCTCAGGACCGGGTAGGTTCTGAAAGAATGATAAAAACTTACTTAGGATTGTAAACTACAGAACGACAAGAGAGACCAGCTCAAGATTAGCCATAGCCGCTCCCTACCTTAAGGTGATAGTCGCTGACTCAAAGTTCCATTCAATCCTGTGTGATCGGCGGATTTGTGTTTGTATCCCGAAAGAAAGTGTTCAAGGGGACTGTGAGACAAAAATAAAAACATGTACTAAGTTAACTCATCCATTCTGACACGCACTCACACGACTAGTTCTACATGGGGGGTGCCGTGCTTACCCGCTGCCAGAGCGGCTTCTAGCTAGCCGGCATCTCCTCGTAGTCAGTGCGCGGTCGCTCCTTAGCTGTGGGACAAACGGGGCAAAGTTTTAGATGTTTGAGCGCGTGTGAAGTTTGCTGAGTATAGCGCGGACCTGTGGCACAAACGTACCGTTAGAAAAAATCAACATTCTGCCCTAAAGGACCCAAAATCCCTAAAGAGGTTGCAACATTTGAAAGAACCGTTCTGTCAGGGATATCTTCAATTGAGAAGAAAAGGACATTTGTGAAGTATATCTAAAGCCGAGAAAGATGCATTGTCGACTATAAAAAATGATACCACCATTGTAGTGAAACAGGCGGATAAAGGTGGAGCCGTCGTTATTTGGGATATCACCAAATACAAACAAGAAGTACACCGCCAACTACAGGGGTTCGAAACGCGTCGACCAGCCCTGTCCCGTATTGGGTGTATCATTGCTATGACACCAGCTCTTTTATTTGATACAAGATAATTTTTGACAAAGCTGTGAATTAGAACAGACTCTGTTAATTGATAATCACGAAAGGAATCATTTCTATTCATTTGTCACCAATACGTGGATATATCGTTTTTGCGCCATTTGTGTGAATGTATGTTGTATGACTGACTGGCCAAGTGTGTATGTAATGTATAAAATGTTTTTTGCATTTTTTGCCTATGTTTGTATATATTGTATATAATAATTTTTGTATTCCCATGCACTAAAAAGTTTTGTGCTAAAAAAGTAAAAATTTGACGAAAGAGAATAAATCTCACGTGATGCTATACGTTGAGCAGGCTGTTTGTGTTTGATTTTTCAACAGCGTTTTTGGTTAATGGTCATGTTATAGTCAGGTTTCTCAGCAGTGGACAAGTGATGGCAGAGGCCAGGGGCACATGTAGTGCATTATCTCAATGACTGCCTCCTTTAGGCGGGTTTGCTAGAGTAATCATGGGGCAGCTTCCAGAAGACATCCGTACTCCTGATGCCTATGGCATTCAACATAGAGTTGAATTTGCACCTAAGCTCCTCGCAAAGGACCCCTTATATTGGGGCAAACCTGTTCAAAGTGGCGTTCAAGGCCTTTCCTCCACTGCAGCTTGTCAGGGTCATTTGGGATGTGATCCAAAAGTTTTGGGATCAGTCCTGGGTCTTGATGGGGGTGGCTCTGAGGCTTCTTGGTCTCCTAGCCTCACTCATCCTCCTCATCTTGAACGCCAGGTTGCACTTATGGAAGCTTCAGTGGGACCTTACATTTCAATGGGCCCAGCATCAGGGTTGCCTCTCCGCCTCCATACAGACCTCTGAGGAGACAACACATCAACTGGTGTAGTGAGTTGTGGAAACCAATTTGACATGCAGCTGGCCACTTTCCCTTCTCTACTCAGGGCTTATGAATGTTGCAGATGTGTCGCTGTTGGTTTGGGGAATTTCACCTGGAGGGATAACAATCAGAGGCATTTGATCTCCAGCAGAGTGCCAGCAGCAAATCAACCTGCTAGAGCTTCGGGCGAACCCTCTGGCCCTGAATGCCTTTCTGTCCTCCATCATGGGAAGGATTGTGCAGCTTCTTACAGACACTACAACTGCCATATGTTACTGCAACAAGGTAGGATTGAGGAACAGGATCCTGTGTTGGAAGCTGCTATGCCTCTGGAGGTGGCTGGCCCAGCAGAATAGCCCCCTAATAGCCAACTACCTAGCCGGGGTCCCTGAATGCCAGAGTGGGGGAGCTGAGCAGGTGCCGTTTAGCGAAACACAAGTGGCGTCTCCATCCCGAGGTGGCAAGAGGTGTCCTCAATCAGTATGGAACACCATGGCTAGATCTATTCACCATTGTCAAGAACACATATTGTCACCATTTCTGCATGTTGGAATTTCGTCCAAGTGCTCATTAGGTTATGCATTCTTCTTGGAAGTTGCCTTTCCGTCCTTGTGTTCTGAGAAAGATCAGGTCAAACTGGGCCAACAACATTCGCCTCGCCTTGGACTGTGCCAAGAGAGTTTGGTACCCGATGCTCCTCCTATGAGGATTCAACTACGAGAGGACCTCGTATCTCATCAACAGGGCAGGTCTCCACAACTTACACCTCCAAGTGTGGTGATTAAGCGGCAACAACTAAGTGAATTTGAGTTGTAGACCACGGCAGGCAATGACATCCTTGCAGCCAGACACCCTTCCATGTGCCTCTCTATTCTGGGGTCTGGGAACAAGAAGTTTGGAGTTGGAGTGGTAACCCGAAACACAGCTAAACCTTCTGATGTCCTTTTCTTTTTTGTTTTGTTAGGCCAGCATGGTCTTGGGATTGGCACAGCAAAATGTGATTTGTCAGCCTGTCTGCCTTGTTGTGTTTACTTTACCAACGTTATTTATATCACCATTGTTGATGCATTTTCAAAAATGTTGATGCATGTTTCCCTGCTGCAAGCGATTTGTGGTGCCTCAGTGATAGCTTAATCCAGTCCTGATATTGCTTATGTGCGCACCCTTTGAGCTGATGCATAATTGTTACTTAAGGCTACTGCCTCTAAAAACCTTCCCTGCTGCCATCACACCAGTACGCTGTGTGAGAGTCAGTACATCCACGCTGCTCCACTCTTTCCCAGAAAAACTGGTGTTGAGAACACAAGCAGCATTTCTTCTAAAAGTGGTGACACACTTTCATGTTGGCAAATCACTGATGTCAGTGTTCTTTACTAAGTGTGGGCAGCAAACTCTGCTCAGCCGGCAGAATTTGCGGAGTTTAGTAATTCTGCGTTACGCTTGTAATGCGGAGTTACTAATAAATTCCGCCCCTCCGCTCCGCTGGCAGAAAAAATCAGCACTGCTTGAGTGTCTTCTAATTTTAAGTCACATGTTTGTTTCCAGTGAACCAGAAACACCCAGTGTCAGTGACTGCTCTCTTCCCCTCCCACACACTTTCTCACGGGAAGATGTGAGAGGTTGCGGTTAGGCCACATGGGGGAGGGCATCGGGGAGGAGGGTAGAGGGAAACTGCCAGAAGAAGAAGCAAAGCTCACCAGGCCTCTTCCATTCAATCTGTGCTCTCCTGTGTGGCTAGAAACATTTTTGGGAAAATTCAGAGATTGGTAATAATATGAGCACTTCAGGGCTCATAGCAGAGGATAGAAAGTGGGTGCTGAGCACTAGAACCCAGGTGGTTGGAGAAGATTTAAGGGGGAGCTGAGGACACAGTAGGCATTGAGGCAGCAGTGACCTCTTGCACCCAGGTATAGCCCTCTGTACGTCCTTCCCGGCCTTCATCTGAAATGGCATACCAGGGATTCGGCGGTACCCATCTTCTGTTTGCAGATACGCAAACTCCACGCCCAACCTGCCAAACAAAATCGCCGCTTTGACATGGTACATAGTTCTCAGAAAATGGTTTCATTCATAACAAGCCTTATGCCGTAATCTTCACAACTGTTACAGCAAACAAATTATGGACGGAATGTTGACAGTGCAAACATTCTCCCCCAGTCTAAAGATCTTGGTTAAATCCATCGTCTTTTGCCCACCACGCCACCCTAGTTTTGGACCCAGCCATATGCAAATCAGTCTTGACCCTGTGCCTCATGGGAACAGTCCAGACGGAACTGCCAGGCCGGGTCCTCCCTGGACCGGAAACAAGCATCCTGGGACCGGTTTCAGGGTATGTCACCCTTCTTCAGCCAGGCCAGCTTGAATCCAGTGGCACAGTGAGCAAGGGACCAACGTCTGGGCATACCCATCCCACTTAGGGGGAAAAGTGTTACAGCAAACAAATGATGGATGGAATGCTGACAATGCAAACATTCTCCCCCAGTCAAAAGTTCAGTAAAAACCGTAACTCCCTCTACTGATATTAAAAGGACCAATACATTTGACCTCTTATCGGAGTCACTTTTTGTTTCTATTTTCAAATGCTTTAGCTTTCACCACGATCCATGTCCAGCAAAGTCTTTTCTTTCCTGTTTGAAACCATTTTGTAGATTTGCTCTTTACATAGAAATCTAACTGCTGCTACATTGAAGGCAGTGGTGGTCGAGGCTTTGCTCACAAACCCCATCCTAAACTCAACATTTCCACACAGTTTTTCTGAGGCTTTTCTGTGATTAATTGATGAAGGATGTCGCAACACTGCACTGAAAGGTATAATATTTTCTACCTTCTTGCTTTCATGCACGGAAGAAATTCCTGGAAAGTGGTATTTTCCATTGTTCATGGTGGGGTGTGGTCACCGTGTGGGGCTGATAATTGTCCCCTGGATTCGTTGGCTACTGCTGTTGCTCTTGGAAGAAACAGTTGCTTAAGGACCTGCTCATAGGTGTGCATTTGGATTGATAGAAAGTTGGTCTCATGGTATTGCAACCACATATTTTGAATCATCCCTCAGACCAATCAAATGGGCTGTCCCGCTAGATCTACCAGTTCATTGCTACTTTTTAACTACTACCTCAGACAAGTAGTGATCATCTTTGCACTCAGAAGGAATTCATTATTTTGTGCCTGCTGACAACATTGAACTGTTCCTTAGTCTACAGAACAACCAGGCTGCTACCAGCAGTAGGATCAAGTGACTTTTGCAGGGATCAGATGGTGGATGTCCTTCAATGAACAAAAAAGAAATCCTTCCAGTTTGTAGATTATTTTTACTTAGTCCGGTTTCACATGTTGGAAGCCTGCTCACATGGGGAAATGCTCGAGCCTTCTGTTGTTGTGAGTAATTAGGGAGGTCTCAAGGATGGAAAAAAAAGAAATATTGGCTGCCATAAATCCCGTGTTACCCACTTCAAGCTTTTGCATCATAGTATCGGCTTGATCTTCTCCACACCATGACGTCACAGTTAACGCTATTATATCTTCTCGTGTAGACTGCAGTATTGTGGTGTATTTTAGAGATCTTGAAAAAGATCTAAATCTGCTCCAGCAGGTAAAGAATGGTGATGCAATTCTGTTACTGAGGCTAAAAGGTACAATATGTTAGCCACCTTACAGTCTTTCTACTTAGTGTCGTTGTGAAAGCACACCCACACAGACTCTGGCGAGGAGTAATATCATTAGACAACAAGAGTAATATCGGCCTCCTCTTTGTCAGATTTGTGGGATCAAAAGCAGGAAGAGCAATAGTCTGACTACAGAGACATGACACTTAAACGTATTATCATAATGTATGGGCTTGTAATTCTCTGCTTTCAGTTTGTCCTTTAAGCTACTAGCTGTGCTTCCTAAAGCTAATTTTAAGTATGGTACACTGGTTACAGCGCTGCCTTTTACATTCCCTGGAACATTTGTGTGCATGCTATTTTCTTCAAAAACATGGATTTGCCAGATTGCTTGTTCGCTGTTTAATTGTGAAATGTTTCATCTAGTGCGGGGATATCTGCCATCCAGCTCTGAGATGAAAGGAAACCTGATGGACACAAGTGTTGAGCACGAGCTTGTGCGAGAGCTCAGTCAGAAGAAACAAAACCTGCTGTTGGAACTGCGAAACTACGAGGAGAACTCTAAGGTAATAGTCATCAGATGCTGCTTTTATGTTGGGATTGGACAAAGAGTAGTACATCAAAGTAGGGCCAACTTTATCAACCCAGGGCCAGCTAATAAATACCTGCTTAATAATTTTAAATTGTTAATGATGGAGAAATGTTTTTCATGATTTTAAAAAGTAAACATTAAAAAAAGATATGCCTAGTTTGCTAAAGCAGGTGACATTTCTATGAGGAGATATCAAAAAACGCTGCCATGCAGATTCGCCAGCCACATCCACTCTTGACGGTGCTGGTGCGAGAAAACTGGTGCAGGACCCGATTTCAATACAAAAAGACGCCAGGGAGTCTATCAATTCCAAAGAAGACTCGCACTCCATAGTGTGGTTACAATGTAGAAAATGTATTTAGCAGCAATGCGTTTCATCCAATCCTGGGCTTCTTCATGGCCAGTAAACCAAACACAGTAGTGCCCAACCACCTTTAAAGAAAACACTCAATGTCATACAACGAAGGGCTTGGTCAATGTTGCTATAGACATAGAAGAGTTTGAAGGAGCAATCAGCAAAATGTTTTTTCCCCGTTTTTTTCTTGTTTTTTCTATTTTTTGGTAGGAATTAACATGACACATTCCACCAACTTCACAATTATATGCAAATTCCCCCCCAAAATTACTTTACATGAGTCACAAAGTGAGATTCTGTGAAAGGTGCAGCCATTACATTCAGAAGGTACACATATCATATAAAACACACAGAAGTGTTATATGATATGAAAGAGAGAGCCTGAATTAATGGGGATTAGCAAGTAAAGTACTGTGCTTACCTCTTGAAATGCTGGACAGGAAAATTTAAATTCTTCATTATCCATTTCCTTCCTGTACCGCGAGTTTTACTGAAAGGATTGATAAATGTCAAGGTTTTATTTTTCAGCAGGCCGAGACCAGTGGTCAGAAGAATGAAGGTGATGTGCAAATGGGCATAATTCCAGCTAATACCCAGCTCCAGACAGCCCTATCAGTTAATCTGGGATCTGAAGTGCAGGCGCCTCATGTAGAGCTGAGTATTTCTACTTCTAACGGTGAGGAAAGATGTCTGCATCTCACTCCAAATTTCTATTTATTAGCACTCTAGGTTTCCATTTGGTAGTATATGAATCTCTTTTTTTGGTATTTAATCTGTATGTACTGCAAATGTAAGTTATCTCTGTAGAGTAAGTTTAGTAAAACTAAACAGTAGATCTAGAAATTACAGTCTGTAGGATCAGGAACCTGAAGGCAGTACCAAGCTGCAATATCAGCCAATTATATGTGATGCTGAAAAAGTTTTAACAAATCTTTTTATTTTTATTTCTTTATCTTTCTTGTTGTCTGGTCATGAAAAAACATCACTCCACCCAAAATCTCAAGTATGATATTTTTCTAAAAGCAACAGTGTGTGACAGAGAGAAATCTTTTTATTTGTATTTCTTTATCTTTCTTGTTGTCTGGTCATGAAAAAACATCACTCCACCCAAAATCTCAAGTATGATATTTTTCTAAAAGCAACAGTGTGTGACAGATCTAATTTGCTTAGTTTTCAAAGTGTACCAAATCACTGCGTTTGTTTTTGATTATTAAGACAGTCCAACTAATATAACCTCGTTAGCAGATTCTGTCGCCCCTGGTACTTGCGTAGTGCTATTCCATTGGCCTTGGTCAGAAGAGGGTTGTTCCTTGTCTTGCATGGGAAAAGGACCGAATGCAGTTAACTCTTTCAGTGCCTCCCCTACCCCTTTCTGACATGACTGTTCTGTGGGTCTGCCCGTCTCCTGCTCACAATCTCCTTTCCACAAACTAAAACCAAAAGGACATTAGAGTCATCCCTATAGTGTGCTGCAAAGTTGCGGTCAAGTTTCTGTGCTATCATATGCCACAAAAGCCATATACATTCATAAAGGCTTATCGAGGGTCAGGTGATTACTGCGCTCCAAATTCTTTAGTGGGGGGAGAGTTCTTATTGTGTATATCCAAAAAGTGTAACATGGTATTTTTTGTTCTCACTGTACTGTCAGTTTAGGAGCAGAACAAAGGCTGCATTACACTTGGCTGCTTCCAGTCTGGCTTATCACATAGAGCAAAATAATGACATACTGGAAGTTGGCCCAGAGTAATCAGCGACTGAGATGAATTCAAGAATTCTACCCATCACATTTTTGTTTTTGCTTAATAATGAGGCAGTTGTGAAGGGTGTTGGCAGTTCTGAAGAGTTCACCCAAAATAAACCCCCAACTTAAGTGAGGGTGGCTAGTGCCCCTTTATTGTGGGCTAAGAGGTTACTGGCAGTGGTGGTGGCAAAATTATATCCAATGGGTATAGACCTTTTGTACTGAAAGCTCTGTCTCTATAAGTTATTCCATCCTGAGACACCTTGTGTTATGTGGATCGCTGACAATCTTTATGCATTAATGACATGTACCCTTCAAGCCACAAATATCCCTACACCCGGCCGACAGGTAGTTGCATGAGGAACTAAATGGAGATTCAATGAATGTAGACCTCCCTCTGGGACGGTAAGAGATAAAAGGGGAGGAGCTCTAACCCCAAAGCTATAATGTCCGCTCCATTCAACCCACTTCTCACCATGTATGTCATCTTTCTTTCTCTCCTCGAGGGGTGATCTTTGCCAGAAAACCTGATTAAACTTTCTCGTTCTTGGTCCTTCACTTACCAACCCTTCCATGGCTCTAGCTATAAAAGCTAAATTAGACATTCTAAAATTACATTGTACATACATAATTGCTGACTAACCTGCTACTTTTCCAAAATGTAGGAGTGGTCCGCTTTCACCTAGGAAATGTATAAACGTGTTTCCAAGCTCAAGTAGCCTATTGTATTGGAACACCTGTTGTTGTTTGATGGACAGGAACAAGATTGTGTTGAAGGCTTGTAGATCAACAGATATCATTTGATACTCATGATTT
Organism: Lissotriton helveticus; assembly: GCF_964261635.1. Taxonomy (NCBI): domain Eukaryota; kingdom Metazoa; phylum Chordata; class Amphibia; order Caudata; family Salamandridae; genus Lissotriton; species Lissotriton helveticus. The sequence continues at coordinate 463,323,302 of NC_136073.1, read as the reverse complement.
ACAAGTGTATCCGATATCTTTAGTAACTCAAAATTTGACAGGGTAGACATGTTTTGCTTGTACTGGGGGGGTGCTCCTTAGAACAACAGATTGTGCTCAGATATTTAGCTGTGAGTAGGTAAAACGACTATATGTTAAGCAAGCCACTTGGAAGATAAAGCACACTTCATTAGAGAGTTAGCGTTAAGAGCCTGGGACCAGGATGATAAGATTTTAGTAGCAGGTACTACACTTCAGTCTACCTTAGTCTGCTGTTAAGATTAGTTCCATCATGAGGTGGTGGCTTTTGCCAATAGATGATGACAGCAGGCTACCTATTAAATTGGAATACCCTGGCTGCCATATAAACTTAATTTATTGTCCATTAGTTGTTGAGAATCTTTGACAAGCGCAGCTGTTGTAAATTGTCACTTTTTATAAATATTTATTATTTTGGTTGCTTCAAATGCATCGGTCTTTTTTTTTTTTAGATACAATCATCCGAGCAGTGCTAATTTTTGCTGAGGGCATATTTGAAGGTGAAAGTCATGTAGTTCATCCCAATGTTCAGAACCTCTCTGGCCGTATTCGTGTGCCCATCACGCCTCCCAAAGATGTTCCAGTGGATCTGCACATAAAAGCATTTGTCGGTTACAGAAGCAGGTAAATTTGTGATTTACGTTACAAGATACTGTGGTGTTGATATGCTGTTTGTGTTTTCTTTTTTACTTTTGAACTATCTGACATTAAAACATTTTTTTTCATGGTACTCTTTTGCCCCACTAACTTTGATTTTCAACTGATTAGGGATTACCTTTCCCAGCAGACAAGTACACCAAGGAGAAACATCTTAAAAATACCCTACTTTCAAAAGATTTTTATAGCTCTCCATAGGCCAACATTTCTCTGTATGTTTTATCTCTGCCACTTGCCCATGCATCACTATTGACTGCGTCCAATTCTGTTTCTTCCTTCAGTCAGGCAGAAGATTGACTTGTCCAGCCTATCCTTTTTTATAAAAAAACAACTGTTTCATTCTTTATATTCTTTCTGTTTCTCCTATTCCTGAAGTGGTTGCGACGTGTGTCATTTATTTTTATTTTTTTTTACATTCTGAAGGACCTGTCACCCTCTTCCTTGTGTGCAGTGCCTCGGATGCTGTTAGCAGTTCTTGTAGGCTGACCAACCCAAGGAACGTATCATGTTTATGGAACAAGCTTTCGGTTAATTTTGTGATTTGAATGCTAAAATTCTGCTAAAGTCCTTGAAGGGCATGATGGTAGGACCAACAGGGATGGGGAACCTGGACTTCGTAGCATGTTAGAAGGTGTTGCATCTCAATGAAAAGTATTAAGCTCCAAGTGTGGTTGCTCTCTGATCAAGCATTACCAATTCATACTCATTGGAAGGTTGCCTTCCGCAGTCTTGGGCTTTCTAACTCCCTATGATGAGGGGAAAACCTCAGAGCACACACACTTTCTGGAGAGAAAGTTGCAAATTGTTATATCTGGTTTTATTAAAGGATCCTTTCACTTCTGTTCTGGTATGGAAGGACTTCCTTGGATCACTAACAAACAGGTTCAGAGCATCACAAAGTTGATAATAGTGCCATAGCCAAATTAATCTCGAAGAGCATATTGCATTTTAAAGGTGTAGAGAGCAAATCTTGCAGAACAAATCTGTTCCACTGTTGGTGCCAGAGCTAGCTTTGAGATTATCTTCATTTTCTGGCAAACAGTCTAGCTATAGACAGAAGAAAAAGATGGCAAGAGAAGAGAGAAGGAGCAAATTAATACCCTGGTCAATAACAATAATTACAACAGCATATGAAGTACTCAATCTAAATTGCTCATACTAGAGCCTTTGTTATATACTTTTTGCTCTAAACCTGTTTGTTAGTGATCCAAGGAAGACCTTCCACTTAGCACACACACACACAACCTTCCCCTTAATGAGGCGGCAACGCTTCTTCAGTACTCACTCATCCTCTGCTGCATTTGCTGCTCTGGTTGACCGCATCCCTCCGCCCCGGGGCTCGCCCGCTTTGCCATGGCACAAATCCGCCTGCACTATGTAAGTAGCATTAACAATGTTCTTTCGGCATGCAGCTTTAAGTGTGGAACAAACTCCTGTTCCCATACCTTCAGTCGAACTTCAGAGGCGGGTTAGTTCTTGCCTTTCCGTTCCCCCTACTTGGCACACCTTCATCGAGTATCTTCTGTGCTGCTTCTTTCTAATGTTTTCCACAACCCTTTTGCGCTGTGCGCTTTAAACACTTCTTGTTTGCCGGTTTCACCTATCATCCCTCCTTAGAGTTGCTTCTTCCCTTTTCAAGCAGTGCTTTTTCACTTGGGCCGTTTGGCGCTAGTGGGCTCAGGTGTGTTGTAGAACCCCTATAACTATGGTTGTCCATCCTTCTCGGGAGCTATTAGTGTTTCTGCCTTCTCGCACTGCGAGAAAGCAGAGGTGCCTGGTTGGGGGTGGGCGGTCCTGCTCCAGGGCAGGGGGGGGGGGGAGTGGCTTGCCCACTGTTGTGCATACGGACTGCTTGGGCAGCCTGAGGCCGCCCAAACAGTCAGTATGATCAACAGTGGGCAAGCCACTTCCCCCCTGCCCTCGAGCAGGACTGCCCATTCTCCCTTTTCTCTATGTAGGAGCAGCCTACATAGAGAAAATGGCCCAGGTGGGGCGTTCTCAGATTCGCCTCACCAGTTCTCATAGGCGGAGGGGAGAGGGAGGCTGCCTTTAATGATGACGCGAGAGCTGCAGCCGGCTGGCCCGGAATCGAAAAACGCACAAGTCAAACGACGGGTGTCGGGACCCATCCAGAAGATGGCGCGGGACGGTAAGTTTTATTTTATAAATATTTTTCCATTAAACCACTCCCTCCTCCCCCATCCCCCTTCGGCACGACGACCCTATTTCAAATTCCACCCGCCCGTAATTCAGGGCACCACTGCCGAGAAGAGCTGTGGCGTAGACCGTTCGTCCCTATGAATGTCCGCAGGCTTTGCTTGCCTTTAAGGTGACACATTGCAGACAAGTAAGGCGCCTGCGACTGCAATACCTAACATGCACACATTCCAAGTTATTTTTTCATATAGAAATAAAATAACTGAGATGTGAGTTAGGTGCGTGGGCGGCAAACAATAATAAAACATGAGCAGGGTCGGACTACAATAATTTCAGAAAAAGCGTTTGAAACCGGCACACTCTGAACTGCCTTTTAATCAGCAACATGTTCACCAATTGCTTCGCAGAAAATGAGTATATCATAGGCCAATTTGGTTTAGAAATGGGCACAATGTAAAAGGAAAGGAAGCCAGATAAATGTTTATTTCAATTTAGAGGTAAATGCAGCCTGTCTGCATTTTAATCAGTCAAGTACATTTTTAATCATAAACAACTAGCAATATGTTTCTCGTTACCGTTGACCTTATTCCATGTGTTTAACACTTGAAACGTACTGCGCTTTATAATTAGACAGGCTTTTGGTGTATTACATGTGGACAAACTGATCCTATGAGGCTTGCAACGTTGCTTTTTAATAAAACCCATACAGTCATTTCATTTGAAAGCCCCACTGACTAGTTACAATAGCCAAGGGGTACAAAACTACAGTCCAGCTTCATGCATAAAAAGCCCTTATCTTATAAACAAAAAGAGACTATTTTAAATAATATCGGCAGTGCAGCAGAACTGTAAAATTAGAAGTAACATTAAAATGTGACCTTGCAATTAGCGTGTAAAGCACCTCTCCATATCTTTCCCTGCCTGGTTAATGCCAAGACAATGTACATTTCTATTTTAGATTATGTGAAGCACTTCTGCCTAGAAGCTATTAACTAATTCGTTTTCTGTGGATAAAAAATAATTTCCCCCCACAGTGTCCAGTTTATCACTCACAGATTTTATCTGTAGGTACACCTGAAACAATCTTGTATTGTGCACTACAAGTGTACAGCATACATTCAGTAGCAAGAACTTGTTTGCAATTAATGTGCAAGTGAAAAGTCAGTTCTCTATGGATGTTGTAACTGTACAAATTATGACAAAAGGGGTAAATGTTATTCATCATTTGCTTAAGTTGTTTATTATAGTGAATACAATTGCCTTCTCACGCCTTCAGATTACACTAAATGTAAAGTAAATGTGGAATGATGCTAATGCAAATCCCATCTGTATGCATTTGCCTGCCTGCTGAATTTGGAGATTGTTTCTTTTAGCGTTAAACTCCCTGGGGTCAGTTGGTATCGCTCGCATTGCTCAATCGGTGGCAGTCAACGATGGCTTTTACGCCTCACCATTTTCAAAAGCCACCAGCCGCCACTGGTGTGCATCCATCCCATTCGTTTTCCTAGAGAGGTGCCATCCCAACTCCGTAAAGATTTTTCAGTGAAAAAGTGTTTTGCACACCACTGGTTATCGCACAGAAACAGATAAACACGAGTTTTCATAAATCGTACGTGCTTAATGGATGTGTAAGGAGGCATTTTATTGAGAACTGTGATCAGCGTAAAAGGGCACTGTAGGATAAGGTGTTCAGAGGCAGCCGAAAGGAACAACCAAGTGCCGAGAAACTCACTCTGCCCCTGGCCGCTGCGTTAACACTAGAGCCATTCAAATTTTGCATGTATGGGCACCGTGACGTACTCAGATATTTATTGTGTATTAACCCCTTCAGCACTCATGACAAGGTCAGCTCGTCATGGGTGTTACCTGCGCTGCACGCATGACGAGCTGACCTTGTCACGTAACGCGGGATTTTTGAAATCGCAGCGCGCAGCGGGAAAACCGCTAGCGCGCATGCGGTTAATGATGTGAGGTAACGTTCCATGATGGTCCCAAATTCCATTGATTTACTTCTTCCTTCCTGGCACCGCGTAGGCTTCACGGCGCTGACCTGCATCAATGACCCACAGCAGCAGCGCCCCACACCCCTTTTCCCTTGCAAAAATGTTGGCATTGCAAGGCAAATGCCAGGTTCCCTCAGTGGAAGACATTAGATATTGTTTGTGAATATAGAACAAGAGCAAAGCTTTTCACTACACTGTGTAACTTGTGAGGCAACGCAGTGGCGTGACATGAGCCCCTGTGGGTGCAGGAGGGCCCCCCTAGCTCCATGCACGGGTGGCGGTTCCCTGGCCTGAGAGCTGCTGAGTGCTGACTGGATCTGGAAGGGGGAGGGCCGCCTCATGCACTTTGCAGTGGGGGCCATCATTTTCCTTATGCCACTGTTGCAAACTCGAGCCTGGGTTCTTTAAGAAAACCTTTGCGTAAAATTGCACCATGGTCCGCGATCGAAGAATGAGGAATCAAAAGTGAAATCGATAAATTTTGGTTGGAATCCCCTGGTCACCCCTAATTTTCCTCTGCGGTCTCACATGGTCCATGGTAACTCCATTGTATCTACCGCCTTCCTGTCCAGCAGGGTGTCAGCTCTTCCATGGTCACAAGCCATTCCCCATCCTCTCGAAGGATGGTCTTGGAGTTTTCCAGATTACCCAGCATTGCTAATTTCTGAATTGATTTTGGGGCATTACCCCAATACCCAACATTTGACGGGATGTGGTCAGAAGTGCGCAGCAATGCACAGTTGAAAAGTGCACGCACAATATTCCCAGATCTCGGAGACTGAGAGTTCAGAGTGGTATGCAATGTGTACAGTACACTGCCATGCATTTATTTACATGACAATCAATGCAGTGGCCCCCAACCCTTGAGTCAGCCACAAAGAATTACAGACCAGACTTTTCTAATGGAGTATACCAGGCAAACGTCTGGTAGATGTTCCTCCACACGGACCCCTGAATGTTGTATGCTGACAGCAATCAGGAGTAAGTGTACTCCATCGAGGTATCTACCACCAAGACGTTACCGTCCTCAGTGGACAAAAATGTGATAGTTCCGAAGTTCAAACGCTGCTCTCGGGTGGAATAAGCTTTGTGATTTGTGCATCTAAAACCTATAATACCTGCCCCTGCTTATCGAGTCAATGAATAATCTGCTCCCTTTTCCGAAAGCTTTAAATCATGGTGCCTCATTTATGAGCTATTGCCAGCGGGCAGCGCCCCAGGCCTTCCTGCTGCGCTGCCCGACTGCAAAAGAAAAGAGCAGGAATGCGCTGTATCTACCAGCTACAGCACATTCCTGCCCTTTTTCCTTGCGCACAATGGACTGCCGTGTGCCAACACAGGCACCTTTGCACCATGGTGCAAGGGTGCCTGCGTTGCGGAGATGATTATTTTTGTGCAGGAAGGAAAACCTTCCTGCACAAAAACAGTCACAAGAGGCTTTTTCCTCCGAATGCAGCACACATAGAAAAAGCATTGGCATAGCCAATAGGTCTCGCCATTGGAACCTTATAAGTATTTAGTTATGCAGCACAATATCCTTGGTACAACAACATCAACTGTTGCATGGCTAAACACTTATAAGGTCCCAAAGGTGAGGCCTATTGGATATGCCAATGCTTGTTTTCTTTTCCACTTCCTCCCACTTTATTTTTAAGGGGCGAGTCCCACCTTAACCCCACTTATCCCCTTTCCTACATTCTCATAATTTTCTTGGGGGAACCCCCCTCCTAATTAGACCCACATTGACCTGCCCTCATTTCTCACCCCACCCGTCCCCTCCTGAGGGCAGTGATGCCCTTTCTGTTCCCCTCCAACCTTTTTCATATTCTTGTGCCCGACCTTCAACTCCTTTTTTAGGTCTCGCCTGTCAATGCGCATGTGCATTGAGCTTGCAAGACTATAGGGGCTTAAAGAGAGTATAACTAGACTGGCGATTTGATGCAGTGCATGTGCGCTTTTAGCTCAATGCGCAAGCGCAATGAGTTAAAATGCGCGTGCACAGCATCAAATCGCCAGCCATCTGTTGCCCAGCTTGGTGCCGCCAGCAGCTCTTCCCGCTCCACCCCCTGCTGCATCAAAGGCTTTCACGGCCGGCCGGCCGGCCGTGCTTTCAGTTTTACGGCCGCAAGGCCGTGTCTCCTTTTCTGTTGCCCAGCTTGTTGGCTATGTTGCTTTTGGTACACCCACCACCACACCGACAGTTAAAGCTAATGATGTGCTTTAAAACAAGAAGAATGCATTTATACATTACCTTTCTTGTACTTTTTCTTTGCTCTTTTGGCAACTGTTAATAGGAACAATTGCCACTTACCCTAAACCTTACTGTAATTTTACCTAAATCGTGTTACTGTGTCACATAAGCTCAAAGTTATGAAAATAAAAAAAATTGTGTTTGAAGTTATTTTTAGTTAGACCATCGTTGCTTATTGATTAGAGAAAACCTGTCACGTTCTCAACTTTTAGATCGATTGCAGTGAGTGTATGGTCATTCTGGTGACGTGCAGGACGTTGATGTAATCAGACTAACACGCCTTAGTGACACGTCTCAGCAGAGTCTGCATTAGGGAAGCGGCTAGCCAATCAGAATGCCTACTTCAAGTAAAGAAAGGATACTTGTGCTGTAGGATTTCGTTTGAGAGGTGAATTTCTACTATGTGTTTTCGAAAGACATAGGGTGTTTCCCCCCCTGCACCATTCGTGTAGTTTCCTTTCTTTCAACATCACTTCTAAACAGTGCAGAACATGATCGAGCGAAGGAGAGTTACGGAAATGCTTGTTTTTTCTCACATCGCCTGCACTCCATTGTATGTGCCTTCTCACCCCTCCTCCCCCACTCGCGCTCCGTTGTCCGTGCCTTTTCTCTCCCCCTACCCACACTTTTATTGTCCGTGCCTTCTTACCCCCTCCCCCAGCCCGCACTCCAATTGTCCGAGACATTACTACCATAATTTTGGTTGCAATGTGACACGTATTTTGCCTGTTATTACAGACCACCGATGCAGTCACAACGCCATGCCACCTTCTATTATAGGCAAAATTCCAGTCTCCCAAAACGGGCCGAGCCGTCACTTCCACAAGTGCACTGTGTGAAGAGGTTAGCACTGCAGTGCACTTAGCACTCTCCTGTGCACATTTGTCTTTGACTAATCAGCTGATTCCTTTTAACTTCACCTCCTGGAATGGTGCTAGGCAGACGCCATCGAGTTGAAATGCAGAATGGTCCACTACTGCAATTTATAGTAGGAGGACACGTCACTAGCTTAAAGTGAGTAATTGCATCAATTTTTTACACAAACCTCGTTTTGCATCATTTCCTTTCATTTTTTTTCTCTTTCCATCCACACTTCCCTAAACCTAACTCCCAGTCTCATTTCATTCCGGTAGCCGTTATCATATCTTCTCTCCTTTCATCTTTCTTCTGTCCACCCTCTTTTCATTCTTTCTTCCTCCGCAGCCCCCTTCTACACAACTCTTGCCTCGCAAACTCCTTCTACAACCTCAAGTGATTTCCTTGTGCACACAAGTGACCTGGTCTTTCCTGTGCTAGAGGGGTTTTCGTGTAGAAATCGACTGAAAGCCCAGTGTCGTTCACAATCACGTGTTGGACTCCAGTGCCTGAGGGCGTTTCATATGTAGACGCTATAGAAATCTATGAAGACGGTGTGCCAAGCTTTTGACAGCCCCATGTCACCGGGGCACCTCCAGCCATGTCTGCTATATTTTTCACCAACGCGAAGCAATTCTGGGACTTGTAGGTTTCTATTCAGAATGAGCGAAGCTAAGCACTAGAAGCGAGTGCACCATCAATAGCAGAGGGTCGGTTGGCCACACAGGAACATGGGCACAAGAGGCCACTATAAGCCCCTCCTATAGAGATAGGAGAAGCAGAGGAGCATAAGCACACAACCGCTAGGGTTATCCATTTCTCCAGTCCTAGTTTTTAGCGACCAATACTTTTCATTCTGGGACTTGTAGTTTCGTTTTTAACACTACTTATAGGCCGAAAAATCTATCATGCCAAGCATAGTTGGTTTAAAGCCCAAGACCGACTGAAGATTTCACTCATCAGCTATATTTATCCTTCCAGTCTGAGTAATCTGTGTAACCAGTTTGTAATTTCACATTTTCTGGGACTCAAACCGAAGATCTAGCTTCTTTTTAAGTCTAGTTTTTTCTTATAAGTAAATGAAACACGAAGTGGGCTTTAGGGTGCAGGCATGCCGAGAGCGCCACTTCCACGCTGTTCCCTTACAATGGGCCAATTAACAAGTGTTACAAGTAAACAGACCAGCGGAGCAGGAGAGCAATAACTAAACATTATTCCTCCTTTAATCCTGCATCCTTTCGGGGGGGGGCGCGCGACACGCTCTCTCTCTGTTGCCACACGCATGACACTTAGTAGGCAGACCACACCCTCCTCCCTATGCTCGCTCGAGTTGCAGGCAGCCCACCCCCTCCCTGTCCATATGGTCGCTCGACTTTACTTTTAGCTTTGCCGCGCGTTCTCACTGGCTCCTATCTGACCACGTATTCCGCCTTTTACATTTACTTCCATGGCCCATAATTTACGGACAAATAGTCTTTCTTTTTTTTTTTTTTTTTTAAACCTTTATTGCACAGACTCATAAACAGTCACAGGCCCACAACCAACTGGCTGGCCTCGACATCAATCGGAGCACTGTAGCAAGCAATATGTCAACTCAGTAGCAAAGTAAATCCAAGTACAGGCAATCCAGGTTACACGGAAGCATTTACTCTACCGAGAAGCAGGAGAAATGAAGGTTCAATTTTATAATGTTCATAAACAAACGTAATTAATAAACATTAGAAAGGATCAAAGGTCACAGTATACACGCAGAACAGAGGTGGGCGACTTCTATCAAGGAAAGGCAGCGAGCGTAAACAGAATCAAAATGGCGGCACAACGAGAACTGAAAAGGATCGAGAAGCACACATTAAGTCGTGCGGCGATCGCCGCCCACCCCACCCCCAACCACACCATTGACCCAAGGAAAAAGAAAAGAAAAGGAAGTGAAGAAGACAAAGGGAAAAATAAGGCCCATAGGAACTAAAACGGACAAAACAAAGCCCCCCCCTTACCCCCCACCCTGCACACATGTAGAGGCTACGGCCTACCCCCCCCCAACAGCATGCCTGTCGCCCAATAAAGAGTACCCGAAATAAAGAAGGAAGAAAAAGGAGGAAAAAGCGTACATATAATACCGGAGGAGGGCCAGATTTATGTGTCCTAAAGACAACCCATCAGGATATTCTCGGCCGCACTACCCCTCGACCCCCAAATAAAACAGATCCAGCAGTCAGCTCCCCCGACTACACATTACCGTTCCAGCAAAGCAGATGACAGTGAGGAAAAGCAAAAGCGTGTTCAACCTTGTCCCTGACGATCCAGCACAACAACGAAGAGTAACAGTAAAACAGCCCCCCAGCATGAGATAAGCAGCTGCAGGAACCACGGCAGGACAGGACGCCGTCCACTACGACCTGTCCAACACAAAGCCGCCTGGGCCACCGGTGTACAAAAAGGGGCAGTTCGCAATGTCAGTCCCCCAAGGCGAAACAGTTGAAGAAGGAGCAGCGCGCCCAGGACACCATTAGAAGAATCGCCAGCGGATCTCGAAGAAGGTGCAGAACATGGCGCCCAAAGGCGACCATCCAGCTGCAGCGCCAGTCCAGGAGTCTCACATCCCTCCACAGCCATAGCAGATAGAGTCACAGCAGTATCCAGGTCTCGCACCCCCAGCGTCTCCATGCACCGCAGGATAGATAGGTCACCATAGGCAGGCTCAGGGTGTGGCGAAGCGGTCTGCACGCGATCTCCAGCTCGGCCAGATAAGGATAGCGTAGACAAAAGGGCGTCCAAGCGGCCCCCCCAGGTCCCGGGCATGACCACACCAAGTAGATCGTAAGGCAACCAGGGCGCCCAGAATCTCAGCGATCTGAAGGGGCACCTCCGGAAAGGAGGATGATGGAGCGCTTCGCACCCAGGGCTCGACGACCGGAGGCAGTCCTCGAGGCCATACGCCGGCGTCCCCATCCCTCAGTCCGTCATCCCATGGGCGCCCCGACAAGTATAGCCAGGTCACGGGCAGCACGATTCCCACCGACGCTACACACAGACATAGCGTGAGGTCGGCCGTTGTAAGCCCCCTTAATAGTCGGTCAGGCTACCTGGTACATTCGCCGAGCACTCGGTTTAAAATGGCTCCCTTCACAGCCCAGGAGAAGGAGAAGCACACAAAGCCGGCCAAGGGCAAGGATACAATGTTACACTGGAAACTGCTTGATCGAGTAGATGCGGAGAGAAAGGAAATGAAAGCGCGCTGCTGCAGAAACACGAAGCGGTGGCTGCTATCCGCTGATCGGCTCCGTCCTGTCGTCAGCGGCCGTTGTTGCGGTGGTCAGGGTCAGCCCGCTCCAAGAACAATAACCCGGACTCCGCCATTAATGCTGGAAAGGAAACAGGGACGTTCAATCAGTCCTGTCGCAGGGAGCAAGTCGGGGAGCACACCGCTGGAATCAGCATCTCTTCCGGAGTCCAATACCGTCTCAAGGAGACCGGACAAATCACAGGATAAGCAACGGTACGGAGGGAAGACGAGCGGGGCAGCGGAGCCGAGGGTTCAGGCGGCCATCTTGTTCGCCGGCTAGGCTCCTCCTCAAAAATAGTCTTTCTTATGTTTTGCTATGCTAGCATTTTGCAGGTGATTTACATTTGTTTACTTACAATCGTTTTTTAAAAAGTTATAATTTACGCAACAAGAATAGTTTCTACTTGTTTATGTAAACATGCTCACATTCACAGTCACGTTTTACAAATCACTTTCTCAACAAACATCACTCTGGGGCAACACTCATCGCCACCACCACATTACTTAGGCACACCCTAATCTCACTCATGGACACCGGCACACTACTTAGGGACACCCCCACGCATCAATAAGGGGCACCACCACATCACTCAGAGACACCAACACATCACTCAGGGACACCAACACATCACTCATGGATAACCACACACATCACTCAGGTATATCCCCACACAGCCCTCAGGTATATCCCCACACAGCCCTCAGGTATATCCCCACACAGCACTCAGGGACATACCCACACAGCACTCGGGGACATCCACACACAGCACTCGGGGACATCCACACACAGCACTCAGGGACACCACCACACATCACTCAGGGACACCACCACATCACTCAGAGACACCACCACATCACTCAGAGACACCACCACATCACTCAGAGACACCACCACATCACTCAGGGACACTGCCACATCACTCAGAGACACCACCACATCACTCAGGGACACCAACACATCACACCACTCATGGACAACTGCACACATCACTCAGGGATATCCCCACACAGCACTCCGGGACATCCACACACAGCACTCAGGGACACCAACACACATCACTCAGGGACACCACCACATCACTCAGGGACACCCCCACATCACTCAGGCGCACCACCACACATCACTCAAACACACCACCACATCACTCAGGGACACCACCACATCACTCTGGGACACCACCACATCACTCTGGGACACCACCACATCACTCTGGGACACCACCACATCACTCTGGGACACCACCACATCACTCTGGGACACCACCACATCACTCTGGGACACCACCACATCACTCTGGGACACCACCACATCACTCTGGGACACCACCACATCACTCAAAGACAACAACACATCACTCATGGGCAACCACACACATCACTCAGGGATATCCCTGCACAGCACTCAGGGACATCCACACACAGCACTCCGGGACATCCACACACAGCACTCAGGGACACTACCACATCACTCAGGGACACTACCACATCACTCAGGGACACAACCACATCACTCAGGGACACCACTACACCACTAAGGGACACCACAACACCACTTCAGGGACACCACCGCACCACTCAGGGACACCACAACACCACATCACTCTAGGACACCACCGCATCACTCTGGGGCACCACCACATCACTCTGGGGCACCACCACATCACTCAGGGACACCAACACATCACTCATGGACAACCACACACATCACTCAGGGATATCTCCACACAGCACTCAGGGACACCACCACATCACTCTGGGACACCACCACATCACTCTGGGACACCACCACATCACTCTGGGACACCACCACATCACTCTGGGACACCACCACATCACTCTGGGACACCACCACATCACTCACAGACACCAACACATCACTCATGGACAACCACACACATCACTCAGGGATATCCCCACACAGCTCTCAGAGATATCCCCGCACAGCTCTCAGAGATATCCCCGCACAGCACTCAGGGACATCCACACACAGCACTCAGGGATACCAACACACATCACTCAGGGACACCAACACACATCACTCAGGGACACCACCACATCACTCTGGGACACCACCACATCACTCATGGGCACCACCACAGCATAACTCAGGGGCATCACAGCATCACTCAGGGGCACCACAACATCACTATGCGCTAACACAGCATCACTAAACGCCACAGCATCACTCGTCGCCACCACAACATCACTCAGCGCCACACAGTATCAATCTGTGCAACCATTCAACAACAACTGGTTCAAATATGTTCTCACAATGTTTCAAGCTTTATTACAAATGTCACAAAAAGATGTTAATATTTCAACTTCTGTTCTTGGATTTTCGTCACAATAAAATACACTGAACATAAACTTCTCAAAAGTTATTTACAAAAGTTTAAGCTATTGCCATTGATAGAGATCGCAGGTCACCCGGCCAAATAATTTCACCATTACACGTACCAGGCCCATATATTTCCAATTTATCATATAACTTGATCAGGTGACCTCACACTCTACTACCAGCAACCCTGATTCCTTCCTATTTATTTCTAGTGTACCCGACTTACCAATCCACCGTTACGGGTACCTATGACCACAATGGATCAGGGAACTAGCTGTAAAAGAAAAGCAGGCAAAATACAATATCGACTTTTATTTCTTTGTATTCATCAAATAACCACAGACTACTGGGAAGTTTTAAAAGCTTTATCTAGATTTCAGATTCTGAGAGCAAACAGTTCACGACCAAGAGACAGTCAACGATCAAGATTATGAAGATCACATAACCATACAAAAAGTAAATCAGGGCAACCATTTATGAGTCTAATGGGAGAATAAGAACAAGGAATATGCTCAACAGATTTCAGGAATGGAAATTCACGAAGTATAGCTATGGGTGGGTAAACTTATGCACGAACTAGAATTTTGTTACTGGGAAAATACTTCAGGGGTAGGGAGAGAACTTAAAAAATTCTATACACCTATAGGAAGGGGAAAAAATGGAACATGCTAAATTATAGCAACAATTACTTCAAGTCAGCTTGCAGGAGAAAATTATAAACCACATCTATGATTCAAAACAGTATGGAGAGAATGTGCTCTAAAGGTAGGGTAACATAGGAACATGCTAAGAAAAACAGCAATAACGTATGAGCTTTCATTCAGTAGCTCTGCGAAAGCATGGAAATCAATTATGCAAAGGTATGTCTTTATTGAAGCAAAGACAGAAAAATAGAAGGTGCGGTATAGAGTTCAGCACTATATTTACCTAGAATGGTGTGAAGACCAACCCTGGCCACGGATCAGTCAAGGACAGGAAATACCCCAAGGAAGGACAGTCATCAATGGGACAGCAGGTGCAGAATGGACACCCAGGACAGGAAAACCAGATTATGATCAGGACAGGACCACCAAGGCACGACCAGCACCCGCAGTTTGGAAGCAACGCCTGCGCTCCACCCTCTCTGCAGCTATCAGTCAGAACCCCGATTGGGTTAGCGAACTCCCCAGCAAAGTGCTCCGCCAGCACTTAAGGTTCAGTAAAACCTCCAGAGTCTATGGTATATTTCGGACAGAGTGCTCCGCAGCACCTCTGTATCAGTCACCTATTGAGTGCGTTGGGTCAGTGACAGGTCAGCTATTCAGACCAGTCTGACAAATTCTCTAGCTAAACCTAGGCTAGTTATACTGTTTTCGGGTCAGTGTACCACCCCCCAAATGTTGCAAGTGTCAGAATCCCCAATTTCAATTGGTCCTTAGGTAGGATAGGTTAACACACCAATCAGAACAAACTTCTGCAAGCTCGTATTTGCATGTTATGGAACCGCCTAGCAGATTTGGGGTTCCCATGACCTATTCTACAGAATACAATAGGAAAATATACAATTGTATCCAATGCAGTACATTTCAGTTTCTCCGGCTGGGTGAAGGTGCATCTTCCCAGGCACGTCTTGGCAGGGACCTTCAGTTGGCACTTGGTCAATGCCACCGGAGTACGGACATGCGCAGGACCTCACATCAATATGGAGTCTTTGAGCATGCATCAGACCCTCAAAACCGCGGTACATGGAAAGTAAGCGAAAACAAATTAAAACATAGAAATAAATGAATGTACTATATACCATGAGTAGCCACTTTATACTTCTTACTATAAAAATATACTATGCGATTATGAATTAGTGCGACAGACGAAAACACGAGGGCATCTGCGCAAGCTTCACCATGTGAGTATACAGACAGCCATTTAAGAGGCAAATACGCATGCGCACATTTTCCCACCAGAACTGCAACTACGTCACGTCACGTGAGTGTGACTAACGCATGCGCAGTAGAAAATCCCCAAGCGGCGGCCATTTTAAGGACAAGGGTTATTCGTATTAGTAAAACACATAGGCAAGCATCACTAATATACACGCACATCCAAAATAAAAGAAAATTAGTAAGACATACAAGTTGAATTACAGGATTATAAGTTATTTGAGGTTCTTGATTTAAGCAAGTCACGTATGTGAAATCTTGCTTCATCAATCCCCTCTTTTTTTTTTCATAACAGATTTTATTTCGTTGAAATAGCATATAATCAGGTCACCGTCCCCTATGGATCAGGGGTCCAATGAACAAGCAGGTAATCAATAAACAACAGCAGTGCAATCAACATTTTCAAAGGAAAGGAACCCCACCAACTCCCCCCTCCCCACTCCCCACTCCCACCCTGGCCCTCCCCTCCCGGATCCCCCCCCCCCCCCGGCACAGTGTTCGTATGAATCAAAGTAGTAGTTCTTGGAGTCGCAATCAGCGTGTTGGCCCCTTCACCCAGAGTCAATCGGTAAGTGGTCCACATCGGAGTCCCGCTGCACTGGCGGTTCCAGCCAGAGCCCTCTATATTCAGCCCAGCGCTGCCATATTTTAAAGTGCTTTCGGGGGCACCCCCTGGCCTCAAAGACCGGACGTTCCAGCCCCATTGTAAAGTCCAACCCTCTCTTCCACACCTCCAGCACAGGAGCCCGGGGGTCTTTCCAGGCACGAGCCACATCCCGTTTGGCTACTGTAAGGCCCAGGAGTAGCAAATGGCGTTTGTAGATATTCCCTCCCACTTGTTCCATTACGTGAAGGAGACCCAGTTTAGGGGAGCGGGGGAGGTCCCAGCCCAGCACCTCAGACAGGCAGTCCCACACACCCGACCAGAACCGCGTCAGCCGCACACATGACCACACTGTATGTAAGAACGTTCCAACCGTGCTACCACATCTCAGACACTCAGGGGAAGCAATCAGGCCAGCTCGCCACAGCCGTTCTCTGGTGTAATACGCACGATGCAAATATTTAAACTGAATAAATCTCAGTCGCACCGCAACAGCCGCCCCTCGTGGCGCCTCTAAGGCCTCCCTCCAGTCATCCTCGTCTAAGGCACCAACATCTTCCTCCCATGCCTTGCGTAGCTTATCTAGTGAGGCAGAGCAGTGCGTGACCAGAGTCTGATATATATTGGAGATTTTCTTGTCCCCCAGTTCCCCCATAAAGACCTTGGCTTCCACGGGACTAAATTCGGGCAGTTTGTCCAGTCCTAACAGCGAAGGGGACAGAGCGTGGCGGAATTGTAGGTATTTATAAAATTGGGTCTGTGGCATATCGTACTCATCCCGCAGAGCCTGAAACGATTTAAGGGTCGTGCCTTGCATAACGTGGCCCAGTGTCGAGATGCCTATGTCATCCCAGCCCCGGAACCCCTGGAGAGCCGCGAGTGCCGGCAGACGTCCATTGTGCCAAAGGGGCGTTTCTTGCGTCAAGACATTCCACCAACCCATGCGGCGAAGGGCTCCCCGCCACACTCGGAAAACCACTTGAGTAACAATTGGGAGTTTTTTCCGCTTGCCTGCCGAATAAAGGATGGTGTGGAGCGTGTCCGGGTCCATCAGGTATCGTTCAAGGGCATAGGCCGGGTCTCCCCGGTCTCCATACCACCAGTCATTTAGTATGAGAAGATGGGAAGCCTGGTAATAAGATAGGATGTCTGAAGTCGCCAGACCCCCGCAATACGTGGAAAGGAAACAGGTGCGGAGCGCAACTCTGACCGCCCCACCAGCCCAGAGAAACTGGCCCAGTGCAGAGTTTACTTGCCTAAACCAATGTGGTGCAATGGGGCATGGATGATTTTGTAGCTGGTACAAAAGGCGCGGGAGAGCCACCATATCAATCCCCTCTTTGATGATATTTACTATCATCACAAACAAATGGAATCAGATGCCAACTTCTCTCACACTTTGTGCATCTCAATCTCTTCCAACAGACAATTCAATTTCTCTTTCACATCTTTGTTAGGGTGAGAATTTTTCACCCTTTTGTAAATTTGATTATTCATTTCTTCCAATTCAAGTTCATCCACACTCCGTTTCACACCTCTCTTATTCACAGCGTATTTCTTTGTGTGTTTGCGGCATTTGCAACAGACAAATATGAGAAATACGATGAAACCTATCACTCCAATTGGCATCAGTACCTTAAACAATAAACCTTTACCTAAATTAGCAAACCAATGACCTACAGCGGAGAGACCATCAGTAAGTCTCTTCCAGGCACTATCAACCTCTAGTGGTTTAAGTTCTTTTTCCAAATTTGTAATGTTCCTTACATATTTTTGGATTTGCACACTTTTGTCCGGAACGTAAGTGCAACAATGTTGCGCTTTCAACATCCGGCAGACTCCGCCCTCTTTCGCTAATAAGGTGTCAAGAGCAAGTCTGTTCTGTAAAACCATAGATCTGATCGCAACCATTTCGGTATTGACCAACGGAAATCCATGAGCTGTGTCAGTAGACAACACATCCACTATTGTGGATAATTTGCTAATTCTGTGTGTGTTCAGAACCACTCCCACTCCAGGTATCAGTGCACTAAAAATACTACCCATTATTTCACCTACACTTTCTCTTTTACTACGCACTAAGCCATTAGTGTTTTCATTGCTTCCAGCAATTTCATTCACATGGTATATTTTCGGGAAGACAATGCCAAAGTAGCAGCTTCCATACCAGTGATCCGGCAATTTGAAATAAGCCTTGTTTCCACATATATAATAAATTCCGGGAAACACAGGTTCTGACCCATTTTTGAAACCCCAACCTCCAATTACCTTGTAATTGTGTTCACATTGACTGGAACCAATGAAAATGTTATTATAATAACTAGTCTTTTCACGGTGAAGACAGAGTTTTCCCTTCCTTTCGAAATCCAGCAACAAAGCAGGACCACTCCCACCATCTGAGGTGCTTTCCATGTTTTCAGCCCATTTAGGAGTTTCTTGTCTTTTGTCATTTGCCTTTCTTTGGAAACTCTCCCTTCTTTTCTCTGCCATGTTTAAAAACATTTTTTCTTGCTCATGTAATGAACAGGTCAAGTTGTCCCTGTGTGCGTCATTTAAGTCTATGGTACCTATAGTCAGAAAGTATTCTCCCATATAACGTGTAACGTCACTTTTAGTATGTACAGGATTCAGATTTCCACGTATTGGAAGTTCAGAAAATATCACGTCAGAGTTACAGTAATAGTACTGTAACGGTCCTCTTTTGTAAAATAAGCTTGCTAAAATACTACAGGAAATTCCATAAGTCAGGGGTAGGTGATGATAAGTCACGCCTTCAGCTACAGAAGTAGGTAGCTTCATGCAGACATAGCAATCTTCTATTTCCATAGTTTCTACATAATGCACTAACAGGTTTGCGAAAACATTTGAATGAGTCTGGTTCTGAACTCCGTGATAAAGTAGTCCTTCCTCATCTGGTGCTTCTAAGTCTGATCTTATTTGTCTGAGTGCTTTTTCACGTCTTTCTATACTTCGTGTTGTCAGTTCTTCAGTATCAGTAGTCACAGTCTCTGTAGGGTCAATATTAGTATTTTTGCTTACCATATAAGGAATGAAAACTGTTAGTCCTATCCAAACTATTAACACTATAGCTACACTACATATACATATTTTGCAGCATGTTTTGCAACAACTGCGTCTAGGCCTTCCATTCACACTTGAATCAGACATTTTGGTTCAGAAGAGGTTTTCAACCCCTCTTTGTAACTTTGCACAGGTAGCTTACTCTGCGCAACTTCAGGTTAGTTCGTCTTCTTCTTCCGCAGGCTGATCAGCAATCGGTTCTTCGTCACTTTCGTCAGTTATATCAAGATCCTCAAACTCCTCCAGAATTAAATATGTCCATTCAGGATCTTGGTATTTTTCATTCAGTCTTTTTATTCGATCACTTCTTCTTTTGGAGCTTTTTCCAGCTTGCTCTGTAATACGAGGACTTTTTCTTCTTTCTGCAAGTTTCTCTTCTACTGGTTTTATTCTCAGTCTCAGTCTCTTAATATATCTTGGTTCGATATTTTTCTTTTTCTTGAGTCTTTTAGCTGGCACTGTGATTTGACTTTATTCTAATGTTCTTTTATTTTCGTTTGTTTGTGGCACTTTTACTTCTGTTTCTTCCCTTCCTGTCTGACTAGTTCCAGGTCTTATCTCTGTTTCTTCTGCCTGGTTACTAAGCTGGCCTTGTTCAGGTGAATTCTGGTTTTGGCTTTCAGGTGTCTCTATTTCTGTGTCCTGAACATGTTCTTCTAGTCCTATCTGATCCTGTTCAAGCACTTCGATCCCTTGATTTTCTTCTGCTCGAACCTTTTCACTAGTTATAGTCTGTCCCTTTTCAATTTCAGGAGTTTGTGGAGGTGTGTCGATTACTTGCTCTGTCCCTGTCTGACCTTTTTCTTCCTCAGACTTGACGTGAATCTCAATAATCTGAGGATCTTCGCCTGTGCCTATCTCTTCCTCTCTATCCCACTCTCTGTCTGCTCGTGTTCGACTTCTTGTTCTGATGGGGTCGTCAGTCAGGTCGATTATAGGTATCCACTCATCTCGACTGGTGCTCGGTTGTTCGTCGTCAGCTACTTCAGGACCAACGTCTGCAGACCCCTCAGCTGGACAACCTTCAGCGTCAGTTTTCTCGCCTGGAAGCACTTTCTGTGTATGGCTGGCATGGATCCACTTTGGAACGCCGGCACACTTCACCGCTGTCGTGGTCACCAGTATCACTTGGCGTTTCCTTCCCCACCTTGGTGCCAGGCAACTTGAACGAGTATGTTTCTTGAGTACAACCCAGTCGCCAGGAACCAATTTGTGGACTGGAGTTGTTGGATTGGCGACGGCATCTTCCCCAATCTGGCGAGAGATAGAACGCACTTGGTCACCCAGTTGCTTGCAGTACTCAAGTACCAAATCATCAGAAATGTTTAACAGTTTGTATCCTGGTACCAATGCCTGTCTCATTACTCTTCCAATCAGGATTTCATGAGGGCTCAGGCCTGTTTTTCGGTCTGGAATACTTCTGAGTCCCATCAGAACAAGAGGCAAGGCATTTATCCAGTTCATGCCGGTAGATTCACACATCTTTCCTAATATCGATTTTATACTGCCATTTATTTGCTCCACCACTCCAGAAGCCTCTGGACGATATGCACAATGCAGCTTTTGTGTGATCTTGAATGCTTTACAGAGCTGATCGATTACCTCATTCTGAAAATGTTTGCCTCTATCTGATTCAATTGTGACTGGCACCCAGAACCTAGGTATCAGTTCTCGCAGTAGCAGTTTGGCTACAGTTATGGCATCATTCTTTTTTGCAGGGTAGGCTTCCACCCATTTTGAAAACAAGCAGACAATGACAAGGACATATCTCATTCCCTCACAATAAGGCAGGGTGATGAAGTCAACCTGTACTCTTACAAAGGGACCCCCTGATTTTCCAATTTTCCCCAATTCAACTACTGTTCTTTTCCCAGCGTTGAACTGCTGACATATCAAGCACCTCTGGCAGAGTGACTCTGCTACCTTCCTGAACTTCGGATTGTACCATGTTTGTTTGAAAACCAGAACCATGGCGTCCCTACCAGTGTGTGAATCTCCATGTATCAGTCTGGCCGTAGAAGCAAGCAGATGTCTAGGCAACACAGGCATACCATTTGGGCCCACAATGACACCATCCTCACTTCTCTGTCGACAACCAGTTTCCTCCACTTTTCCTTTTCCTTTGATGGCACAGCATGCTGCCAATCTCTTAACTCTTCCCAGGTAGGCACGTCTTCAAACACCATAAGTTGGCAGCTGTTTCCAGGTCCCCCCAGTTTAATATTTACAGACATGCGATTTCTGGCACAATGTTTGGCCACCTCATCAGTGAATTGATTTCCCAAAGTTACATGATCAAAGCCAGATTTATGAGCCGCACATTTGACCACTGCCAATTCTTTTGGTAACTGGATTGCCTCCAGTAAGTCTTGTACAATTTTTCCATTTCTGATGGGAGTACCTGAAGAAGTCAGAAACTCCCTCTGTAGCCACAATTGGCCGAAGTCATGCACAACCCCATAACAGTACTGACTGTCAGTATATACTGTTATTCTTTTGTTTTCCCAATTTTGCAAGCTCTTTTTAATGCAATCAATTCGGCTACTTGTGCTGACTTCACTCCATATAAACAGGATGCTTCCTTAATGCTGTCTACAGAGACTACAGCATAAGCAGCACTTAGGCCTACAAGTTCGTGTCTCATACATGAGCCATCCACGAAAAACTCCTCATCTTCCACAGGCAAAGGCATTTCTTTAATGTCTGGGCGTGGTTTAGTACTGAATTCTGTCAGGTCAATGCAGTCATGCTCGTCCTCTCCCTCGGCTTCTACAATCATTGAGTCAGGGAGCAGGGTAGCTGGATTCAGGATATTACACCGAGTAATGACTACATTCGCAGCACCCACGAGAATCCTCTCGTACTTAGTCAGCCGACTAGGGGTGAGATACTGGGTCTTAGTTCGGGTCAGCAAAATTACAACTGCATGTGGAACATACACAGTTACAGGATGTCCCATAACAATGGATTCACAGAAAAATATGCCACCGGGCGTCTAGTCAACCCATGCTCCTGAGTTAGGACTGACAATGCACAATTGTCACGTGTGTCACAGAATAGGGCAAATTCCTTGGAATAGTCAGGCATACCTAGAGCAGGGGCTGTACACAGACAATCTCGTAATTTAGTAAATGCTGTTAAGCTTTCATCATCCCATTCCACTGGGTCTTTTGCTCCTTTCTTTGTCATTTTTATCAAAGGCTTTGCCAGGACTGCGAATCCCACAATCCATTGTCTGCAGTAACCTACCACCCCAAGGAACATTCTGACTTCTTTCTGAGTACGGGGTAACTGCATCTTTTGAATTATTCTGACTCTCTCTGAGGTGACTTTTCTGATGCCTTTTTCTATCTGGTGCCCCAGATATTTCACTGACTTTGTACAGAACTGCAATTTGTCAGGGGATACTTTATGTCTAGGCTTTCCTGTTTTCAGTTTCTATTATTGGTAAATTCTGGTGGTGTTTTTTCAGTGTTTTCCAGTGATTTCCATACCTCAAAAAAACAGTGCTTTTCAGTGTTTACTCATTTTTGCGCCATAAAAAACAACTGAAACAGTGTTTTGCCGGTGTTTATGGAACGCTTTGCTTTTATGATTGCTTTTTCAATTTTTCCTCAAACTGTATACTGTTCTACATTTCAGAAGCTTAATAAAGTCATGAAATACTTTCCATTGTCCTTTGAATCTGCAGCTCAGATTTAACAAGCATTTGCAATGCAATAGGTCTTGCATGTATGTGAGTTTAAGCTATTGGCATTGTAAATGACAAAGCCTTTTATGTTTTAAAAACGAAAACATAGATAAAAGGCATTATTTTCAATGTGAATAGCTCAAACTTGTGTAAATGCAAGACCTATTGCATTGTAAATGTTTGTTTAAAATGAAAGAGTGCATTGGTCAGTCAACAAGTGTTTGTCATATATATGTAGAGAACTTTTTTAAATGCTATTATAAAATTGCAATGTGGCCGAAGGGGCACATGCAAGTCAAAAAAATGGGGTTAAGAAAAAGACTTCCTCTAGCAAATAAAATAATAAGTTTTTGGAGCTTTGTTGTTGCACTTGATTTTTTTTTGTCCAACAGTGATGGTAGCTTTTGCTCTTTTGACTGCTCTCCAAAAGGATTGAGTAGCAACTGCTGAAATGGAACAAGGTACTGTTAGGTGCACCATGAGCTGGGCTGCGTGCGTTGTGGACTCCAGGAACATGTGGGCGGCTTGGGAAGGGATCAGTATGCTGGGGAGGAAGAGGCAGTTTATTACCATATTTGTTTACAGTTAATGCAGAGTTGCATGGAGAACATGTAGATGTTTGTAGGATTATAAAGGGACTTTTGAACTGTGTATAATTCCTCATAGATTGTTAATTCTACAGCAATACAATGAAAGTAGCAGCACAAGGACCTCCTGGTCGACAAGACCCCTTGAAAGGAGGCGCAGCTTTGCCTCTGACACCATTAAAAAGACTGCTCGCGCTTCACGCCCCCGGCTGCTGGCTGTGAAAAGAGAAGTTGCTGTCTCTGTAGCTCCTTTGTCACACTCTGCCCGCACTGAATGAGGGTCAGTATTTTCAAACACACCTGACTCCATTGCGAACACACAACTCCCATACTTTATTGTTCTTTCTTATTTTTAAATTAACTTGTACCTTTCAATATACTCTTTCTTTTCTGGCTCTCGTTTTCTTTTCTCCATTTTGAAATGCTTCTAACTACACACTGTGTCTTTCTCCATGCCTCTTTCCAAGCCATGGTGAGGCATTGTTCTGTGCCCGCACCTGTCCTAGTAGATAGTGCCTGCCTAAATGCTAGCAAAGAAAATATCTGTGGAATAATGCTATCCAATGGGATTTAACTGGTCACAATGCACGCACTGTTTCTTTTTTTTTACTCTCATGAAGGAAAAAAAAAACACAAAGTCGTGGCATTACGGTGACCAAGAGGTCGTCTATATATTGCACCAAAACAGAGTTTCCAGGTAAAACTAAGGATTCAAGGCACTTTTTCAGAATCTGATTAAAGATCGAGGGGCTTTCTGTGTACCCTTGGGGGACACGATTCCAAACGTACACGTGACTGTCGAAAGCAAATGAGAAAAGAAATTTGCTGTCTGGATGCAATGGGATCGAAAAGAATGCGTGACACAAGTCAATCACAGTGAACCACTCAGCATCCCAAGGGATCTGATACAGGATTACTGCTGGGTTCAGGACAATAGGACAGCAAGGAACAATGATCTTGTTTACCTTTCTCAGGTCCTGCACTACCCTGTACTTGCCACTAGGTTTCTTGAATCCAATTATGGGTGAGTTACATGGGCTACTCATCACTTCTTGTATGATGTTCGCTTCTAGCAATCTTTTTAGTTCAATGGCAACTCCTGCTCTCACTTCTGCACTCATTTTGTAAGGCTTGGTATTGGGGTAAACTGCATTTTCTTTCATAGCTATTTGGATTGGGTCTACATTTGCCATTAATCCTACATCCTTTCCAGTAAAGTCCCATACTTCTGGTTTCACTGTCTTTTGGAGTTCTTCGGGTAAGTCTTGTATAGTCATTTGTTTAATTTCTGAGTCAGGTCTGATTAACATTAGTTTATATATGCCATCTTCATCTGGGGTTTGAATTTCGACGCCCTTTGGTGAGCAAAAGATGGTGCAGTTCATTTTGCACAACAAATCACGTCCCAGTAAGTTTACTGGACTGGTATCACACACTACAAATCTATGCATTTCTTTGAAATTCCCTATCGTGATCTCCATGGGCTCAGTAACTGGGGTACTAATCAACTGATTAGACACACCCACTACTTGGATTGCTTCTCCCGAGAGGGGTAGGTTTGGAACGTCCGCTGTTCTCACAGTAGAACGGGTAGCACCAGTGTCCAATAGAAAGGTGACATCATTTCCATCAACCTTTCCTTCAATGTATGGCCCTGACTGGTCTACCGGCAAGAAGGCGCCAAGTACGCACTCCTCGTCCTCCCCTCTCAGGCCCCGTCAGTATTGATCGTCACAGAAAAATGTGTCATTTAACAGAAACTGCGAAGTTGCTGCATTTCTATTCTCATTGCCTCCCCAGATTTCTATGTCATCACCCTGTGGCGATTTTCCCTTATAATTTGGTTTAGGTGCACGGGGCAGTTGACTTGCCTTTACCTGATGCTGGGTCTTTCTTGGTTTCTCATTCTGCGTCTGTGGAGTTAAATCAGGGGTTTGGGTATTATCATGCTGTAAATATGGACACTCGTCTCTCCAGTGCCCGATTTCTCCGCACTGGTGGCAGGGAAATTTCTTTTTAGCTTCTTCTCTGCTCATTTTTACTTTGGGCTTCCCTCCACCCCCAGAGCCTTGATTTTGGGTATTCTTATTCATTTGATTCAATTGCTTTTCCTGTTGTTCTGCCAATTTCACCTGTGTCCACATCACTTTCTCTTTCAGGGCCTTTCGTTTGTCTGCCATCTCATCCTCTCAATACTTTGCATAACGCAATACTTCATCCATTTTCTTAGACTGCCAACAAATTTTGTTATCTTTGATCCACTGGCAAATTTCGGGTCTTAAACCGTTTACAAACCTGTAAATGAAGTGGGTCATATCCTTCATCTCGATGTTATCTATACCACTGTATGTTTTAAACACCTGTAGCAGTCTTTCATAAAAGGAGTGCACAGTCTCATCCCTTTCCTGCGTGGTCCTATCTATCTTGGTCCAATCAGTTTCCTTCGCAGGCACCTTTTGCTTCAGGTGTAACATTACCTGTTCATATTTTTTCATCACCTCATCAGAAGGAGCTCCTGTTTTGGAGTCCCTCGGGTATTCCTCACTAGGCCACCCAATGGCAATCTTACATTCGGTCCATAAATCCACAGGAACCACGATATCGAAGAAACCATCCAGGTCTTTCCATAGGCATTTTTGCACCTTTACAAACCTTTCCACTTGCCTGTACCAATCCACAGGTTTTTCTCGTAATTTTGGAAAGTCATTGGTAAAGGACACAATATCCTGTCTGGACCATGGAACGTGCACATATTTTCCACCTGGCACTTCGCGCATAGGGTATAACTGCTCTGGTTTGTCAGCTTCTATTAGAACAAATTCTGGAGTCGCTTGTTTGGATCTAGCCTCATCTTTCTTCTTGGCCCATCTGGCTTTCCATCTTTCTACATCTCCCCATTTTTGTAACACTGTCAATAATTCTTTGACCTGTGCCTTTTTCCCTGACACATTCAGGTTTTCCAAATCTTTGTCTGAGAAATCTGCTCTGTACGGTTTTTGCAAGGGTTTTGATTTTGAAATATCTATTCCCATACTAGCTGCAGTGTCGGTTAGTTTCTCATGAAGCACTCGGCCATTTCGGGTAAGACTCTTAACTATAAACAGCAGCTCTTCTTCAGAGTAGGTATTTAATCTGTCTAATCCTACGTTTCCTGCCATCAGTTCTTCTATTTCTACTCTCAGTTTGTAGATATCTAAAGGTTTCGTCTGAGGAGCTTGTTTTTCTAATTCGCGACTCCATCTTTCAATTTCTTCAGGAGTCACTAACGTGACACTCTTAGTACCCAAAGTCGATTCCATTTGAATCTCTCTCGTATTGAAAGGATTATGCCTTTTCTGTAATCTTTTCCCTGCATCCCTAATGGGCAGATCCATTAGTGAGACCTCAGATTCGCATTCACTGGTCTGGTCATCTACGATTAAGGGTTCTGGTCTCGGCTGTGTTATAACTGGGGTAATAACTGGAGTTTTTGGACTCCCTTGTCGGTCCCCATACAACGGAACCACTGGTCCGATAGTTACCGGGATTGTTAATGCTTCAGGGCTTGTATTTAACTGGGAGATTTTCTGAATTATCTCGGCTCTCTGTTTAGCTAAAGCCTCTCGCTCCTTTTCCTCCAATAATCTGTCTAGGGATTTTTCATGTAATACCTGCGGGGTCAAAGTGGGAGCATAACTCGGGGCAGTGGGATGCGTTTCACTTGGTTCTTCACCATAATTTAGGTTTTGGGAACAAACTTCCTGTGCCTAGGGATCTTGGTTCTTCCTCATACGGGGGTCTTGAAAACGGAATTCCTGAAATTGATGGTCTTGCCTCACCTTCGTAGGGAGGTCTAGAGCAAAAGTCTCTTTCTTGTGAGTATCTCGACTCCCCACTATCTGGCATTCTTGGATATACATCTCTCGTACCTAGGGGTCCTAAACCCTCGTTATAGGGAGGTATCTGACAACCCCCTCCCATACTTGCAGATCTGGCCTCATCCTGGGGAGGAGGTCTTCGAGAATTATCCCCTTCACTAGCAGGTCTATTTCTTTCATTATAAGGAGGCGGACTTCTCATAAACATGTCATCTAACAATTCATCATCCGACTCCCCAATGGGCACCCAATGTTTGCACTTTTCCGTCTTCTTCTCCCCCGCCGGAGGACCACCCATTGGCATCATTGGAAACAGTCCTTCTACAATCATATTCTGTCTCCACTGTTTCATCTTTTTGTCTCGGGTCTCTTGCTTCAGTTTCGGATACCATTTTGTTAACCCTTTATCCATGCGGGGCTTGTCTCTCTCAAAAGCCTCAATCTCCCATTCCTCTAGTGCTTCGTACTGCGTTAATCTAGGTCTGGGATGTAAATCATTCATCCGGGTTCTCAAATTAAATAGAATCCTGCCATTAAATGTACCGTCTAACGGAAAAGCCAAAATTCCGTCATCCTGGGTGTATTCCACCCAGTTTTCCAACCATACACACGAGTGGTACCCTTTATCAAACATCATGAAAGATGCGGGAGTATTCGGTGGCGGAATGACAACACCTTCTCGAGTTCTAATAGGCTTGTCTTTCTTGAAATAATTATTCACTTTGTTTACAAGAGACAGTTTTCTTTTATTTCCGTACATTATGCTAGTGTTATGACCTTTAAACTGATCTTTCTCGAACCCTAACTGTCTCGGATCAGGTCTAGTATGCGGTCTATACGAGTGCCACATACGATTACTGCGAGTGACTTTGTTTACAAAATCACTTCCAATCTAAATGCGTCTTTTATTTTCGTGCGACCAATGAGGTGCACGGTTTCAAATAATCTCGACCAATGGGTGCGCGGTCTTTTCGTGAGACAGTTCTCACGCTTCGGCACTCACCCCTCCTTTACAATTCCAGCTCCGCTACGCACCCGCTGCGTCTACCAATCCCAGCGCGGCACGGAGTGACGTCAGAGCAGCTTCGCAACTGACTCCCTCCTTCACAAGGTAACGGAAACTTTATTTCTCTCTAAAGTGCAAGTGCTTTGGTTATTTAACAACGAATACACATTCGCCACTGTTCAAGTGTCTAGACAGTAAAGATTTGTTTCACTGCAAGTAAACTACTTCCATTTACTTTTCACACACTACGGAAAGATCTCTTCTGCCTACCCTACACTCAAGCATTAAGGAACCTGCTACTTCTTTGACTCATCCACTTCTTTTCGGGATATATACAGAGCCTAAAGTTTCACCAGCGAACCCCTTTGCTTTCACCCAAGCTCCGATGAACCTGCTACTCCTTCCGGTGCGACCCTTACTAGGTTGTATCACAATAGAAGTTTTGCCAGCGAACTCGTTGCTACCATTTATTCAAGCATATATTTAGAAAACCCTAGTTAGTGCTTCCAGTTCTGCCTAACCTGCACCAACTTTCCTTAAGCCAGTGACCTCAAAGCGAAGTGGATTCTCTTCACCACTCGCTATTCAATTCCCCGGGGATTCCCAACAGACATAAAACACTTTACTAACGAGTGGGTTAATACATATATCAGTATATCAATAAGAAAAACAGTTTAAAACATTTCATAATTTTTCAAAGCAAAGCATTTCACGTGAGTGATCAGTTCACCAAAATGTTTACCTTTTTAGCAGCAATAAAATTTTGTTAGCAGCATCCACTTATCTAGCTTAACTAGTCCTACCTAACTTTAACTAGTCCCTAACCATACCTCTGCTACCAGAAATTACTGATAGAGATCGCAGGTCACCCGGCCAAATAATTTCACCATTACACGTACCAGGCCCATATATTTCCAATTTATCATATACCTTGATCAGGTGACCTAACACTCTACTACCAGCAACCCTGATTCCTTCCTATTTATTTCTAGTGTACCCGACTTACCAATCCACCGTTACGGGTACCTATGACCACAATGGATCAGGGAACTAGCTGTAAAAGAAAAGCAGGCAAAATACAATATCGACTTTTATTTCTTTGTATTCATCAAATAACCACAGACTACTGGGAAGTTTTAAAAGCTTTATCTAGATTTCAGATTCTGAGAGCAAACAGTTCACGACCAAGAGACAGTTAACGATCAAGATTATGAAGATCACATAACCATACAAAAAGTAAATCAGGGCAACCATTTATGAGTCTAATGGGAGAATAAGAACAAGGAATATGCTCAACAGATTTCAGGAATGGAAATTCACGAAGTATAGCTATGGGTGGGTAAACTTATGCACGAACTAGAATTTTGTTACTGGGAAAATACTTCAGGGGTAGGGAGAGAACTTAAAAAATTCTATACACCTATAGGAAGGGGAAAAAATGGAACATGCTAAATTATAGCAACAATTACTTCAAGTCAGCTTGCAGGAGAAAATTATAAACCACATCTATGATTCAAAACAGTATGGAGAGAATGTGCTCTAAAGGTAGGGTAACATAGGAACATGCTAAGAAAAACAGCAATAACGTATGAGCTTTCATTCAGTAGCTCTGCGAAAGCATGGAAATCAATTATGCAAAGGTATGTCTTTATTGAAGCAAAGACAGAAAAATAGAAGGTGCGGTATAGAGTTCAGCACTATATTTACCTAGAATGGTGTGAAGACCAACCCTGGCCACGGATCAGTCAAGGACAGGAAATACCCCAAGGAAGGACAGTCATCAATGGGACAGCAGGTGCAGAATGGACACCCCAGGACAGGACAGGAAAACCAGATTATGATCAGGACAGGACCACCAAGGCACGACCAGCACCCGCAGTTTGGAAGCAACGCCTGCGCTCCACCCTCTCTGCAGCTATCAGTCAGAACCCCGATTGGGTTAGCGAACTCCCCAGCAAAGTGCTCCGCCAGCACTTAAGGTTCAGTAAAACCTCCAGAGTCTATGGTATATTTCGGACAGAGTGCTCCGCAGCACCTCTGTATCAGTCACCTATTGAGTGCGTTGGGTCAGTGACAGGTCAGCTATTCAGACAAGTCGGACAAATTCTCTAGCTAAACCTAGGCTAGTTATACTGTTTTCGGGTCAGTGTACCACCCCCCAAATGTTGCAAGTGTCAGAATCCCCAATTTCGATTGGTCCTTAGGTAGGATAGGTTAACACACCAATCAGAACAAACTTCTACAAGCTCGTATTTGCATGTTATGGAACCGCCTAGCAGATTTGGGGTTCCCATGACCTATTCTACAGAATACAATAGGAAAATATACAATTGTATCCAATGCAGTACATTTCAGTTTCTCCGGCTGGGTTAAGGTGAATCTTCCCAGGCACGTCTTGGCAGGGACCTTCAGTTGGCACTTGGTCAATGCCACCGGAGTACGGACATGCGCAGGACCTCACCTCAATATGGAGTCTTTGAGCATGCATCAGACCCTCAAAACCGCGGTACATGGAAAGTAAGCGAAAACAAATTAAAACATAGAAATAAATGAATGTACTATATACCATGAGTAGCCACTTTATACTTCTTACTATAAAAATATACTATGCGATTATGAATTAGTGCGACAGACGAAAACACGAGGGCATCTGCGCAAGCTTCACCATGTGAGTATACAGACAGCCATTTAAGAGGCAAATACGCATGCGCACATTTTCCCACCAGAACTGCAACTACGTCACGTCACGTGAGTGTGACTAACGCATGCGCAGTAGAAAATCCCCAAGCGGCGGCCATTTTAAGGACAAGGGTTATTCGTATTAGTAAAACACATAGGCAAGCATCACTAATATACACGCACATCCAAAATAAAAGAAAATTAGTAAGACATACAAGTTGAATTACAGGATTACAAGTTATTCGAGGTTCTTGATTTAAGCAAGTCACGTATGTGAAATCTTTCTTCATCACCATTATAAATTACAATAACTTTTATTTAAGTATTAAGTATTTAAAAAAATGTAAAGCCATTGTTATTTGTAATATCAATACATCTAAGTCACGTAAATACAAAACATGTTGCATTACAAATGCTATAGGTGTCACATTTGCAAAAGATAAAAGTCTTGGCATTGTAAATGACAAAGCTATTAAATTCGCAATTTTCAAAAACAACACACAAGTAAAACATTTGTCATTTACAAGACCAATAGCTCAAACTTCCCTAATGCGAGACCTATTGCATTGCAAATGCTTGTCTTTACTTAAGTTTATTTCTTTTCTTTGTCTCATCGTCGTCTTCCTCAACTTTTTAGGTCGAGCATTCGAGACCTCTTGTATATACTTTAGTATATACTTACTTGAATGTGGACACGAGTCGGACGCACGCTTTTTCAGTGTCTGATTTGTCCTTGTGAGCGCGCTTTTGCTGCTGGCTGTTTGCTGTGAATGTGTGCGAGCGCTTTCGCTTTCGGTTATGTCCTTTCCCTCACCCGTAGCTGTTAAAACACTCTGCCCCTGGCCCACATCAACCACATCGTTTTAGTAATCGCTGATGTTGCTCCAGACGTACTTCAAAGACCCTCTTCTGTATTTGGGCATTCTTCCCCGTGGTTACAGACTCTTGTTCCCCCCAACCCGTTATTTCTCCCTCGCCCATTATTATTAACGCCTTCCAGCCTACTGCTACCTCCTTCGCCTCACTGTGCGCCCCCAGTCCTTATGTCCTCGGACCCCCCTCATACTGTTGCCACCTGACAATCAGGCAGTAGGATAAGCCCCGCCGGCTCTGCCCCTTCGCTTTCAGACCATGGTCGCTTACCTCCCCCGCAGGGTGAGCTCCGGCTTTCCGGTTCCGAGAGCTGCTCCTCGGCCCCAAGTCCCGGTGAGTCGCGGCCCCTTTAGGGCTGGGCCACCGCGGCCTGGAACAATATTGCTTTCCTTTCCAAATATTTTGTGATACAAAGGTAAAGTGCCAGGCAGTATATTTTTTAACTCGTTTTTCTCGCTGTACGTTCGTTTCCTTTTGTGTCTATCCTGCTTTCATGATGCAGCACTCGAAAGTCCCTTAGGGTATATTCACGCTACACAAAATGAATAAGCTAATAAAATAGAATCATGTTCTATTATTGTGACCAGAAAAACATGACGCTACAGTATATTCGTAAATCATGTAAGGAAGAAGCTGTCTGCACGCCACTGCAGACTTCCTACTTAGCAAAATTCTTAGCTATGTATGAAGTTTGAATCAGCAACTACAACACATCAGATACAAATAGGAATAAACCGATCACGAGGGGTAGCAACTTTCTTTCACGCCTTTAATATCTTGCATTTACAACGTGGAAGTAACGCCACCTTGTGGAAAGTACTAAAATGTGTAGAAAGGAGACAACAGAAGAATGGATGTGTAGAAAGGAGACAACAGAAGAATGGACTTCTTGGGGGTCTCTTACCATACTGCCGGGCATTGCTGTTGTGCACCGTGGGGGTCCAGAGGCACGGGACCCGCGGTATTTACTACCGCTTTTGAGCGCCGCAGGAGCGGCTGAAAACTACAATTCCCAGCGTCCTGCTTCTTCCCGGGGACGCCGGGTGCAGCGTCAGCCTACAGCGCACGGAGGCGCATAAGAGCAGGGGGCTCCTGCAGAGGAGCGGGGGCTCTTACCATACTGCCGGGCATTGCTGTTGTGCACCGTGGGGGTCCAGAGGCACGGGACCCGCGGTATTTACTACCGCTTTTGAGCGCCGCAGGAGCGGCTGAAAACTACAATTCCCAGCGTCCTGCTTCTTCCCGGGGACGCCGGGTGCAGCGTCAGCCCACAGTGCACGGAGGCGCATAAGAGCAGGGGGCTTCTCCCGCGTCCCCGCGGGGCCGTGCCGGGCTAAGCCCGGGCAAAGGGCGGGCCCTCTGTGGCCCTCAGAGGCACGAGGAGGCCGGGACTGGCCTCCCCATTTGGCTCCAACGAAGGAGGAGGTATCGGGTTGTCTTTTATTAATCCTTGTTATTGAACTCTCATTGCACTCTTTCTTTGTTTTCCTCTCAACATGTCTATCTGGGAGGAGTTGAATGCCTTGTGTGGTACGAACTACGCCCAGGATGTGTCTACCCCCCCTATAGTGGGTAGAGATCCTGATGCAGAAAAAGACAATGACACTGGGATTTCACCTAATGCCGATAAAATGTGCACTAGCCCCTCATTATCTCCTTCCTATCCACCTTTAATATTGCCGATTGAGATCGTGAATACAATACCTGACTCTGTATCACCACTTCATTTGACCTTACTGGCCCAGATAGAGCAACTGCTAGTATCTGCTTTATCACCCCTGGTCACTAAAATCGACGCCCTGGGAGACAGGCTGACCATTATTGAAAAAACAATACCAAGGAGCCATATTCCAACTGAAAAAATTGCTACACCCATCCACCCCATTTTCCCCAGTAAAAATGAAAAACTTAAGCTTACGACAAGTACGACCAGTACGAAAGCTCAAACTCTTGAACCCCTTATGCCTATACCCAATCCAAGAAGCCGGAATATTACTTTTAACTCTGTACCTCTACCCCATAGAGTTCCCAGGACCGCATTCCGGATTAACTTACCTCCGGAAGCCGCCCCCTATGTGGCTGTCCTCTCTGGCGTCCCTGCACCTAGGCAGAGTAAATTGGAAACTCACCAAGACTTGTTACACAAAACCATTTCCTGGCTTCAACAAAACAGACCATTGCCATATGGTTTAGATGGTGGAATCCTGAGTGTCAGGAGGGTGGGGTGGCTAGGCACGTCGCCCAAAGACATTCCGGGCGACTTGATTTTAATTAAATTCAAGAGTGTGAACATTGTCCCCTATTTGTGATCTTCTCTGCCCAAAGAGGGAGATGGTACCATTTGCATCTGGGACCTGTATGATTTCTATCCTGGCCCCCGACTCAATCTGCCCAAAATGCAAATGTCATTGAACCACAATTATTGGTGAAAGGGGTTTCTAAGAATTTTGTGCCACTAACCATCTACCCTTTTTGATTTTGCACGTACATGGTCAAATTGATTTTTAGTTGTTTTTAATAGTTGGATCCTTCTTATTTTGTATATGTTCTGCGGAGTCATTTATATATGTATGTATCTTTACTTGCTGCTTTTATGGTTTTTAAACAAAAGAAACCGAATAAAGCTTATTTTGAATTTGAATCTGAATTTGACTTCTTGGGGGTGTTTGTCCGGCAAAATGTTGACCTCTGGTCAGTGAGAAACCGTTGACGAGTTCCCCACTGCATGTGCCTTTCCCTGAAACACGGAAACTGTTTTTTGCTGAAGGCTTGGTATATTTGACATCTCTATAAGTCCGCTTGAATGTGCTTGTAAATAGTGCAGGCTGTTTAAATGGTGACTATCGTCCGTGTATTTATTTGGGAAGTCCGTCCCTCACATTTGGAGGTAACCCAGCAACATGACGTTAAGGACTGTCATGCAGTTGGAGTCAGCTTTAATTTTCATTATGCATGTTTCAAATGTGACTTTTATGACTTGCCATGTTTTCTTTCTTTTTCGTAATTGGTCTGTGCTGGTGGCCTTCGCTGTTCCTTGTTTTTTATAGTCATTAATTTGAGGTAGCAGGACAAAGACACCCCCTGCCATGGCTTACATCCACAAATAGATGTATTTCGCCCCCATCCTTCCCACACAAACCTTGTCTTGCTTGATTCACGTGGCTCTTCTTTATAGGACTAGAAGTCTAACAGGAACTATCGGTACTGTATTAAAACGGCCTGCTTGGCATCAAGGTGTCTTCTCACAGTACCAGTACTCCGCGAAACACACTTTGATAACCGAGGAAAGATGTTATTCCTTTATCTCATCAGGCTTGTGAAACAGCCCTCCTC
Source organism: Lissotriton helveticus (assembly GCF_964261635.1). Lineage (NCBI taxonomy): Eukaryota > Metazoa > Chordata > Amphibia > Caudata > Salamandridae > Lissotriton > Lissotriton helveticus. The sequence goes on along the minus strand of NC_136073.1, from coordinate 463,288,113 downwards.
CCTCCCGGGGTGCTGTTCTGAATTAAGACACGCACTCTGTTGTCAGACATTCCTTTCAGGTTAGAGGCGTTATTCGGGATAAGAATCTCGACCTTCCCAAATCTATCACCCTTACTCTATCTATCTATCTATCTATCTATCTATCTATCTATCTATCTATCTATCTATCTATCTATCTATCTATCTATCTATCTATCTATCTATCTATCTATCTATCTATCTATCTATCACCCTCACTCTATCTATCGCCCTCACTCTATCTATCACCCTCACTCTATCTATCTATCACCCTCACTCTATCTATCTATCGCCCTCACTCTATCTATCTATCGCCCTCACTCTATCTATCGCCCTCACTCTATCTATCTATCGCCCTCACTCTATCTATCTATCGCCCTCACTCTATCTATCTATCGCCCTCACTCTATCTATCTATCGCCCTCACTCTATCACCCTCACTCTATCTCCCTCACTCTATCTCCCTCACTCTATCTATCGCCCTCACTATATCTATCACATCACCACAGCATCACTCAGCACCACCACAGCATCACTCAGGAGCACATTATGTGCTACCAAAGCATCACTGAACGCCACAGCATCACTCGTCGCCACCACATTACTCAGTGCCACCACAGCATCAATCTGTGCAACCATATAACAACAACTAGTTCAAATATGTTCTCTCAATGTTTCAAGCTTTATTACAAATGTCACAAAAATATGTTAATATTTCACTTCTGTTCTTGGATTTTTGTCACAATAAAATACACTGAACATAATCTTCACAAAAGTTATTTACAAAAGTTTAAGCTATTGCCATTATAAATTACAATAACTTTTATTTAAGTATTAATTATAAAACAAATTAAAAGCCATTGTTATTTGTAATATCAATACATCTAAGTCACGTAAATAAAACACATATTGCATTACAAATGCTATAGGTGTCACATTTGCGAAAGTTAAAACTATTGGCATTTTAAATAACAAAGCTATTAATTTCGCTATTTTCAAAACCAACACATAAATAAATAATTTGTCATTTACAATACCAATAGCTCAAACTGTCCTAATGCGAGACCTATGGCATTGCAAATGCTTGTTCTTTTCCGGGTCACCTAAGACATAGAAAAAAACAGACTTTTGTATTTTATTTTTGCCCAATTACCCCTTTCCGTTTTGTATAACGAATCATTTGTATTTATTTATTCTTTCAGTTCCTAACGTTTTAAGAAATGTAGGATGTTCAATTTTGTAATTCTTCAAAATGGAGATTCACCAGCCTGGGTTTGTCCAACTTGTGTTCCACATTTTGCGAGTTCATTGAAATGTAGTAGCACAGATTACTCAGCTGCTTTAGCAAATAACATCCAAGAGGCAATCCATATTCTCATTCACATTTATTTTTAGATTTAACAACTTGTTTATAGACAAACCTTCCTATTGCTGTGCTATATTCTACTCCTGTTCTGCTCCTAGCAGGGCATCGTCTGTACCAGAACCCAACAATCTGGCTAAAGTAAAAGAACTAGTTACCTTTGTCACCTTTGAAGCAAACAATGGTCATGAATATACATTTTCCTGATTCTGACAACGAGCCTGTTAATCCCACCAATCATTTGGATTCAGTGATGTGTGGAGTCATGCACATATTAAATTTGCTTCTGCCTTCAAAGCCTGCTTCTTGAAGACACTTAAGGTTGTTGTCTTCTATTCAAGAACAATCATTACCTGAAATGGAGCCTTCTTTAATGGATCAGTCATTCCTGTGGGGTGTAGACCACACTCCGAACTATCTGCTTCTAAATCTTTTAACACAATATACAAAATACCCATGGACATACCCATTATGGTAATCCGTAACATTCTTGAAGGCCTGGCTAAAAGAAGCATTAAAACTCCTCCATTACATATTTTAGAAAAGGACACTAAGGAGAGCCCAGTGAGAAAAACGTACCTATAGTCCTAGCGGGCACTAGACCAGTTAAGGAGAAATCTCATGTGACTGCTTAGACTCTCCAGAACTGAGAAAAACCGTGGTAAGTTTGCAGAATTCTTATTCCTGCTACTGCAAAGTTATTCCTCTGGGTTTCAGAGGGCAAAGAAGCATTGACTGAGAAGCCACAAGTAGCACAGTTTTATTAGCGCCACTTCAAGGGATTTCAATCACACTATTTTTAAAGACATTTTAGGCTTGACAGCTGTCCGAAGGAAATCAGCCCTTATCAAACAATCATTGCTGATCAAACTTCTTCCTATCAGGCAGACTGGCCTCAAACTTCTTCCTGTCAGGCAGACTGGCCTCCCATCTGAATAGAGAGAAGTACTGCTAAAATCATTATGCCTGCGTCATCAGTGGGGGGTAGACATATCCTGTTGGGATTAATGAAATCCCATTACTCAGAGCCAAGGGCACTCAACATCATCAGAGAACTGCATCCATTACACCTCCATCTTTCTTGTCCAAGATTACTAGTGTGATCAGTTTAGGTAAACAGTTTAAGGCAATATTCATAATTTATTTAAAGGATCTCTAGTCACTGGTAAATTAATGATGAGGTTGACGTTTATTTTTTAATACATTATTGATAATCATTGAACATACATGTGCCAGCCAACACAACCCCCCCCCAATTTGGCACGCTGGCCTGGGGCTTTTTCAAGGCAGAAAATAATGTTTTTTCATATGTATCCCATGTTCAAATGAGTCAATTAAGTCCATTGAAAGGCACTGAGGGGTAAAGGAAAGGCTATCCACCAATATGCATCCTCTTGGTCTATCATCTTTGGGTAAAGTCAGTCTTGGGTCCCTGCGGCGATGTTGGTGCGCAGTCTTCTTATCGGTCCAAGGAAGTGAGAACAATCCAAGATTGCAGAAGGCCTTGTCAAGGCTTCCGGAAGAAAATAGACGGTACATTATTAGGCAAATTGAGCTAGTTCCATAGACAAAAAACCTTCTGGGATTTTCTGGTAGATATCAGGCCATGGCGACATGAATCAGTGGAGGCTTCCACATGGTTTTGGTACCTTAAATCTGGTCAGCCATGCATCTTTGGTACTGCAGAACTTCCAGTCCAGGAATACCATTGTCTGTTTCTGTTGTTTACAATGTGAGAGCAACATATTCACTGCAGCTTTTTTTCCTTTTTATTGACCTTCACCATCAGTATGTTTACCAAGGCTAGCTTAGTGGTGGTGCTCCCCCTTCTTCTTCAAGGTATTTATTTCCCTACACAAACTACTGGCTTATTAAGTGTCAGTCACGTACTGCTTATCTAACATAATCCAAAAACCTTGTCTGATTCTATACTAGGCTTGGGTTTATAGAGGCATGCAGATAGACTATTCTTTGGGAGAGGACAGTCGCCTTAAATCAGGAAGGAAGTTATGCTTTTTTTTTTGGCTGTCCTGAGAATTGAGTGCGGTGCTTAATGAACTCCTGGGACTCCTTGGGTTAAAGGCCATATGCATCTATGTTGTATCTATGTTGTACCAGTGGCATAACTTTAAATGCATGTTTTATAAAACTATGTGCCTTACAGATATATTCAAACTGCAAAATAATAGTCTTAAACAATTGCAGTTTCCAGTCAAATAGGTAAGTATATGGTATTTGCACAGCAGCAACTTAGCTGGAGAGGTGGTGATGAATTGCACAGGGTCAAAGGCAAAGATACAGTCAACTAGTAATTGAAGAAGTAGCTGGGCTCTGAGAGGGGACATGGACTGTTGCTGCATCATTATGTAGTTTAACTTATTTTTTGCACACCTTTGTTTTCACTCTGATTGTGTCTTAGCTGTGGTGTGCTGAGAGCCACCATAAATGATGAGCTTGTAAACCAAATAAGTGGTGATAATGGCCCCAAGGACTTTTTAGATGAAGCAGATGGTTTCGAAGATGATGTGGCTCAGCCAGGGAAGCCAGTGGAATTCCATCAGGATGAGGTGATGCTGTTGTGTTTCTTCAGGCCCTTGATGAGGCTTGCTGCGGTTTCTAGAATGGCCTTACGTATTGGTGTGTTTTCACTGGTGGGTTCCACAATCATTTTAGGACTGCTCTAACTGTGGCTGAAGGTTCACTGTGGAGATCTGACAGAGATCTAGACATTAGTCTCTTCGAGCTCAAACCACTTATCTGGGCCTGATTAAGCAAGGGCATTGTCTTCATTTCAGTGCCCCTTGACATTGCAACTTAGGGACATGTCCACTGACAACCATATTCTCTTAGTTCTATCCCATCTACAATGGAAGTGAAATTGCAGGCAGCCTTTCTCATCAGACGACATAGTGCTCCACTCAAGCGAGGGATCTCTTGAAATTGCTCTGCAGACGGTTCAAAATTGGAACTATCCAGGAATAGACCCTTTGCTATAAAAAATAAAATTCATGCGCTGGAGTTTGCAGCCTGTCTAAGAGTATAGGAGTAATTTTCGGGAGAGGCTGTTCATCTATCATTCTTAGGGAATTTGTTCCTTTTAACATTTCCCCCCAATTCCAAAAATTCTTCTCCAAATAAAGAAATCCCTCAACTCCATTTTGATGCTAACAGGTGATTTGTGGCCCATGTGGTTCTCAAGACTCTTTCCTCCCAGACTACTTATCAGATGCTTCTATCTCTTTTAGTCCATTAGGTAGGGTTGATTCTTCATTGCTTCCTATCATTGCAGAATTTGAGAGTTTGGGTCCTGAAAAACTAGCTTAATGATATTTGGGCATCTCGGAGTAAAACTTGGCCAACATGTTTGTGATTTTGAAAATTCTCCACTAAGCAGTATAAAAGCTGATGGCTACGATTGACGTGCATAACCCATTTGAAGCTTTCTGTGCTATAGACCTGTGAAGTGAGCACCTCAGCCCGGATTGTCAAAAAACGCCAAACTCTTTCATCAATAAATTCTTTGATAGTTCCACATGCATAAGGTTGCCTTCCGGACTGTTCCGTCCTATAATCTGAAGGTACAAACAGAATTTCATTTATGTCTGCAGTTGAAGAAATTGTATACAATTGGATGGCTTTTTAATTCAGAAATGTTACCTGGAAAAAACACACACCTCTTGGTTTACTAGGCTTCTGTTTTCAGCATGTGGTGGTCTTTCTCCATGCAGGAAAGTATCTCAAGTAAAAGGTTTGTGTCGGCAGCCCCTTTCTTACATGTAGAAAGGTGCCGTTAGTATTGATTGTCTGCACGTGTTGTCATTTGTATGTTTATTTTAATATTCAAATCTTCTAATTATTTTCAATGTTTAGATAAGTATTATTTTCATATAATTCTTTGATAATTTGAGCTTGTTACGTCCTTAAATTGATGGACTGTGTTGTTTCCTACAATTTTTTTGTTTAACTTTGCTACTCCTTTTTGTCACTTTAGTTTTATGCTTTTGTCTGTTTCACATATTTTGATTACTTTTAAGCAGTTGCACTTGATTTTTTTCAGTGCTGTGATCCCAATACAGGTTAATTGTTTATGCAAGTGAAAAGAAAATTGGTAGACTAATAAACAATGTATCTGATTGTCTTCAAAAGACAGCAAATTGGGTAGAATCTAACCACCAACATAAGCACACGCATTATAAAATGCTTACCATATCAAAGTAGAATTTACTGTCATTTCATAGAAATGTCTTTTGGACTCAGTTACGTTTGTGTGTTTACATGCACAAAATAACCTAAATTCTTCAAGTCTGTGGGCTGCAGTTGAAACTACTAAAATATATTTGGGGTCTGATGTATCATGGTAAGATTGTAATAGAAGTTGGTGTTTTGGCCTCCCGATAAGTTAGCAAGTATAATCTTCATTTTGTATTGCGAAAAATGCACTGATGATTTGCAGTGCAAAATGCCCATTCACAGTTAGTTGCAAAAACAACTGCCTCGTTGGTATTTATGATTCCAGAGTCTGTTGCGCCCTCTTGCGAATGCCTACAAATTCAAGAATGGAGGTGAGGCACAACGAATCCCATTACTGCATTTGCATTCCCTGCATTCAGATTTTTCTTTTTTGCTTAATAGAAAAAAAGCTGCTCCGGTCTCTTGAAAGAGGAGCAGCTGTTTTCTTTAACAAATAAACCATAATTTATGAAATTATATCAGGAGGAGCATCCAGTGGTCCCCGGGGCCTTTTTTCTACTTTCCCCAATGTTGGCTTCCAAAGTTCACAAAGCGTAAACTGTCCATCTGCTTCCACTTCACCAATTAGTTACTACATTAAGGCCCCAATTACAAGACTGGCTGTCCAAGGGACGGCAGACTCATATGGGCGTGGCGGTGGCTGTCTCCCTACCGCCCTATGAAGAGTCAGGCGGTGGGTCTGCCACAACTACCAGGAAACCGCCGTTCCCTGGCGGTGTTGCGGCGGTCAGGAGGCAGTAATATGCTTGCCAGGCTGCAGCGGTTCTGCCAAGCATATTACAAGATTCCTCTCCACCGGCAGTGTCTTTGAGATTCCTCCTTCATAAACACTGTTGCGGAGAGGAAACAAAGGGGGCCCTGCAGGGTCTTTTTGTGCCTCCTCCTTTATGGGGATGCACACAGTGCATGCGGCCCAGTTCCTGCACGGCATGGACTTTTCAGCCCATGCCCTGCAGGAACTGTTGTTGGTGTTCCTGTTGCAGTGCCCATTGTATGCATTAATAGTGGCCCTTAGGTAAATGGTAGTGAATACAAGTTTTTAATGTACAAAAAACCATTCATGATTCATCATTACTAAAATGTACTGAACATCTTTTTGCTTATGTTTTCCGTTTTTTGGAGTTCAAATCCACATTAAGTAGGAGCTATGATTGTCTAAAAGAACTGCAAAATTCAAGTGTTCTCTCTTAATTCGAAATGCCAATGTGTTGTTTCGTTTATAGTACCCGTTTCATTTTTTGCCTCCAGTTGGAGACCTTGCTTCTTTGGCTGCTGGTTGATCCCAAGCTGTGATGGATTTATGGGATCACTTCATGTGAGACAGAAGCAGAGTAGCCACCATCAGGATGCTTTTCTTTCGTAGTGAGCGTTTCCTTGCGTTTGTTCCTGATCTCCCCTGCCTGCTCATCCCATGTGTGTATGACTTCTCCTTCTTCATTCGTTGGGGTTCACTATCAACATGCGGAAGTCACACGTGACTCCCTCTCAGACATCTTTCATCTTAGCTATTCTGGAGGCACACACTTTCAGACCTATCCACTGGAATGGTGTGGCTAAGCTATTAAAGCAATGGTTCTAATGTTTTAGCCTCTGGATTTTTATGGGACTGACTGAGCCCGCTGGGTCACAGGGCCTCATGGCCTCCTGCTGATAACACATACCATCTGATAGAGACATCTAGCCGTAGATTCCTTAACTTAGAATATCTCCTCAGGCGTCATTCTGGTTCCGAAAAATCTTTTTTCCCCAGCAATACCTCTGCACGCCGGGAGGCGGCGTTGCCCAGCTCCGTCCTGACATAGTCCATGGAAGTGTCGTCAATGGAGCCATATAATCCCCTCTCGGTGTGGTGACATCAGTTTTCTTCTTTCCGTGTCCTAACGCGGATCCGGGAAAGTGATACCTCTGGCCTGATTTGTTATCTACAGGCCTTTTCTACACCCTTTTGGCATCGAGGAACAGTGTGTCGATGCCCTTTGCGGCCTTAAGCTGTGCCGGACCTGCTCTCGACAAATGTCAGCGACGGACCCACACCAAATCTGTATGTGGTGCTTGGGGGAGCACCATAACTCCGTGGAGTGCGACGCTTGCCGACAGGTGTGGCCAAAATCCCAGCGGGAACGCCGCATGAAATTACTGTCTGCTCGGATGTCCCAGATGGACCCCACGCAATGCAGGTCTTCTTCTCTGCCGGAGCCGTCCACGTGGCGCAAGTACTCACAGAAGGACGTTCCTGTTTGGGGCAGGTCCTGGGACCTGCGCCATCATTCACCTAACTCCGGTAAGCACAAACGGAAGTTGCGGAGGTCGACAGGCTACATCATGTTGGCTCCCAGTCTTTACCGGACTCAGGCCATCAGGAGTAGGACACTGCCTACCCCCCGTTTCCAGGTGCTGGGGCGACTCGGCCTCAGATGGAGGACTACTGCAGGTCCCTGCAGTCTTTTCTGACTTTGCCCCCCTCCCTGGCACACCTTTGGGCCCCACAGGGGGCTAGGGACTCAGGTCGGGTCTCTGCCGGAGGGTTTACCCTCGGCTTAAACCGAGTGCCTTGACTCTGGCTCAGGAGTCGCCGCGACGGCGGGACATGGCCCGGAGGGCCATCCCACGACGTCTCGCCTTACCACAGCGCCATCGCACAGCCTCCCGGGGCTCCCTGCAGTGTCACTGGAGGGGGCTGCGGCGCGATGCATTACACCGCTTCGGTGCACTCTCTCTCTGCAGGTTTTCACCTCGGAAGATGTTGAGTCGCCGTCGGTCCGACTCTGGACCGTCGAGGCCTTTTCGGAGGTCATCGGCACCGGATCGACTCAGACAGTTGAGGCCTTTTCCGAGGTCATCAACACCAGCACGACTCCAACGGTCGAGGCCTGTTCAGAGGCCGCCGACGCTTGCGCCAGTCGAGGCCCTTTCTGAGGTCATCGACGTCGCCTCAGCGCCGTTCGACGCTGGTGCCATCTCCGGCTGTATTGGTGGAGGAAGGACTTCCTATGGATTCCCCACACTCTCAGTCATTTCAACGCTCTCCCGAGAGGGCACAAGTGAGGACTTGGGCCGCTCATCCTTTTGCTGAGTCTCTGTTAAGTGGCCGGCTTAGCTTATGTCTGTCACCTACTGACAACTTGCTGTCACCGCCTGGGCCACTGAGGCATGAGGCACGTTCATCAGGGCTGTTTGTAGGGCTCCGCCCTTTTGAGGATGCACCTGCCCTCCGTGTCTAGACCTCTGGAACACTTGCTGGATCTTCTCCACCTAGGTGCGGAGGACGTGGTTTTGGGACCCTGTGGAGCACCCTGTTGCACATCGCCATCGGCCAGCTCCCAATGGGCTGGAGGTCTTGTTCTACAGGCAGCTCTCTCTACGTGTCGGTTCCTATGCATCCTCCCACTGGGGAGTCTCGGTGGTTGGAGTCATGTGGCCTTGATGTGTTCGCATCCACTAGCGCCACACTCTGGTCCCTCAATAATGTGCGTGTGTTTGCTCTGGCTACTTTTACCCTATGGGACTCTGTAGAGCTGCTCCTTCCCTCCTTGCCGGAGAGCACTTGCGCCGATCTGGCCCGCATAATCCGTGATGGCCATGATATGACACAATTTTCGATTAGGGCTGCCATGGACACCACTGACTTCGTGGGTGGAGGTATGGCCCGATCGGTGGTCATACGCCGCATGCATGGTTGGGCGATGGCGTCTTCCAAGAGCATGTTCAAGAGCAACTTCAGGATCTACCTTTTGATGGGGTCACTCTTTTTGACGCCCATGCTGATTCGGCGGTCAGGCGCCTCTTGTCTACGTTTGGTTGTCTTCCCAGGTCTTAATCCTCATGAAGGTTTCTTGGTTTTGTGGCAGAACCGTCACTTTCTTTTCCGTTACCCCTGGTGGGTTACAGATGTTCTGGGTTGTGTGGCTGTTCAGACATGTTATTTTCATGTTCTGCTACAGCCAGTTTAGCTGTGTTTAGCTTTCTTTTGAGCCTCTGCCTACGAGCTTGCTCAAGAGGGACCCTTCTTTTGTAGGGTTGTGCCATACCCTATGTGGGGTTTTTTGTTGGCAGTTAAATAGCTACACTTCCTTACCAGGCCGTTTTGCTGCAATTTGTCTATTCCTACTGTTGTAGGATGTCTCCTCTGTTGAGATCCATAGGGTTGGTTTCTCTCAGGGTGTTCCATTGATGGTCTACGGTTCATCCGTAGTTCCTTCCTGCCTCCGTAGGGGCGCCTTTCCCCACTTTTTCAAAAGGAGTTTGTTATGCCTGTATTTTACGGGCGTGTTCTTACGGCATTGCTGTGGCCATCTTGCCTGTCTACCAAATGGACATGCGCCCCGGGGGGGGGCAGGTCCCTCTGTATTCTGTGAATACTCGCCGTATTGGTGCACATGGGTTGTGCCTCACGTCTTTCCTTCAGGCTCAAGCACTGTCTGTTTACTCGCTACTGCCCTGTTCATCTTCTAACATCTTCACTGAGTGGCTCTGGTCTATAACTTTTTGCCACTGTATCTGTGCTCCACCCCCTATGTTTCCTGGGGTGTGGGTTCTTTTCCACATTTGTAGCACTGGTAATGGTTCCCACACCAGCTGCTTTCTAATACCAGGTCTCAATCCTTTTCTGCCAGGGTTGCTTCTTTCAGTGGCATTACTGTGAGTGCATTTTTCATGGCTTTCTGTCGATCCTTTACTGCCAGTATCGTGGTCTCTGTCCTTCCCTGCATTACGGGAGGTCAGGTTTCTGCCCCTTGGGGTACTGTTGTTGTTCTGTGACTGTTAATCCGCTCATCGGTATAGTGTAATTATTGAGCAGACCCCCTGTTTAGGGTTTCGTCACTTCACGTATATGTGGCAACATTCCTGTCCCCTGTGTGTATGGCGTAGGTTCCACACACCACAGGGGTGCTCCATACTAGGTTCCTTCTGCCCTAGTGTTGGGACTTCTTGCTCACTCTCTCCTTCGGATTGGAGTCTTCTATGTGTTCCTGGCTTTGCCAGTTATTCCCGCACAGTGGTCCAGATTGTCTGCATGCCTACCTACTGCGCTTTTGCTTGATGGTACCTCGTCTATCTTGGTTGCCCCTATACTCTGGGTTCGGTCCTGCCACTGTTGGTTGTCTCATGCCCTAGGGGGAACACAATTAATATGTGTTTTTTCATACCCACACAGACCTCCTACTGCGGGTCCTGTTCTAGGCCGGACAGTCTTCCCACTGTCCCGTTTCCTTTGCCATCCACTGTGCTCTATTTTCCGTCAGGAGGTTCTACCGTTGTCACATTGTTTGGCCCCTTTGGGCCTTCCTCCTGTTAGATCATAGGGCCTTGTGCAAGGCTCCTTCTCGTAGGGGTCACTCTATTGTTTGTTTACTTAGGCACTGACCTTTCAACTGTCTGCCAGTCCATTGCGGGATTGTGGTGTCTTTCCCGTCCCTTGTTCTTGTTCCTTACAGAGGTTCCTGGGTCTCATGTCAGTTGCCCAAGCATTGCGGTTCCCACCGTGTTTCGTCAGTTTTTTGACAAATCGGTTCTCTTGGAACCTGGTGACTCGCAGACCCTCCTCCTATAGGGTATGGCTTTGGTATCTATTCTAAGTTAAGGAATCTGCGGCTAGATGTCTCTATCAGATGGAAGAGTTACTTACCTTTGGTAACAATATATCTGGTAGAGACACAGTCTAGCGGCAGATTCCTTAACTTAGAATATCTCCCCAGGTGTCAGACTGGATCCGGAAAATCTTTTTTTCCCAGCAGTACTTCTGCATGCCGGGAGGCGGCGTAACTCTTCCCACTGGCATATGCAGGCTCTGCAGTAGGACTTGAAGTCCCAGTGAATTTGGCATCGGGGAAATTTCTCCCTCTCCCTTCCCCACTCAGAGCTCATAGTGGTGACAGATGTGTCGCTTCTGGGTTGGGGGCAGGCACCTCAGCGGGGTTGAGAATGGAGGACTCTGGTCTCTGGTCTCTGGCAGAGTTACAGCTCCACATCAACATTTTGGAATTGAGATCAATCTGTTTGGCATTGAAGACCATAATCCCTTTCTTCAAGGGAAGGCTAGTTCAGGTGTTCACAGACAACACCACTGCCATATGGTACTGCAGCAAACACGGCAGTGTGGGATCGCGGACCCTGGGCCAGGAGGCTCTATGCCTCTGGATACGGCTGGAAGGTCAGGACATTTTCCTGGTCATACAACACCTGGCGTGCTCTTTGAATGCCAGGGCAGTCAAACTCAGTAATAAATGCCTTATGGATCGCAAATTCTATTTCCATCCTGACATGGTGCAAGGTCTCTTCGCGACTGAGAAGAATCTTGGTTAGATCTATACAGCACTGCAGTGAATACGCAATATCAGCACTTCTGAGTGCCAGAGTTTCCAAGACTGGTCTCACTCGGAGAACGATTTATTCTCAAGTGGAAATCAGCCCTCCTAGAAGACTTCCTGCTGATACCACTGATAGAGCACGCAGGTCACCCGACTATAATTTTAATTTGGGTAACCTTACACTCTACTACCAGTAACCCAGTTCCTTCCTATTTATTTTCCAATGTACCCGACTTACCAATCCACCGTTACGGGTACCTATGATCACAATGGATCAGGGAGCTAGCTGTAAAAGAAAGGCAGACACAAAATACAAATACCATTTACTATGTTTGCACTCATATAATAACCAGAGACACTAGAAGTTTTCAAAGTCTTTATCTAATCTTCATCAAGGTCAGAAAGTAAAATGTTTACAGCAATTAAACTATCAATAACCAGGAGCATGAAAATAGTATAGCTATGCAAGAAGAAAATAAATCCAACAATTTAGAACTCTGAAGGGAAGGTAAGAACAAAAAACAGGAACAGGGAATAAGAATTTTCAGAAATTAGACTTGATATGTAGTGACTAAAGGACGGGGTAAAATAAGGAACATACTAGAATCTCACAGTTGAGTATTACCCCTTGAAGGTGGGTAAGGAAAAAGAACTTTAATCTGTACTACGATAATTTTGAGATACCATGTAGCTTTTGGAAAGGTAAAACTGGAACGTGTTAACATTCAGAGCAATTACTTTGAATTCATACGCAAGCATGGTACCCTCTGTCAAACATCATAAATGATGCGGGAGTATTAGGTGGTGGAATGATAACTCCTTCTCTAGTTTTGATAGGCTTGTCTTTCTTGAAATAATTCTTTACTTTGTTTACAAGAGTCATTTTCCTCTTGCTTCCGTACATAATACAATTTCTATTTGTTCTCCACTGATCCCTTACAAACCCTTGATATCTAGGATCCGGTTGGGACTCTGGATGTCTCGAATACAACATATACCTTTTCGCAAATTACTTTTTGTTTACAAAAATCACTTCCAATACAAATGCGTCTTTTATTTTCCCGCACCAATCAAATGCGCGATTTCAAACAGTCTCAACCAATGGGTGCGCGGCGTTTCTCGTAGACGAGTTCTCACTCTCCTGTGCTCACCCCTCCTTTACAATGCTGTCTCAGCTACACACCTGCTGTCTCGACCAATACCAGCGCGGCACTGTGTGACGTCAGCGCAGCTCCGCAACTGACTCTCTCCTTCACAAGGTAACGGAAAACTCAATTTCTACCTTCTAAAGTGCAAGTGCTCTGTTTAATTTACAACGCAAACACATTCGCCACTGTACTCGAGTGTCTAGAAAGAAAAGATTTGTTTCACTGCAAGTAAATCCCTTCCGTTTACTTTTCAAAAACTACGAGTAGAACCCTTCTGCCTACTCTTCACACAAGCATTAGGGAACTTGCTACTCCTTCGACTCATCCACTTTGGGATATATACTAAGCCAAAAGTTTCACTAGTGAACCCCTTTGCTATCATTCAAGCTCAGACGAACCTGCTACTCCTTCCGTGTGACCCTTACTAGGTTATATCACAATAGAAGTTTTGCCAGCGAACTCTTTGCTACCATTTATTCAAACATTTATTCAGAAAACCCTAATTAGTGCTTCCAGTTCTACCTAACCTGCACCAATTTTCCTCGAGCAACTGACCTCACTGCGACGTGGATTCTCCTTACCACCCGCTATTCTGCCCCCGGGGATTCCAGACAAACATGTAACAATCACTAACGAGTGTATTAGTACATATATCAATATAACAGCAAGAAAAACAATTTAAAACATTTCATAATTTTGCAAAGCAATAAAAACACTTTTACATTTGATCGATCGATACTTTTAGCAGCAATAACATTTTCACAGTTTGCAGCAAATAAACTATCTACCTATCTTAACTAGTCCTACCTAACTTTAACTAGTCCCTAACCATCCTCTGCTACCAGAAAATTACTGATAGAGCGCGCAGGTCACCCGACTATAATTTTACCATATACGCATTGGGCCCATAAATTCAATTCACCATATTTATAATTCGGGTAACCTTACACTCTGCTACCAGTAACCCAGTTCCTTCCTATTTATTTTCCAATGTACCCGACTTACCAATCCACCGTTACGGGTACCTATGATCACAATGGATCAGGGAGCTAGCTGTAAAAGAAAGGCAGACACAAAATACAAATACCATTTACTACGTTTGCACTCATATAATAACCAGAGACACTGGAAGTTTTCAAAGTCTTTATCTAATCTTCATCAAGGTCAGAAAGTAAAATGTTTACAGCAATTAAACTATCAATAACCAGGAGCATGAAAATAGTATAGCTATGCAAGAAGAAAATAAATCCAACCATTTAGAACTCTGAAGGGGAGGTAAGAACAGGGAACATACTAATAAGAATTTTCAGAAATTAGACTTGATATGTAGTGACTAAAGGACAGGGTAAAATAAGGAACATACTAGAATCTCACAGTTGAGTATTACCCCTTGAAGGTGGGTAAGGAAAAAGAACTTTAATCTGTACTACGATAATTTTGAGATACCATGTAGCTTTTGGAAAGGTAAAACTGGAACGTGTTAACATTCAGAGCAATTACTTTGAATTCAGTAAAGGGTGGGTAAAGAGAAGGAACATCTACTTATTCAGAGACAGTATTTATTCATTCACCTATAAGGTAGGGGAAAAATGGAACAAGCTAATGAAAACACTTTCACGATTTCAGTAATTTATAAAAGGCAAGGTAAGAACAAGGGACATATGCAACTTATGATTTAGCAAAAGTTCAGGCAAAGATAAGGTTTAAAGAATGCAAGTGTGTTTCCCTAACAGCTTTATATTTACCTAGCACGGTGTGGAGACCAACCCTGGCCACGGGTCAGTTAAGGACAGATGGACGCCAGTAGGCCACCAGATGCAGAATGGACACCCCAAGACAGGACAGGAGAGCCAGATTAGGATCAGGATAGGACCACCAAGGTAAGACCAGCACCCGCAGTTCGGTAGCAACCCTCTCTGCAGCTATCAGTCAGAACCCAGATTGGGTTATCGAATTCCCCAGCAAAGTGCTCCGCCAGCACTTAAGGTTTCCAAAACCCCGATTGGTCTCTGGAAATTACAGACAGAGTGCTCCGCAGCACCTCTGTTTCTCTCGATCAGCTATTGAGTGCGTTGGGTCAGTGACAGGTCAGCTATTCGGACAAGTCGGACAATTTCTCTAGCTAAACCCAGGCTAGATATACTGTTTTCGGGTCAGTGTACCACCCCTCGAATGTTGCAAGTGTAAGAATCCCCAATTTCGATTGGTCCAAAGAAAGGACAGGTCAGCACACCAACTAGGATTTGACTTTCTCAAGCCTACAATTTACATTTTTGGGACCTCCCATTGAATTTGGGGTTTCCATGACATATGCTTTATACATAACAATAGAGAATACAAAATTCATATACAATTGTTTCAAATGTAGTACAGTTCAGCTTCGTCTTGCTGGGTTACCGGTCGGTTCCCAGCAGCATCTTGACTGTGGCTGCCAGCTGGATGGGTTCCACTGGTACAAGGTTTTCTTCCCTCTGCCAGGGTGACATGCGCAGTAGGGACTTCTAAGATGGAGTAGTAAGCACCTCCCAGGCCCAAAAGATTCGATACATGAAAAGTAAAGGAAAACAATTTAGAACACAGAAATAAATGATTACACTGTATACCAGGAATCCCTATATGACTCCCATTACTTTATAATAACTATAGCATTAGGATTAGTGCAAAGACAAACAGCATAGCGAAAGCTGCAGTGCAAGCTTCGGCATGTGAGAACATAAAGCAGCCATCTTATTGCCAATGCGGAAGTGCGAAAAGTTCCCACCAGTCACATCACATGGGTATGACCGACGCATGAGCAGAAGAAATTCCCGCATAGCAGCAGCCATTTTAGTGGCAAGCGTTTTAGGATGAGTAAACACATAAACAAGCGTCTCTGGGACACCCCGTGTAATGTAAAAGGTGCAATATTAGTAACACAAACAGGTTGATTATACTTATTAACATTATTTGAGGTTCTTGATACAAGCAAGTCGCTTTACGTGCGAATCCTTGCTCCATCACCAACCTTACCCAAAGTTCTCAAGAAGATCAGGAACGACCGGGCCCAAGTCACTCTTGTGGCTCTGGGTTGAGCACCAAGAGTATGGTATCCCAAACTCCTGAGCATGAGCATTAGTCCTTCAAACAGGCTACCCCTTTGCAGCAACAGGGCAGGGTCCTGCACCTAAACCTGCGTGCGCTCCACCTTCATGCATGGAGATTGAGCTGTGGCAGCTGACAGTCTTTGACCTCCCTTCAGAAGTCTGTAAAGTCATTCTGGCTGCCATGCATCACTCAACTTAGACCGGATACACCAAACATTGGGACAAATATGTGGCTTGGTTCACTGCCAAACATGTTGATCCTCTCTTCATCCTTTTATTTTATTTTTGGTTTTTATAAAGCGCAAACATGACCCAAGGATATCGGAGCGCTGTACATATGATAGTTAAACATAAATGATGAGCTTACACATAAAGAGAACATCTAATAAAAGCAAATGGCAACTTTTGAGAACTCCAATAAGATAAGGTATGTAGTGACAGAGTTATTAATAGATGACCTCAATTTGTTTATGTGAGATTGGAATAGGTTCTCCAGGGTCGTTTTTCATGATTCTGCTTTGTGTCGGTTCCGGGACAATGTTTGTACGGGTTCTACTTGGATTGATGTGCTTCGGCCCTGTATTGGTATTACAGTCCTTGTAGCGGGCAGTGTGTCATGGGGACATGCTCATCGTGACTTTTAGGAGAGGAATCTGTTCATTAGGATCTTTTTCACCTCTTTTTTCAAGACGTGGGTCAATGGATTAGATTGTACATTGGGTGATGAGGAGTTCCAGATCCTAGGAGCCAATCCGGAAAAGGAGTGTGTATAGGTTGTTTGTTTTCTGAATCTGGGAGGTTCTAGCCTGAAAGAGTTTGCGCTTCTGAGTGAGCGTCTGCCTCCTAAGATTCGGATCTTTTCTGCTAGGTACCTTGTTTCATTACGATGTAAGGCTTTATGCGCTAGGCAAGGAATCTTCAGTTGAGTTCTGGCCCCGTAAGGGAGCAAGTTGAGAGCGTTTAGTGATGGGGTAATGTGGTCAAAGCGTCTAGTGCCTTCTACCAGTCTAATTGCTGTTGTGTTGAGGGTCGCTTTGAGTGGAGCCGTTCTCGATTTGGGAAGACCTGAAAGGGTTTCAGAAACAAATTCAAGCCTTGAGACCACTAATGGTTGTACTGCTTTTTTTAAGTCTGGGGTTGGCAGGAATGGTTCCACTTTCTTTAGTAGTTTGAGTTGGAATGAGGCAGTGGGCGTGGACTGCACTGATATGTGCTAGCATGTTCCGATTCTTGACCAGTGTTATTCCAAGGGATTTAGCGGATTAATGGTAGGTATGCAGTTGAGGGCTTTGAGGTGATTGAGCCAATCATGCATGTGTGTGTAGTTTGAGGTTATTGTGAGCTAGCCAGGACTGAATTTTGACTAGACTGTTATTTAGTTGGATGATATCCTCCAGGGAGGCTATCTTTAAGTATACTTGTATGTCGTCTGCATACATGTGGTTTGCAACGTTCAATTGTTTGAAGATTTCCGTTGGTGGGTCCATACTTAGGTTAAAGAGTGTGGGGAAAATGGTCGACCTTTGTGGGATTCCGCAGCTCACTGTTGTGGTATCTGAGAATGAGTTTCCTAGTTTGATTCTTTGTCAGCGGTTCTGCAGGAAGAATGTGAACCATGGGAGCACTTTTCCAGACAGTCCCATTCTGTTTTCTAGCAGCCTTAGTTGATTGTTGTGATTGACTGTGTCAGATGCCGATGAGGGGTCTAGTAGGATAAGTCGTTGTTGTCTAGCTTCGTAAGGTTGTCATCTATTATGTGAACAGTAGCCGATTTTGTGCTGTGCCTTGGTCTAAATACTGATTTGAATTTGTCTAGTAAGTCAAAATGATCAATGTGGCAACTTGGTTGGTTTTGTATACATTTTCTAGTAATTTGGCCAGAAAGGGAATATTCGATACTGAGCAAAAGTTGCTCAGGGTTGTAGGTTCTGCTCCTACTTTTTTCAGGAGTGTGACTTGCCCAGCCTTCGGGCAGTCCAGGGTAATGCCTTGTTTTAGCGATTAATTTACGATCTTAGTCAGTATGGGTGAGAAGAGGTGACTGAGTTCCTTTAGTATTGTGGAGAGGATAGGGTCATTGAAATGTGAAGTTGGTTTCATGCATATTACAGTCTTGTGGACCTCCTCCTCAATTAGTGATTTGAACTCGCTTCAGACAGCTTGATTCTTGGTTTTGGATGGGTGAGTTTTCATCTGGTCCTCCACTGGGTAAAGAGATACACCTTCGGAATTGTGTTCATTTTCTGTATTTGCTAGCCTTTTTTTGTCAGATCCAGTTTATTTTTTGATTTCTAAGATTTGTCCATTGAAAAATGAAGTGAAAGCTTAACAGTTTACCACAGAGTTATTGTTGATTTTGGTTAAATTGTATGCCCCGGTTTCTTGTTTGACCATTTCAAACAATCGTCTTGGGCGATTCCTTGCATTATTGAATTGGGCTCTGAAGTATGATGCTTTTGTGTTCCAGATGTGTTGTTTGTTGCTGTTCCGTCGTTCACGAAGCTCGGTTAGGGGCAATTTCGAGGGTTCCTATCGCTATATTCTTTCTGCGAGTCTAAGGCTCCTGCTTTCCTCATTTAGACTTTGATTGTACCAAGGGCGGGAGGGTTTTATTTTTTTGTTTTTCGAGGCTCAGTGGGGCTACTGACTCCAACATGTTTGATAATGTTTGGTTATAGTGCTTGGTTAATTCGAGAACATTCTGAGTTGCTTTTGGGGGAGAGAGATTTTTCTTGCAAGCGGTCAGTTTGGCCCTGTCTATGTTTTTGGTGTCTCTAACCCAGCTTTTCTGTTTGGGTTCTTGCCCTTTAGATATCTGTATGTGCGTATTTAAGTGAAAATGATTGAGTGATGATCGGTTAAACAGTCATTGGGTGTGATAGTCGATTGTCAACGCTCCTTTCCTAGATATGAGTAGGTCCAACTTTGATCCTTTAATATGAGTTGGGCTTAAGCATGATTGGTTCAGGTTTTGATCAGAGAGGAATTGTTTTAGAGTGGATACCTGCTTATCTTCCTCATTTAAGTCTCTGAGAAAAAAAGGCCTTACGGTGTAGTTTGGAGTGTATTGTGATTGTTCCCATTATATGTTCAATAAACAGTTAGTTGTCTCCTGGAGGGTGGTAAATAGGGTATAGGTTGGCTAGTGATTTCTTTGTTGCAAAGATTTCTGCACCCATGTATTCACAGGATGTGAGATCGTCTACTGTGAAAGTCTTGACTTACGGGAATTTCTCATGAATTATAACAATCCCTCTACCCTGTCGTTGCTGTCAGTAAAGGGGTTGAATGGTGTAGTTTGGAGGCACGATGATGTCAAGCATGCTTGTGAATCATTGGTTTAGCCGGTTTCTGCATGAGTAGCATGTCTAATTCGTGATGGAGGATAGTTTTGGCGAGGTCTGTGGCATGTTTGATCGCTGATCTGTAGTTGAGAAGCATGCATTTTAGGGTTGTTTTGATAGGCCTGAAGGATTAAGATTTGGTGTTAGCTGGATCTCAATTAGGTTCTTGTGGTTTGCATTCTCAGTTTTATCATGTGGCCATTGTCTTTTCATGCTGTCAGTGGTCGGTATGTTGTAGATCGGCAGTTAGGCAGTGTGGAATCCTTGTAGTATAGCAGCAGGGCTTCGATGTCTGACGTGGATAGATGGTTATGCGCTAGCTTGGGTCACAGAGTGGATGGCCTTGGGTGGGTGACAATGCTTGTGATTGAATGAGGGAGGCTGTTAACCTTTGGGGCTAAAGCTTCTTGTGTGTATGACGTAATCTCTTGGACCGCTAATGAAGTTTCCTTGATGTTTTTGTTTGCAATGTTTAATCCCTTGATTGTGTTATCAATTTTGTGTTCCAGGTTGCTTAGCTGGGTAGACCAA
This sequence comes from Lissotriton helveticus, assembly GCF_964261635.1. Classification (NCBI taxonomy): domain Eukaryota; kingdom Metazoa; phylum Chordata; class Amphibia; order Caudata; family Salamandridae; genus Lissotriton; species Lissotriton helveticus. The sequence goes on along the minus strand of NC_136073.1, from coordinate 463,268,067 downwards.
AATGTATTCCAATTATGTCTGAGGGGCATGTTGCACCTTGTGGATTCTGTAAGAGAAGAGGGGTCATCTTTATGGATGAGAGTGTATTGCGGACTAGGGGCAGAGGAATTAGGGAAAATACTGGTGGAATAGGGCTAGGAGAGGGGCTGCTAGATGTGATGATAGGAGGAGGAATAGGAAGAGATCTAATAGGCGTGTCAGCTACGGGCATCATGCGCTGTCGGGGTTCGTTTCGAGCCGGTTGGAGTTCTGGATGCTCAGTATGGTCTCCGACTGTGAGGCAGATGTGTAAGTGGAAGAGGTGACCTTGCTAGAAGGAGGTTGATTAGTAACCATGGTTATCTCCGAATTGAGACTGTTGACAAATCTCTGTGGGTATCAGTTCCCAGCCTTATATGAGTTAAGGGCATGCGCAAATCAGTTGCATGGATAATGGGGGAAGGGCATGACTAATCATTAGGAGGAGGTCATCTGGGGCCGTTGGTGGTGGTTCCCGTGTTCCAGTGGCAGGGTTGAGCATGAGAAGACATATATAAGATAGTGGTGGATCAGGATGATGTCTGTGTTTCGATCGCGGGGTGTATGGGTAGATGTTAACTTTGAAAGGAGATGGGAACATTGTTCCACACCGTGTTTTTGATCTTCAGGAACATTTTGTCAAACATCTTCACATTACGGTCAGAAGACTGGATGAGAACGTTCCCGTTGTTGTAAAGGGAGACGGTTGCTTCTGACTTGAAAACCAGAGAGGATGATATGGTGATTTGCAGATTATGGGATGTTTTCCTGGCAGTGCTTATTTGGAGCGTCACAGCTATAGCTCTTCTCCATTGTGCTCTGCTGTTGGTGAAGAGGATTAAATCAGTAGCTGCTGCACCCTTCTTAGCAAAATAGTAGGAATCTGCTATGATCGTTTCAGAGTTCCATTTGTGTAGATTATGTTTGAAACTCTAAGCAGCGTTCTTGGATAGATTGGGCGGGGTAATTCATCTTGAATGCATTACGGCCTACCAGTGCCATCAAACCATCACTGGCGCTGAGGTTGTTTGTCTCCATATTAGCCAAGGAACCCTTAAATTAAATGAATAAATAATCCCGTTGAGAGTCTATAGACAAGAATTGGATAGAAAAGGAGTAGTCGCATATGCGAGAGTGCTCTCAGCGGTGATGTAGTGGCAGTGTAGACCAAGAATGGCGGTGAAGAAGGCTGCCTGTATTACTTCAAGCAGAAGTACTGAAAGTATCAGTCCAGGGCTATTCCAATAAGCCTGTTCATAAGAAGATCTGAAGTGAGGAGTCCTTCTGTTGTTTCTTGCTTTTCTTTATGGTATAAGCGAATCCCTAAGAGACTTGCTTATCTCACCGGGATTAGCGGTGCCTGTTAAACTCTTCTTTAAAAGAAATAAAAGTCAAGACCATGAGTGGCAGTGAATATGCTATCAGATTAGGGCGAGTAGAAGATCAGAGGGGACAACCCAGTACCATTCAAAGATGGTCACTCCAGAAGCAGTGCAGCAAAGTCCTTCTTTTCTTTCCATTGTCAAGGAGAGCTACAGAGTTTTTCTTCACTGTCAGCATACAAGTCCTATGTCTGTTTAGCGTATTAAGGAGCAGCACCGTTGTGAGGATGAGGCCTTTGAGTCGGTGAATGGAGGGAGGGGCCCCCAAAATGGAGAATTGTCTAGAGACACTCTTGACTCCAAGCTTACGTTCGAAGGTCATGTGAACAACGTTACCTCAGCATCCTTCTACACACTAAAGCTTCTTAAAAACGCTGCGGCTCGCATACTGCTGAATATTCCTAAGCATAGATCTGCTGCCTCTGCACTCATACAACTACACTGGCTTCCAGTAAAGAGACGCAATGAGTTTGATGCTTTCTGCATCGCTTTCACAGTGATGCACGGTGCAGGACCATAGATTATCGAATGTCCAAGACAGGCGTGGATGCAGGTAGACCGGCTACTGTGCAACTGTCTTGGCAGAAAGGTCCAATCGAATCCGTATATCCTGCGATCGTGCTTGGGTGCAATTCGAATCTCCTAATTGTCACAGTGAGTAGAACCAATTTCGCTGATATAGGTTCAATCCCAGTGTGTTTCTTGTTGCAATGCTATACAGCAGAGGGGTGGATGGCAGGGTATAAACAGGATATTCACTGATTTGTGATCCCGAACCCGGGAGCTTACTTTTGCTGCTCCAGCTCTGTGGCCATCTTGCGCTAGTGCCCTTATCCAAGGTGTTATTGTTTGTGTTATTTATAGCCCTTTACAGGCTATGGGCACAGTAAAGGGTATCTTTCGGCCATATTGAGTTTCTTACGGTTGCCGGACCCACCCTTTCTGTTCAAGTCAGCAGTCGTGACTCGTTTCTTAAAAGGACTACAGTGTATGTTTCCTCCAAAACCCTTCATTATGCCTCAGTGGGACATCATTTTAACTTTCTTGATATGCTCACCATTCAAGCTGATGCATAGCTGTCCTCTGCATTGCTTGACTATCCATTAACACAACCTTCTTAGTGGCCATCACATCAGCCAGGAGGGTTAGCGAGCTCCAGGTGCTCTTTGGCTTGTGGAGTCCTCTTCCTGGCTATCTGTCAGGCTGCTACGTGGGCTTCTCTGCACACCCTTACTAAACACTACTACCTTCATAGTTAGCTTCGGCGTGACAGGAACTTTACCTTTTCAGTCCTCCAGGAATTCCTGGTCCGAACCTGTTCACTGACCTTCCACCGGGGAGGTGTTGCTTGGGTAGCTATTCTAAGATAAGGAATTTGTCGCTAGAAGTCAGATGAACAAGTTACTTACCTTCAGTAACACCTTATCTGGTAGAGATTCTGTCTAGCTGCAGATTTCATACCGACCCTTCCATCCTCCCCAATTCTTCAAACTGTTCTAAAAAATCCCTGTAGGTCCTTAGTGTCCACACACTGGTCCATCTGCTTTCTATTGTGGCTGATGTCAGCATACTAGAATGGTGCCTATATACGACGTAGTAGCTGGCGTGGCTAACACAGAACCGATTGCACCTACTGGCACACAGAATTACTGCTCAAGAGTTTCCGGATCCAGTCTGTCACCTGGGGAATATTCTAAGGTAATAAATCTGCGGGTTGATAGTCTCTACCAGATAACGCGTTACCAAAGGTAAGTAACTTGTTTGATTAGCATACATTTTTTCTCCTTCAGCTTTCTTTAGTTCCCTTCCATTTTGTTCTTTTGTTTCCTCCACCTCAGCTTCAGAGTAGGAGGTCAACTCCTAAAAATGCTTTTACTGTTTTCTGCAAAGTTGAGCTTTGTTGGGTTGTCTCACGCTACAAAGTGAACTACCTGTCCAAGTGATGAAGCACTGTGAAAACTGGGGCAGACAATAAAATAGTGATGGAAAGACAATGTTTTTCTGCAGTGATGCCTTTAGACATTATAAACCCAACCCGGGAAACCCTTTTTGGGTAGCTGCAGCGCATTATAAATTCAAATAATAAAAAATAAATATATAAAAAAATACAAGCAAAGGATAAAGCATTGATTATGAGTGATTACTTTTTGTTTTAAAGGTAGCAAAACTAGTTACTGTCTACATTTAAGTTGATTTGTTTCCCTTCAGCACTCAGTTTCACGTGTTTGAACTGACGAGGCAGCTTCCACGATTTTCTATGTATGCATTGGGCAGCACTGGCTCAGATCCCGAGCCTCGGAGCTTTGTGCACTTCACCACTAATGAGCGGGTACAGAGGGTGAGTGACACACTTTTCAATTATATGCCTCTTTCTCCCTTTCATTAAAATATGTTTAGCGCATTTTATATTCTCTCTAGGTCTCACATGGTCGAAAATATTACATTGCTATATGTAGGCCTCTTCACTCTCCACAATGACTTTCTCACACTCCTTGTTGACACGAATAACTTACTCAACAAGACTAATGATAGAAAGTTCCTTCCTGTTTGTGCATTCTGGATTAATATTCTTGGTTTTCCTTGGAAAAAACATAAATAATACTTTTGGTTTAAAAAAAGGGGGGTGCGCCTCATTTAAAAATCAGCCCAATAAACAGTTTGATCCTCACATTTACTGTGATTTTAGTTGCCTTGTTCAAGAGTCCCCAGAGGTCTTGTTTCTGAGTTCCCATATTTGTGGCCACAAAATAGGTCACTTTGTGCAAGGGAAATCCATTGTTTGCGCCTGAGGTACACATCTTTTGCACCTCTGAAAATCTATACACACAAGTCCCCAAAATAGTCCAATTTGTGTGACGAAATTCCTTATTTGTGCCCAAAACACTCATGATTTCCAACTCTGCGTTCAAAATCTGTTTACCAAAAAGTTGTGACTTATTTAACTTATGTCCTTTGAATTACATTGGAGTAGCACTTTTCTCTATTTTCCTCAACTAGTTCTTTAACCCTTTTGTTCAGTTTGGGGTTAAATCAGATAGAGTTGACTGTGGTGAACAGTTGCTTTATTGTGTTCAGAGATGCTTTGTTTATGTGAACCCTTATCTTTTAGTGCCTCCTTCCTTGTTCCCTATTTACATTTGTCTTAAAGAGTGGTCAGGTGGAATAGAGGAGTGCATAATCTTTAACCATGAGAGCATCTTGTTCCGGGTGTCATAAGAGACCTTTTACTCTGGGAACACTAGTGAAATAACCTTAGCCTTTCAGACAAGGTGAGGTAGAGGGTTTATATCACAAGACTGTTGTTCTAGTATCTGAAGTAAGACCAGTGATGGGGCAGCCTGGTAGAGGTCCAGGGTTGGGATAGTCCCTTAGAAGATAGCGGACTCTGATTAGTCCAGTGTAAATCACACCATTCTCATCTAATGTCAACAGTGCAGGCCCAAGCTTCTGCACCACCCTTTTCTCTTCAATTATTACCTGGGGTTGAATGCAAATCCCTTCCATTTCCATGACTGCTGGATATTTGAGAGATCATCCGGTGTTCCTTCTGTTTTGGCTTTCAGAGAGAAAAGTAGCTTTACAGCAACTACATAAAGACATAGAGGGCCCTGAACAGCATTGTGTGCACAAGATGCCCTACTTGGTTACGTACTTCCTAGTTACCCAAGGGCATCCAGGACAGTCATGGGCTTACTTTTTGATGGTAAAAATATGTATTCTACAAATTCTATATTTGCAGGCCTGGGCTGTCAGAAGTGCAAACTTTCTTTGAGTCCCCCCTCCTTGGATACAACCTAAGCCAGTTTTTCCTTGTTGAATTGTTCCTCATGTTGATGACCACATCAATCTTGGAGACCAAGAAGAGGGAAGACTAGATAATGTATCTTTGTACAGGGAACATTTCAAGGTCAAATCATGAGCATTCAATGACGGTATGGGAAGTTTGCCATCAGACGTAATCAGTCCAAATGATAACCCTTTATCTTAAACTCTGCTATACCTGATAGTTTATGAAGGGTCTCCCAGTCTTTACTGCTCGCCCTCCCTCCCTCGATACCTGTTTAACTTTCCTAAAGTATTACACAGTGAACGGAGTCCTTGTTTAGTTAGAAATTTGTGTTTTAAATCATGTTGAGGAAATTTCAACAAGGGCCATCACAGAAGCTTGTAATATACAGGAACAATAATAGATTCTTCCTTATGCCTAGCTTTTCTACAACCAGTCAGAGTTATGGCCATCAACCATTCACCATTTCACCACTTTTCCTGCAACATCAGTGTACAATATGTGCTTGTTTGGTGGTTAGAAAGACTTCTGGGCTTGATGGCCTTATGCATCCATGTCGTCCCTAATGGATGGTTATAGATTAAGATTCTTTAGCAATACCTGGCTGTGAATTGGTATCAGACCCACCATCCGCAGTCAAAGGGTTGTCATTCCCAGTAAAGTATTACAGTCCCTTTTTTGATGAGCTGAGACAGCAAACTGTTCGAAAGGCTAGCTGTTCTAATCTGTTTCCTATCTTTTTTTTAAAAGAAAGCCTAGCCATATCATAGAGAATGTTTGCTGTGTAATAAAGTTCCCCTGTAAGTCGCTAGGTGCTGCCAGACAGCCTTTCTCCTTTTACAAACCATAAATCCTTTTGTACAGTACTTGAATCAGAAGATATTATTTGGATAGGGAGTAAAGTAGAGGACTTTATACTATCCATATGGGTGCGTAGTTTCTGGAATCACAGTTCTTCATGGGCTTCACCACTAATGTATAAATAGAGAATATACTGATGTATTTGAGTTAACTATTTGCAAACAAATCAGCCAAATTGCAAACACTTTAAAACAGACTCTGCCCCTTTAAGAACTTTGGAAAACATCAGCATCATATAATGCCCTGCATTAGTCAGTTAAGCATTTTCTTTTTATCTAGTGTGAAATATATATCTTAAAACATTACAACTTTAACATGGCATAGAGGCTCAGCGGGCTCAGCATGCGGAGGTGATGGAGCGACTACGCAGCCTGAATTATGCTTCCTATGCAGAGCGTACGCTGGGAGCGGCAGATAGCGCGGGCTGGTTGTTGGCGCGCATGATCCGGCAGGAAACCACACAGACACCCATACTAAGACTTCGGTCTGCGGAGGGGGTGATACTTAGTACACAACGCGACATACATGGGGCATTTACCAGCCACTACACTAGAGTATACCAGTCGATATGCTGCGCAACACTAGCGGACGTAGACGCATTCCTTACCCCTCTACCCCTGGGCCAGATCACAGATGACCAAAGTGCCGAGTTAGATGAACCGCTCACACTGTCGGAAGTGCCGATGGCCGTCAGCTTATTAGCCACTCGCAAGGCACCGGGGCTGGACGGCTTCCCGGCTGAATATTATAAAGCCTATACACAGACTCTGGCACCGCGCCTACTCGCAATGTACCAAAGTGCCCAGGAGAAAGGCATTCTTCCAGATTCACTTTGAGAGTCCCTGCTGGTGTCCCTGCCCAAGCCGCACAGAGATGCGGAGCTCCTGGGGTCTTATCGCCAGCTAGCCCTACTCAACTCAGATTAGAAGATCCTCGCAAAAATACTTGCGGGTAGGCTGGCCCTCCTGGTACCGCAATTAGCGCATGTGGACCAGAATGGCTTCGTGCCAGCCAGGAACACATCGCTAAACCTGCAGCGATTCTTTCGCGTGGCGCATTATTCGGGGCACGGCTGGCCGCATGCTGGATGCCTAGTGTTAGACCTTGAGAAAGCTTTTGACACCCTGGAGTGGGGGTTTCTGTTTGCTGCGCTGTGTTGCTACGGTTTGGGGGACGCCTTTTTGAATCTTGTCAAGCTGCTCTATACTTGTCCCACGGCCAGAGTCAAGACAGGCCCATAAGTTTCAGGGCGCGGCTCCATTGAACGGGGTTCGAGACAGGCTGCCTGCTCTCCCCCCTGCTATTTGCGCTCGCCATTGAACCATTGGCGGTAGCACTTCGGACCACGCAGGATGAATGGGGAATACCGCTGGGGGACGGTATACATGCTGTCTCCTTATATGCAGACGACATGTTGATCTCTCTTAGGGATGTGGGGCAGGGACATGCAGCGATTGAAGCCAAACTTCTTGAGTTCGCTTCAGTGTCAGGCCTGAAAGTGCATTGGGACAAGTCGTGCTTATATCCTTTCGCAGTAGCTACTCCTGATCCGCACCTAGTTATCAGTGGCAGAAGTGTCAACTGGCAGACCTAGGCGTTTCGGTATCTGGGGATCCTGATCTATAGAGACACACAAGACCTGCTGGTGGGGAACCTGACCCGAGCTGTCACCGATATACGAGTGCAGATGTCTTTTTGGTCTACCTTACCACTGGCAGTCATGGGCAGGATTGCACTACTAAAAATGGTGGTACTGTTGCGCTTTCTCTACCATTTTACAAACTTGCCGTTACACCTTAGACCACTGTTCTTTGAATCTCTGGAATCGGACGTGAGGCGATTAGTATGGCATGGGACACGTAGTAGGGTGTCACTCGCTAAAATGTATCAGCCGACCAACCGGGGTGGACTCTTACTACCTAATTTGGAGCAATATTATTTAGTGTCACAGCTCCAATTGGTGGCGCGTTGGATTGGCGCACGTCAGCTGTCTGACACTGCAACGCAGGAACCTGAGCTCACACAGGCTCAGATAGTAACATTGTTTCACTCGGGCCGGACAGGCAGTGCGCCTCTACAGCTCTTGGTAGGGGTGGCATATTGATGTTACCGGCGCAGTCTTTACAGCACGCGTAGTGTTGCACCATACGTGCCATCACTCCCGATCCTGGGAACCCCCAGACGGCTTAAGGCAATAACCAGTGCAAAGCTCACGCGATGGGATGACGCCAGGGTGCAGACGCTGTCTGACTTGTATAATGATGGGCTGCTCCTCCAGTTTGCAGAACAAGCCGAGAGTTCGGACTTGCCACAGGGCCAATTCCACCTGTATACTGCAATTGTTTGGTCAATTGGCGTGCTGTGGGGCGATATAGCACAGGAACCTGCCACCCACTTAACTGTACAGTATTTGCACGAGCTGGGCACAGGCAGGCATCTAACCAAGTGGTTTGCGGAGTCCCTCCAAACGCACACGGCGCCGCACCTGCTATCCCTCCGAGCCCGATGGGACGCGGACTTGCAGTGGCCCGCCACGGACAGGGATTGGGAAAATATTCTCAAGGGCCCGGTTTGAATACCTCAGAACTTTCGATTCTGGCTCATACAATGTTATATTATTCACAGAGCTTACCGAACACCAGAGCGCATAAATAGATATTTTGATCGCACTGATGCCAGATGTGCGAGATGCAATAAAATTGGAGCAGACCTACTGCATATGCTGTGGTCATGCACCGCCATTCGTACCTACTGGAGAGTGGTCACCAGTTGTTTAGGTCATTGCACAGAGCGGGAACTTGACTGGACGTGGGAGCAATGCATCTTGGGGCTGTATCCCAGATCCAAAAAACACAAGATGACCTCCAGGGACTCATAGTCGCCAAGAAGCTACTCACATGCTGTTGGAATTCTCTGGACCCCCAGGCAGCAGAGGCCAGGTACCAATCACTACTATGCTGGGCGCAGGCAGAAAGCGTGGCTCTTAAGCGGGAAGATGCTAGAGGACTGCGTAAGCAACGTCTACCCGTGGCGTGTGACGCAATACTTTCAGACTTGGGCATGGCTTGGCGTGACTGCCCGCAGTCGCCACGGGTAACGCCCGCACTTGATAGTGGGCATACGAGTGTCGAAGGCTTATAATGTGGGGAGGAAGGGAGGCGATCATGGCCTCGCCTTGCCATCCTACACGGACTCGGGCGTGCATAGTTGGCCTTCCTGCTTAGGTGTGTATACTTAGCTCCCACATTGCAGGGCATATCGTCTGTCTGGTATTCATTATGTATTAAGGGGATTGGGTGACTGAGTAAATAAAAACCACAGACTAAATGATATGTTGGGTCGGTGCATGGGGGGGGGGGGGGGAATTGCAGATATAACACAGGAGACGTGTATGGGCGCGCTAAGTGTTCCGGGTGTAGGTCATTCAGTTTTGGGTTATGTTGTTGACTACATATTAAGTAAGTTAAAACAGTATAATATGATGTTTAGTCGATTATTGGACAAGAACCCTGTACCAGTTGAAATTGGCTGATGTGCAGGTAGTAAATGCGTTATCTATTTCTATAACGCCATGATCTGTCTTGCATTAACAATGTGGACTAAACACAGAAAATATAATAATACACAGTAAACTACAAATTGTTGTATGTATGTATGTATGTATGTAACTGAACGTATAAAGTGCCTGGTTACACTAACCAGTGTGTCCCCGCGCTGAAGTAACAGACCCCAGAGTCTCCCGTGCCATCCTAACACCCCCTTCCCAAAACAAACCCCTCAAACCTATCCCCTAGGGAATAAGTGGGTTTTCAGCTCTTTACGGAAAACCAATTCTGAGGTTTCCAGACGGAGCTTGAGGGGTAATCCATTCCATAGTTGGGCTGCCAGGAGGCGGAATGAGCGCCCTCCCATTCTCGCTCTTCTGACCTTAGGAACCTTCACTAATCGTGCCCCACTAGATCTTAATTCCCGGGTCGGATTGTGGGGGGTTAGCAAATTCAGAAGATAACAAGGTCCTTTCCCCTATGTGATCCGGTGACTGACACACAGGGCTTTGAACTGCACTCGTTCTTTGACTCGCAGCCAGTGTAGCGTCTCCAGCGCTTTCTTAGAGGGAGCTCTCTCAGGCAGCATCAACCCCAGCCGGGCTGCCGCATTCTGAATGCGCTGAAACCTTTGGAGGCACCTTACATTTGCTCCCAAGTAGAGGGCGTTACCATAGTCCAGCCTCGAAGTAAGCCAGGCATGGACTAAGGATTTCCTAGCTGTTGTAGGTAGTAAGTCCAGAGTCTTTCTGAGGCCTCGAAGAATGCCAAAGCAAGTGCCCGCAACACGTCTAGTGTGATACTCGAGTGAAATTTTAGAGTCAATCCAGATCCCCAGGTTCCTAACTTGTTCACTGGGTGAGGGAAGCGGTCCAAGCGTCTGAGGCCACCATGCTGAGGTCCATACTGACGGCGCCTTTCCAACAATCAGCACTTCAGTTTTATCACCGTTCAGTCTGAGGCAATAGCTGGACATTCAGACCGCTAGGTCTTGTAGACAGGAGGTGAAGTTGCTGGCTGCACTCTCGGTTTGGCTGTGCCAAAGCCACAACCAGCTGAGTGTCGTCGGCATATGACACAACTTCCACCCCATATTTATCGGTTATCTCAACCACAGGAGCCACATAAAGGTTGAAAAGGGTCGGGCTGAGGCTGGACCCTTGAGTGGCCGCTTGTTTCAGGCTAATGGATTTAGACCTATAGGGTCCCTGTGCTACTTGGAAACTACGGTCATGGAGAAAAGATTCCAGCCATCCCCATGCCTTGCCCCCCACTCCTCCCCTTCTAAGACACTGCAGCAGAGTGTGATGCGCCACGGTGTCGAATGCGACACTTAAATCAAGTAGAATAAGTGCCGCCATTTGACCCTCAGAGTCTCTGTGGAGAAAAGGATAGCTGGCTCTGTCGAATGGAGTGCGTGGAAGCCAGGTTGCGTGGGATGAAGCAGCTTATGCGTGTCAATATGGGCAGTCAGTTGTTGATTGACCACCTTCTCCGCAATCTTGGCGAAGTAGGGCAGGAGTGAAATAGGGCGCAGGTTATTTAACTGCTCCATACTTACATTCAGCTTTTTTTTCAAAGGGAGCACTACAGCCTCCTTCCAAGTTTTCGGCATTCTGCCTGAACTAAGGAGAGTTCTAGCAGGTGTCTAATAAATGTCTCTAAGGTCTCATTACTCCCTCTTAGGATTTTAGCAGGCGCAGGGTCTTTGGGTGAGCCGGATTTAATGCTAGTCGCTATCTTGCTCATCGTATCCCAAACTGGGACCCTAAACTCTATCAGACAATCTGTCTCGATTGAGCTACTGGGTGTACCCTCTAACCCATGCCCATCCCTGGCTTCCACAGGAAAGGTTGAGTAGATCCTCTCCACCTTATTAGCAAAAAACTCTGCCACCTGATTACTGGATACCACGGATCCTGTCACAGGTGCCTCTAAGCTCGAAAGCGAGGATATTTCTTTATAAACCAAGAACAGCTCCTTAACTGAGCTGTCTGCCTTTTCTATCCTTTCAGTGTAGTAGGATGTTCGTGCTTTCCTAATTAGGGCGTGATACCCCTTAAGGCTGGTTTTATATTCAATTCCATATGTTGGCAAATAGCCTCTTCTCCAGCGTCTCTCAAGGCGCTTGCATGCTGTCTTCGCCTCCTTCAACTCTACGCCAAACCATGGGGCAGATTTCATCTGTCTCTCTGGCCCTTTACTAGACCAGGGTGCCGTGCTGCCAAGAGCCTCCAGGATGCGCCTGTCCAGAGCCTCGCAGGCTGAGTCTATTTCCAGTCCACCCGGCGGTCCTTCACATACCAGGGCCGTGTGGAACTTCTCAGTGGAGAAGCCAGCCCATCTCTCTGTCTCCCCTTAACTCCCACCTTCACCGGTATTTTGTCTGCTGTTCCCATTACCCTGAAGGGGATCAGGAAATGGTCGGACCATATAACAGGTACCGGGGGTTCCATTTCTAGAGTCTACCAGTTACCAAACATTGGGTCCAATAAATGGCCCAACTGATGCGTAGGGAGCTGAGATTTTAACGACATTTGCAGAGTTATAAGCTCTTGTCGCAGCTCCTGGGCCACTGCATTGGAGGTGTCATCCAAATGCAGGTTCAGGTCCCCCTACAAAAGAAGCTTTTCATATCTGATGGCAGGCTGAATTAAACTTTGAATAAGACTTGCTGCAAATTGCATTCCCGGGGGTCTATAAACTAAAAATCCCTTAATAACATAGTTGTTAGAGACCGTAACAGAAAAAAAAGCATTTGCAATGCAATAGGTCTCGCATTATGAAAGTTTGAGCTATTGGTCTTGTAAATGACAATTCTTTTATTTATGTGTTGGTTTTCAAAATAGCTAAATTAATAGCTTTGTCATTTACAATGCCAATAGTTATAACTTTCACAAATGTGACACCTATAGCATTTGTAATGCAACATGTTTTGTATTTACGTGACTTAGATGTATTGATATTACAAATAACAATGGCTTTTTTTTTTTTTTGTTGAAAACCTTTATTGACAATGAAGCTCACAAATACTGGCCTACAACCCCACGGGCTGGCCAGAAACAGAATGGTCAAATAACCAGCATACAAAAAGAAGATCCGCACAGGATATAACATAGGAGCGCCGGCAAAACAAGAAAAACCATCGAGCGTTCAGCAAGAGCAGGATAATAAAGGTTAAGTTTTCTAGCACGGGGAGGGGACCAAAAGAATAACGGGCCGTATATGAGAATACAAGGGAGGGACCGCGGCAAGCCGCCATTTTATAAACACAACGTAAGAAAATGAAGCCATATAATCAAATCGAGCAAGGGACAAAAACAGAATCAGACCAACAAATAGCGACAGTGGCAACAATCAATCGCGCTCACTCACCTCCGCCCCCACCCGAACAAAGAAGACGTGGTCAAAAAGCCCCATCACAAAGACTATACAATACGCACCCCAACGGAAAAAGGGCACCTCCATAAAGGAGGAAGGGAAAGAGGGGAAAAAGACAACAGAAGGAACACCCGCCAGACCATGCATCCTCAGGGGGAAAAACAGGACAATAAAACCGGCATGCGATGTAACAGAAACATAATACCAGGATAGGCAGCAAACCACAATCAGCCACACACCGGAAGAAGGACAGAAAACCCCCGGGGGAGAGATACAAGGTGACAGAGTCCCGAAAAAGTGAATACACAAGAGCCATAGAACAAAAAGGGAAAATAAGGGGGGAAAAAGACCCCCCGACACAAACAGACCCCCCCAACCCACCCCTAAGCCCACCCTGCACCCCTGCAGAAGGCTACGGCCTACCCCCCCGCAGCGTGCCTGTCGCCCTAAGTTGAACCCGAAATTTAGTGGAGCAAGAAAAGTAGGAATTAAAAGACAAAAAAGGGGGGGGGGGAAAGGGAGGGAAGGAAAGAAGGGAGTAAAGACATACAAACATACACACGGGGGAGGGCCAAAGACAGGAGTAAATGCACCCATCCACCCGCCCGGGTTAAGGGTCCAAGTCCTCGGGAAGCCAAAGAGTATCAGGCCAAAGTCCAGGAGCACTAACCAGTTACACAGAACCATATCAGGACACAGAGATCATCCGAACCGTTCACGAACCACCGCATATAGGAGCCAGTTTTCATCAGCCCTGACCCTTTTTATCCAAAGCAGTAAGGGTCCGATCCAACGAGGACCCTGCCAGAAAGAACAGAAGGCAGGCAGCAGGAGAGTCCAACGGCAGTCCAAAAAAGTCACAGGAAGAAAAGCACGGAAGATCCAGGAAATACACAGAATGTAGCAAACGATGCAGGCACAGTTCCAAGGATATAGCCATAAAAGCCGACCCATCCGGGCCAGCACAGGAGACGTCATCGGGCAGTGGTGATTGAGAGGGACCAGGAGAAGCATGAAAGTCCGGCAAAACAAAATCCGGCTCCCGGGCCAAGGGCAAGGGAGGCAGCACAGGAGGAGAAGGCGCCATCAGGTTGCGCGCCTCCGGGGCAGCAGCCGGGGCCGAGTCCGCCAGGAGAGTACCAGCCACACCCCGCGATATCAATGCCTCATCCGGTCGCGGGGGCCCGGGAGGCCCGTAGTGAGGAACCGTCTCGAGAGCCAGGAGTGGCGCGGCCACCGATAGCCGCCAGGAGAGCAGGATGTTCAGGATCCCCTTAAGTGCAGGAAAACATTCACAGTATCCGACACCCGGGCCTTGTGGCGGGCCCCCAGTGCTCGTCTGGGCCCGGCCCAAACAAACGGGGCTGGTCGCCATCTTGAGAGCCCGAACAGGCCGCGCGGCCAACAACCTCCGCCGGGGCGGCAGTAAAGCAGATGAAGTCCCGCCGACAGGCAAAAGAACACCCCGGACAGGAAGGGGGGCCACCAGAAGAAGGAGATTCGCCGGCCCCCCAATGTCGCCAGTCCCGTTCTCCGAGTCCGGGCGGCAAAGAACAAAATGGCCGGACCGGAGAACAAAGGGGGAGGAAGCCGAACACACGAGGAACCCCAATAATGAAGGGCAGCGTCACCATCCAAGGCTGCTGCCACACAGGATTCTCTCAGCCAGGAACCTCCGGCTCACACGAACAGCGGCCCTCCAATCACCTCCAGCGTGTCCCGAAGGGCAAGCCCGCAGGCTGCATCCGGCCCAGGAGCCGGGACGAAGAACCAGGCCAGTCCGCTCTCGAGTCCCGGGAACGGTCGGGGACACTGCACCGGACCCACAGCAGCCAGGACAACCGGAACAAGTGGTAAGTGCCTGCAGTGCGTCGTAGCAGTACCACACAGCAAGGAGGGCTTCCCGGGGCAGGATAAATGCAGGATAAATGTGAAAAACACAGGCAGGCGAACGGAGCCGAGCTAAAGCGCGGCCATCTCGGTCGCGAGCTAGGCTCCTCCCCCCAACAATGGCTTTTAATTTTTTTAAATAATTAATACTTAAATAAAAGTGATTGTAATTTATAATGGAAATAGCTTAAACTTTGTAAATAACTTTTGTGAAGATTATGTTCAGTGTATTTTATTGTGATGAAAATCCAAGAACAGAGGTGAAATATTACCATCTTTTTGTGACATTTGTATTAAAGCGTGAAACATTGAGAGAACATATTTGAACCAGTTGTTGTTAAATGGTTGCACAGATTGATGCTGTGATGGCGCGGATGGTAATGTGGTGGCGCTAAGTGATGCTGGGGTTGCGCTGAGTGATGCTGTGGTGCTGCAGAGCGATGCTGTGGTGCTGCAGAGCGATGCTGTGGTGCTGCAGAGCGATGCTGTGGTGCTGCAGAGCGATGCTGTGGTGGTGCGGAGTGATAATGTGGTGGTGCGGAGTGATAATGTGGTGGTGTGGAGTGATAATGTGGTGGTGCTGTGGTGGGGCTGAGTGGTGCTGAGTGGTGCCGAGTGGCGCTGTGGTGGTGCGGAGTGATAATGTGGTGGTGCTGAGTGGTGCTGGAGTGGCGCTGAGTGATGCTGTGGTGCTGCAGAGTAATGCTGTGGTGCTGCAGAGTGATAATGTGGTGGTGCTGAGTGAGAATGTGGTGGTGCTGAGTGATAATGTGGTGGTGCTGAGTGATAATGTGGTGGTGCTGAGTGATAATGTGGTGGTGCCGAGTGATAATGTGGTGGTGCTGAGTGATAATGTGGTGGTGCTGAGTGATAATGTGGTGGTGCTGAGTGGTGCTGGAGTGGCGCTGAGTGATGCTGTGGTGCTGCAGAGTAATGCTGTGGTGCTGCAGAGTGAGAATGTGGTGGTGCTGAGTGAGAATGTGGTGGTGCTGAGTGAGAATGTGGTGGTGCTGAGTGATAATGTGGTGGTGCTGAGTGATAATGTGGTGGTGCTGAGTGATAATGTGGTGGTGCTGAGTGATAATGTGGTGGTGCTGTGGTGGTGCTGAGTGGTGCTGTGGTGGTGCTGAGTGGTGCTGAGTGGTGCTGTGGTGGCACTGTGGTGGTGCTGAGTGATAATGCGGTAGTGCCGAGTGGTGCTGGAGTGGCGCTGTGGTGGTGCTGAGTGATAATGTGGTGGTGCTGGAGTGGAGCTGAGTGATGCTGTGGTGCTGCAGGGTGATGCTGTGGTGCTGCAGAGTGATGCTGCTGTGGTGCTGCAGAGTGATGATGTGGTGCTGCAGAGTGATGCTGTGATGCTGTGGTGCTGCAGAGTGATGCTGTGGTGCTGCAGAGTGATGCTGTGGTGCTGCAGAGTGATGCTGTGGTGCTGCAGAGTGATGCTGTGGTGCTGCAGAGTGATGCTGTGGTGCTGCAGAGTGTTGCTGTGGTGCTGCAGAGTGGTGCTGTGGTGCTGCAGAGTGGTGCCGTGGTGGTGCTGAGTGATAATGTGGTGGTGCTGTGGTAGTGCTGTGGTGGTGCTGAGTGGTGCTGTGATGGTGCTGAGTGATAATGTGGTGGTGCCGAGTGGTGCTGAGTGATGCTGTGGTGGTGTGTGGTGGTGTGTGGGGGTGCTGCTGTGGGGGTGCTGATTGATAATGTGTAGGTGCTGAGTGATGCTGGGGTAGCGCTGAGTGATGATGTGGTGATGCTGGAGTGGCGCTGAGTGGCGCTGGGGTGGCGCTGGGTGATGCTGGGGTGGCCCTGAGTGATGCTGGGGTGGCCCTGAGCGATGCTGGGGTGGCGCCGAGTGATGCTGGGGTGGCGCCGAGTGTGGTGCTGAGTGATGCTGTGGTGGTGCTGAGTGATGCTGTGGTGGTGCGGAGTGATGCTGTGGTGGTGCTGAGTGGTGCTGAGTGGTGCTGTTTTATTATGTTTTGCTATGCTATGCTTTGTTATTCTATGCTATGTTTTGTTATTCTATGTTTTGTTGTGTTTTGTTAAACTATGCTTTGTTATGCTAGGTTTTGTTTTGTTATGCAATGCTATGTTTGTTATGCCATGCTATGTTTTGTTTTGCTATGCTATGTTTTGCTATCCTGGTGTGTGATTGTGTCTGGTTGTGGTTGTGTGTGTGTGTTTGTGTGTGTGTGTGTGTTTGTGTGTGTGTGTGTGTGTGCATGTGTGGGTGTGTGCGTGTGTGGTTGTGTGCGTGTGTGGTTGTGTGCGTGTGTGGTTGTGTGCGTGTGTGCGTGTGTGGTTGTGTGCGTGTGTGGTTGTGTGCGTGTGTGGTTGTGTGCGTGTGTGGTTGTGTGCGTGTGTGGTTGTGTGCGTGTGGTTGTGTGCGTGTGGTTGTGTGCGTGTGTGGGGTTGTGTGCGTGTGTGGGGTTGTGTGCGTGTGTGGGGTTGTGTGCGTGTGTGGGGTTGTGTGCGTGTGTGGGGTTGTGTGCGTGTGTGGGGTTGTGTGCGTGTGTGGGGTTGTGTGCGTGTGTGGGGTTGTGTGCGTGTGTGGGGTTGTGTGCGTGTGTGGCGTTGTGTGCGCGTGTGGGGTTGTGTGTGTGTGGGGTTGTGTGTGTGTGGGGTTGTGTGTGTGTGGGGTTGTGTGTGTGTGGGGTTGTGTGTGTGTGGGGTTGTGTGTGTGTGGGGTTGTGTGTGTGGGGTTGTGTGTGTGTATGTGTGTGGGGGGTTTTGCGTGTGTGTGTGTGGGGGGGTTTGCGTGTGTGGGGGGTTTTGCATGTGTGTGGGCGGGGTTTGCGTGTGTGTGGGGTTTTGCGTGCGTGGTTGTGTGTTTGTGTGTGTAGGGGGGTTGTGTCTGTGTGAGGGGGCAGTGCGTGAGGGGGCAGTATGTGAGTAGTCTGTCTGAGGGGGCAGTGTCTGAGGGGGCAGTGTCTGAGGGGGCAGTGTCTGAGGGGGCAGTGTCTGAGGGGGCAGTGTGTGAAGGGGCAGTGTGTGTGGGGGCAGTGTGTGTGGGGGCAGTGTCTGAGGGGGCAGTGCGTGGGGGCAGTGTGTGAGGGTGCAGTGTAATGAGAGTGTGTGAGGGTGCGGGGTGTGTGAGGGTACAGTGTGTGTGTGTGGCCTAAACTAGTGTGAGTGCACAATGTGTGAGTGCGCAGTGAGTGGGCAGTGTGTGAGTGGGCAGTGTGTAAGTGGGCAGTGTGTGAGTGGGCAGTGTGTGAGTGGGCAGTGTGTGAGGGGGCACAGTGTGTGAGGGGGCACAGTGTGTGAGGGGGCACAGTGTGTGAGGGGGCACAGTGTGTGAGGGAGCAGTGTGTGAGGGGGCACAGTGTGTGAGGGGGCAGTGTAATGAGAGAGCAATATACTTATATACTGGATATAAAAAACAGGGAACCTAATTAAAATGTAGAAAGCAAAATATATCAACAGACACAGCATTAACTATAAAGTTCCTCACAATTTCTGAAACTCGATTAGCGCCAATGCGTTTTGAGACCGCACCGTTCACGTGAGGTTTGTTGATTCTTAAAAAAGTAAACAGCATTCAAATTTAAATGGCACAGACTGACATTGTCCAAATAAAAACAGGATTACTGCTGAAACGTTTTGGAAACACATTGTTCATGTGAGGTTTGTGTCTTGGTATTTAAGTAACTAGTCACACCTAGGAAACTTGGCAACTATGTTGTTGGATGTTTGCGTGGCAATTCTTGGTGTTTCTTGTAGTTAGGGGTATTATAAGAAACAAACACGCGTCATATCAGAACTGTTATGTTTCGGTCAACAGTATTACACATGTTTAACATACCCTTTACAACCATAGGCCCAAAAGTCCCACCGTGCTCACTGCTGTTGGCCGAAAAACCTGATTCTGCTCAGTCACACATAACTCACTGCATGTGGTGAGCTACACTGTTCTGGTCTTAGAGAAAAACTAAAATCAAGGCTGTGTCAAGATTGTTGGCTCTAAATATGCACAAACAATATGGTGCACATGGGGAGCGGGGGGGGCAGAGAATGTATGCAGAACTCTCGAATTCCCATGCAGTCCAGGTTATTGCTTTGCATTCTGGGACCTGTAGTTTGGTGTATCACATTATAAAATCACAAACTCGGAATCTTGGGAGCTCTGTGGCTGCTGTTTTGTTTTCAAGATAAAGTTGCATGCAAAGTACCCCCTAGGGAGTTAGCGCAATTGTCCAACCACCTACAGCTGTATTTCTGCCTGTCTGCAATCTTGTAGGAATTTTGTTAGGCTGAACTGTTGGTTCCGACAAAGAATACAGCGTTATTTTTTTTATTATTCAATGTATTATTGTTTAAGCGCTCTGGGGGCATGGAAAGGCTCCTTACAGTTCTAAACCGGTTTGGGGTTGCTTCATAATGGCGGGTTACTTTGTGTCTTCTCGTGATTGCTTTAGAATGTATTCAGTTTCAATGGACCCGTTGCAAAGGTGCACATTGTGTGTCATGCACGAACCCAATTAAGAGAATTACGTTTAATGGCTTCTCCGGCCTCGCTGGCTAGAGACTGTCTGCCCCAAATGTCTGCCTGGATGCTGAACAGCTGGCGAGGAATCAGCCCAGACAAAACCAAGGCGCTGCTGAAGGAGGCAGTGAGTAAACAAACAAGCATTGTCAAAGTCAAACGCTCTGACACATCATTGTTATCTGGTGAATCTTACAAAATTAAAGTCACGATCCATACATACTGATTAGTACAAAAAAAATGCATAAATACATAAATAAATTAATACCGCCTTCGGGTAAAGTCCGCGCTAATAAAAATGCATAAATAACTAAATAAATAAGTACCGCAAATCACCGCCGTCACTCTGCCGGCCTGCGACCAGGAAGTCAGGCAGGCCGGCGCGACAACCGGAAGAGCCGCGATTGGAGCCGTGTTTGGAGGGGAGCACCGGAGCAGGCAGGAGCCTACCCTGCGCCCCGGTGCCGAAGGAGGGAAGAAGAGTCCTGCTGCCGGGCCCTGCATCTGAGGAGAGCCGCCGAACGAAGGAAGCCGGTGAGTGGGTTGCTGAGCGGGGCGAGGGGGGAGCATGTGTGCGCGTGCGCGAGTGGCGGGCTGTGTGTGTGCGTGCGTGCGTGTGTGTATGTGTCTTGGAGTGCGTGTGTGTGACTGTGGGGGAGGGGTGTGTGTGTGTGAGCGAGTGTCTGTGTGCCGTGTGCCTGTATGTGTGTGCATGCGCTCGCCTGTGTGTGCGTGCATGCAGAGGGGTGGGGGCTGCCTATATGTAAAGCGCTCTGATACCTGATTCGGTTCGGGGCTGAAAAAAAAAATGGCTGAGAGTTACTCTGCGCATGCGCGGGGCAGACGCGCGCGCTCCCGCGGTGAAAACTGCAAGGGAAACGCTCGTGCCAGATAGGTGTCCACATTCCCAAAAAGCGGCAACAATAGTTGTCGAGACAGACACTCTCAATGCTCACGCATTGAGAGTACGTCTGCTCGACCTAAAAAACCTGCTTCACTCTCTGCAATATCAGCCGGCTCTAAAGTACACTGTATATTATGTTTATAGATTATGGTGATCCCTCCTCCCCTCCCCATGGGTCTGTCTATTCTGCAAATACCATAACCACAAGGAAGTGTCTCTAAAATTCCGGGGTCGACTCCTCATCAAAATATGTCTCTGTAAGGAAGAGTATTCCCACCTGACTATCCACCAGATAGTCATGTATCTCAATTCTGTGCTTCCTAAGCGATCTTCAGTTGATCAGGGCACAGCTAAGTAACTGCCCAGAATCCCTGACCCTCAAATGGGGATTAATTGTAAAGGGACAGTGCCTGCATCTCATGTTCTTCTTCAGCTTCTCTGGGTTCATGCTGTTTGCAGTAGTCCTCTACCCTGGTGCCTAGAGCTGCTAATTCCCATAGAGCAGTGGTTCCCAAACTTTTGACTTCTGAGGACCCCCATTGAGTCACCACTGGAAGCCGGGGACCCCCAAGCAATTTGTATGAGTTAAATTTCAAATATTAAAACAGTAATTTAAAAAAACACGTGAGCACACAAAACAAATACTCAATGTACTAAGGATTTTGGGGTCAGATGTACGACCATTACATTTAGCGCCTCACAATTGGCGACACATTGCGACTGGATAATTGCGAGTCGCTAAATGAAATTTACAACAGTGTGTTTAACATTGTTTGGGATTCCAAATGGGGTCGCAAATTGCGCGGATCATTAACATTAATGAGCCTCTCGCAATTTGCGAGCCCATTGGGAATGCCAGCCCTCCCAACGATGGTGGCCTTCTAGGCTCAGCAGACCACCATGTCTGGGACTGCTTTTAAATAAAGCAGTTTTCTTTTTCAAAATGCAGCTTGTTTTCCATGCATTTAAAAGGAAAGAAAATGAAACGTTTTTGTTTCATTTTTTAAGGGTAGGCAGTGGTCCCTGGGACCACTGCCTGCCCTTAAAAAATAATTTTGCGTCAATTTGCAAAGGGTAAGGGGGTCCCTGGGGACCCTTCCCATTTGCGAATGCATTACCATCTACTTGAAGTAGGTGGTAATTGCAAGTGTTTTGCGTCCGCAATTGCAGTCGCAAAAAATGTGTACATGGTTTTGAGACTCGCTATTTGGAAGGGAATGCCCCTTCCAAATATCAAGTTGCAAAACCTATTTAGCGAGTTGCAGAAAAATTGCGACTCACGAAATAGGCTATGTACATGGCCCAATAGGTTTTTGCATGCTCAAGCGGGTTTGCGAATCCGTTTGCGCATATAAAAACGGGTCGTACATCTGGCCTTTAGTATTTTATATTGAAGGAATAGCCCCTCTGTCACATGTATTTAATTTGTTTTATAGCATCCCTCATACCATTGTAGGATGTCAGAGCACTTTACATCACACATATATAAAGACAATGAATCATACATGTAAATCAGTGTATAGAAAATGTTACATAAGGTAAAGGGGACTACAAGGTGTAGTATTCACATGTCATTCATACTGGTAGGCATTTTTAAATAGTGCTTGGTCTGGAAAAGCACAAACTCAGGATTCAGAACATAACACAGTGGCTAGCACTGATTTTAGCATTAACAATTTATTTCAACCCAAATAAATCTTTTTAGCAGCATCAGGATAATGAATGACTGGGAAAAAACATAAGTTACTAACTAGTATCATGCAGTTTGCAAGCAGCTCTTTGATGACAATTTATAGGTCCCTCTGCTAGATTACGATTGTCACTCTGTGACAAAAGCAGTAACCACAGTCCTATGTACATATAATACTGCTTTTTTAAATGCAGGTTACACTTTCTTTGCAGTAGGCACATTAACCCTCTGTGCTACATTAGTTAAGTCAGAGCTGCCACTGAAAAAAACTCTCATCTCTCTCCAGCAGTTACATAAATCACTGGCATTATCTTGACACTTTTATTGTTGCTCGAAAGTTGCTAATTATACAAGAAACTTTTCTGTGTTTTTAAAACTGCATCCTACGGACCCCCTGGCAATGTGTCACGGACCCCAGTTTGGGAAACACTGCCATAGAGCATATTGTTTTCCTACCACAGAACCTGCAGGGGTTCTGGCCCTCGGGCCCCGGCCGGCCGCGGACGGGCGCAGATGGGCGCAGACGGGCTTGCCTTTGGCGCGCCATCGGTGCGTCTGCTGCGCGGTCTCTGGGGCATGTGAGCTTAACGCCAGAGCTCCCCTGCGACCAGAACGCTAACCGCAGTAGGCGGAAATGCCTGGCTCTCCCTACCCCGCCCTTCGCGCAACGGTACTAGCTATCGCGTCGGACCATGGCGGGAAGGATACCGCACCGAGCTCAGGCCTTCACGTTTAGGGTAAGTCTTCACAGTACCCCCCAATCCTTCCGTGCGTCCCCCGAGTAGTTTCCAGGCTCCTCCACCCCAAGTTTAAAATACGGAAGAAATGCTTTTTAAAATCAGAATAGTAAAAGTAATGGCACTGGGAACCTGTGTGGCCGTACAATGATTCAGGAGGACACTGCCACCGCCCTCCTCCTTCAATAAAAACAAAGTTAAACAAAAACAATTCAAATTTTTAAAACACTGCTTTTGGATAAATCAATAGGTTATATGGAGTTTTATTTGTTTCACTTAACATCATACCCTTTTCATTATTTTTTCTTGGTGAAAGCCACGTTTTCCTTGCTAATCTCGGAAGGTGTATCAATTCCTTTTAGCTATCATGCCCTCACTTGTTAACAAGTGTCCAGTTTGTGGTGGTATGGTGTCTGTCTTTTTGACTCTCGCACCCAAAAAGGACTTTGATATTTTATAGAATTATGTCATACAGGAATCGGACAGTTAAACTGTGCCCCTCAAAGAAAAAGGCAAGATTGGCAGAAGAGTCACTCCACTGCTTCCATGAATGGTCAATTTGAGTTGACCACTGCTTTTGCAATCGACCTGAAGATGATCTTTCTTTCACACATTTCGTGAAGCAGAGCTAAAGCATACATATAATTCTGCTGTAATGGAGTCAAAGTTCAGGGTCCATTCAATGTCCAAAGTAATATCAGCATGAGGGGGGAGTTAGTCCTCATCTCTCTGAATCTCACCCTCTTGAACTACAGCAGGTTCACCTTCTTCATGGAAGTCTTGGAAAAGTAATGTTCGTCCATCTCCGGTCTTAGGTCAACCTTCTGCTAAGGATGCAGTCTCTATTCTGACTGCTCAAGATGACACAGTTACACAGCCATCTTCAGGTCCGATGCCATAACCTCAGGGGCAAACAACCTTGGAAACCAATTGAGGTTCCGGTCCCTCTTTCTTTATCTCAGCCTCTATGTCATGAGAGGTTACACCTTTCTTCCAGAGCTGAAACTACTCTGGCTGCTCTCTTAAAAGGCTCATACATGAAGTGCCCAGAGAAGAGACTCATCGTAAGCATCCGCTGTGTAATTGGTCAAGAGAGTCTCCAAGTCTGAGGATGTTAGAAACACCCAAATATGTTACTCCTTAGCACTCTGAGACTCTGACTCTCCTACTGATTGGGTGCCTTTTGTCCTGCTTCTAGAGATTCCATTTCCTACAGGATCGGTCCTGTTGATGATTTAGTTGCTTTACTTTACCTCTTTAATAGTTCTGCTTTATGTAAAACATTGCCACCCCAGACGTACGTATCTGTCACATTCATGACTTTATGGAATTTCACTTAAAGCGGAAAATAATTCTTTCTGTTTTCCATCTACAACCACACTTTTTCAGATGAAGATACATTACACAAGCTAGACGTTTTGTCATCTCTGAAAATATACCTGGAAATAATACCTTTCAGTGTGTCTTAACCACTAATCAGAACTTAAAGTGTGATTTCCTCGAGTAATAAATAGACAAATTACATTTCTGCAAGCAGTCTAGTATTTTAAATTTGTACATTAGGGAAGTTCAGTTTTTGACATTTCAATAAAGTGTGCTTAACATACATTTGCCGGCAGTGACAGGGGCCACTAAGCATGATTTTTGCAAGCATTATTCTGTTTTAGCCTTGGAAATTCAATCTAGGCAATAGATTTGTTTGATGCCTAGTTGAGAACAGAGCTATTAGATAGGGAAAATTACATTCATGTTTATTCTGGTAATTGTCCTTGTTTGTCCTCCTTCACAACACTCACCCAGCCTCCCCTTGAAGCATACACCGTTCTTCAACCTTTCATAGTTTAAATAAATCAAATTGGAAATGGTTAAGGATAATTCTGGGCGTGCGACAGGGGAGTTCTTTCTAACCCGTTGTTTGTGAGATAGAGCATGAACCAAAAAGTACCAAAATAACTGTGAGAAGGTTTCTCCGTTTTCTGTATTTTCTTAAAGCAAAGGCTACTTCTGTGTACTGTATTAATCGGTTTAAGCATATTCAGTCTCTACTCATGTTTCATACCTCCTTCATTTCCCCTGG
Organism: Lissotriton helveticus; assembly: GCF_964261635.1. Classification (NCBI taxonomy): domain Eukaryota; kingdom Metazoa; phylum Chordata; class Amphibia; order Caudata; family Salamandridae; genus Lissotriton; species Lissotriton helveticus. The sequence goes on along the minus strand of NC_136073.1, from coordinate 463,243,312 downwards.
TCAGTGAATGATTTAAAATTCTTATTTAAAAAAAAAATATTTAAAGGTCCCTCTTTTGCTTCTTTTATGGAATGTAAACAGTACAAAGATACATATCTTTCAGCTGTAATCCTGTTACTGCTGCCGCAGTTTGCACTATATTTACTTAAGTAACATGCTTCTAATCAAACGTTTTACTTTGAAAGGTCATCATGTGGTTGAATCAAAACTTCTTGTTGCCTGAAGATACTGAGATCCAAAGTGTGCCGTTTCAGATCTGCTTCACTTCACTGCGTGGTGCAGGACCGCTGTACATTAAGATGCAACCCAGTGGAGAGGTGAGGCAGCTTCAATTTTAACAATTCCAAACCTGTCACAAACATTAATTGAATTAAATGCCCACTAAGTTCTACGCTGTGTACATTGTAGTTTCTCATTCACTAGAAAGCGACCTAAATGTAGTGCACTGCTTGCGCAAACAGAACTTCTTCTCACCTAGTGCAGGTTACCTTCTCAAAGATTGCACTTGGGTCAGCCACAGAATTGCAGATATGCTTGCCTATTTTAATAAAGATAAAGCCAGATGCTTGCCAAACCCAGAGCTCAAGAAAAAAATAGCACATGCAGCGTCTAGCTGAACAAGTGGAGTACATACATTGATTTTCTCGGGCACAGTTCCACCAACATGGTTTCTACTCTGGTATTTCTATGCTGTGCATTTCAGCAAAATTGTAAGGGGTCATGAAGTGAAGGCCCAAAGAATACAAGCATTTCAGATTAATACCAATGTTCAAAGGCAAAAAGTGCTCATTAACTTTACAGAATTGCAGAAGAGGTTCTGTGGCAATATTTTAAAATACAAGGTTCCTTTTCCTGTCTATTTCTTTTGCTAATCTCTGTGGTCTAGTCCTGCATTCTCAGTGCTAAAAAAACTACCATTTCATGTCAGGCACAGCCTCCTCATACTTCAATCAGTGGATACTCAATAAGTAGCTTCACTGACAGAATAGGGTGGAGACCAAAAGGTTTTGCCAGGCCACCTCTGTTTAGGATGGTGCCAGCCCAGGTGTCTTATCACCCTAGTGAGTACTACTTCTTCTTCAACCCTTGTGTTTCTGTTCTCCCACAAGCTCCTCTCACCAAGTGAAATGAAGGGGGTGCACCTTACAGTCCTTCACTTGTGTTCTCACATTTATACTTCCCACCCATTTTTCTGTAGGGTTTTGAAGAACTGTCACTGAAAGGCATAGCATTGATACTATATAAAATGTGAAAAAGTGGTGAAAACCTAAATGGGAATCTAGACATTGTTTCACTAAATGGATTGTGGAACAGTTCCATTTCTGTCATGTTCAAGAAATCAGCTTACTTATTTTGTGATATTAAATTAGGTGGTTTATAATGTACACAGTATGGACTTAGTGATCACCAGGTGCATGCAGACTGGTATAAATAAGAATGGAGATAATGATGAGGGGGGGGGCACCTGTGTCTGTTGCTGTATTTTGGGTATGGAAGAGTACAACAAACTCAGCTTTGCAGCATCTTTTTGTTTTCTGGTGGTTCATTTTTAAAGAAGTACCAAAAATGGGGCTAAATCTGAGGAAGTTAAGACCTTGTTGCTTCTTTCAGTTGAACATAAAGGGCTGTTGAAGAACTTAATCTGTTACACATCCCTAGTAACACAGTTTCAACAAATCAACTTGTTGGTTATGGTAGTCTATAATTAAAACAAACAACCCCTTAAAATCATTATTTGTTTGATTTTTTTAGATTTCTATCAATACTGATGACATTGATCTGGCTGGTGACATCATTCAATCACTGTCATCCTTTTTGGCAATTGAAGAACTTCAAGTAGAAGCAGACTTTCCTAAATACTTTGAAGAATTGAAGAAAGTTCTGCTACAGGTCAGTTCTGTGTCTCCTAAGAGATTTAAAATGTGAGCATTTATTTCCTATTTTTCTTTCTGAATAGTTGATGTTGTTTTTTCTATATGAAAACTTGCAAAATCATAAGCGTTAACAATATGACGTGTGTATCCATGGCCTAAGGTAGAAGTAGTCCCTAGAGGGTAGAAATAGTTAAAATGTGAACTCCACCCTAAAAGTGTTCTAATCAGCAAGGGGAAAGAAAAGAATGTAGGAACAAAACATAGACGCAATTAGTCTACACAGTAATCTAACTTTTGAAGCAGAGGGGTTTTCAGAGGCCCTGGTCAAGATGGCTGAAAAACAATCATACTAGAGAAAAGAAGCAGATCCAGGGAGGAGGTTGTCAGTCCTTAAAAACCAGAAGAGTAGTTGAGGCACATTGCTAGGTGACCCCTGTAACGCCATTGGTGTTCTTTGATACCCGACCCTTACCCGCTCTATCCCCTTCTTCCTGATGGTGATTATCCTGCTAGGTGGACAAGGATGGAAGTTGGCATTGGGGAAGAGCAATTGAAGGAGTTCTAGAACCAGTGACCAATTAACAATGGATGATGTGGCAATCGTGAACAGCTTCCTTAGAGCATCAACTGTGGAGCGGATTGCTTGGAGCCTGAGTGTGAGGAATATCGGAGTGTAGAAGGAGACTGCCATCTTATAAGGTGGCAGAGAGGAAGGACTTGAGTTGCAGTGCACAGCCACCTGGAATGATTTGGAAGATAGCGGGAGGCATGGAGGGGAGCAAATACTGAAAGGTTAGCCCCATGGAAGGTAAAGGCTTAAATATTGTGAAATCAAATCTTTATTTATTTTCTGCTGCTAAGAATTATAAATACGCAAGGATTACAAATAAACAAAGTAACATGGAACCACTACTTATTAGGCAAGGGGGTAACAGAGGCCTTCACTAGAAGTAGATTGCCTCCTTAGGAATAGAAGCCAGGAGTAGACAATGGGAAGGGGGGGAAATACTATAAGCTGTTACCAGAGTTGTTGTTTTCTTTAACTTTTTTTTAATTAACAATTTTTAAGAGAGAACATTGAATAAGCAAGCCACCATCAGTACATTGTCCTATAGAGGGAGCTACATGTATTGCTTTACTACATGATGCCAGGCATCCACAAAAGACAACTTACAAAAAAATAAGAAGAAATAAACTCCTTCCACCTATTCCCAAATTAACCCCCTCCCCAGAATCCCAAACCTGGGAGGAGAATCCAACAAAAGATCCACAGACTCAAGCTAACCATAGATAGTTGTTTGCTTGTCACTTCAGCCAGAGAAAATCACAGCTGAGTTGTACTTTAAGGGAGCAGCTCAGCTCACCCAAAGATGCGCTAAGCCCTCCAGCGGGGAAGCATCCTAGCGTTCGAAAGGTCCCTGCACATCCATCTATAGAGGGGCTTCCATTTGACCTCAAAGCGGAAGTGTGTTCCATTTATTTTTCTAGTTAGCTGTTCCATTGCCAGTCGTGACCACAGTCTCTGGAACCACCCCCAAGAGCAGCACATCTGGAGTACAAAGCAGTGGAAAACCCAGCAATTATTTGAACATAGTTGTCACCTTTCTCCAGAACGGTCAGATTACGGGACATTGATATCAGATGTAAATTGCCTCTCCAATGACCCGGAGACCCTGCAACATGCAGGGTTCACACTAGTGTATATCCTGTGTAAACGCAGAGGCATTATGCAAGCCATACCAAACTTTTTAATGAATCTCCCTCCCTTGGATAAAAGTGGAAGATGAGTGTATGTCCCTCCTAATCCTTTCCATTGTTTATTAGTGATAGGTTCTCCCTAAAGGTGCCCCAGAACTGATTGTGTTTCCTTGGAAATGGTACCTCTCATGCCTATCATTTTAGGAAAAATTGTTTCAAATTGAGTCTTCTCTCATGTGGCCGCTTGATGTACCAGTGGATTCAAAACCCAATGACGCAGCTGGGCATAATGCAATCACTCTTTTTTCAGAAAGGTGGAACTCAGCCTTGCATTGTAGAAATGTCTTGGGGATTGTGGATGAAAGCGCTAAAAATTTCGGAAATTATCCACCAACCTACCCCTCTCCAGTGTCAGTAGGAGTGATCATTCAACCCTGGTGTGAAATTCTCATTGGAATGTACTTGTGTATGGGGCGAAGGATAGTTCGCCAGCTGTTTGGCAGTAACTGAGGAGTCCCATACTGTTAACGTTTTGCTTACTGGGCTGGTCAAATATGCATTAGAAGGCCTTTCCTTTTTTTCTAACCACAATAAATCCCACAGGGGGCATTGGACTATTGCATGATCCATCTGCTTCCAATTGTTTCAGAGTTCAGCATGGACCGTTCCACTGCGATCTACATATGTGTTGCTTCATAATAATGGGTAATGTTGGGCATAGCTAATCCTCCCTCATCCCTAGGCTGCACCGGTATATTCCTAGGCACCATGGATGAATTACCCCTTCATATAAGCTCCAACAGGCGTAGTTCGATTTGATTTAGATACTGGACATCTAACCGCCTGAGCCTGAAACAAAGGAGACATGGGTTTACATTCATTTTAACAGTTTTGATATTGACCGTTAAGGTGATAAAGACACATTTCCACGTCTCTAAATCCCATTTTATCTGAGCCAATAATGGGGGAGGGTAATTACCCTCAGATTGCTCTCTGATAGAACTAGTAATTTAAGCACCTAAGTATCTGATTAATTTTAGTACACAGAGTGATAGGAGTGGGCTGGTTAGTTCATTCCCCTCCTCTCACGAGTCCGGTTCAGGACCTCAGATTTGTCAATGCTGATTTTGTAGCCTGACATCAACACGGAAGTCGGAAGATGGGCTACTACAGCCAGGAGGGAGGATTGTGGGCCCCCCAAAGTGAGCAACACACCATCCGCTTGTAAGGAAATCTTGTACTCGTGAGCTCCACGGTTCAATGAAGAGGACAAAAAGGTGGTGTGAAAGTTGGCAGTCCTTCCTGGTGCTCTGTTAGGTGTGAACATGTGGGAAGTGAGGCCTTTCAGTGCCACCGTAGCTATAGGATGGGCATAGTTAGAGAAGACCATCCCCAAGAAATGTGGGCCCAATCCCATTCTCTGGAGCACAAGGCACAGATAACACCAATCCACCAGGTAAAAAGCTTTTTCTAAGTCGAGGTACAGCAATACTGCTAGGATCTTTTCAAGCAAAGCTTTTTTGACTACATGGATTGTGGTCCCGATGTTGTTGTGTGCCTGATGATCCTGCACAAAACCGCTCTGATCTGGATGGATCAGTGTGGGAAGAACAACATTCAGACAGGTGGTCAAAATTCTAGTGTATAGCTTCAATGTTCAATAAAGTTGTCCGGCAATATGAAGTTCACAAATGAGGTTTCCATCTAAGGTGTCATGGATCCTTGGCTGTCACCGAAATTAAACAGAGGCAAGCTTGGGGGGCAGTTTAGAGGCAAATGTTCTGTAAAAGTGTGTGGTATAGCCTTCAGACCAGGGGTCTTGTTTTGCTTTAATGACTTAATGGTCTGCAATACTATTTCCACCTAAATTGATTGTTCTGGTTCCTCCCCCTACCGTGTTGTTAATTTAGAGCTCTTGACTTTTAGCTCCAAAATCTGCTCTCATGTCTGCGAGGCCCATTTCAAAGTCCTGACAAAGTTTGTCTTCGAGTTCCATGTTAAAGATGCTTACAAGTAGGTCCTCTTTGATCAGGGTCATGTTCTTGGGAGAGTGCTGAGGTGTGCAGACAGTGTCATTGCGCCAGTTTAGCATTTTTGGCTGGGGCTTATTCAAGTATGAAAGAATGCCGCCATGTCTGTTTTTTCTTGGGGGGGCATAGGTAATGATGTTCCAGTTCTCCTAGATTCTCAAAAGGGCCCCTGCTTCAAGCATTAGCTGCAAATGTCCCCCCTGTTGTGTATCGGACAGGGGGCTCATCATCTCGGAGTGCCAGTTGTGTGGTTTTTCACTGTCTTGTCCCACACCGTTGGTCGCTGCCCCATGGGCTGGGCCTTCAATGTCCCCACTTTCTTGCTTTGCAATTGTAGTATCTACAGAGGGGCTCTGGCTCTACATTTATAGTGATCCTCTGGACTAGACTGCCACTCTCTCTAACTCAGTGGCATAGGCCCTAGGCACCACTGCCTGGCCACCCAGAGTAACACTTAGTCTCCGTCCGACTGAGAAAACCACCAGCAGGCCAGGGCATCATTCTCACGTTTGGCTCCCCACGTTGCTTACTTTGCGGCACCCAGGTCAGGAGCCGCCTGCAGGGATGCGCCTTCTGTAAAACGTGTTGCAGGTCGGGTGGATGGGTGACTCCATCAGGTGAATGGCCTTATTCCTGGGCATTGCTACTCCAGTGGGGGACCTCACATTACCGGAGCCATTGTCCCAGGCCTTACCAGTGCCTCCAGTGTCCCAGGGTAGCGCCAGCGGCTCTCATACAACCCACGGGACTCCCGTGCCCCCGTGCAGGGCCCCGGGACACTCAAACACCCAGCAGCAGCACAGTTTGCCACTCTGCCACCAGGGTCTCCAGGTTCAGGATGTGCCCAGAATGTACTTTAGGCTGAAGGAACCCCAGCACAGGGTTGGCCACCTGCAGTCTCAGTTGTCCAAAGGCCTTGTCCGCAACGCAGCTCAGGATGGGAGAATCACCAGGCAGGCTGGCAGAGTCAGGAGCTCCAGGAGAGAGCACCCGACTACTCCGCCATATTGGCCACACCCTTGCTTTTTTCTTTGAAGGGAGTACTTTTTTAAAATTGATCCATGATTTTCCAACGCACAATAGGCAATCCATACATTGAATCTTATAATCAATTCGAGAACATTATGATTATTGTATTATTAGTCAACATAAAGAAACTTATTGAAAGACGAAGCAAGACGAGAAGGATATTGAAGGAAATCACAATTAATCTATGTTAACAAGGGATTATTAGAGCGGAGCAGCAGTAGTAAGTTGACTTGAGGCCTTATTTACACCCTAGCGGAAGGTCCGCCAGTGGGGCACCGGTCACCCTGGTGAAGGACTGTCTTCTGTATTTAGAGATTCCCATCTGTCTGGCGAGAAGCTCTATGCTGTGAAGGCAGCTGCTGCAACTGCAAATCCCTTAACTATATTGAGTATTTGCCCTACGTACCAATTGCCTTATTTAAAGCACCCACTTAGGAGAATCAAACTCTAAAAGTGCAAGTTTATTTTCTCTGAACAAAAAGTTAATGGGCCCGACTTGAAGGGATTTTTCCCCCCTCATCGTGGGGACCATTTATAATTTTCCCTGCCAAGTTCTGCTAGGATTCACTTGGGGAATAGGGTCAGGGAAAATCGGATCACTGGGTCATGGGTTACCATCAGCGAAGCCAGGGCAGGGGCCTGTTGATAGTCAATGATTCCCTGACTAAATAGAGCAGGGGTACTGCAAGTTTGGCAGAGTGGGGGACTGCTGGTTTATGCTGTCCATTCCACAAAGGTAAACCCTAAGTAAGGCCCTTAACCTATTAATGACAAATAAAGTGGAATCAATCTGTCCGTTTACTTCTTGAGCAAAAATGTCTGCACATGCTTTAGGATCATAGTTGTTTGTATGACTGTTGGGGTGTTAAAAGATACAAGAAGAGTAGCGCTTATGAACGAGCAACGTAGGTTGGATAGGTTTAGAGTTCTGCCAAGCTCTGTACGATTAAGACCACTCGGAAGTAAATAGACCATAACCATTTTAAATGCGATATCAAATTGGTTTGGTTACCAGGTGTATGAGGTTGATGTCATCCCCCTATAATGAAGGATGAGGTCTGGAAAACAATTCAAACTACTAAAATAAACAACCATGCTGTCCAAATGGAGCCAGTGGTCACTTTTATAGGAAGATTGCTCCTTCGCTTTTAAAAGCCATTACTTCACTCATTTATATGGGGAACGAAATGGGTGCTTGTGAGATTCATAAAGGTGGTTATGGGTACGGTTCTTCTGAAGCTAAGTAAGCATCCCATGTTGTTCTTCTCCTACTGATTAATTGCCCTTGTGAATATTAAGTTTACTTAAATGTGCTTGCAAGTCATTTAGAGTTCATTGTAAAGGCAAGCCTGGGGGAAGAAGGGCTTTCTAGGCCCCACAGAGTACGCAGCCTCCCTTGTTAATCAGCTGCAACTTAGTAGGTGAGGTGGATAAAACCTCCCAGGACCTTGCGAAATCCCCTGCGGGCTTGTGAAGAACTTCCAGGAGTCTTCCTGGTGGTGTAGCTAACGCAGGGAAAGAAAGAACACACTCCTCCTGGGCTGCCTGAAATTTAAAATGGCGCCTGCCCAGGGGGCAGGCTGGTAAGGAGCAGGCTTTGGTGGATCAGCCAGGGCTGTCGTGTAGAGGGATGAGCACCATTTTAGGAGTTTAAGTTTAAGAGCCTGAATGTGGTTGGCTGCCCAGAAATATTAATTACCGCCACCAGGCTCAACAGGGAGAGTTTTGGTTTGACTTCCGCCCTGCATGGTCATGTCCCCGAAGGATGAAAAAGAACAACAGAAAAGGAAATATGAGATGAGTTTTTTTTTTACACCTAAACCACATTGAGGACAGATTTGGAGGGGAGAAAGTGATTGTGTAGCAGATCAAGAGTCCCTCATTTTAATTGCACTAAAGGATCTCCAGAACATAACATCAAACACAGTGAGGAAGGTTGCTTTAATGGATCTTGCATTGAAAAAAGGACTGACAAAGACTGAGCACAAACTAGAAGGACTAATGGCGATAGTTACCCTGGTTCAGTATTCCATGTTGGATCTGAAATTGGCACAGAAGGACCGAGAGGCTGTAAGGATTGTGTGGTCCCAACACTGATACTCGTGGATATTCAGTTGGAATACCGAGTGGACAATATGAGGGATGCAGATAACTTGCTGCTACTAGAAGGTACGATGCAGACAGGTCCCTTGGATATTTGAAGAAGACCTTTATTAGCAAAGAGATTCTACAGAGTGAGTCCTCTTCCGGAGTGATTGGTGATGTAGGAGTTAATCGGGGTCTAAATGGACACTGATTGTGGAGTTCAGCAGCCTGATGGGAGTACAAGTGGATATTGTATGAGGCTAAAAGGCGGAGAGATGCAGCTTTATTGGGGAACAGGTTCTGATTTCTCTCAACTAGTCAGGCCATTCAGTGTAGATGGAGTCCATTACAGTCAAGGAAAGAACTACTCCAGATGAAAATAACAAATACCTTGTGGCATCCAGAAAACATGATGGTCTAGTATAATGAATCTGTCCACGTCATCTCTAAAGTTGAAACCACTGAATTGAACTTGAGTAAGATGTTGTGTGATACTAAGGTTCCCCTCTCTTCACCCAGGTGGGAGGTGGCATGTATTTGTGGCTCTGTTTCGTGTTTATCTAATTCCTGATTTGCAGCGTGTGGTAGCGCCAGGTGTGATGTGTGATCAGGAGTACCGAATATCGGATGTGGTCAGTTCTCCAATTCAACATATTCAACATTATAACAAATACGGCAGTGGAATCTGCCGCAGTAACGTCTAAACAAGACTCCATCGGGACAAGAGGTCAAATAGGACAAAACCAGGAGAAAAAGGACAGGGTCTCAGGTACCACGGAGTGATCGCTGAGCGGGGTGGAAAGGAAAAATGGGGGGGACAGGTCGTGTCATTAGGTGTACAGTGTCGTGAGGTGGGTCAGTGTGCAGCCATGGAGGTGAGTGTCCGGGTCCGTGATCAGTGTGGCAGGAGTACGTTGTAATCGTCGCTTAATGGGACAGGGGGAGGTTGATCCATCACCAACCAGGAGGAGCCGTGGTGTTAACTCTTGGGGCTCGTATGTGTCAGGGGGACAGCACAGCCTAGCTGTATGGCAGTGTCCCATCTCATAGGCATGTGTCTCTTCTAGTGCACTATCTCCTAAGTGAGCCCTTGAGCCAAGCTCGCCTGTTGGAAGGATCTCAGGGTATCATCCCAAAGTTGCGCGATTGGAAACTTCCTTAAGCCTGCAGTTTCTTCTCGGTCTAGTGTGATGCTTTCAGCCCTCGCCCAGTTAGTAAAGGAAGTACACCAATATTTAGTGAGCGGAGGTTCGCCCTTCCAATGTTTGGTGAGCATGCGTTTGGCAGTGATGAGCCCTAGGTCCCAGAATCGGGCCGGCACTTTATTCAGTTTAGTCCTTTTATACAACCCCAGGATGCATGCTTCCCATGTATGGGGTAGGCCTGCGCCAGCGCTTTGCGTTAACAGGGTCGTCACCTCATTCCAATATGTAGCAAGAGTGGGGCAATTCCAGAGCATGTGTAAAATGTCCGCGCCAACCAGGGTGCATCGGGGGCAGCTAGCGGTGGTAGTCGTGAAATACCTGTTAATTTTATCTGGTGACAGATATGCCTGGTGTAGGATATAAAACTGTATTATTTTGAAGCGTGAATTACATGGGATGTTTACAGGGCCGGCCAATACCATGGTCCACTCCTTGTCAGTCCATCCCCTCCCTCGGGTAGCCGCCCATTTATCCCGCAATGGCTGTGTGGATCTTTGCGTGTGCACGAGAAGGGCCTGTGCTAGCCAGTGTATAATATGGGAGCCGTTACCCATTACATGTAGGTACTGCATGAGCTGATGCATTAGTAAATCCTCCTGTATGTCACCCCAGGATTCCGTGTATGTGCGCAATATCGATGCGTGGAGGAGAAATTGTCCGGCTGGTAAGCCTGCGTTTCCTGTTAGGTCTCGAAAAGGAAGCAGCGCTCCATCTGCATAAAGATCTCCCATTGTTTCCACACCAGCCGCCGTCCAGTTCTCTAACATGGTCGGCGTCACCATTCCACCCCGCCTAGGGGTGCCTAGCAGGGGGAGCGCGGGTGCATAAGGCTTCACCTCATGCGTCAATTTCAGGCTACGTAGGAAGCACTTGCACTTGCGAGCCACCGCTACATGTAACGGTAGCGTGCGGGGGCCTTTGGTTAGGGGGTGAAACAATGTGCAGAGTTGTGCGTGTGTCCATACAGTGGCGTCAGTGGCGGTGTCGTCTAGATTCCTCCCACCCATCCAGCATGACACCCACTGCAGCTGCGCCGCTAGATAGTATAATTCTAAATTGGGGACTGCCAATCCTCCAGCCTCAGTGGGCGTGTAGAGTTTTGTCAGTGCAACACGGGGTCTTCCAGCGTTCCAAATGAGATTCCGGATCATGGTGTCCAGGTCTCGGAACACTCGGGCAGGGACGTATAATGGAATATTGACGAAGTGGTATAACAGCCTTGGCAATACTATCATCTTGGATAGCGCAATCCGGCTAGGCACATTCAGCGGCAGTGTCCTCCAGAAGGCCATCTGTGCACGCAGCGAAGAGATTGCACGCATCAGGTTTCCATCCATTACGTCAGACGGATCTCGGTAGATGTGCATCCCGAGATATTTGAACGTAGTGGGATACCAGGCGAGCCTCTCACCACTAATGTGGACGTCGCACTCCTGTGTGTCAGGGCTGAAGGAGTATACGCCAGACTTGGCCCAGTTGACTCTTAGTCCCGACACATCCCCAAAAGTCTGGAATATGTCTGATAGTATGTGTGGCACACATGTGAGGTCTCGCACGTATAGGAGCAGGTCATCTGCATAAAGCGAGACCACGTGTAGGCCGTCTGCCTATGGGATCCCCCAGTCCACTCCCCGCGCTCGCAAGAAAGCCGCGAGGGGTTCTATGGCCAAGGAAAAAAGGAGTGGCGACAGGGGGCAGCCCTGCCTAGTTCCCCTCCGCACGGCCACTGCATCCGAAAGCAGTTTGCCCATTCGTACTCGGACAGTAGGTCTCTGATATAGCAGTCCAACCATGTCGACGTATGCGTCTCCCAGGTTGAACTTCTCCAGCACTGCCTTGAGGTAGGGCCACTCCACAGAGTCAGACTTTCTCAAGGTCTAACACCAGGCACCCTGATCTCGGCCAGTGAAGCGCGGCACTTTCCTGCACCCTGAAGAGGCGGCGAATATTGTAAGAGGTGCTGCGTGCGGGCACGAAGCCATTCTGGTCATGATGGACAAGGGTGGAGACCACGGTAGCCAGGCGCTGAGCTAAAATAGAAGTAAAGATTTTGTAATCCGTATTTAACAGAGCGAGTGATCTGTAAGAGCCCATATTTGTGTCATCCCTGCCAGGTTTTAGGAGCGAGACAAGAGTGGCCTCATTGAGTGTGGTGGGGAGTGCAGAGTCGTCGATTGCAGCAGTATATACTTTAAGCAACTCAGGAATTAGGATTTCTGAGCATGTTTTAAAATATTCGGCCGGTAGCCCATCCGGGCCAGGCGATTTGCAATTAGAGAGAGCAAAAATGGCATCGCGCAGGTCCTCCAACGTAAGCGGCACCTCTAGGTCTCCCTGCTGCGCAGCTGCAAGGAGTGGCAGCTGTACGCCTGAGAGATAGTCCACTATAGCTTCAGCAGGAGCTCTCAGTTGAGACCGATACAAGGCTCGGTAGTGTCGTACAAAAGCTTGGTGTATTTTACCCTGTGTGTATACTACCCCCTCCTCAGCAGTGTGGATGGCAGACACAGGCGCCGTACGGTCTTCCTGTCTAACAAGCCAGGCCAGTAACTTTCCAGGTTTATCACTAAGATGGTGCGTGCGCGCCGAATGAGCAGTGTAGTTAAGGTGACAGAGCCGTTCCAGCAGTCGTGTATGTTCCTCGCGAGCTGCAAGTAGCGGGCCGTTGGCCCCTGCCATCGCCTCCTGCTCTCGTCGGAGCAGGTCAGCCTCCACACGCTGCAAATCTCTTTCCAACCGTTTCTGCATGTCCCTGTGTGCCCAGTCAGTGCCCCCTAATCACGACCTTGAAGGCGTCCGATTCGATCTGTGGGGAGGACGCAGTGCCAGAGTTGTCCGCAAAATATTGCGCTACGCATGCTTGCAGGGAATCTCGGAAAGGGGCGTCTAGTAAGAGAGCGGGCTGTAATCGCCAAATAGGAATGGGCGGGTGTGGGCGCTCTCATGTTATGTCCAGTGTATGTGGATTGTGGTCCGAATACGTGCGGCCCATGTACTGTGTGTCTGTGATGAGGAGTAGAAGTTCAGAAGACACCATATATCTGTCCAGGCGCACATGTAAAGCGTGCGCTCCTGAGTAGTAGGAGTATACCCTAGAAGCAGGGTTGCGAGCGCGCCAAGCGTCTTGCAGGGCCCACTGTGTTGCCCAATGGATGAGCGCCTTCATAGCACCGCAAGTCAATGCGCCGGGCCTGGGTGGAGTGGAGCGATCCAGTGTCGCGTCTAGTATGCAATTGTAATCGCCTCCGAGTATCCAGGGGACTCCATGCCAGGGCGCTAGTTTCTCCGATAGGTGTGTTAAAAAGCCCCCCTGGTCTGTATTGGGAGAGTACAAGGAAGTCAGAACCACGGGTTGCCCGTCTAGCCGGCCATGTACAATCACAAATCTACCCTCCGGGTCAATGTAAGAGTATGTGATTGCAAAGGGAGTGCCCGGTCTCACCCATAGCAGCGCCCCACGGGCATATGAGGAGTATTCCGTGGCGTACAATTGTCCCCTCCATCTACGGCGTAGTGTTAGCACTTCCACCTTGTTTAAGTGCGTCTCCTGCAAGAGTGCGATTTGAACCCGGTGGCGTTTGAGGTAGGAGAATATTTGATATCGGCGTGACGGCGTGTGCATGCCCCTAATGTTCCAAGTGCAAATTTTAATCGCGTCATGGTAACTATTCAGGCATTCCCCCTCCCTTCTCACAATAACAACTGACCCTGGACCCTTTGCACATCCCCGCCACCTACACCCAAAGTCACCTCCACTGTCACGAGTATCATAACCTGGAAAAACAAGAAGAGGACAGAGAGGAAAGAACAAAGTTAGCCAGAAGAGGGCAAACCATCGGTGAATACCAAAAGGGCAGTAGCCAAACATGCCACCGTCCAAACTCTCAAGCGAGAGAAGTAACCTTTCAAGTCTATGGGGTGGTGTGTGCTGGGCACAGTCTCAGCAGTACAGCAACTTGGACAAATAAGGGAGTCATCATCCTTCCTTGGGCCTCACAGTATAGGCATCGTGGAGCCAAAGTATGTTGGGTTAACTCGGCTTGACCTGCTGCTCAGAAGTCTCGGCCCGGCCAGCCGTTTAGGAATTGGTTAAGGCAGGCCACATATCCCAGGCCATGTGTGCAGCTAGTCGCCAATAGGCAAAGGTCAATGGATAGAGGAGGTGCAAGGAGCCCCTCCCACTACAGCACTGTGTCAGTGTCCAATTGGCTAGGGTAGTACTCACTGTGCCCCGTTTCCGCCGTCTCTCCAGAAGGCGAGGATGCCGCCCCAGATGCCGCCGAGCCCCAGAGGCGCAGCATTATCCGTCCAGGCCGCAGCCAAGACAGCGTCGGGTTGGTGGGCCCCGTTAGAACTCCGCAAGTGGCATCAGTTGAGCAGGTCTGCTGTCTGTGGTGTGACATCTGGTGGATCTGTGGAAAGTTGAGAATCCGATATCCCATAGATGGCTTCATCATCACTCGGGAACGTCCGTGGACTGGCGTCCGGCGCGGCGCCTGATGTTGGGGAGCTGCTAATTTCGGTGACTTTGTGGAGTGCATCTTGCTGCTCCTGGATAACCTGCTCCGCGGGTGGGGAGTGGTGTGCCGCGCCCTCCGGGTATTGAGTCAGAGGAGCTCTGTTCCTACGGCGTCGCCGCGGTCCGCGTGCTCGCGGTCATATCTTGCAACTCATAAAAGGTTGTTGACTTAGTGTAGTGTTTCTTTCTGAAAAATTATTCTAGAAAATATAAGGTTGGGAGAAAGTAAAGGGAATTGGGAGAAAATGAAGCAAAGCCTACTGGCAAATTACAAATAGCCCCCTGTTAGATTACTGGTCAGCGGTCAATATATAGAAGAATGTTCCTTATAATGAAGATCAATATAATGATGTCCTCTGTTACTCACTGCACTGCTTATGAAGCCTAACAGCAACATACGCAAAAAATACTCTCTTAAATGGAGTGGCATTTACCGGAGAAGCATAAAATCTGCCTATTTCCATATGATGTAATGTTTTCGCTAGAACATCATAAAATCTCAATACCTGCCCTACGGAAGGAACTCGAGCACTTCTCAGAATTATCAGTATTCAAAGTAAATGTAAAAAAGTTATATATTTCAAACAATACCTTGACATAGGAAGTAACTTGTGGGTCAGAGCTGTTGTGTGTGGGTGATGAACCTAGTATTTACGTTAACTAAGGACCTGCAATAATAAAATAGAATTAATTATATTGAGCTCTCCGGTGAGCTGAAAATGTATATGAATAACTGGAGCGGTTATACATATCAACTTCTGTACTTCCGCCAGACATCCCGACCATGCTCCTAGAACAGACTTAATAAAGCTTCAGAAGCAACATTTTCAGTTTCATTTGGAGTACGAAGGCGCCGAGAGTGGTGAGGAAACTCAGTTTTACCTAGCAAGGAGAGCTAACAATCGCCAACATCTTGAAATATTTTCAAAGTACGCAGCTAAGATTTCTTGAGTGGATGCAACAAGCTGGTGAGGGGCCATAAATCCAAATAGATTATGCACTGGACAGACAGCTGTTCTGTCAGCAGTTATGGATTTCAAAAGAGACCGGCCTGGAGCCCTAGATCAGAATTCAGTGACTAATAGCATGACAAACACATGGCAGGATATTGCTCTAAAGGTAACTTTCCAACCCTTTAACCTCAATTCACATTAATGAATTGGTTGATTCTTTTTTCCGGTATGAAGGTTGGAGTTTGCTGGATGTTAGTTCCACAATTATCAATAAAATGGTTAAACAAAAAGAGCTGGCCTAATTAGCAAGAATAGGAATAGTCATCCAGGGAAAACTTTGCTCCAGTTGATGCTTTAATGTAAGTTTCTGGCATTCCACAACACGCTTACTGGTGAGTTATTTCTTTTCAACTAGAATAAGGCTTTTGTTAAACAGAGGTAGACAGTTATGATTTTGGGAACTAAAGCTATTAGGTGAATCAAAAACATTCAATGGACTAAAAGTCTGTTAGCCAATCAGGATTTTATCCTTAAATAATAACTCAACATCCACATCTGATCCAGAGTTAAACCAATTCTAGTTAGCAACCTTTTTAGAAACCAATGAAGCATTGTTTTGTTAAGGCAGTCATTTCACCTCATTACTCTTCCTAAATTCTAGTGAAATTTTCTAGGACTCATTGTTTCATATTCATTTATGTGTTGATATCGTACCTGCTGTTACAAAAATAAATCTTCAAAATTGTTCTCCCTCTTGGGCAATAACTGTTATTAGAGTCTTACCTGACCTGAATGTCTGTAACAATTTATTAACATTTTTTGGAAGGTGGATGAATACCATTCTGTGCACCAGAAATTGACAGCTGACATGGCAGACCACTCCAACCTGATCCGCAGCATGCTGGTCCAAGCTGAGGATGCACGGCTTATGAGAGACATGTGAGCCTTTTTATCTATATAAGATATATGCATAGAAGGTACATTCTGATACCAGGGTTTTTAAAATCTAACCGCCTCAAAAAGGAAATTCAGGGGTTTATGGTTTGTAAAATAAGCCAGGCATGTTTGGTTATCCGAGAAGGTATACTGCATAAATTGCAAAAGGGAGCAGCTAAAGATTGTTCATAGTAGGGTGAGTTGTTGATCATCGCAAAGAATGTGTGATTAATTACCTCCTCACTAAACCATGGCCATTTAAGTGTAAACAGCAGTGAAAGATCAAAGGACTGTGTAGTTGGAAAGAAAGTCAGGAATTTCAATGAGCAGCAATGGTTTCAGTAAGGCAAGATTACATTCTCTTCTACTCCATTCTTTTATGTATACATCTGTGTAGGCTCCCAGTTTCGTAGTGCCTGATCAAAAGGTTAGTGCCATTTATCAGTAGCATTCAAAAGCTTTGGACATAACATGTTTTAAAGGAAATCACCATCTGCTCATCGTTTAGGCCTCGCTTAGAGACAGCTTTGACTCTATTTATTGTTGAAGACATATTCTCTTCAATACAGTATACTTAAAGTGGTTTTTGGGTCAGCCTGTTGCTTGGATTGCTTTCATGTCAGTCTCTTTTTCTTGGTTCTCATTTGATGACTTTTTTTCCTCTACTTGTTTGTCCCTCCGCTGGAAAATAACTATAACCTCCTTTTTGATTGGATAACTTGTATCCTTCCCTAGCTCACGAGGGACCTACTTTCTTCATTTAGTTTCAGCACTCCATGAGAGTGCAGATGTTTACTCTCTCTCTTTATGTCTCCCCGGTGTGTTTCTTTCCTTATATCTATAGCAGTGTTTCTCCTACCCCAGTTCTTGGGATTTGCAGCCCTTGTGCTCCTCTGTTGCCCCATCTCCGTCCTGCTTTTTTATTTAATATTTTTACCCCAGATCTTAATATTAGCATTTTTGTGTCAGCATGTAGTTGAAACAATGAGATTAAATTAACCAAAAATAAACCGTCAACCTGTTACACTAGATTGAGTGCTCTACAAACAATATCAGTCTTGAATAAATATTTGCAAGCTTAATGAAGTATCTAGTTAAACTTGTCACATCTCACATTTAGTATTACGGTTTCAAATCTGTTTGTTCATTTGCCATACCTCAGTATACAGACCCTCTTGGTATTCTATGCATTTGCCCTATATTTTCAGGTGTTTGTTAGTACTGTCTCTGGCGTCATATGTACAGTATACTGCGTTGCCAACTCCTGCCTTTCATTTAGAAACACTTGAGGTTCCTCGGTGTCTACAATTTTGGGCAATATCTCTGTTCCACAGTGTATGCCCTAATCTGAGAAAATGTTTTTCCTTTCATATCATTTTTTTAATATATTTTTATTTCCAAACACAAAAATCAGGCCAAAAATCCCAAGGTGCAAGCCCGCACTTAATTTGACTGATACAGTTCCATGAATACTTATGACCACATCACAAGCAATGAAGAGTCATCTATACCACAGTCAGTGAAAGACAGACCAACACCACAACGTCCCAACGGAAAGATAAAATATTAAAGGGAATATATGACATTGGTAGGTACTAGAGAACAGTAGAGCTGAAAGAGACTGTTAGTTATAGAATCCCTACCTTAGAATTACCCCCAGGAGTCAGACTGGATCCGGAGAATATTTCTCAGCAGTACCCCTGCGCGTTAGTAGGTTGTGTTTGTCAACGCCACGTCAGTCGTCGGCGTTGTATTTGCCTGGATGATGTAGCGGTGTCTATTTAGATGCCATCCCTGCGCGCTATCAGTTCTTCCTTTTTCCGTGCCAGCCTAGAGCAAATCCAGAGAGAGCTACCCCTTTAGTCACTTTTTGACTGTACTTTTTTTTACTTTTGTCAACTTCTTTTTTGAAACTTCGACTCCTGGTGCATGAGGGATGTCCCATTGTCGTACCGGCTTCAAGCCCTGTGAGGCCTGTCACAAAATGATGTCTGTGACTGACCCACACCTCTTGTGCCTCTGGTGCCTGGAGCGCGACCATGACCCGAAGTTGTGCTCCGACTGTCGGGCCATGAATCCTAGGTGTTTGTGGGAGCGGTCCTGAAAGCTTTTAGAGGCCCGGCAGTCGGCTCTGTGTCGTTCCCGGTCCCGCTTGAGAGGAAGGTCACGAGACGGTCACTAAGACCCCACACCTCGTCCGCACTCCAAGTCATCCAACTCTTCGGGTAAGTTGAAGCGCAAGAAGAAGGCGAAGAAGCACCGTTGCTCTTCGTCTTCTCCCCGTCGGTCAGCTGACGTGACGCGGGACCCGGAGCGTCATCGCTAAAAGGTTCCGTCTTCGGTGCCTCCTTCTGGTACGACTCCGCGCGTCCCTCCCTTTCCGGGAGCCGGAGCATCCCCTGCCGAGCTTTGTGCATTTTACGAAGCTTTCCACTCCATCTTTGGTCAGCCCGACTCTGCCGGTGTGCCTTCGGGCCCCGTGGAGACGGTCGGGGGTTCTGGGCCTTCGAAGCCGGCGGCTCCGGTCCTGGCGCTGGAAACCCCCCGAGGATCAGGATCCGGATCTACGCCAGTCGACCTTACTCAACCTTTCCTGGTGCCGATCCCAGAGACGACGCCAATGGCGCCAGCCATGTCCCTGGTACCAGCTGTGCCCCGGCCGATGCCGTCCCCATCCTCAGCACTGAAATGGACCCAGAGCCGGATCGGCATCGGCCAACATATTCCCTATCGCTCAGAAGGTGGTGATTGGGATTGGGAGGAGTCTTCTGACCCTTTAGCAGACCAGTTAGAAGAGCTGGACTGGAAAGAGAGCACCTAGGTGACGCCAGTGGTCTGGACACCTCTCCTGACCTTGGCATGCTTTCCTCCCTACTGTGGCTATTGAGGAGGGAGCGTCTTATGCTGTGGTGGTGAGAAAGGGTGTTGTATAGTGTTTTAGGACCCTAGTGTAATTTTCCCGTTTCATGCCCTTATATAGGTATAAAATACCGTATCCTTATATAAGCATAGAAATCATAACCATATTAAGACATAGCTTAAGTAGTCCTAATACGGCTTGGCTACTTCCACTAGCTCCGAAAATCTACAACGATTTCTTGGAAAAACCCGCCTTCAGCAGTCAGGGACTTCCCCCTGCATGAATATTGATTTATCCAAGAACTCATGGAGTTTTCAAAGAAATAAGTCTTTGATGACGTTATTATGTCCAACTTTACGTCAAACTCGGCACCTTCAAGGTATAAATATGCCCACACTTGCCCAAACAGACACACGCTGGTTTGGAGCAGTTCGACTATCTACTTGCCCGACGCGCCCTGCTGCAGCAAGTGCCGAAGGAAGCCGACCCTCCAGCTGACGCACTGAGAGACGCTGTCCTTTCTCCAGCCGAGAAATCCAGCTCCAGTGTTTCCAAGCTACCCTTGTAGGTTGTTGGGAAATCGAGTCCTGAGAGAGAGATACCAGACCTCCTACATTCTAAACCAAGGTACGGAGCAGATTAGACCCTTAGAGAATTCTCGGATTAGATTCTTGGCAAAGAATACTGAAACTAAGCTACACCTCACTTACTTCTTCCCTTGTACTAGACCTAGGTTAGGTACACCGAGGTAGGCGTATTTTACTAGTTGAGTACTTTTAGTTTTATTTATTAATGTATGTATTCTATGTATTTTATGGCTTAGAAACCATATCATGCTTTTACAGTATTATTTTATAATACTCTTCGTACTGTACGCATTGTACTTTGCAACCAGTATTACGATTGTAGCAGTTCATTTCCTCTGCATGAGAAAGAAGACTGTTCAATAAATACGTTTTATTGAAAACGCCCGTCTCTCTATTTCTCTGCACCTCTGGTGAAACGAAGCATGCATGATTGACTGAGTGAAATAACTATCTATTGTTTCCGCGACTCTAGAGATACATTTCTTATTCTTGGGAAACAGAGTTGTCATGTTTATGCGGTTATCAGAAACGAATCCCTTCTTGTGTATTCGAGAAAGTTTCTAGTGATCTCTGAGCTAGCTGGCACTCACAATTAAGTCTAGTATATTCGGTAGAGACCTAGTCGACTTCAGTCCTACGTCTACACTACAGGATACACTATTCCAATGCGCAGAGCCTATTGGGAATATAGGAACTACACTACAAAGGCAGCTGAGGCCCTGGGCCTGGAGCTTCCCTTTCGGTAGCAGTCAAGACTAATCTCTTGACGGAGGTGCTTTAACCGGCAGCAACCTCATCTGAGCCCCTTTTGCCGTTCAACAAAGCCCTCACTGATGTCCTTCTGGGCACCTGGTCCAAGCCCAGCACAGGGGCACCTGTGAAACGGACGATCGCCCACCGCCCGGCTCAGGACGACCCAGTTTTCAACATCCAACACCCTAGAATAGATCCCTCTTCTAGGTGGACGTTTCAACACAGATTGAATTGAATAGAACCCTTTGAATGGCTGGGCTTGGCACGCAGAATAACAGACCACCTGACATTTTGACTATGGCCACCATTTCAAGCAGAAGGAGAAAATCATGACAGCAGCTCTGAACTTTTCCGTTTAGAGATACCGAAACCTCTGGTAAAACTACAAAATCGAAAGTCTTTCTAAGCAGGACTTGATTTCTTTCATGTAAAAAAAATTGCATTAAATATAATTTGGGACGGGGGGCGTGGCTACCGGCCAAGCATGGCGGCAGCATAGTGTGAGAGCTCCTGAAGGCACTGCGGCCTAATTCTTAATCCGGCACATTTATCCGCTGCATCACCCACCCGAAGCGGCAGCATTCGGGTCCGGGCCTGGAGCGGAATCACCGGGTCGATTTCTGGCGAAAATCGAAGACCGGAACCCTCCAAACCACACACGGGCGCACTGGGGCCTGTGACCAGGACAGAAGCAGCGACCTCGAGTGAGCCGCCGGCCCCAGCGGAAGTGAGACCGGGCCGGCCTGACAGAGGAGGCACTTCCCGGCACACCGCCTGGAGCACAAAAACACCCACATCGGCAACCGGAACGGCGAGGACACCCACAGAGATACTACCGAAAGCTGTGTTGCCAAAATTCAGCTGCCGGCACCTGCTGAGCGACAGCGTAACGAGAGTCAGCAGACTCGGAGGTGGGGGACGGACGGAGCGGCCGGCGGAGAGCTGCGACACGGTGAGCTCCCCCAGGGGGTGAACGATTGGCCCTAAACGTCCTTATCTGACGCCCGGCAGCCGCAACAAGAGAAGCAGACCCCATTTGCTCCCCGGGCCGGTGCGGCTGAGGAGACCGAAGCGGGTGCCCCCGGGGGACAGAAGGAAAAATCATCAACGCGCTTGTTGAGGTGGGGAAAACCGGCAGCGCCTGACTACACAAGACAAGGGTGGCGATCCTAACCCGCTACAACTATCACAGCCCCCAAAGTCGAGGCGAGTGTTACCTGGGCGGGACCTCAACCAGACAAGTAATGGCCCCACCATAAGGGACACATCGGGGGTATTGTGAGCGCCCGATAACTATTCTGCCTAGCAACGCCGCAACCGACCTGACCCTGCCTGAGAGACCTAACATAAGGGTCACTAAATCTGTCCGGTCTGTGACACAACCGGTGGCGGACAGCGGACTAGTGCACTGGACACTAACAGAAGGGGGTCGGAACACCGCGATCATCACGGCCGTTGCAGCGGCCTTACAGACGGCGACAGCGCCGGGATACACACTTACTGGCCAGGAGTGTCCCAAACGAAGAGCGGTGCAGGGACAATGAGTGAATGAGCAGGACCCCCACCTACACTAGCGAAATATCGGAGTGCACGCCAGCCCGCTACCCACTGACCTGCACGCCGGGGAAAGAGTCAAACAGACAGCGCAGGTCACGGCGCAAAGAGAGACGGCCCCAGACTCCGCAAGTCTCCACGCCATGGCGGGCAAAGGAACCAGGAGTGGATCCACACAAGCTAAGCTAGATAAGTTTGCGTACAGCCAACTCGGACAATCGCATAACAATGGGCGCAACTCCACGGGCGCTACCCCAGAAACGGACGGGAACAAAAGAATAACGCTAGAGGACATCATGAGAACCCTCACAGAGGTCAAAACGACGGTAGGCTCCATCTCCTCTGAAGTCACGCTGTTGCGTGCGGATTTCCAAAAGATGACTGAAAGGGTATCCCAAGTGGAGGTGGTCACGAAATCTCTTATGGAAGACACGTCAGAACTACAAATAGCCATGGAACGCATGGAGAAAGTCACCAAGATCCTACAGGATAAGCTGGACGACCAAGAAGGGCGTTCTCGAAGGAACAATGTACGCATCCTTGGGCTTCCAGAATCGGAAGGGAAGGGGGCTATGGACCTCTACGTCGAAGATCTCATAACGACCAAACTGCAACCCAAAGGACTATCCCACTTCTTTTCGGTGGAAAGAGCACACAGGGTTCCGGGCGGGACACCTAAGCCAGGAGCGGCGCCGCGACCAGTGCTGGCCAGACTCTTCAACTTTAGAGACAGGGATGCAATCCTACAAGCAGCGAGGACCTCCCCACCGGTTAAAATTCAGAACGCAACCTTGTCCTTCTTCCCGGACTACACGGCGGAGGTGGCCAGGCGCCGTAAATCCTTCACGGAGGTGAAAAAAGCACTACGAGACAGAGAATTGCCGTACTCCATGCTATTTCCCGCCAAGTTACGGATAGTGGCCGATGGGAAGACGTGGTTCTTTGACACACCAGAAGCAGCACAGGACTGGCTGGAGGGTTGGTGGCAAGTGGGGCAACGTCACCGTCCGCACAAGGATCGGACTACTCACCGTAACGGCACGCAAACGGACAGCCAGGCCGACCGCCCGACTCATCAGGAAGGCACGGCAGCAACGGAATCCGACTCTGCACAAGACCTGCTAGACTCTGGGCGACCGGCGCCGGTCTAAAAACAAGCTATATATAGAAAGACCTGGGTGTGCCGTGATGGACCTTGGACCTGGTGCGGCTGAGTAAGGTGGGCGCAGTTAGTTGCTGAAGGGGACTCACCAACCCCACAAGCAAGTATGATAGTTGGGGAAGGACTAAAGCACTCTGCAATGTTGGGGACGCGGGCGGGGTTTAGTCCGTGGAGCAGGGGAGCAGGGAGGGGGGAGGGGAGTTCAGTTTTATTGTTCACGTTTCTATTCATGGTCATCACTCACTTCACACGTAATACTACCACTCTAGATATCGGCATACTCCTATGCCTAGTCAAGGAAGGCAACAGCTGCACAGCACCTACCGACACATTACTCATGTCACGATCCCGACGACTCCATGGCCAACCCATCTCGAGCTACACCCACTGAGGTTACCCCGGTAACGGTAGGGGTGCCCCCTTTGCGCATGCTAACATGGAACGTCAGAGGCCTAGGGGACAAGATAAAAAGAGGCCTGGTCATGCAAGCCATCAAACGCCAGAGCCCGGATGTGGTTCTGCTCCAAGAAACACACCTCACAGGGACGGCATGCAAAGCGCTTGACAGGCGCGGATACACTATGGCGACGCATGCTGACTTCACTTCTGGGTCCAGGGGGACAGGGATACTACAAAAAAAGACATCGCCCTTTATAATTACACATCGCGCGACGGATGACCAGGGACGCTTCGCCGCGATACATGGCCAGTGGGAAGGCAGGCCGCTTAATGTGGTATCAGTCTACATCCCCCCGGCACTTCACTCCATAGCACTACCGGCATTGGGTAAATTCCTTATAGACCTCCCTGAAGGTGACACAATCATTGGGGGTGACCTCAATGCAATAGTGGACCCTGCACTGGACGCCTTTCCCTTCAGAACCAGCTCAAGAAGGACTGCACCACTCCCTGACTTTCTTGAAGCATTGGGTATTGTGGATGTATGGCGACATCTACACCCAGCAGCGACTCAATACACTTTTTACTCCGCCGTGCACGACAGCCTATCTCGCATAGACTATTTTTTGTTCCTGGGGGTGGGTATGGGATCTGTAGACAGTATTGACCTCCTACCCAGAGGTATATCTGACCACTCCCCGATAATTCTCACTCTTACCACTAGAGAACGGAAATGCGCAAGGATCTACCCAGTTTACCCCAACTATTTAAAAATCCCTAAAATATGGAAGAAACTGAAACTAGCGACAACACACTATTTTGCTGAAAACACTGGGACGGTGGCTTCACCATCAATCCTCTGGGAAGCTTACAAGACCGTCCTTAGGGGGACTGCAATAGCGGCCATTACAGGACACAAACGAGACTCCCAGAAGGAACTTACAGAAATAGAATTAGCACTCCACAACGCAAACACTGCACATATGCTAGACCCCTCCCCAGCTACGACACACACGCTGCAGCTACGACAACAACAGTACCAGGCCCACCTCAAAACGACAGTGCGGGGCTACATCGCCAACACAACACATAGAATTTATGATGTGGGCGACAAAGCAGGGAAAATGCTGGCATGGCTGGATAGGGAGGCACAAGAGGTATTCAGAGACTGTATACTGCAGACGGCCGAGAACTAACGCACCCGGAAGACATTGTGCACACTTTAGCAAATCATTTTCAGAACATATACACCCCCGGACCACATCGTCACAGCACACATGGCGACACTCTCACTGGCAGACGTTGCCATTCCCAGCATATCACCAGAGACTATGCAAGACTTAGAGGCAGATCCATCAGAGGATGAAATTCAACTAGCGATACAGTCGCTGCAATCGGGCAAAGCATTGGGTCCTAATGGACTGCCGGTGGAATGGTATAAATCAATGGCATCGGAACTCAGTAGACCCCTACTGAACATGTATATGGAGAGTAGGGAGAAGGCAGAATTACCGCTGGATCAGCGCACGGCCACAATCTTAGCTATACCGAAGCCGGGTAAACCCCCAACCGAATACACCTCATATCGCCCGATATCATTACTAAATGTGGAAGCCAAGGTGCTGGCTAAACTTCTGGCCAACCGTCTGATGCCACACCTGGGCACCCTGATCCACCCCGACCAATCAGGCTTTATGCCCCACCGAAGTACGGCGCTGAATCTCCGGAGGGTTCATGGAGTACTGGCTCGTTCACACCTCCTCCCAGAGCAGGCCGTAATTCTCTCCCTTGACGCAAAAATGGCTTTTGACCTGGTTGAATGGGAATACCTCTTCGAGGTGCTTGCACGTATGGGCTTTGGGCCGAAATATATAGCCTGGATACGACTACTCTACACAAAACCGGTGGCACAGGTAGTGGCTAATGGCCACATCTCGCCGGTGTTCCCGTTGGGCAGAGGGACCAGACAGGGATGCCCATTGTCACCCTTACTCTTTGTGTTAGTACTTGAACCCTTAGCGATCTTGATCAGGACAATGCCCTTATTCAAAGGCATCCAATGGGAAGAGGGCTGGGAAGACAAAATTTCCCTATATGCTGATGACATGCTCATATACATGGTAGACCCTGATGACGGAATCCCAGCCCTGTTGGAAATATACAACACACATGGGCAATCATCGGGCTATACCCTGAACTGGTCCAAATCGGTGATATATACATTAAAAGGTCCGGCACCGAGATTGCGAGAAGACTGCCCCCTGGCGGCGCCGACGACCTCCTTCAAATACCTAGGCATTGTCATCGCACATTCTGAAGCAGATTTCTTCGCTAACAACCTCCAACCACCTCTGGAACGCTTACACGCAGACGTTAAGCACTGGGCGACCTTGCCCCTCACCCTCCTGGGAAGGGCAGCCTTATATAAGATGATGGCGCTTCCCAGGTTTCTATACATATTAGAAAACACCCCATATCCTGTCCCACCACGGTACTTCAAACAAATTGCTGCGTTAGTCTCCAACCTACTCTGGAACAATGGCCCAGCACGTATAGCATATGACAAGTTAGTGAAGAGTTGGTATGAGGGAGGGATTGCGCTTCCCAATATTCAGCTTTATTACTGGGCAGCCCAACTCAAAATAATTAACCAATGGCTACACACCCCGAGAGACGACCCAGCCTACAGGGCAGACTGGTCACAGCTAGGGACGAACTGCATGCTCTCGACACTATATAATGAAACGCAACTCAAACATCTGCGCGGCCCGACACAACACACGGTGGCCCTCTGGCATATAGCACAGGCAAAACTGGTCTGGAAAGGAAGAATCACCAAAATGACACCATTATGGGACACGAAATCACTGGGAAACCTTAGAGGGTGTGCAGGATTTACACAGTGGGACTCTATAGGTATTTCCACGGTGGGGGACCTCTGGGACAAAGACACGGTAATACCGTTCCCACAACTCCAGCAGCAGTATGACCTCGGACCCACGGAAACATTTAGGTACATACAAATTAGGCACGCACTGCTCCAAGCTATCCCAACGGGCACTGCTCTGCTGGAATCCTCACCACTTGAGGACAGGCTATTGACAGACTTCATGCAACAGAGCGCGACTTCACTCACATACAAAAAACTGATCAACAACTTAGAGGACCCCACGCTGAAACTTAAAGACAGGTGGGAAGAGGACATAGGTGTAATGGACGAATCGGAATGGAACGAAGCTTTGGCCTCCCCGAAAGAAGTAGGCATTTCGGCAAAGTTCAGACTGGTGCAATTAAAAATTTTGCACCGCATCTATTACACCAGGACGCTACTCCACAAAATCCATAGAGCGCCCCATCCCTTCTGCTTGAGAGGCTGCGGGGAGGAGGGAACACTATTTCATACACTATGGGACTGCCCACACATACAGGAATTCTGGAGGCAAATCATGCGCACAATCTCCCAGGCGCTCAAGATTTCCATTTTACCAGAACCTCATAAGTGCCTTTTGAATATCTGGGACCCAAATGACCTAGATAGGTATGGGATAATTTGGACTACGCTAGCCATAACAGTGGCTAAGCGGGATATCGCACAGGAATGGGGGGCTCCGGATTTGCCCACTGCGAGCAGATGGACTAGAAACATGGATGTCCTGATGGTCACGGAGAGAACTGTATATGTCCTTCGAGCTTCCCCCCGCAAATGGAATAAGGTGTGGTCAGCGTGGAATGTTTATAGGGGTGAGATATGTGAGCCCTTACCAGAGGGAGACGATCTGGACTCGGAGGGGGAGGAGGAGTAGCGAATGGAGTTGGGGATGTCCGCTTACTCGTGCTACACGCAGCAACGTATTGCATTAACTTACCTATGAGAAGACAATGGGGCGGGGGGACCTGATGTTGGGAGAGGTAGTGGGAAACGTACATAAAAGTGATGACCTGAGTTTGGGGGGAGGGAGGGGGGAATGTCTCTTAGAGTTTTACGAGAGACGCCCATGTTGGGCAACATTTAACGGGGAAACACTGGTATATTTTATTAACTTAGGTGAGAAACTACGGTAGAGCATGCATAGAATTTATAAGAGAAGAAACGAGCCATAAATGCAGGTTAGAAAATATCATATAAGATTCCAGGACTACACCGTACATATATGAAAATGCCAGCTTGAATGTATCGTACTAACTGTATACTATGCCTTCATATTAATAAAGTTTTTAAAAAAATATATATATAATTTGGGACATCCATTCTGCCTCATCTTGAAATGGAGACTCCAAACCTTCCAAACAAAATCGCTTTTGGAAACTAAAGCAATCCTTAATTTGTGAAAACACCGCCAGGATGCCGTCAGTGGATCCAAATCAAGAAAGTAAGTCACCAAGCGGGCAGAAGTTCAGAAAAATGAGGGATAGTATCCAGAAAGAAGGGAGGAACGACAACGAACATAGCCATAAAAAGACAGACAGTTCTTGACCAGTTTTTTAAAAAGAAGCTGGGGAATGAGGGAGGGGCCTTTCCCAAGGGCATCTCTAGATTGCCTAGTTGCCCAACCGCACCCCCCCCCCCCCCCACACACACTACCATCCCTGGCCACCAAAGTGGGAACATCATAGTTACCATTGGGGGGAGCTGTCGTAGAGGTAAGAGTTATTTTCCATGGTAAGTTACAGGTTTAGTTATGTTTCAGTTGCTGGGGGAGCAGGGAGAAGAGGTATGATTCACAATTCCATCTTCCTTTGCTACTTTCAGTAGGGTAGATCGACTAACTGCACATCACACGGCACACCCAGTGAATCAACTAACTGCAGTGGGTGCTCAAAAGTCATTCAGGAGAGTGGGAGCAGAAACTGCCAAATGAATCTCTTTCAACGTAAGGGGGCTGGACATACCCAGTGCAGCCACAATTCTGAGGGCACTGAAATGTATGGGGTGAGGGGTTTTTTGCTTCCTCCAGAAGATGTACCTTTTGGTGCATCACACATGGAAGCTATGAATCCACACCTTCCCTGCTCAGCACTGTACAACAGCCAAGCCCAAGACTAAAGGAGCAAAGACTCTAATCGCTACACATGTAGCCTTATCCATACACCATTCTCAAGCAACCAAAGGAGGGCAGGTGGGTCCGTTTTAATGTAGCCTATCCCGGCAGCCAGACTCCCTCACCTTTGTATATGCCCTGAACCTGGGACAGGATGGTTTCTTACACCACAAGGTGCAGAGTCTCATGAGTGCTGCCAAGGGACCCTTCATTTTAGGATGCTACTGGAATTTGGAGCTCGACAAACGGAGACAAAGTGGAGCAAATTTGTGGTTCAACAACAGTGCTGACAACCATAACATGTGTATTTGTAAAGAGCACATTCATCCGGAGGCATCTTGGAGCTGAATAACGGATGTTTATTGTTACCCAACTCAATGGTACAAAAGAGGGTGAATGATCTGGGCAAAGCAGATGTGTGGATAGTGAACCATCCTGAGCAGGAAGAGTACACCCATTACTCAGCAGGCCATAAAATGTTAGCTAGACTGGATATGATGTTAATGGGTCATTCATCATGCTCCTGAGTGGCTGACCTTAAAAACGTGATCTTGATGCTCTCTGACCATCCTCCGGTTGTAGCTACCTTTCTTTGGAAAAGGACCCAGAAGTAACACAATCTAGCTGGCTACTTCATAAAACCCTCCTCAGGGAGCTGGTACTTAGAGCAGCCGTCCAATCACATATAAAAGTGTGTCAGGAAATGACACAAGTGTGTCAGGAAATGACACAGGAAAATGTAGGCTTGAAGTGCTTTATTTGTTTCATGTGTGACTGTAGATACACATGCTGTGCACACTCATGCCATACAGTGTTGGGCTTGGATGTTTACAACTTTTTTAAAAAGTCGTCTTTTGAGTCACAAGATCCAGTGACTCCTTCTTTTTGAGGCAGTGCGCATGGCCATCCGCCCCATCTTCAGATTGTTAATAGCTCGCTGTTGACGCCCATATTGACACCTAATCGAACCGGAGAAGCTGACTCAGTCGTCGATTATCCATTCTTTGTCGAAGCCAGGATATCTGTAACCAGTCACCAGAAAACCGACTCAATGAGCACTTGGCACCTTCCATAGGGACCAGAGAATGTTCAGAGACGTGTGATGGAATGGACCTCATTTCGAAGGTGCCCGCAGTGCAATGCAAAGTACCTGCACAACGACCAACATGTAAAGTATGGCCATCTTGTTGGGCTTTCTAGCCACGCCCCCCCCCCAATTAGCCGAACCTTGCTTAGGGTTTTTTATTTCTATAAGGACACATCTGCATTCTCTGGATATTGTTGCACCCTCTCCACCTTAGCAATGTCAATGAATGTTCGCAAATCACAAAG
Organism: Lissotriton helveticus; assembly: GCF_964261635.1. Classification (NCBI taxonomy): domain Eukaryota; kingdom Metazoa; phylum Chordata; class Amphibia; order Caudata; family Salamandridae; genus Lissotriton; species Lissotriton helveticus. The sequence goes on along the minus strand of NC_136073.1, from coordinate 463,213,297 downwards.
ACCCCACTCATAGACTTTGCATGGTGTTACTGGCCATCCAGGTTCTTAAACCTTTTGTTCCTGCAGTACCCTTCCTTTGTGAAGGCACAGGAAGAAAGCTTGAAAAGATGCTCTCTTTGTTTGGCTGGGTTTGTTTCACCTGACACCAGGACTTGATATGCCCTGGCTTCCCACCATTACCCCCAGTTTTAGAAAACCGGCTTACTAGAACTAGAACCATTAGGTTATATTGGTCTAGATAATTGGTGAAACTCTGATGTATCAGCACAGAGAAATACTTGACCATAAGCAGATCTCTGGAAATTGCTGCTCGCATGACGGCTATGAAGATGCATATGATTCCAGAGATAGTCCTCTCTGCCATGACTGAATGAAAAGGAAACTTCACTATCAGGTGTGGAGACCAACAAGCCCCGGGCAAGAATCTTAACCTTGTAGACTGAAGCTAATGTTGGGATTTGTCAGAAGAAAGGGTGCTGCTCTGGACCAATGAGCAAAATAAATAATTGATGGACGGAATGCTGGACAATGCAAACATCACCCCCAGTCTCAAGGATCTGGGTTTAATCCATCATTCTTTTGCTCAAAACACCACCCGTTTGGACCCAGCCATATGCAAATCAGTCTTGACCCTGTTGCTTGTGGGAATAGTCCAGCCTGGACTGGAAACAAGCATCCTGGGACCGGTTTCAGGGCATCACCCTTCATCAGCCAGGCTAGCTTGAATCCTGTGGTGTAGTGAGCAAGGGACCAAGGTCTGGGTATTCCCTTCGCACTTAGGGCGACATATGCAAAAGAAATAATTGATGGACGTAATGCTGGACAATTCAAACATTCACCCCCAGTCACAAGGATCTAGGTTTAATCCATCATTATTTTGCTCACCACACCACCCCAGTTTGGACCCAGCCATATGCAAATCAGTCTTGACCCTGTTCCTTGTGGGGACAGTCCAGTCCGAACTGCCAAGCCAGGTCCACACTGGACCGGAAACAAGCATCCTAGGACCGGTTTCAGGGCATCACCCTTCATCGGTCAGGCTAGCTTGAATCCAGTTGTGTAATGAGCATGGGACACAGGTCTGGGTATACCCTTCGCACTTAGGGAGACATATGCAAAAGAAATAATTGATGGACGGAATGCTGGACAATGCAAACATTCACTCCCAGTCACAATGATCTGTGTTTAATCCATCATTCTTTTGCTCACCACATCACCCCAATGAGGACCTTGCAGTCCATCTAGCCAGAATCAAACTAAATACAAGTTAAAGACCAACCGCAAACATTCCTAGACAGCAATTGTAGGAGGCTGACTGTCCTTGTTGGGGAATCCTGCGAACCATCTGTGTAGCCATAACTGGAGGATATTGTGATTTATAGGCAAAGGTAGACTCTATCACAGTTACCACTAGTTAGACCCACAAACCCCCTTCCAGGTTCTGTGGGTGCAGCCTTCTAAAACTTTCTGCTTCGAACACCCATCCTAAAAGATACAGGAGCGAACATTTTGCTACTGCCAGGTGACCTGCTTTGGGTAGCAGGTCACCTGGTGAGTAATTCTCAGAGTCAATGTACCAGCACTCAAAATTTGGGGTTTTGTGGTACCGGAGTGCCTCTTCAAATCAGATATAAGTAGAGGCACCACAGAAGACTGCCTCTTTCTCCAGTCACACTGAACATGATCAATGCTTACTGGTTTAAATCCCATCCCTACAGCCAAATCTGCAGTTAACAAAACTGTGGCAAAATCCCTGAGAAAGCATTCCACCATTGCCTGATCTTAGCGCAATCTGCCACAGGTGTGGATGCACCTACTTTTCTGAAAAAACCCTATTGGTCCACATAAGGTGCAAGAGAAATAGGCAATGAGCAAGGTTTTATAAATCGAACTGGTAACACAAGCCGGTTCCAGAAAGAGCTTTTGGAATCCATTCTTAAGTTTGCAAACATAAGAAATGGGATAAAAGAAGGACTAGGCTCAGGTTGGTAGTGATGCCCTTGCCGGACAAAGGGACCTTAGGGACAACCAAAAATAAGTCTGAGCGGAGGTTATTATCTCCGCTCTCTTGGCAGCTTCAGATCGCACACCAAACTTTAAAACAAGCACCAGTTACCTTAGGTTCTGCTATGGTGCTTTTGAAAGGACCTTGTTTCTTTCAAAGAATTCCCAAATGTGTCTTATTATTTATTCATTATTTGGTCGAAATAAGGATACAGATTTATTCCTGTAACAATTACCCTGGGGTAAATTGAGGCTTGCACAGATGCTCCCAGTTACACTTTTCCCAAGAAATAATTCTCCATCATGTCATTGGACTTCTATATCTGTATTCTTGCTTTAAAACTCTGGCACGCTAGTGGTGCTTCTTTAGTGCACAAATCACTGGAGACTATGACTTTGTGTAACAGATCTGCTGGCCCGGAAAGCAATCTTTTTGGTAGCAATCACCTGTATTCGACCAATTGGTGAGTTAGTGTTTTTCCTTCCAAAAAGCTTTATGTAATTCCCCAGGGACTGGGTAGTGCTTCAGGATGTTCCTTGATTCATTACAAATATCATTGAAGAATTTCACTTAAATCTGTTAATAATATTTCCATAACATTTCCTGTGTTTCAGACATGACCCCATCCTTCCTCGACTGAGGACACTTCACAATCCCGATGTTTTCAGATATCAGACATTTTCTCAGGAAAGAGCAGCTCCTTTTAGTTTCTGAATATCTATTTTTAATATGTGGTGGATTTCTTTCCAACTTTATAGGCAGGACTATCTAAAAGCCAGGAAATGTGGATAAAGCCATATATCTGTAAGAGACTTTAGTTAGTGATAGATTCCTTACCTTAGAATAGATTCCTTACCTTAGAATATCCCCAGGCGCCAGACTGGATCCGGAAAGTTTTGCTTAGCAGTACCCCTGTGCGTCAGTAGGTGGCGTCCTGTGGCTCCGCATCCGTAGCTTGCGTCGTATGCACTGAGATGACTTCATGGAGGCTACTTAGGCTCCACTCAATGCGCGCTGGCGTCAGTTCTTTCTGTTTCCGCGCCAGTAAGCGCAGATCCGGTTAGAGCACGTACCCTAGTCATTTTTTGACTATCTTTTTGAGACTTTTGTCTCGTGTTGTTTTTTCTTCTCTGGTGTTAGTTGGGATGCCTGGTTTTAAGTCTTGCGGGACCTGCCGTCGCAATATGTTGGTGGGGGACCCTCATGACGTCTGTCTCTACTGCCTGGATCGCGACCATGACTCCTGGTCTTGTCTGGACTGTAGGGCTAATGCCCTGAAGGCCCTGAGGGAACGCCGCTGGAAGTTGTTTGAAGTTTGGCACTCGTCCCCGTGCCATTCAAGATCAAGCCACTATAGGAGTGGCAGGGTTTGCTCAGACATGAGTCCCTTGCTCACTGCACCATCAGGATTCAAGCAAGCCGGGCCGAAGACGGCTGCAATGCCAGAAACCGGTCCCCGGAAGCTTGTTTCCTTTCCAGTAAAGAATTGGCTCGGTAGTTTGGTCTGCCCTGTTCCCATGATGCACTGGGCCAGGGACAGACTAATTTGCATGTAGCCAGGTTCTGAACTGGGATGGTACAGTGAGCTAAAAAACGGTGATGGATCAAGCCCTGATCTTTTGACTGGGTATGAGTGTTCTGTTTAATTCAGATGCTCTGTCCATCACCACCCCCTTTCTGAATCGTTTTGGCCACTATAGGAGTGGCAGGGTATGCTCAGACATGAGTCCCTTGCTCACTGCACCATCAGGATTCAAGCAAGCCGGGCCGAAGACGGCTGCAATGCCAGAAACCGGTCCCCGGAAGCTTGTTTCCTTTCCAGTAAAGAATTGGCTTGGTAGTTTGGTCTGCCCTGTTCCCATGATGCACTGGGCCAGGGACAGACTAATTTGCATGTAGCCAGCTTCTGAACTGGGATGGTACAGTGAGCTAAAAAATGGTGATGGATCAAGCCCTGATCTTTTGACTGGGTATGAGTGTTCTGTTTAATTCAGATGCTCTGTCCATCACCACCCCCTTTCTGAATCGTTTTGGCCACTATAGGAGTGGCAGGGTATGCTCAGACATGAGTCCCTTGCTCACTGCACCATCAGGATTCAAGCAAGCCGGGCCGAAGACGGCTGCAATGCCAGAAACCGGTCCCCAGAAGCTTGTTTGTTTCCTTTCCAGTAAAGAATTGGCTTGGTAGTTTGGTCTGCCCTGTTGCCATGATGCACTGGGCCAGGGACAGACTAATTTGCATGTAGCCAGGTTCTGAACTGGGATGGTACAGTGAGCTAAAAAACAGTGATGGATCAAGCCCTGATCTTTTGACTGGGTATGAGTGTTCTGTTTAACCCTTTAAGTGCTGCCGTCGGCCAACGGTCGTCACGGGCACTACCTCCCCAGTGCTGCGTGCGACCGTTGGACGTCCAAATCAGCACTGGATAATGGACAGCGCAGCACTGGGGAGGTATATTTACAAGCTCCTAAGGTGCTAATTCAGATGATCTGTCCATCACCACCCCCTCTCTGAATCGTTTTGGCCACTATAGGAGTGGCAGGGTATGCTCAGACATGAGTCCCTTGCTCACTGCACCATCAGGATTCAAGCAAGCCGGGCCGAAGACGGCTGCAATTCCAGAAACCGGTCCCCGGAAGCTTGTTTCCTTTCCAGTAAAGAATTGGCTTGGTAGTTTGGTCTGCCCTGTTCCCATGATGCACTGGGCCAGGGACAGACTAATTTGCATGTAGCCAGGTTCTGAACTGGGATGGTACAGTGAGCTAAAAAACGGTGATGGATCAAGCCCTGATCTTTTGACTGGGTATGAGTGTTCTGTTTAATTCAGATGCTCTGTCCATCACCACCCCCTTTCTGAATCGTTTTGGCCACTATAGGAGTGGCAGGGTATGCTCAGACATGAGTCCCTTGCTCACTGCACCATCAGGATTCAAGCAAGCCGGGCCGAAGACGGCTGCAATGCCAGAAACCGGTCCCCGGAAGCTTGTTTCCTTTCCAGTAAAGAATTGGCTTGGTAGTTTGGTCTGCCCTGTTCCCATGATGCACTGGGCCAGGGACAGACTAATTTGCATGTAGCCAGGTTCTGAACTGGGATGGTACAGTGAGCTAAAAAACGGTGATGGAGCAAGCCCTGATCTTTTGACTGGGTATGAGTGTTCTGTTTAATTCAGATGCTTTGTCCATCACCACCCCATTTCTGAATCGTTTTGGCCACTATAGGAGTGGCAGGGTATGCTCAGACATGAGTTCCTTGCTCACTGCACCATCAGGATTCAAGCAAGCTGGGCCGAAGACGGCTGCAATGCCAGAAACCGGTCCCCGGAAGCTTGTTTCCTTTCCAGTAAAGAATTGGCTTGGTAGTTTGGTCTGCCCTGTTCCCATGATGCACTGGGCCAGGGACAGACTAATTTGCATGTAGCCAGGTTCTGAACTGGGATGGTACAGTGAGCTAAAAAACGGTGATGGATCAAGCCCTGATCTTTTGACTGGGTATGAGTGTTCTGTTTAATTCAGATGCTCTGTCCATCACCACCCCCTTTCTGAATCGTTTTGGCCACTATAGGAGTGGCAGGGTATGCTCAGACATGAGTCCCTTGCTCACTGCACCATCAGGATTCAAGCAAGCCGGGCCGAAGACGGCTGCAATGCCAGAAACCGGTCCCCGGAAGCTTGTTTCCTTTCCAGTAAAGAATTGGCTTGGTAGTTTGGACAGCCCTATTCCCATGATGCACTGGGCCAGGGACAGACTAATTTGCATGTAGCCAGGTTCTGAACTGGGATGGTACAGTGAGCTAAAAAACGGTGATGGATCAAGCCCTGATCTTTTGACTCGGTATGAGTGTTCTGTTTAATTCAGATGCTCTGTCCATCACCACCCCCTTTCTGAATCATTCAAGATCAAGGGGTCGTTCCTGTGACCGCTCGCGGAGTCGTCACCACCACTCCTCTTCCCCTTCGGATTCTGGTAAGAAACGACACAAAGAAGTCGAAGAAGCATTTTTGCTCTCCGACGTCCCCCAGTCGGTCCCCGGATGCAGACGAGGGGGACAGGGGCTCCGCCCCTGCAGCTCCTTTGGAGCCTGGGAGTCTTGCGGCCTACCTGCCTTTCCCGGGTCCATCGGTGACTCCTGCACAAATGCAAGATTTCCTTGCTGCCATGGACCGCCTGTTTAGGCCTCGGGCTTCCGCCAGTGTGCCTTCGGGCCCCCCGGTTCCGTGTTTGGATCCTGTTGGTCCGTCGACTTCTTCGGCGGATCCAGCCCTGGTGCCGCAGGATCCTGCGCCCCTGCCTCCGGCCTAGGCGCCAAGAGGTCCCATGCTGCCGGATCCGGCTTCGGCTCTGCCGGCGGTGCCGTAGTGGATCCCGCTCGTTCCGCCTCTGCCCCGGTTCCCAGAGGGATTCGTCCCCGCCTGCGATCCGAATTGGAAACCGGCCCCGGTCGGCGCCGTTTATTCCTTCACCGGTCCCTGCCCCGCCGCCGAGGCCTGTGCCTACGGTGCCGGTGGAGGAGGATGACTGTGAAGGGCTTGAGGACCCGCTTGTTTGTCAGTGTGATTCTGAGCAGGACTGGGTGGACAACTTGGAGGAGGCCGGTGGCCTCAACGTCTCCTCTGATCTGCTGCTTGCCTCTCCCTCGCCCACTATGGAGGAAGGCACCACGTATACGATGGTGCTCTGTCGGGCTGCTGAGGTCCTCAACCACGATCTCCCCACGGTGACCCTGAAGACAAATCTCCTCACGGGGGTGCTCCAGCCGGCGTCCACTTCTTTGGAGTTGCTGCTGCCCTTTAATGATACCCTCACTAAAGTCTTGTTGGGCACTTGGTCACGGCTTTGCACTGGGGCCCCTGTGGATAAGAACGTCGCCTGGCGTCATCGCCCGGTGCCGGTTGACCCTGCCTTTCTGACCAATCATCCTAGACCCGAAAGTCTGGTTATTCAAGCTTCTACGTCTCAGAGTGCCTTTCCCGCGGCTCCGCCGGATAAGGAAATAGAAGCAGTTTGGCAAGCGGTTCTCCTCTTCGGTCAGCTTAGGACTGCGGTCAGTGAACACCGCATGCCTTCTGGGGTGCTATTCCCACGCGATGTGGGATTCCGTGGCTGAGGTGTTGCCTCGGTGCCTGGAGGAGGTCCAGACTGTGCTGTCTTAGGCTATGAATGAGGGTAAGGATGCGGCTAGATTCACCATTCATTGTGGATACCGCGGACACCCTCGGTAGGGCAATTTCCACAACAGTGGCGCTTCGGAGCCACGCCTAGCTGAGGTGCACTGGGTTCTCCCTGGATGTTCAGAGCTCCTTCATGGACAGGTCTTTTGACGGCACTCGCCTGTTTGGTGATAAGGCTGACACAGCACTGGAGCTTTTTAAGGACTCTCGAGCTACGGCCAAGTCCTTGGGCCTTTCCTCCACGCGCGCGGCCACATCCACTTCACTTTGTGGCCATGGCAGAGGAACCCCTGGCCGTTCGTTCAGTCAAAAGCCAACGCAGAACGAGACTCAACGTGCCCGTGGGCGCGGCAGCCACCGAGGTGGCTCCGGGGGCCGACGTGAGGTTCAGTCCACCTCCACGACTTCCACCTCGAAGCCTTCCTAGTCTGAGCTTCGGGTCGCACCTCACGCCAGTGGGTGGCAGGATTCATCATCACCTTCCCATTGGCGTTCTATCACATCCGACAAGTGGGTGCTGCAACTCGTCTGGAGGGGCTTATCCCTCCCCTTAAAGTCTATCCCCCCAGCCATGCAACCTCGGTTCTACTGTATGTCGGGAGATCACTTTGCGCTTCTCCAGCAGGAAGTTATGGCCCTCTTGGCCAAGGGGGCCATCAAGCGCGTTCCTGGGCCAGAAGTAGGACGTGGTTGTTATTCCCACTACTTTCTGGTCCCCAAGAAGGACAATGGGGGTTTGCGCCCCATTTTGGACCTAAGGGACGTCAATCGCTTCTTCCGGAAGGAGAAGTTCAAGATGTTGACTCTGGCTCAGGTCTTGGCTGCCTCCGACCCTGGAGACTGGATGGTAGCATTGGACTTGCAGGATGCATATTTTCACATCCCCTTCCTGCCGGCCCACCGGCGTTACCTGTGGTTCACGGTTGGCCAGGAGCATTTACAGTTTGCTGTGCTCCCTTTCGGCCTTACCAGCGCCCCTTGGGTGTTCACGAAAGTGATGGCAGTGGTTGCGGCTCACCTTTGCAGGTCAGGGGTGTCAGTCTTCCCCCTATCTTGACGACCCACGTTCAGACTACAGCCTACCTCCTGCATTTGCTGGGGTTCTCCATCAATGTGCCAAAGTCGCACCTGAGTCCCTCTCAGAAGCTCCCTTTTATCGGAGCGGTTCTGGATTTGATGCGGTTTCGGGTTTATCCTCACAAGCAGCGAGTCCGGGATAGTCAGGCTATGATTCCAATCTTTCAGCCTCTATCCCGGCTTTCAGTCAGGATGACCTCATGGCCCCTGTGCAACATGCCAGATGGCATATGCGGGCTCTGCAGTGGGACCTGAAGTTCCAGTGGGCGCAGCATCAGGGCAACCTGTCCGATCACGTCCAGATCTCGGAGGGCACTGCACGACACTTGCAGTGGTGGCTCACGAATCGCGATTGGGTCAATGGCAGATCCCTCTCCCTTCCCCAACCGGAGCACACAGTGGTGACAAATGCGTCCCTCCTGGGATCAAGAGGCCACTTGTGAGAGGCGGAGATCAAAGGCCTCTGGTCTCTGGCGGAGTGCCGGCTCCATATCAACCTTTTGGAGCTTTGGGCGATCCGACTTGCACTGAAGGCATTCCTTCCCTCTGTCCAGGGAAGTGTAGTGCAGGTGTTCACAGACAACACCACCGCCATGTGGTATTGCAACAAACTGGGTGGGGTGGGGTCGTGGACCCTATGTCAGGAGGCTCTGCGCTTCTGGATGTGGCTGGAACATCAGGGCATTACCTTGGTGGTTCAACACCTGGCAGGTTCTCTGAACGTCAGGGCGGACAAACTCAGCCGCCGGTGCTTGATGGATCACGAATGGCGTCTGAACTCGGACATGGCGCAAGGTCTCTTTCTGCATTGGGGAGAGCCTTGGTTAGATCTATTCGCCACTGAAGAGAACACGCAATGTCATCAATTCTGCACGTTGGAATTTCCAGGGCAGCACTCGCTCGGTGAAGCTTTTTGTCGCAAGTGGAGCTGCGGTCTGTTGTATGCCTTTCCGCCTATACCACTTCTGCCCAGAGTGCTGAAGAAGATCAGGCGCGACCGGGCCCAAGTCATTCTTGTGGCTCCGGATTGGGCACGATGATACTGGTATCCCGAGCTACTCAGCATGACGATCGATCCCCGGATCCAACTGCCTCTTCGGGGGGATCTTCTGTTGCAGCAACAGGGGATGGTCCTCCACCCGAACCTGTCCAGCCTCCACCTCCATGCATGGAGATTGAGCAGCGACAGTTGATAGCTTTTGATCTTCTTCCCGAGGTCTGTGAATGTCAATCTGGCAGCCAGGCGTACCTCCTCGAAAACGGTGAACGCCTGCAGGTGGAACAAGTTTGTGGCACGGTGCACAGATAAGTCTGTGGTTCCTCTTTCTGCCCCTCTTTCGGAGTTCTTCTGTTCCTTCTCTCCTTGGCCCAGCAGGGCTCTGCTCTGGGCACTATCAAGGGTTATCTTTCTGCGGCTTCCTCATCAGCCTTCTCTTTTTAAGTCTCCTGTTGTTAACCGTTTCCTGAAAGGCATTACGCAAACGTTTCCTCCTGTGCCGTTCATAATGCCTCAATGGGACTTAAACCTTGTCTTGACATATCTGATATGCGCTCCTTTTGAGCCTCTTTATAACTGTCCTTTGCGTCTTCTTACTTTAAAGACGGCTTTCCTGGTAGCCTTCACCTCTGCCAGAAGAGTGAGTGAGCTCCAGGCCTTTTCTTCAAAACCTCCTTTCCTTTCTGTTCATCCGGACAAGGTGGTTTTACGGACCCGTCTTTCCTTCTTGCCAAAGGTTGTTACACCCTTCTACATTGGGCAGACCATCACTTTTCCCACCTTCTTTCCGCCTCCGCACCCTTCGAAAGAGGAGGAGAGGCTCCACCGTCTGGACCCAAAACGTGCGCTCTCATTTTATCTGACGAGCACACAGCAGTTCCATCTGGATGACCAGCTCATTGTTGGCTACGTGGGTGCCAAAAAAGGTCGGGCTGTGCACAAGCGGACCATCTCTCGGTGGGTCGTTCTCTGCATCAAAACCTAGTTCGAGGCATGTGGGCTGCTAAATTCATATCTGTTGCATTAGATCGCCGCCTAGTGTTGGGTCCGGATGATCGCACATTGTTGTCCTGGAAGAGTCTTCGAAGTATCCTGAGATAGGTGGCTCCTCCCCTGGACTACAGTGCGCATGGGCATCGGCTCCATCCCCAGATTGTTTTTTTCCGCCATTGGGTTCGGATGCGGTCTCGACGTCTCTCTGTCGGAACCGAGAAAACTAGCTTTTTTACGGCCAAAAGGCCTTAGTTTCATTACGTCGGTATTGTTTGCGTACGGTCTCGAGTTCTTCCGTCTCTTTGAGTCGGAATCTGCGGAGTCGTATCACTCTTCGGACATCGAGGCCTTCTCATCGCAACACGACCAGAACTTTTCAGCATGGAGCGGAGCCCGTTTAAATACTGTCCCGTCTGTGGGTCCAAATACCCACATATCGACGTGCACCCGGTCTGTAACAAATGCCTTTCGCCAGACCATAACGAGGACAACTGCAAGGCCTGCTCCAGATTCAGGTCAAAGAAGACGCTCAAGCTTCGGCGCGCGGTGCGCCTCAAGGCCAGACAAGCGGCCCCGGCTCCAGAGAACATCTTCGGCGAACTGGAAGAAGAGGGCCTAAGCCATCATCTTGAAATCTCGCCGCCCGCTACGGAGGTCGAGGCGGATCCGGAAGACGACGACGGAGTCGTGGATCAAGGCCTTGAATACGTCGACGAGGTAGGGGTCGTCGAAGAAGTTTATGGGGCCGCGGAAGATAGCTCGGGGGATGAGCTATGCCCCGAAGGTTACGCGGATCAGGCTCGGGTCACGGGATCGCCACTCGGCCTTACCCAAGACCCCGTACCGCAAGCCACGGCCCCGCCTTCAGGCCCGGCCACGGACATACTTGCTACGCAGCCCGTATCGAAACCGAAACAAACGGTATCGACTACACCTAAAATGGCCGACACGAAAACGAAACCGAAACTAACGGATTCGAGTGCATCTAAGATGGCGGCCGTTCCACCGAAAACACCAAAGCCTGCTACCTCATCGACTCCGTCGGCCTCCGGTCGACAGAAGTCGAAGAAAACTGTCGATTCGACAGTGCCGAAGTCGTCAACGGAGGAGGCATCCTCTAAGAAGGTCGTCCGGCACGGGTCGACCGGGACGACGCCGTCAAAGTCCGCCAAAGCCAGCGACAAGACTCCGGTGCCGACTGAGACGTCGCTAGTCGGACGCGTGGTTGACACGGAGCCTGTGCGATCCCACGGATCAAAGAGCGGAAGCTCAACACATCGGTCCAAGGACTCGGTGTCTACGGCTGCAGCATCGACGTCTAAGACTTCGAAGGGACCACAAGACGTCGGTTCCGAAGGCAAGGTGAAGGCCTCCTCGTCAGCGCCAAGTGGCGCCGTGGGTGAAGCATCCCTCATCGCCGCTTCACTCCAGAGAATTCGGGATAAGGCCTCTACGACGTCGGCTCCGGCGCCGTCGCAACAGAAGCCGATGGACATGCCGGCGAAGCCTGCTAGCAAACTTCTCTTCCTTCTGCCACCAAATGAGGCACCAAAGGCCTTTGCGCCAAAGACATCGGACTCGTCCATGTCTGCTGGAGTATCGGGTCGACAACTCGACTCCGGAGACGATTCGGAGCGTTTTATCGACGCACACACGGGCAAGTTGACCCTTTACAAGAGGAAGATCACTTCCCACCCAGTGGACTCTTATGTTATCCCACTGAAGAAGAAGAGGCTTGCACAGGACGCTCCAGTCCTGATTGAACCTATCCAGCCTCCTCCTAGAAGGAGTCCGACACCTTCCCCCGAACACTCTGAGGGAGAGGACTATGGACAAGATGACCAGTACACTTTCCCCATCAATGAACCCGATGCACAGCAGGATTCCTATGACGACATAGGCGACCAAGGGATACAGATTGTGGGGCAGGACCCACAGCCTTTCAGTGCACGTGCATCCCCAACAGAAGACTCTGCAGGTTTTCATGCACTCATTGAACGGGCAGCTGCTAATCATGATGTGGACATGCATGCTGACCCAGTGGAGGAAGATTTTCTGTTTGACACTTTTTCAGTCTCCGAAAAGACAGTAAAGACACTGCCTATGCTCAAAGGTGTCCTTAAGCATGCTGCGGACATCTTTAAAGAGCCTACCAGGGCGAGGGTGGTCAATCCACGCATCGAAAAGAAATACAGACCAGCACCTGCAGACCCTGCATACATTCGGGGACAGTTGCCACTAGACTCTCTTGTGGTCGCGAATGCCCGTAAACGGGCAAACTCCCAGACGACGGGTGAAGCTCCTCCCCCAGACAAGGAGTCTAAAGTGCTTGAGGCAGGGGGCAAAAGGGTAGCTGCGCAAGCCGCAAATTTCTGGCGGATTGCGAATACACAAGCACTGTTGGCACGTTATGATAGGGCGCATTACGACACCCTAGAGCAAGTTTTAGAACACCTGCCTTCGCAGTTTCAAGAGGCTACCAAACTGCTTATAGAGGAGGGCAAACTCATCTCCAACGCAGCCATAAAGTGTGCACTTGATGCCGCTGACACAGCTGCTAGGGCTATTAACACTAGCGTCATGCTGAGACGACAAGCGTGGCTACGCATATCAGGGTTTAAACCGGACATTCAAACAACCATACTCAATCAACCCGTCAATCCTGATAGACTGTTTGGTCCTGATGTTGACACCACCCTCAAAGATTAAGAAAGACAACGAAACAGCTAAGTCTATGGGGGCCCTTCAATCACAACAATTCCGGGGCAACACTTTTCGTCGCTCAGGTGCACGTGGAGGCACCAGAGGACAGATGGGTCAACAATCACAGTTCACTAGAGGTGGAGCACAGTCCTCCTACCCAAAGCAGAATAAAGGGGGTTATCGAGGAAACAGCACCAAAGGACGTGGCAGAGGAAACAACAACTCCCGTTCCTCTGCCCCAAACAAACAGTGACTCTCTGTCACTGCCCTCCGACCATTTAACACCTGTCGGGGGGAGACTACAGCAGTTCCTGCCGCTCTGGACAAACATCACCACAGACAGGTGGGTACGAAAACTTGTCCAGTACGGTTATTGTCTAGAGTTAAAGTCCACTCCACCCAACATTCCACCAAGGCAGCGGCCTATGTCCGCAGAGCACTTGCACTTATTGCAGCAGGAGGTAGTGGTGATGCTGCAAAAAGGCGCAATCGAGCTTGTGCCAGTGGAGGAGGAAGGCACAGGGGTATATTCCCTGTACTTCCTTATTCCAAAGAAGGACGGATCTCTCAGACCCATTCTGGATCTGCGTCCCCTCAACCTGTATATACTGTCAGAACATTTCCATATGCTTACACTGCAACAGATTCTTCCCTTGTTAAACCAAGGGGACTTCTTAGCAACCTTAGACCTCAAGGATGCTTATTTCCACATACCACTACACCCATCCCACAGAAAATACCTCAGGTTCACTATCCAAGGCAGGCATTATCAGTTCAAAGTCCTACCCTTCGGAGTGACCACCGCCCCAAGAGTGTTTACCAAGTGTCTGGCGACGGTGGCGGCGCACCTCAGGAGGCAGAATATCCATGTCTACCCCTACCTAGACGACTGGCTCGTTCAAGCCAAGTCGGAACAACAGTGCGCCGCGGACATGTCAACTACCATTCACCTCCTTCACAATCTGGGCTTCTCGCTGAACTACCCGAAGTCGCACCTTCAGCCAGCACATGTCCGGCAGTTTCTGGGCGCGACGATCAATACCCTGACGGCTATGGCTCAGCCAAACCAGGTCAGGATAGACAGCATGCAATCTCTGATCCAAAGGTTCAGACCACAACACTCGCTTCCAGCGAGAGTGTTCATGCAGTTGATTGGCATGATGGCCTCCTGCATCTTCATAGTCCCTCACGCACGGTTACATATGCGTCCGCTCCAGGAGTGCTTAGCAAACCAGTGGACACAGGCTCAGGGACAATTGACAGACCTAGTGTTGGTTACCAGTCGGGCGTTCAACTCTCTGCATTGGTGGACTCCACACAACCTTTGCAAGGGCCGACTGTTCCAAGAGCCAGTGCCACAGATTACCCTGACGACGGACGCATCTCTCCAGGGATGGGGAGCTCATCTGCTCACTTACACAGTGCAGGGACTATGGACGACGCAGCAACAGAAGATGCACATCAACTATCTGGAACTGATGGCAATCTTCATGGCGCTCAAGTCCTTCAATGTACATCTGTGCAACAAGGTAGTGTTAGTCCGGACGGACAACATGACAGCGATGTACTACATTCAAAAGCAGGGAGGCACCCACTCGCCACAGCTGTCTCATCTGGCTCAGAGCATGTGGAAGTGGGCCATTCAGAGGAACATTTTCCTCATGGCAGAACACCTCCCGGGCAAGGACAATCAGATGGCGGATCTGCTCAGCAGATACAGCCATCAAATTCACGAGTGGGAGTTACACCCATCAGTACTCCGCCCGTACTTCCAGCAGTGGGGTCATCCGGAGATAGACCTGTTTGCCACAAACGAAAACGCAAAATGCCAACACTTTGCCGCCAGGTTCCCTCACCCACAATCGCAGGGGAATGCGATATGGATGAACTGGTCAGGCAAATTTGCGTACGCTTTTCCACCAGCCCCTCTGATACCGCTGGTGGCGAGAAAACTAAAGCAGCACTCGATGACACTCATCCTAGTTGCTCCAACGTGGGCACGCCAAGCATGGTACACCACGTTTCTGGAGCTCTCGGTGGTGCCGCATCAAAGGCTGCGCCTAACGCCCAGGCTTTTGACGCAGAACCATGGAGACATTCAGCATCCAGATCCGCAACAGCTCAACCTGGCGATCTGGCTCCTGAAGTCCTAGAGTTTGGCTACCTTCACCTACCTCCAGAATGCATGGACATCATCAAGGAGGCAAGGAAGCCGACTACCAGAGCATGCTATGCTGCTAAATGGAAGCGTTTTGTTCTTCACTGTACAGCCAATAACATAAACCCGCTAGATGCATCTATCCCTAACATCATTTGCTATCTGTTACATCTTTACAAGTGCAATCTAGCCTACACTTCCATTCGGATACATCTATCCGCCATAGCAGCTTACCTTCAGAACCGGCAACATCTCTCTGTCTTCAGAGTGCCTGCCATTAAGGCTTTCCTAGAAGGTCTGAAACGAGTCATTCCCCCAAGGACACCGCCAGCTCCGGTGTGGAACCTCAATGTGGTCCTCACCAGGCTGATGGGACCACCTTTTGAGCCACTACACTCGTGTGAACTCCAGTTCCTAACATGGAAAGTGGCTTTCCTTATTGCTATTACGTCACTGAGACGTGTTAGTGAGCTGCAAGCGCTCACAATACAAGAGCCATTCATACAAATTCATCCAAATAGGGTGGTACTACGTACTAACCCTAAATTCCTTCCGAAGGTGGTATCACAGTTTCATCTCAACCAAACTATTGACTTGCCTGCATTCTTCCAAAACCCACAAACGGTGGCGGAAAGAATGCTCCATACTTTGGATGTTAGAAGGGCGTTGATGTACTATATTGACAGGACACAACCCTTTCGAAAAACAAAACAACTTTTTGTTGCCTTCTCGCCACAGCACAAGGGCAACCCTATTTCCAAAGCAGGAATAGCCAGATGGATTGTTAAGTGCATCCAGATCTGCTATCAAAAGGCTAAACGCACCTTAACAATACCCCCAAGGGCACACTCCACACGCAAATTGGGGGCATCCATGGCTTTCCTGGGGAACATTCCTTTAGAGGACATTTGTAGAGCAGCCACATGGGTTACACCACATACCTTTACAAAACACTACTGTGTTGATGTGCATTCCAAACAGCAGGCAGCTGTTGGGCAGGCTGTTCTCAAGACACTTTTTCAGGTTTCTGCAGCTGGCACGGGCAACCGCCGCTAATGGAGGGACTGCTATGTATTCAATGCAACAGATATGAATTTAGCAGCCCACATGCCTCGAACTGAATATGCTACTTACCAGTATGCATCTGTTCTTGGCATGTAGGGCTGCTAACATTCATATCGCCCACCCTCCTCCCCGGTGCCTGTCGCAGCTGCAGACATACTCTTGCATTCAATCATTAGCATGGACATCCTTTACACTTTACACTCCATCTCTGCCACAATGGCTAAAAACAATCTGGGGATGGAGCCGATGCCCATGCGCACTGTAGTCCAGGGGAGGAGCCACCTATCTCAGGATACTTCAAAGACTCTTCCAGGACAACAATGTGCGATCATCCGGACCCAACACTAGGCTGCGATCTAATGCAACAGATATGAATGTTAGCAGCCCTACATGCCAAGAACAGATGCATACTGGTAAGTAGCATATTCATTACTCGTTGGCTAAGAAGGAGCCTCCTGTGGGGCTGCGTGCCCATTCCACCAGGGCAACTGCAGCAACTACTGCCTTGGCACGTGGTGTTTCCCTTGCAGGACATTTGTCAGGCAGCTACGTCGGCCTCTCTGCACAAGTTTACTAAGCATTACTGCTTTGACAGTCGAGTCCAGAGAGACAGCTTCTTTGGCCGTTCTGTTCTCCGTGACTTTCTGGTGTAATCCTGTACGCAGACCCACCACCGGGGTTGGTATTGCTGGGGTATCTATTCTAAGGTAAGGAATCGATCACTAACGTGTCTTTTTCAGATGCTCAAGTTACTAATTGTGTAATGATATATCTGTAAGAGACATTAGTTAGTGATAGATTCCTTACTGCCCCTCCCTTCCTCCCCGTTCTGCAAACTGATTTCTAGGGTTAAGGTCATCCCTTTCAGGGCCCTAGTTTTCAATGCACCAGTGGTCAGTATCTTGCATGGCTCTGCGTTCCTGGCGCAGAAAGCCGTGCACAGAACTGACGCCAGCGCTCGTGGGTGGCGCCTAAGTAGCCTCCGTGATGTCATCTCGGCGCATATGACTCCAGCGACGGACGCGGAGTCGCAGGACGCCACCTACTGACGCGCAGGGGTACTGCTAAGCAAAACTTTCCGGATCCAGTCTGACGCCTGGGGATATTCTAAGGTAAGGAATCTATTCTAAGGTAAGGAATCTATCACTAACTAAAGTCTCTTACAGATATATCGTTACATAAGTAGTAAGTTGTGCATTTAGACTGTTGTAAAAGGTTTCATAATCTTTGGCAAGTGCTATTGTACATGACCGGTGCTTGAGCACCAGTAACTTTTTTATTGAACATCTATCCATGTGAAAATCGTGTTTACTATCTGAACTCCTACACCATTCATTTCTTGCAGGAAGACCATGAGGAAACGATATGTGGACCTCTATGACTACAACAGAGATTTAATAAATGGCTACAAAATTCGTAGCAACAACCACAATGAGCTCTTGAACAGTCTCAAGTTTGTGAACCAAGCCATACAAAGGGCTGGGCGTTTGCGAGGTAAGAAACAGGACTTTTCCTTTTTCTCTTGAGCAGAGTGAGGGGAGAAAAGCAGGACAGTAAAGTGCATGATCATAAGCAGTACTAGTATAAAAGATATTGCAGGCTTGTGGGACACACTTTATATCTTGTGGCATTGCCCTAAACTCTCCCTGTTTTGGGAAAAGGCTGCAGACCCGGGAGTGTTAGGGTTACTATTGCTCTTTACTCCTGAGGTGCTGGTTCTAGGGATGTAGCCTCCTACACTTAAGCTGATGACATATTGTGAATGTTATTTGATCTTGCAATGCCTAGAGGTGGCCAAAGTGAATATAGCACAAATTGGGGAAAACAAAACAGAATCACCTCTGTTCGCTCAGTGGTTCTTCAGGCTCTGGTCACTTTTAGCAATAAAACGGCTCACCAGCAACATGAATGGGAGTCATCTGCAATTTGTGGCCTAATGGAAACCAGTTTATAGGATGTGTGGAGCCCTGCCAAACACTGTACTACTAGCCGTGGGCCTCTTTGAGTGAGATGGCATGCCTCCATTTAATAAGTTGTGAAAGTGTCTATCTGCCAGTTTGAGGTATGGAGTGAAAGTTATCTATGAAAACATTCTAGTAGTGCCTTACTGTGGTGTGGTTAGATTTTGTCCCCCTAGTTTGAAAGGTGCAGGGGATAGTTGGGGTGGTGGTAGTCCTATTGTCTTTACTTTTAAACCTTTTTAGGTCTCGCCTGAGCCAGCGCGCATGCGGTGCTCTGCGAGGCTTCTAGTAAAGACTTTAAACTCTGACCACACGCTCGTACGTGTGCTTTTTTTTTTTTTGCACACACGCTATTGGCCTTTGCGTGCGTCTTTCTAAGAAAGACAGCACGCAATTGGCCAAAGACGGGTGCACGTCCTGCCTTCTCTCTCCCCTGGCCTAGGGAGCTCTGGAGGTGGCAGCAGCGCGGCCTGGTGCCAGCTGCATACCTCACATTCCTTGTTAAGTAGCACGGCGCGCGCACTACTCGCGTGCTTGTTGTTTTGTGCTGTAATTAAGCTTGTGTCCTTGCAGTCCCTTGGCTCTCCGGAGGGGGCGCTGTGCGTGCTATAACTGCAGTCTCCCCAGCTCTCCGGTGGGGGTAATTCCATTCCTCCCCCTCACAGCACCCGCATTTCCCACGGACCAGACCTATGTCTCTCCCTCCCTTGGGCATGCTGCCCCCCCGGAGAGCGTGGACAGCCGACACCCGCACTTCCGGAGGGAGCCCTGAGGGCAGGTCTCGCTGATCTGCACCTCCTTCGTGCTTAAGGGAGACGTGTTGCACAACCAGGCGATGGCGCACTGGACAGGCGAGAACAGCAGCGCAAGTCGCCGCTTTTGTCCTGCGGGTGTTTAGGCGGTTGGAGGTGTGTGCACCGATGAATGTTATAATAGTTGGCGCTAGAGGTGGGAATACTATCAGAGCTGTGAGCGCTAATAGTGTGAGAACAAGTAAAGGTGTGAGCACTACTGTTTACGAGGGCTCTGCCAGACAGCCCCCCTCTGCTGGGAGCAGCACGCGCTATATGATGTGAGCCAACCCGGTGTTTGTGTGTATATCGCTGTTATTTTGTGACACGCCATGCAACAACTGCATGACACGCTCGCTCTCATTACCGTACTTTAAGCGCCTCAGCTTTCCTAAAGTGAATGCGTCCAAGATTGTAACAACTCCCACTTATCTGTCGCGTTTATCAAGTTTAACATGTGTCCATGCGTGCGGTGTGTTGGAATCCGTGTCTGCACCTGGTCGTGTGTACTGAAATATCCATAATCAGTCCCCTCTTCGGGCTGCGCCCACTTTCTTTCTTTGAGTTTACCTGTTGTACAAAGTCCCTGGTCTCACAATATCATAACTTAGACAGGAGAGCTTAAAAAAATGTGCGTGGTCTCGAAGAATGTTTGGACTACTGGTCTGTGCGGTTGGTGTGGTCTGTTTTGGGGACAGTAACGGCGGCTTGATGTCACTGCAAACCTGAGTCCCCCTTAACAGCCATAGCTGCCAAGTACGGCACCCTGTGGCTAGTGTGGACTGTTTAAGCACTATTCCTTTGCACATTGAAATTCGGAAGCTGTGTTTAGTGTAAGAAAAAAAAGACAAGTCCCATAATGCAGTGTTCTATTGGGCTAAAAGGGATAGATACGACCTGGTGTCACTATAGCTGCCCAGCAGAAGCAAAGTTGTTTCTTGGTGCTGGCCCTTGCTGTGTGAAGTGCCTAAAATCAAATAGGCATGTAACTTGTTTCAATTGCTGTCGTCATTTGGGGAAACACAATGTTAGTTCCTTATATTGTGAATGTATATAATGTGGACTGCTCTTGTCGTGACATTCTAGAGCTTTATACACACAATTTCTGAGGTCACGTATATTGTTACGATTAGTGTATGTAATTTATGCCAGTAGGGATGCCTAAATATTTCAGGTTAAAAGGGCGTTGTTCTCTATAGTCATTTAACAAATAGGTCTGGTTGAGGATAAATTTAACCGATCGGACTGAAGCACAAAAAACAACGATATTTGAATTAACACGTTCAGGTGGCAGGATATCATGCTGAAAGCCTCTTTGTCGCCCCCTATGTCACACTGCAGATCGACCTGTGAAATATTTGTTTCAAAATCATCGATTGTGCAGCTAGTGCGGGTTGCTGCTGATAAAGTGAATGGCTTGTTATTTTTTTGTAAAATTTATTTTTATTCAGATTTTGCAGGAAAAGGAAAAGAGAGGAAAGTGGAAGAAAGAAAAAAGAGTCATACAAGCGACAATTCCACCAGATGTCCCTCACAGGGGACGCTGTAGAGAGCACTCAAAGAAACAAATGGGAGGCTGCAGGGTGGGGTGGCATGACATGATAACAGAGTTCAGTTCGTAAGTCCAATGCATGCCAAGGATTTCTAGGCGTAAATCCGTGCGTGGCCTGGTGGTCGGCAGAGGAAAGAGCGCTGCAAATGATTCAGGAGTCTAACATCCCCCATAGGCTAAGTAGCGTCACAACAATTAACAAACCCCATTCCCAACTCGTTCCCCCCCTCCCCCCTCCACCCCCCCCTGGTGGTGGCACCAACAACACTCTCGTGCAATACAAAGCTCCACAGTTACGCAATCTGATTAAACCTGGAACAGGTGAAGTGCGCGGAACGTGGGTGGGCAGACCGCAGATGGTAGGCCACGTGACAAGAAGCGGACCAGAGGACCCCATCGGAACAGAACGTTTTTAAAGTTGCCCAGGAAGATGTCCGCCATTCTCTCCATGCTCAGTAGACCCCAAAGTCTTGCATGCCACAGTGACGAGGCTGGGGCATGTGGCTTCTTCCATGCTGCCGCCAACGTAAGCTTGGCGGCCCCCAAGCAAAGCCACAAGATGCGTTTATCCGCTTTAGTTTGATGTTCTAACATCGGATCACGGAGTCCCAACAGGACATGAGCCATTGAGTCCGAAATCGGATACCCCAAGATATCCTTGATGTGGGAAAGAATTTCAGCCCAGAAAGGGCGAATGATCGGGCAGTCCCACCAGATGTGGCGGAAATCCCCCAGTAGGCCACAACCCCGCCAACACCTATCCGAAGAAGCTGGAAATATGCGGTGGAGCTTGGACGGGTAAAGATACCAATCGTGCATGGTCTTTAAGTGGGCTTCCCTAAGATTCACCGAGTGATTGTGCGACATGATGTCACTCCAAAGATGCTTCCATTCGTCGTCAGAGACGTCACGGCCCAGAAGGACCTCCCAGTGTTCCATGTAGCGGGGGCGTGGAGAGACCGTAGTGGCCAGCAGCAGCCCGTATAAGAAAGAGATCGTCCCCTTTATAGTGGAGGTGCGGAGAAGAAAGGACTCGAATGGAGAAAGCGGCCGGGTAGCGGCCTCGCTCACACCCGATGACGTAGCCCAGTGGAGAAGTTGGTTGTGGCGAAAGCACTCAGTGACCGGAACCCCATAGTCACGCATGCAGTTGTGAAACGTGAGTAGAGCCACCCCATGGAACAGATGCGTGAGCGCCCTACAGCCTCCCTCTCTCCACAGCTTGAAGGGTCCCTCCTGCAGTGCCGGCGGAAAGGCCGGGTTGAAGTGAATGGGGGTGAAGGGGGATGGAAACGTGGTCCAGCGGTCATCGCCGGTGACCGTGTCCCACACCTTCAGGACTGTGCTAGTAGGAGTGCTAATGTAGGCATTCTTAGGCCGGTCTACTTTGGGTTTCCAGATCAAGTCCCAGATCGACCTCCCAGCCACACTCCTATCCATATGTAGCCAGTGCTTCTCTGAAAGCTGCTGGGACCATTCCACTATCACACGTAGCTGCGCGGCCTTATAATATAAGAGCATGTCAGGGAACCCCACTCCACCCTCCTTTCTCGGTCGTCGCAGCGTCGTGAAAGGGATACGTGCCCGTCCACCCTGCCAGACAAATCTCAGCATCAAGGTTTTTAAACGCCGAAAAAAGTCCATCTCTATAGGAACGGGAAGGGCCTGGAAGAGATAAAGGAACTTAGGTAGGAGGACCATCTTAAGTGCATGGATCCTGCCAAGCCATGAAAGGAATTTCGGTTTCCACCGGTCCAGGTCAGTTCGTATCGCAGCTAGCAATGGGGGGAAGTTAGCCGCGAATAAGGACCCCACGGTAGGTGTCAGGCGCACTCCCAGGTATAACAAGGAGGCAGATGCCCACGGCAAAGCCGTGAGCAAGCGTACTCGCTCCACCTCCGCTGGGGGGAGAGTCAGGTTTAGTATGTACGACTTGTCAAAGTTGACCTTGAACCCTGCCACCGCCTCAAAGTGGGAGAGCACCTCCTGAACACGCGGCAAGGAGTGGGCCGGATCCCCCAGTGACAACAGCACATCGTCCGCAAAGAGGGAAATTTTGTGCTGCTCACCCGTAAAGGGAAGGCCCTTGATCTGTTCCCTCTCCCGTATCGCAAGCGCCAGGGGCTCGATACTCAAGGCAAAGAGGAGAGGGGAGAGGGGACAACCCTGCCTCGTACCCCGGGAGTGAGGGAAGCAAGCAGACCGATGTCCGTTAATCAGCACCCTCGAGCTAGGGCTGCTGTAATTAGCCCGAATCATTGTGAGGAACTGGTGCGAAAAGCCAAAGGCGGTTAGGGTGCGAAACAGGAACCCCCAATCGACACGGTCGAACGCCTTCTCCGCATCCAGCCCCACCAGTATCGCCGGAATGCGAAATCTGGTGGCCTTCTCTATCAAGTGCATCACTCGCCGCAAGTTGTCATGTGTTTGCCGCCCCTTAATGAATCCGGACTGGTCCGGATGGATAATGGCCGGCATCAAATCCTGGAGCCGGCGGGCAACGATAGAGGAGTACAATTTAGCATCCACATTCAGGAGGGCTATCGGGCGGTACAACGCGCACTTGGTGGGGTCCTTCCCTTGTTTGGGGATCACGGTTATCATGGCCTCGGCCATAGTCCCAGAGGTCTTCCCAGTGGTCGCCATTTCGTTGAAAAGGGAGACCAGGCAGTCAACCAGTTCAGTCGCAAACGATTGATAGAAGAGAGCAGTATAGCCGTCCGGTCCAGGAGCCTTGTTAGGCTTCAGGGCCATAATAGCCTCTAGTACCTCTGCTCTGGAAAAGGGGGCTGTCAACCGCTCATTCCACTCTCTAGAGACCTGGGTAATGGGGAGGTCTGTTAGGAACGCGTCCTGGGCACCCTCATCCAGGGACCATCGCAATGGACCGCACACCGCTAGCCCCTCCTCCGGATCGCCCCTAGGGACTCTGGTACATGGAGTTCTTGAGTGGTTCACCCCAGTGGGTGCAAGTAAGTACTTGTTGAACTGATGGGAGTCACCCTCGTACAGTGCAGCATAGAACCGGCCAAAGACGTCCGCTTTATCCTCGTCCCGATGCCACATGGACCCCCCCGGATCCTGGATCCCCCCTATATATTCCTTCTCTCTTTTTTCACGGAGTTGATGGGCTAAATGCCGTCCTACCTTGTTCCCTTGCGAGTATGATACGCGCCGTAATCTCAGGAGGGTGAACTCAGCACGATTGGCGTAATGGGCCTTCAATTTCCCCCTGACAGCCGTCAGCGGCCGGAGTGTCGCTCGAGAGGGGTTCAACTTGTGCGCCTGTTCTAAGCTGGCGAGTTCTGCCTCCAATTTCTCCCGTTCCTCCTTCCTCAATCGATTAAGGTTCGCATTGAGGGCTATGCAAGTGCCCATCATTGAGGCCTTGCAAGCGTCCCATGTATTGAACACAGACGTGTCCGAAGCCGGGTTGAGAGTTAGGAACTCCCTGATAGTCTTTCTAAGCTCCCTACAAGAGGTATCATCCCTGATAAGCGCCGCTGGGAAATACCATTTCCGAAAGCCATCCCCCTCACCGACCACTGCAGCCTGAGGACCAGTAGGCTATGTTCTGAGACAGAGAGCGGAAAAACCTTGGAATCACGGACATCCCCCTTGAGTGCCTGGCCAAAAAAATATGGTCTATGCAGGAGTAGGATTGGTGAACGTGGGAGAAGAATGTATAATCTCGGGCCTGGGTGTGTACGGTGCGCCAGCCATCGATCAGCCCCAATTCGCCCACCCAATCTTCCGTTTCAGTGGAGAAGACACCGGAGTCCGTCCTCTGGGCACGGGAGCTGTCTAAGGTTTTGTCCCAGACCATATTGAAATCACCCAAGACAAACAAGTGTCCCTCCACAAAGTCCCCCACCTTATCTAACAAGCCCTGAAGGAAGCTGTTCTGCTGAGCGTTGGGAACATACACCACCACAAACGTACACAAATGGCCATAAAGCAACCCCTTAACCATCAACCATCGGCCTTCCTTATCACAACTCACCCCCATAGGTTGGAATTGGAGGGACGCCCAGAAAAGAAGAGCTACCCCCCTGTGCTTGGTAGAGGCAGAAGATCTATAGATGAGGGGGAATTGCCTGTGTCGGAGCCGGAGCTCATCTCTGCGCATCAGGTGGGTCTCCTGGAGACCCACCACATCTAGGTGATGGTCTAACAAGCATTTTCAAATCTTTTGGCGTTTCTGCGGGGAGTTGAGACCCTTCACGTTCCACGTGCCAATGCTAAGAGGCATGAGGAAACTTCAGGCCCCACCGCTTCACATTCGCTAAAGCAACACACCTCCGCCCCCTCCACACCGCAAACTTCCAATCCCCCCCTCCCCATCAGGCCCTCTTCGCATACACCCGACCAGTCTCTCCCCTCCCCATCGTCCACTCTCGCTCCCAGTCCCATGAATCCAACAGACCCGGACCCACAGCAGATAGGGGGAGATCTCAATCGGGTTACCACACCCTAGAGTGCTATAAGTAAGGAGCACATTATTCAAACGCCAGTGAGCCGTTCCCCCAGGGGAAGCAAGACTTGCAGCAAGCATCCCGCAGTCACCACCACCACACAACCCCCCCCGCCCCACACCCCAACTACCCCCCTCTCATGCCCCCCCCCACCCCAACATGCAAGAAACCCATAGAATGAAACAACAGTCCCAGAGGAAACAATCCCTGAGTGTAGTAGTCCGAAGGACTTCCCATGGGCTGGGGTCGGGAACCCATCATAGGGTCACCCAGGGCCAAGGACCGGGGTGTCTTCTCAAAAAGTACAAACATACCCTCGGTACCTGAGTTCACGTGCCCCTCCGGCACCATATGGCCAGCAGCCCGAGGATCAGGCTGCCCCGGAGCTCTGCTGGGAAGACATCAACGTCGCTGAAGCCACGGACGCCACCGCGTCCCCTCTCTCCTGCAGGCTAGTCGTGCGGTCAGGCCGTCTGCGACCCGTCTCCGAGCCCACTCTGTGCCATGAGGAGGATCGTCGCCGTCTCCGCGAGGACGGGCTGCCAGCTTCAGGTGCAGGAGTCGTGTCATCAATGCCCAGAAGCTCCTTCGCCTCCTGGAGAGAACGGATCTGCGCCAGCCTGTTTTGCCACCGAAAGACAATGCGAAAGGGATGACCCCATGAGTAGGAAATGTTATGTTCTCGCAGGTAGGCGGTTACCGGTCGGAACTCGCGCCTCTTTTGGAGTGTCGTAGCTGCCAGGTCCTGGTAAAGTTGAGGACGGTGCTCGCGGAATTGCAGGGATGGAATGCCCCGCGCTTTTCTCAGGATTCGCTCCTTTAGCTGGAATTCATGCACGCAGACTAGTATGTCTGGGGGCGGCCCACCACCACGCCTGGGCAGCCCCACCCTGTGGACCCTGTCCATCCTGATTTCGTGCAGGTCCTCCTCGTCCAGTATCTGCAAGAAAAGTGCCTGCACATAGCCTCGGAGGTCGCCCGCTTTGCCGTCCCACGGCACCGCCCGTATGCGGATGTTGTTCCTACGGGAACGGTTCTCCAGATCTTCCACGTGGGCCTGTAGGTCTAAGTTCTGCTCCGTAAGCCGAAGCACGTCCTGCTGCAGTTGGTGGACATCGTTTGCCATGCTCAGGTCGTGATCCTCCAAGGTAGCCACACGCTCTCCGATTCCGTCGACATCCCTTCGCACCTCGCGGAGATCCGACGCCAGTTGAGTGCGGAGCTCAGAGATATCCTCCTTTATAGAGGCGAAGAGTTCCGTCATGAAAGCCTTGGTCGCAGGGGCCTCATCATCCTTCTGCCCGGGCGAAGCACTAGGGCCAGGAGACGCTGGTGGCTGGGAACCCTTGGACGGACCCTCCTTACCGGGCTTCCCTTTGCGCTGCGAGGAGGACATCGCTGCCGCTCTACTCCGTCAGGAAGGCAAGGCGGGAAATCACTGTTCAATAGGACATAACTCCGTCGATATGACCGTAGTCCGTCGCAAGCGAGGACGCCACCCCAGTGTCCACAGGCTATTCCAACGATCCTTTAATAGACGTGGAGGATCCAGGCGGTATATGTCGTCACCACTCCGTGTCCCCAGTGTGTAGTCGGGCCGGACCCCGGAGAAGGCAAATCCTCGTCTCCAGTCACGAATCCCAGGTCTCAGCCGCACAACCAACCAGGCGGCCACAAAGCGTCGGTGCAGGGAGATATGCAATGGTCAAAGACTGTCGTGTATTTCTATAGGTTCTGATTCGATCCCCCTATTCCTGACCCTATTCTGGTTAAACTTACTAGCTAGTTAACTAACAGTCAGCCCATGAGGCAAGAAATCCCCCATGATGCAGATACCGTTATCTGACGCAGTCACACTACGGCACAGGAACGTGTTATCTGATTAGGTCATAACGCTTGAGATCTAATTAGACAAGCGACATTCCTCCAGCCCCTGATAAGGCATACGACGTTCTCATAACAAATCAAACCTATGACAACCTGGATAATCCGTGCGGCCATTGTTTTGATTTCACAGAGAACTTTAGTAAAGAATGTGCTAACGAGCAAGTCGTATGACATCTTTATTGACGTACCTATGTCCATCCTTACGTCAATCTCGGCACCTTTAAGGTATAAATATTGCCGACCTTGCCCTATGAAAACACACGCGTGGTGACAAGACGGAGCAGCCATACTTGCCGAAGCCGAGAGCAGAAGCAGACCCCGCAGGCAGCAGCCCCGCCTTCCTGACGCGCTGAGAGACGCGCTGCTATCTCAAGCCGAGAGACCCAGCACCGGTGTTTCTGGGCAGCCCTCGCAGGCAGCCTGGAATATCGAGAGCAGAGAAAGAGATACCATTCCTCATTCATCCTAAATTCCAGGTACAGAACTGAATAACCCCTCCTAGAGAATTCTTTAGTTATTCACTTGGCAAACACAAACTTAACTTAAACTGTAACTTTCTATTCCCGCCCACGCATTAGACTTAGGTCAGGTACACGGGGTAGGCGTATTTAGAAACACCAGTTGAGTACGTTTAGTCAAAATGTATATGTGTATGTAAATATATTTTAATCATTTTAAACATCATATGGCTCAGAAACCATATCAATGTTTTTACAGTATTATTTTATACTATTGCTTCTAATGTATGCACTTTACTTAACTATAAGTATTGCAATAATATCGATCCATTTCTCTTGTACGAGAAAAGAGACTGATCAATAAATAACATCTTTTATTGAACACGCCCGTCTCTTCCTTTTCTCTACATTCTGATGAGACTAAGAATGCACGTACTGACTGAGTAAAATAATTGCCTTGTGCTCACACGACTCTCGAGATTGACTCTTGATTAGGGGAGAGCAAAGTTGTCATGTTCTATGGTTGTCAGAAACTAAATCCCTTCTTGTCTAATCAGGGAAGTTAATCCTTCCTTGAACATTCGAGAAAGTTTCTAGCGAACTCTGAGCTTAGCTGGCAAACCCAAAAATTAAGTCTAGTATCGACAGTAGTAGACCTAGTTAACGTCTGGTCTAGGCCTTTACTGCTGTAGGTACTATTCCAATGCGCAGAGCCTATTGGGAAAATAGGAGCTACACTACATGGCGCCCAACGCGTTTGGAAAGGGCGATAAAACTAACGTAAGACATTTAGAGTAACTCAGTCGTGCTTTCTCACTCAGACCCCTTTTCCCAAATACTCCAAAGACGTCTGGAGTGGGTGAAAGGTTATTATATCCTCCAAAACCTCGCAGGAGGGAACTCCTATGTATGGTTCTTGGTCTAGTCAACGTTGAAGGATAAAACAGTTCCAGAATATTGTGCATCTAATCTCTGTTTCCATAAAGAAACCTGATCTGCAAACAAACATAATACCATCCTGTCTGTAAAATGGCAGAGAGTGATGATGAAAGAGAGGCAATTAGATTAGCTACTGAAATAGCAGTAGCTGATACTACAGCACTCGATGCAGACCCGGATATAATACTCATCCAGGTCGCCAAAAGAAGAGCTATAACTCTAAAACTTATAGAAAATGGACTGACACCTAGAGGTGGCACAGTCATATTCGTAATTGAGGCACACGAATACCGGCAGACAGAGGTATACTATACATGGATAAATTTTCCAGCAGCAAATGCTGTAACAAAGTACTTCCACTATTACAAAGTAGAGGAACCTCCTAATGAGTACACTCCTTTCGAGGAGGTGGAAGTACCACTCAAATTCCAAGAGCATTTGCTCTTATTTGATGGCGCCCTAATACATAACAATCACATTACAAGGCTCGGTCCTTTAGGAAGACCAGGAGCAACGTGGCCGGTCCTAGCCGGATACACACCACATCCAGACATCGAAAGAATGCCTGCAGCAGAGCTGTTAATACAGCTAAAACAACTACTAAAAATTCACAGACAATTAGTTCAGTATGTAATGCGGACTTCAACAATTCAGCCAGCGATTAAACTTCCACAGCTGACCCCTCACCAGGGGAACACAAATAAAATTACACCACAGAACATCCAATCCTGCCTAGGTAAAGTTCCAGCTAAACGGGAACAAATACCATTCTGGTTGGCACAGAAAATTACCCAAATAGAGGCGGTGTTCCCGGACACCACCCCGCTGGAAAAACACAGGATTCTGACTATATGTCTCCCAATGGGAATCGCACCACACATTGAGGACTGTGACACTTGGGGTACAGTCTTTGCTTCCATCTATACAAAAACGCACGGTGTTCCATCCATTTCGGTAATACCAGATGTGCTAAAACAAATTCAAGATGAATACGGTCCAGAACCTGCTTTAACTCTTGGTATGAAATTACTGAAAGACTTCAAGCAGGTCTCGGCTATATTACTAGCCAACATAAAGGGTGAAGCAGCAAACGTGGCGATCCGCCAGAGGTTAAAAGAGACAGATATAGCAGACCAACCAGCTGAAATTGCCAGAATCATAGAAAAATCCTATGAAGAACTAGGCAGAGATAGTCTAGGTGGAATACCAGTAAAACCGCAACTGACTACAAGTCCAGAAAAAATATTTTTTAATAATAATTCACCAAAAAAGAACTGGGATGGAAATAAACAATCCAATCCTAAAGAAAAGAAATTCCAGTCCAGAGGAAGGTCTCCTAGGCGAAGAGAGAAATCTCCAAACCCGAGACAAAGGTCACCTCAGAGTGAACCCTCTGGGAATAGATATAACCTTAGAAATAGGGATAATATTAAAAAACCTGATAGATATCAAGACATTGATACACGTCCCTCTCAATCTTTTCAGAATTCCTCGCAGAAATCGGAAAGAAGAGGACGATCAGAAGAGCACGCCAAGTCCAAAGACAAGGAACCTGCTCAACTGAAAAAGAAATCACAATTTCCAAAAAAGAAGGTAGCCAGTATCAAGGTAGTTAACAATGCCGAGAATACTGAGGACACAACTGAAAAACGGAGAATGGGCTCAGACAATGCTAGACAGCGCAGCAGAGGTGAGCATAGCTCGCAAAGTCCTTATGGATCATCTGGAGACAGTGGACACGAATGAATACCTTCAAGTGGAAACTGCAGATACCAGAGTTAGCAAGCCCCACAAAATATACGAGATAACATTACGTATAGAGGGAGATAAGACTAGGAAAATAAGGGGACTATTTTGGGATAACCTATCCAAGGGCTATGACATCCTTCTAGCTGAAAAAGACTGGCCACCAGAGTTTGTCAGGGAGTGCCCGCATGGCGAAGAAGTAATTATGCCTGCCTTCTCGAATCAAATACCGATTCATAAAAAATATACACTTGCTAGAAAGTGGGCAGTGGCCTTAGCACCTGCTTTATATAAAAATCATGTAGGATGGGATGAGGATTCTCCTCCTCACAAAGTCCAGTTAAAATCACAACCTACTGCACAAAGGCAGTACCCAATTAAGCAAGAAGCTAAAAAACAAGTAAATGAAATACTAGATCAGCTAGAATACCAGGGGGTGATTGAAACTTGCACCTCACAAATGAACAATCCTTTATTTCCGGTCTCCAAACCAGACAATTCGTACCGTCTAGTTTTGGATTACCGACACCTTAACACATGTTGCAAAACTTTTGCAGTGCAAAACTCACACAGTGCTGCACTAATGAATAACATAGTGCGCAAAAAATACAAAACAACCTTGGACATCTCCAACGGATTCTTTTGTCAAAACATAGCACCAGAGAGCAGATATTTAACTGCATTCTCAGTAAATGGCACTCAAAAACAATTCTGTCGGTTAGCCCAGGGGTACAAGAATAGCCCGGGGGTATTCTCAGCGAGAGTAACAGAATTACTACAACAATGTGATGATGAAGCATTATCTTATGTCGATGACATTTACTTAACAGATGATGACTTGGAAACTCACTTGAAAAGAGTGAACACCATAATACTTGGTTTCGCTGCAGAGGGTTACAAATTCAACTTCAAAAAGTCCAGAATTGCCCATCTGACGGTCCTATTCTTAGGATATGAGTTATCAAGTGAAGGCAAAAGCCTGGCAGACAATTTCCTAGAGAAATGTGCCGTAATCCAAGCTCCTAAAACACTAAAAAACCTACAGTCAATTCTAGGCTTCCTAAATTTCGGAAGAACATATATTGCAAATTACGCAGAAAGGGTCAAACCCCTTTATGATCTAATTAAACCAGACTTTAAAAGATCCAGTTGGACTCAAACACACACAGAAATTTTGAGATCCTTACAAACAGACATAGCTGACGGTAGACATATCAAAGTCAGAACAGCAGAATCAGCCTTTGAGGCATTAACAACACCGTGTACTTTACCAACAACAACATTGGATCCAGAATGGTTACAATGGGTAAATTCAATCACAACGGACAAAGTATATTACTTCTTTGATCCAGAACTAGAAGAATTAAAAAATCTAAAATATGAAAAAACGTATCCTCTGCCAATCGACATTCTGCCTCTACGACATTACGCCTGTGTAATCTATACAGACGGACATGCTCAACCCTCCGTTTGGGGAGAACATGCATACAATCCCACATGTGAGATTACAAAAGAAGTGTGGCACGGAGGTAAACTAAGACCTCTATTAACAAAATCACACTCAGTAGAAACTAATTCAGAACTACAAACTGAAATAATAGCTTTGAAAATGGCGCCAGATAATGCGGATCGCGAATTCCCGACACTTATAGTGTCAGATTCATATTTCTGCGTCAAAGCATATAACAAGGATTTGCAGACCTGGATTCAGAACGGTTACAAAGATGACACAGATGCACCAATAAAGCAGAGACTGCTCTGGGAACAAGTAGCTCTTTTGAAAAAAGAACTACCAAAGACTCACGTGACACACTCACTGAGTCATCAACGTGATGGCGTTCACGTTGTAGGGAATTCATTGGCTGAAACAGCCTCAGCGGCAGCCACTAAACCGGCTCCCGTAGATCGAAAAAAGCATACATTAAAATACATTGACGGCGAAACAGTGCTGGCAGTAAAAACGTCATCAAAAGGCGACTGCTCGGCGTTACCGATCAACTATCCACTCAATTACACATACATCATAGATGCAAACTCCATTCCTTTTGCTCGAATCCCTGGAGTGGGGGATAGAGTGATTCCAAACATGGACAGGAGAAACTTGTTAATCGCAGACGCACACATGGGCGAGGGTCTCAGACACCTTAAATTAAAAGATTCTCTGGAAGAATTACAATCACGGTACTGGTGGCCAGGCATGAGCCTGCACTACACCATGTTTGTAAAAAACTGCCCAAACTGCAACAGAGATCGCAGTGGGGAGAGAAGCAGTTTAATACCTCGTCGTATCAAGGCAGATGACATCACCACTAAAAAGAATGGCTTGCGATTAACATATACAGGCTAGTTCCCACTTATAATGTAGATCCACAGCACTCGGCTGACGTCCGGACTGTTATACAAGATTTGCGAGTCTAATTGGCATATACGCTAAGAGCATGCTACGTTCGACCATTTTTTTTTTCCCTTTTCTCAGGCAATCCAGCCTGGGGGGGGAAAGAATGGCCAAATGAGCACAGCCCAGCGGGAATCTTCTCACTTCCTTCCTGAGGGTATGGGATGGTGTAAAGAAAAAACCAAGACAGAAAGCAATCTATAATAGAAAGGATATTAGGTTCGGGAGCTGGGTGGGTCAAACATCTAATAAGTGTCCAACGTAGTCTAAATAACTTGCCAAGAAATTCTCTGAAGGGATTCAGTCCGTACGAATTATTATTCGGAACTAGGATGTTGATCTCTGACCTTGATAGTCAGACTTCAGTGGTAACAGAAAAAAGCTTTGATGTCAAAGACCGTTTGGCTATTTTGCAGGACTTAAACAAAACAAGAAAAGACCTGAGCAACATACAGTTGAAAGAACAGCCAACGACCACTGAAGAATCACCACCTGTCCCAGCAAGACCTGTCTGGATTCCAAAAGTCGGGGATCTAGTCAGGGAGAAGATCGCGGTAAAGAAGGAATTTGGGCCTTCTTACAGAAAAGCAGTTCCTGTATTGTCTGTCAACGGGACAAGATCAGTTGTACTACCGCCACTTGCTGGAAAAAAGGAGAACCGAGTTGTATCCATCGACCTG
This sequence comes from Lissotriton helveticus, assembly GCF_964261635.1. Taxonomy (NCBI): domain Eukaryota; kingdom Metazoa; phylum Chordata; class Amphibia; order Caudata; family Salamandridae; genus Lissotriton; species Lissotriton helveticus. The sequence continues at coordinate 463,180,245 of NC_136073.1, read as the reverse complement.
GTAAAACCACAACATGTGGCCGATAACCAACAGTAGGCCAAGTGGACTCCCAATAAGTAGCAGAACACCAAGGTTTGCTACCAGTACAGAGGTCCTATCAAAGAGGCTCATCACATTCGAAACGCCTACAGAAGAACAACAAGGACTATGCAACAATGCAATAGAACTTAGACCTCTGAAAACCCAAATAAAGACATTTAGCAGAGACACACCAATCTATACAGAAGTACCAAGTGAAAATGCAAGAAACAAAAATCCTGAACCAATTGGAACAATTGACAGAACTGCATCCGGTTACTTCATCAACTTCGATGATTCCTCTGAAGGCTTCAGCGAACAAAAGACACAGCCATCATCAAAATCCTTTAAAGACAAAGCTAAGGAACTTTTGAAACAACTGAAAGAAACATATCTAGTTTCTCCATGGATTGAATTTTGGGTGGGTTTTGGTGCATTTATCCTCATACTTTGGCTCATCATGGTATTTACCTTGGGACGCTTCATTGAGGGAAAATATGCTAAAATGGACACAGCAAGTCAGAACATCAACTTGGTCCTCAAACCACACACATCTTCACACGTCGAGAAAAGAGAACTTTCTTCAGAACTTTCTTCAGCCAATTTCACAGCAATTCCAATACCTGGTGGGGTAGCCTGGGACAACACTGACTATGAAATTTATGGTCCGGTCGAGATCCTGAAATATCCACACCAAATCAAGATCTCCTTGAGTGACTTTGCAAAACCAAACTCATTTGCTGATGATTGGGACTTTGAAAGTATAAACAATATGATGTCTGACTTAGTAATGTCTGCTAAATTTACAAAACATGATTATTTGCAGGGTTCTACAAATTATGACAGCATGTACTGCTATAACCACTATGGTAACCATTTCTTGCATAAATCTGCACAACCTAGAAATGTTTTAAATTTTAATCAATGGGAACATTGTGCTACACCTCCAAAAGGGAGCTCTAGAACCGTGTATGGCAAATATTCATATTTTTCAGGTTTTAACATAACTAATGCTGAAACATTTTATTACAAATTGTCAAACAAGACAGGGATGAAAACCATGATAACCAACACAAAATTGATATATTCAGATTCTTTCTTTGAAAAAATGAATACTTTTGGATTTGATTATTGGGACAAACATGTTGATTTGAAAAGTGTTTGGGGTACAAAAGAATGGCAAGTACAGGGTTTAGAAGCTTTGTTTAGAGCCTGCATGATCCCAGAACAAATGATATTTTTAAATGACACCGTTCAACAAACCACCTGTCTTGGCTTAGCCAAAATCAAAGATTTAAATAACCTGTCTATTCCAAAGCCAACAATGTTTAGCAATAACTCTGAAACAGATGAAGAAATAGACATAAACCATATACTTAACCAAAACAGAACACATCCTGATTGGAAACAATGGTTGATCTGGCCCACAGATACAAATAACTGTCAAGATAGATTCCTGAATAAAACACAGGGTTTCAAAATGACCAGGCCAGACCCTAGATATCCCCAAAGACATCACCCAGGGATAATAACAACCTACAGTGTGGGCAAATTATGCCTTCAATGGCTACAAACTTCCACACTGCCTGAAATTAAGCAACACCTAACTTTACTTACTGATGGTGCTGACTTGCGTGATTTCATAATGGGACCACGCAAACAGCGTCAAAAGCGTTTCATAGCAGCCTCTGTATATGCAGCATACAATGAGGCCTGGAAGGTTACTCAAATTGAGACAGCAGAAAGAATACGGGAAATTGACCGTATTAATTTGGAAAAATCACTTTCTGTAGTGGACAATGGGTTAATGACTCTGTCCTCCAGAATTTTTTCATTGGACAGCATTGTGTCTTCAGCAATCGATATATTATCGCAAGACTTACTGTTATTACAACATGGTCAGTCACAATTGCGTTCTATTGTACAGCTTGGCTGGACGTTACAAAATCTGCGTTCAGGCTACGTGCCTTGGCGTTTAATCAACACAACGTCACTATTCCAAATCTTTAACCTTACTGATAGACAGATCGGTATGGCGCAGAAGGGTGCTGATTATACAATCTTGAGCATTGAAAAACTAGAAAGATTACCGTTGACAATGTCAGAACGACCTGTCAGTGAATGGATAATCCACGGAATCATAAATATTCCAATCTCAACCTTCAGGTTTCAATACTGCCAAAAATATATACAGGCTGGCATGTACGAGAAATTGGGAAAGGGGTACCTTAAAACAACTTGGAACCTGCCCTATTCACATGCATGTGTCAGTAACAAAGGACAGAAAGTGTTTCTTAGTGGCAGCAATTGTGCTATGTCACTAAGCGGCACGCTTCTGTGTAACGGTATTAGTTTGCACGGAGCCTGTGAAGGGAATTCATACAACCTTTCATGTCACCAGCAAGGCGCACCTGCAACTGAAATAGAACCATTCTTTCAAAGACTCTATAATGGGAGTTACATTCTTATTGTAGACTGCAGATGCTGTAGTCTTATGCCCGGGACTCCTTATCTCGTCACTACGACGGCGAAGGTCAAGTGCTGTGGACGTTCTTTGTTTCCCAGCTCCTTTCCAGACAGGGAGGCGAGGGCATGGCCCAGTTTGAAAATTACTTCTATTCGAATAGACACTTTAAGCAGAATGAAAACAGTGCTTCTTCAGACGCCTACAAGGCTCACGTCATCTAAAGAAACGTATGATCTACAAGTCGCAAGGACGACTGCAGAGATACATACATTATTATCAACTAATTCCCCCGTACATTTCGCGGAAATCCTGAGCGAAATCTTAAATATTTCTGATACCACAGGGGTCTCAAAGGTATTTAAGACAGTATTTTCGATGGCATTAACACCATTCAAAGCCATACTGGGTATTTTTCCAGACTTCGTCCATTCGATTTTTGGCGGACTTCCCCTGATCCTAGGACTAATTGCAGGAATCCTATTCCTAGTCCTTATTTTTCGTTATGGCAACCCATGTCACAGATCAGACTCTCGCGACAATGGAAGATACGATCCTAGCCATTGGATACCGGGACCGGATATCAAAAATCCTGGGACTATCCCGGCTTAGAGACCTAAACATGACTTGGTTTCTATCATTTCGACCAATGTGGCAAAGGTGTGTTTTACCTGTACTAAGGTGTCTGCTATGCGGAGAAGAATGCGTGTTAGACACCTGTCTGACGCTACAATCGGATGCGCCAGTGGATGCAGATACACTGTTGGTTCCTACCAAGGTTCACGCACTGTGCTGCCCTCAAAGGCTGCCAATTCTGATGACGGCATTCCTGGAATCTTCACCACTGCGATTGAAGAGTAGTGAAGTTCAAGATGAAAGCAGCATTGAACAGGTACGACCTTCTGTCAGCAATGCAAATCAGAATGTCAATGGAGACAATCATGCGCATGAATGCATGGTTACCCCTATTTCCGACTTAGAGGAACTTTCCCATGAAGCTGTTGACAGTTTTTTCGAAAGCCTGAATGATATGATGTTCTCTCCGGAACAGAAATAGAGACTTTTGAGTAAACTCGCACACGGCGTTCCCTGAATTCGGCCTTCAACTTTAAAAATAAAGTCACATGAACAATTACAATCCAGTTCACGGACAGCAACTTTTTTCAGCAAGCCCCTAAAATATTTTTCTATATATTTTTTCCCGGGACACTGATTTTCTGCTTAAAGTAAGAGACTATTCCTAGAGAACTAAGATTTCTATTTTAGATACTTTATAGACTTTATAGACTTTAGCTGCCCGCTGGTATGTTCGCAATAGATTTTATGTGATGAAATGGTTTCGACTTTTTTTCTGTATAGCCATATTAAGAGCCATTTCATGTGTATTTCTCATATACCAACAATCAATAATGCATAACAATGCGTGTTCACTTTTGCATTTAATTCATAGCTTAAGTGCATACAATATATATGACTGCAATTTTTCAGTATATTTGAAAATTTCGAAATGCATTTATGTATTTTGGGGTGGTAAGGTATACACTATACTCTATAGTATGTTGTACTATGTTATACTATGCATAGATTAGTAGATATGACCATAGTTAGCGTGGAGTGGGTGTCGTGTATTTCTATAGGTTCTGATTCGATCCCCCTATTCCTGACCCTATTCTGGTTAAACTTACTAGCTAGTTAACTAACAGTCAGCCCATGAGGCAAGAAATCCCCCATGATGCAGATACCGTTATCTGACGCAGTCACACTACGGCACAGGAACGTGTTATCTGATTAGGTCATAACGCTTGAGATCTAATTAGACAAGCGACATTCCTCCAGCCCCTGATAAGGCATACGACGTTCTCATAACAAATCAAACCTATGACAACCTGGATAATCCGTGCGGCCATTGTTTTGATTTCACAGAGAACTTTAGTAAAGAATGTGCTAACGAGCAAGTCGTATGACATCTTTATTGACGTACCTATGTCCATCCTTACGTCAATCTCGGCACCTTTAAGGTATAAATATTGCCGACCTTGCCCTATGCAAACACACGCGTGGTGACAAGACGGAGCAGCCATACTTGCCGAAGCCGAGAGCAGAAGCAGACCCCGCAGGCAGCAGCCCCGCCTTCCTGACGCGCTGAGAGACGCGCTGCTATCTCAAGCCGAGAGACCCAGCACCGGCGTTTCTGGGCAGCCCTCGCAGGCAGCCTGGAATATCGAGAGCAGAGAAAGAGATACCATTCCTCATTCATCCTAAATTCCAGGTACAGAACTGAATAACCCCTCCTAGAGAATTCTTTAGTTATTCACTTGGCAAACACAAACTTAACTTAAACTGTAACTTTCTATTCCCGCCCACGCATTAGACTTAGGTCAGGTACACGGGGTAGGCGTATTTAGAAACACCAGTTGAGTACGTTTAGTCAAAATGTATATGTGTATGTAAATATATTTTAATCATTTTAAACATCATATGGCTCAGAAACCATATCAATGTTTTTACAGTATTATTTTATACTATTGCTTCTAATGTATGCACTTTACTTAACTATAAGTATTGCAATAATATCGATCCATTTCTCTTGTACGAGAAAAGAGACTGATCAATAAATAACATCTTTTATTGAACACGCCCGTCTCTTCCTTTTCTCTACATTCTGATGAGACTAAGAATGCACGTACTGACTGAGTAAAATAATTGCCTTGTGCTCACACGACTCTCGAGATTGACTCTTGATTAGGGGAGAGCAAAGTTGTCATGTTCTATGGTTGTCAGAAACTAAATCCCTTCTTGTCTAATCAGGGAAGTTAATCCTTCCTTGAACATTCGAGAAAGTTTCTAGCGAACTCTGAGCTTAGCTGGCAAACCCAAAAATTAAGTCTAGTATCGACAGTAGTAGACCTAGTTAACGTCTGGTCTAGGCCTTTACTGCTGTAGGTACTATTCCAATGCGCAGAGCCTATTGGGAAAATAGGAGCTACACTACAAGACCCTCCGTTCCACCTGGGGTCACCAGCTCAGGCTCAAACCTCCGCCGGGACGAGGTCCCGATCCTGCAGCCGCACAATCACCTCTTGCCGGACACCGCAGCCCCGCACTGTCCGTCTCCCCAAAGCGCAGCGCCCAATCCAGTTCTCCTCCATCAGCTGGGGGGGGGGGACAAGGCTTACCCCCGGGGGCCGACCGGTCTCTGGCCGCCCAGCACGTGGTCCGGGGATTCCTCGGGAGGGCACTCACGCCACTAGCTGTACCACCTCCGTGCGCCCGGTAAAGCTCCTCGCCGGTCCCTGGCAGCCCACCACGTGGTCCTGGGATTCCCGGGGGGCACTCACGCCTCTAGGTGCACCACCTCCGTGTGCCTTGCAGAGCTCCTCGCCCAGTCACTGCCACCAATACACTGGTGTTGCAGGGAGCCCAGGGGTACGGCTGTCCTCAGGGCACGCTCCTCTCCCCATGCGGCACCCAGGGCGCTGTTCTCGCGCTCGTGCAGGTCGTGAGTCCGGGCGTCGCGGCCCCCTCCGCCTTGGACCATGCCCCCCTCACTCCTCCAGGGATCGCTGATCAGTCCCAGGTAGGACTCCGCCGCCCGGCAGCAGCAAGCGCTTCCAGCGCAATCCTCAGCAGCTCGGCCCGCCTTCCGCGACTAGGCCGCAAGCCTCGGTGTTGCGTAGGCTGCAGGCCGGGAGTCGCCCTCCCCGTGTTGCAAAAGCCCCGCCTCCGCTCCGACGCCGGAGGCCGCCGCTGCGATGGCCGCTGCAAAAGGGGGATACCTTGCCATCCGCTGGATCCCGGTCAGCTCTCCAGGCCCGCCGCGGCCCACAGCACCCTCAGTGTGGCCGGAACTCCCCGTGGCTGCTCAGCGCTGCCGACCGGCCTCTCGGCACGTCCGCTCCAGTCTCGGTGCCGTTCTCGGGCACTTCCACCGCTTGCTCGGGGCCAGCCGTCGGACACGACCCCCAGGGGATGCAAGGACGTCCAGAAAGCCGTACAGGAGCCCGGGGACAGGTGCTGGACAAGGCTATGAACGGCCCGGCGCCGGAGGGACTTAAAACACGTCCTACTCCGCCGCCATCTTGGCCACGCCCCATGGCTTGTTATTTTAAAGGAACAGGCACAGCCACAGAGTGCTGTTAGACGAGATTGTGTATAAATGATTGAGAAATGCAAGCCATTAACATCACTCCTGCCTTGTATCCATCAGCGGTGCAGGCGGCTTGTTTTTTTGGAAACTCCTTGGCGGCTGTTGGCCTCCCTAACGTCTATCAACGCACCTGTTGTTCCAGAAATACCAACACTAGTGCCAGCGAACAGATACTATGTCAGGGCAGAGGTCACTGCGAGGTGGGGGCTGCAGTTTCTGTTCTGTCCTGAAGAGGGAGCAAGCGTTGGTGCTCTGCCTGTCACCAGACAGGTTGTGATATCACGTCTTAGACCACATGCAAGGGGTTAATCGAGCCAATGAGGGCTGAACTCCTGGATCACTCAAGTGAAGTGTGATAATATTCAACCTAGGCTTTGGTCAATTTATGCTGTATAAGGTAAAATCACTCAGTGATACTACAAGAAGTTATAGCAAGCCCTAAAAAACCCTCTTTTTATTTATAATAAGAATGGGTTTCTTTCTAGTCAAAGCTAGGATACGGACTATGTTGACCTCTGTATGTGAAACAAGCAACATTTAATTGCATGTTTACCTATTGTAAGTCAAATGCGTTCCGCTTGTAACATATAGGCCATCTGGCATGTTACTGAGAGGCATTGCATTTAAAACAAGCATTGGCATAGCCAATGGGTCTCGCCTTTGGGACCTTATAAGTGTTTAGTTATCCAACACAATAACCTTAGTTCAACAACATCAACTGTTGCATGGCTAAACACTTATAAGGTCCCAAACGCAAGAAATATTGGCTATGCCACTGCTTGTTTCTTTCTTGACTTATGCCACCAGGGGTATGTCTGGCTGCTTGCCATGTTTTGGATTTGCATTATATACATCTTTGTCGAGTTCTCCTCGTAGTGGTGATGTACTGAGGCTATTGTCATAACTTTTGTTGAAATATCATTAAAAAGAGTTACACAGAAAAAATAATTCGGTTAAAAAAGTAAGGGATTTAGGATTGTCAAAAGTTAGACAAAGTTTTGGATAGCTCATTATGTTTAGTACAGTATTCAAGGCTGCCATGTTTAAATCAAGGTTAAAGTATGAGTCAGTGCAATAACGCTGCCTACCCTTGATTAGACAGAAGCGAAGGCCCTAGGGGAACCACTTAGTAGGGATGAAGTGTTAATGGTAATTAAGAACCATGCAGTCGGCAAAATGTCCTGGCAGTGACGGCCTCCCAACTGAGTTTTATAGAACGTGTTTACCTCCGCTGTCACCATCATACAGTAAAGCGTCAGCACTAGTACATCACTAATATCGCATTATCAGTGAAAGGTATATTGCAGCAATTTAGATCCTACACTTTTACACAATCATAGCACCGCATCCCAAATGACAAGTTAGCAATTGCACGTTTTCGGGTATATAGCAACTAATACCTCTTGGCTGATTTTCATGTTTCCATGGCGTGTTCCCATTAAGCTGGTATCTCTTTTTAATGTCTAATGGGGGTTTTCACTTATGCTCGGTTGAAGGGGGGGGAGACTGGTCTGCTCCTCCAACACCCTTGTTTGTTAGCAGATATGTGTGCAGTGGATCCCAAATGTCCCTCGGTCTAGATGGGCGCAGAGAGTAGCTCTGCGTATGTTAGAATCTGTTCCTGCCAAAAGAGGAGATCCTGGACCCATTCTTTAAATTTGGGTGCTTGCCCTCTTCCCCATCTGCACGCTACCCTTCGTTTGGCTAGCAACATGGCCAGCGCCACATGCAGTCTATATGCTGAAGGTATATCTTCCGTGTAACCCAAAAGCGCAACTACTGGTGATTTTGTCAATGACGTCAGGGTCATCTGTCCCAGGGCCTTAAACACCAGTCCCCAATAGAGATGGATTGCAGCACATTCCCAAGCCACATGTAGGAAGTCAGCCGCCTCCTGCCCACATCTATCGCAGGCTTCATTATCTCTAAATTTGAACAGTTTAGCAGGGGTATAGTATAATCTATGGAGATATTTAAAATGTATCATTCTGTATCAGCTACTGGCTGATATGTTTCTGGTTTGCTGACAGCAGTATCTGCCTTTCCCTTCATCAAGGGGTTCACCCAGTTCCTGCGCCCAGTTCCCCCTGGCGGTCTCCTCAGTAATCTGCATTGTTATCTGCATGCTATGGTAGATGAGAGAACCAACATGTGCAGGGTTTGTACTTTGCAGTAAATGATGCAATGGGGCCAGTGTGGGTGGTTCGTTTGGGAAGTCTGAAGTGACCACCTTAACACTCTGCCTCAGCCTGACATACATAAAGAGGTCCATTGCCGCAGGGTCAATATCTTCACAAAACTGCTCTTTAGTGAAGAATATCTCATTAACATACAGGTCTCCCCATTTCGTAATACCAATTTTGCCCAAGAGTTGGCAGCACCTCGGCTACTCCTAGATTGGGGTGTTGGGCCACTGGGAGCAAAGGTGAGTAAAGTATTGCGATGCCTAGTCTTTTTGCGATTTTTTGCCATGATATTACAGAACATGCTATGGTAGTAGAGCCTGTATCTCTCACCATTGCCTGTGTGGCTATAAATCCTGACATTTGCATTGGCTGCATATAGTACTTTGGGGGATTGAACCAGTAGGTTGCATAGTGCACCTGTGCGCTGAGGTAATATAGTTCAAAGTCAGGGGCCTCGAATCCCCTCTGCGAATAGGGCAAGGTCAGACTTTCCCATTTCAGTCTGGGTTGTTTCCCCCCCCAGGCGAGTTGTATCGTTTGAGTTTTCAGGGTTTTGAAAAAAAAAACGTCCCTGAGCATAGGGGATGTTGACACAGATACAATAGCTTAGGACAGGATGACCATTTTAATAAGGGAAATCATCCTTGCTATTGACAGGGGCAGGGGCAATCTATCTTGCTACTGACTCTGTGATGTGTTCTAGCGTTTCCCGTAGTTTTCTCGAAGCAACTCTACACCGTCTCTTGTAACTATTAAACCCAGGTATTTCACTTCATCTGGGCACCACGGGGCACCACGCTATGGCGTAGTCGAGAGGATAGGGGCGAACAGCGGCGGTGAGCGGGAACATCTGGGACTTCTCCCAGTTGACTTTGACTCCCACAGCTCTCCGAAGACAAACTCCCTCAAGATTGGGTTATGGCTAATCTGGGGTTACTGCACATATAGTGTGATATTGTCTGCATATAATTAAATCAGTACATGTCTAATGGGGTACTCGAGGGCCATTGAGCCCAAGCGGCTCGATGGCTAAAGCAAATAGCAATGGCGAAATGAGGCGAGCTAGCGCTGTTTATTATTACCCTGGCTCGTGGCTGATGGTAAAGCAGTTGTATCCAGGACAGAAAGATATGTGGCATTCCCATCCTATGCACTATGCCAAACAGGTAGTCCCAGTCCACTGAATTGAACGCCTTAGTGGCATCAAGGAATACTGTGACTGCTTCAAGGTCCGGGTCAATGTCCTGTATCATCGCAAACAGGGTTTGAAGATTGTGGGAGGTGGCTCGACCTGGCAAAAAGCCTGCTTGAATTAATTCTTTCATCAGGAGGCTCAGCCGATTGGCAAGTATTTTAGCTAATATTTTTGTTTCGTAATTTATCATGGAAAGCGGTCTGTAGGAATCACATCTATCGGCCGGCTTCCCAGGCTTGAGTATGGAAATTATGGATGCCTCCCTTATTGTGGGCGGTAGCACACCTGTTTAAGTATATGGACAAGATGTTCTATGTATGCTTTATAAAAATCAGCTGGGATGCCATCCGGCCCAGGGGCCCTGCCTGAGCGGAGCTGCATAATCGCAGTGCGAATTTCATCGATTTCTAACTCGGCAGAGAGGAACTTCCTCTGAGCGTCTCCCAGCCAGCCAAGGGCGACCGGCTCCAGATATTGTTGCAGCGTTAGTGGGTGTTGTTGCGCCATGGTATATAGAGAGGTGTAAAAGGACTGAAATGCATGGAGGAGTTCTGACGTTTCCCTAACTGTCCTTCCGTCTGGCTTCTTCATTTCCAAGACGTAGTTCGAGAATCGAGGCTTATGGATCTGCTCGGCTAGCGCTTTTCCTGGTCTTTTACCCTCACCATACTGGTGGTCTTTAAAGTATTTGCCTCAGAACTGGCATTCTCTATCTGCTGTTTCTTGGTATTCGGTGATCTTATCTCTGAGCGCTATGTGTTTTAGTGCAGATGGTAAGTGACTTATATTGAGTTCTACTTGTTTTATCTCGCTCTCTAGACGTGTAAGCGTTGAAAGCATGTCTCTAAGTACTCCTTCCCCCTTGGCAATACATATTTCTCTAGTGGTGACTTTGAACGCCTCCCACACGTCGCCATGCGTGTAACCGAGCCCACGTTGCGCTGAAAATAGTCTTGGATTTCCTGGTCTATTTCCGCTCGGAATGCTGTATCTAGAAGCAATGTGGGATTTGAACGCCAATTCATGTAGGGGGCACTCCCAGCCGGTGGTGTGAGGCTCATGACCACTTGGGAGTGCTCCGAGTAGGTGCGTGCGAGGTGTTCTACATTTGTTAGCCATTTGCTGAGTCCTCTTGGGATTACCCAGTAGGCTAGCCTCAACCACGCCGCATGTGCAGCCGTGTAGCATGTACCCTCTCTCCGCTCTGGGTGTAGGTGCTGCCAAGTGTCTATTAAGCAGTGCTCTGTCATGGTGTCACATACTTGTCATTGGGTGCGAGTATAATGGTGCGGCTGCGGTCGTGATCTGTCCGGCGCCGGGTTAAGTGTTGTGTTAAAGTCTCCGCCCCATATTACGTGTATTGATCCTATGTCCATTATTTTCCCCCATAAAGTGACAAAAAACATTTGTCCATCAGTGTTGGGCCCTTAACAGCTAACTAGCGTTATTGAATGAGAAGCTAGTGTGCCCCACGTTAGGCTGAAGTGGCCTTGAGGATCCGAGATCAAACCCATGTGCTCATACGTAGTGTTTTATTTTTACTAGGATCGCTGTACCTTGCGAGTAGGTAGAAAAAGATGCGAAGCAGCTATACCCTGCCCATCTGGAAGCGAATCTCTGTGGTTGTTTGGGGTCAAGATGGGTTTCTTGTAGCATCGCTACCTGTATAAAATGCATATTCAAGTATGCTAGTATTTGCCTGCACTTATGCGGGTTTCCCAGTCCCCTTATGTTCCAGGTCATCAAGCGTATCTTTGGAGCGTTACAGGAGTCTGTCACCTATGTGGTCTGTCATATCATGTGTTACTGAGGACAGCAAGTTGTTTAATCTGTTCTGCGCGCCTCCCAGTGTATGTCGGACGGATCTTTCAATATCATGCAATGTATCTCTCTGCATGGGCTGTGTGCTGTTCGAAAGTTCTGGAACGTATCCTGAATTGTCATACAATGTATCAGGCTTGATTGCCCTGCAATTCTTAACCAAGGCAATGTACATAAGGTACTCATTTAACAACGCCATTCACTGTACATACTCACGGCCAGTTCAGTACAAGTGCAGTCAATCATTAACTGACAACTGCGAAGATGGTTGGGCCTCAAAGTCGTTGCTCTCTCGATTCGGTTGTTGCTTTTCTAGTTTCTTTAGATAGTCCTCCACCTGCTGCAGGTTGGTGAAGAATTGCTGTTTTTCCTGATGAGTGACCCGGAGGCGAGCGAGATACATCATTGCGTACCCTATTTACGCTTGGATTAATTTCCTCTTGACCAGTGCAAATGTCTTCCTGGCCTCCTGGACCGCAATTGTGAAGTCAGGGTACAAAACAAGTTTGTTGTTTTGCTCGTGCCATCCGCAATGCCGTATCTCGGTCTCTATAATTGAGCAACCTGGCAATTATGGTTCTGGGTTGTGTCCTCGGGAGGCGGCCTAGGGCCTAAAGAGCGGTGTGCTCTCTCCACCACTAATTGGGCAGATTGCGTTGGTGCCAAAGAGTTTGCAGAGCATCTGCTTGATGTATTCCTCCATCTTGCCGGTGTTGGCGCTTTCGGGCACTCCTAAAACATGTATATTGTTGCGCCTTGCACGCTCTTCAAGATCTTCGTTCTTGACGCGGTATTCGAGCGCCTTACATAGCACCAGTTGCGTTACATGAAGGCACATTCATTTTTGTTTGGCACGGGGAGATTAAGTGATTTTCCCAGAATCACAGGATGTTCAGTGTCATTGCCAAGACTCTAACCCGGTTCCCCAGATTCGCGGTCGACCGCCCTAGCCATTAGGCCAACTCCTCTTCCTCACTTTTAATAAACTGTCCATTTGTGACTGTTGCGCTTCCTTGGCGGTCGCCGTGTCTTCTAGATGGGAGAGTCGATGTTCTGCTTCTCGAATGCGTGCATCGTGCTTCTCTAGTTTTTGGCAAAAGACACACAATCTAGTTTTTGGGCCATAAAGTCAATCACGTACACATGGTATCCATTTTGGATTCTATTGAGGTGAGGCTATGTTTCATGGTGACGAGGAGCGCTTTTAGATCATCTTCTGCAGGCTGTAGGGGATCGCTTGGCTGGTCAGTAGATGGTTGCTCATTGTTGCCTTGGCTTCGAGGCGTCTTCCGGGGCTCGAAGGGCAGCTTAGCCTGCTTGGTTTCCCTCCTGCCCATCATGCTTGGCTGTAGTTCTCAAGGTTATGTTCTGACCAAGTGGTGCACTGTGTGGTCCTCGTGGACACAAGGCAGCTTTCAGCGTGGGATGTTGGTCAGTGCACGTCTCGGCTGGGGTATGTTATCCTTTTGTGCTAGTAATGAGGTGGCGGCCAAAGTATTGTCCAGACTGCCTGCCCGGCTCCCCACCTGCCGCGGTGCTCCAATGAGGAGACCAGGCTAACTGGGGTATCTATTAGATTCCCGTCCCTCCTGGGGGCCAGCGGAGGGCGTAGCAATGTCAAGAGTCTTTTCCTGGTGTTCGGAGTTAATCGTTCCCCTCAGCAGCTTCGAGTTAACAGTGGATTGCCCATGCCGGTGTCACGACCACACACAGACGTTCCCTTACGCTGTCTTTCCCCAAAGGACCCTTATACTTTTCTTGATCCATTCCTGGTACCCCAACCCAGTGAGCTACAGCACCCGCTATCTTGGCTACCTGGTCCTGATGATGATCCTGATTCACTAGGATTGAATCGCCATCAACCATTGTTACGAGTGCAATTTGTGGCGCACATTCATCGTTGGTTCACATAAATTGTTCTAAAACCTTTATGAAATTGCCCTGAAATCATTGTGTTGAACAAACAACTCTGTATATAATGTATGCCACTTTATCACTTCACGCCTAGCGCTGTGTTCCTCACTTGTCACTTGCTCCGTCACCTTTTGTCATGAGCATGTGCACCAAGTTCCTTAAGGTTGCCTCTGCATTTATGCTAACAGTGCTGATATAACTGTCATGTATAAATTGTGTTTTAAATATATGATGCCATGAGCACATTCAACAAATTACTTGGAGTCTCCCCCTTTTTCTTGGTGTCCTTCTTGTAATGTCTTTTACATACATATTTATGAACCTTCATTGAATCCGGTTGAGACCTTTGTTGTTAGCTTTATTGTACTCAACCTGGTCTATGGGTTATACTCCTGTGGCTTTTTACTACACTGTGTCTATGCATCATCCAATGTTGAGTTTGATTGTTTTCGCGAGCAGTAAGCATGCAGGAGCGGGATGATGTTGGATTGTGTCTCCCGGGCTGCCAGAGCCTCACAGAAGTGCGGCCATCTTACTTGCGTGCCCTCTAGTGCCCCCACTCTCACCAAAGAGTTTCATTAGTTCAGCCTTTTCGCAGGTTAGCTGTTCCCACTCAAGAAACAACCTTTAAATCTCATGATGCCAATGATTTGGGGGTTCAGAAATATGTCCACGCTTCCTATGGAGGCAAAAGCTGCCTCCACATAGGCTAACCAAGGGATTCTGTGCGCAGCATCAATGGACAAGCAATCTGATAAAATCAGCCTATTGAGCTGTGCATCCTCCCTAGTCGAGATCCTTATCCAACAAAGCAGAGGATTAAGAGCGACTAAATCAGCTATATGAGGGCATCCGAGCTCTAGATAGACTGAAAAAGCCGGGGTGCATTGAGGTGCCTGGACCAGTTGCCTTAAGATCTGATTTTCTATTATCTGGATTGTGTCCGTCTTTACATACCCCCAGACTTCACTACCATACCTGGTCTGGGACACGGATTTAGCTTGGTAGATCTTAAGTAAGATCTGGGGCGACCATGAGCCCACCCTGCTTGTAAAACTGGCCATGCTTTGTCACATTAAACCAGACCTATCGACTTTGCCAAAGCTTGTTTCTGTTTGCTGTTTTGTGCACTAAACATTGAATCGTAAATATGAATCCAGTTAATTTGATTTAAGGGCAGTTTCACACTGTAAACAAGCTGCAGCAGTCTGCAGTAGTCTGAGCAGTTACTTGAGCAAATACGCTCGGAGACAAGGTGTAAAGCGCAGCCTTTCCTATCCATCCGCTCCCCGTAGAGGCACTTGCATGTGCACATATTTGTGATAATATGAAACAAATGGCTAAAAGAATCTGTGAATTTCCTATTTTTACAGAATTTCGAAATGAAACCTTAACAACTTAATACCCAAATGGCCAGACTCAAAATAAAAAACACGTTGCAAGGGAGCCTGGTGATATAACTTTTGATGCAGGTATTAACTTCTGCCAAGGTAAAGTCACTCACTGTCTGAGGCATAAAAGTAAGACTTACATCCTGTAGTAAATCCTGTATTGTTGTTCTCAAGTCTTCCGATATCCACTCTGTGAAGATTATCCTTTGCGCATGCCTCAGGATGAATGTAGACAGTGCCTATTGAAAGCCCATGGGCTTCCCCTCATTTCTTCTGTAAGCTCTGCTCCTGCCACAGAGGGCCTAGAATGACTTGTATGCAAAAGCAAAATTGCAAGATTCTGATCTATGAGGGCCAGTAGTGTCTCTATTCCCTAGTAGGTTTCCAGCTTTCTGATCTGATAAAGGCAAACAAAATGGGAAACATTCTCAACACTGAAAGACTTTCTTACAAGAGGAATGTTCTTTTACTTACATTTTTCCATCCCGTTGAGGCTGGTAAGTACTAGTGCTTATAATAATTTTTTTCAAAAAGTCCCCTGGAGTCCAGCTTAAAAGAAGAATCATTTATCAAATATAGCAGTATTTTTCTTTAATCTTTGTCCTAAAATTCCTCCTTGAGTGAGTTCCACCATTTCCACCCCCGTAAGCAGCCTTTGTGCAGGAATTTTCAAAGCCTCGGTAGCGAAATGACCCTCTTTCCCTGCCCATCATTAGTAACATGACCATTTGTTTCACTCTGGTCCACTCTTCTGCAGGCGCCGCAAAGCAGCTACGTTCAGTCATTCATGTAGAGCTGGCCTGTCCACATCGCAGCACAGCTGAGGGGCATCTTATTGATTGTAAGGGAACTGTGGGTGGGGCTCGTAAACATTCCTAATGCAGCAATTTAGTATCTACTACATAGCTTTGGGGCTATTTATGTTACTTGGTGGTGATGTTACCTTGTTCATAGACTGACTTAGGGATTACAACTACATACATTTCCTAAAACAGGGGATGGGTGAAAAGGGTATGGATCGGGCTGAGGGCCAGTATGTTCACAACATTGTGGAGTCTGTACCAAAGCTTTGATCTCTTGTCTGCAGTTATGTGCCAGTAACCCACTGAGGAAAGACTGGAGTGACAGCTATACGGAGGGGCTCCTTTGGAGGTGTTTGTGAGTGGCGGTCCCAGCAGAAACTCAGTGATGGCCTTCTGCTGCTTTCCCTGGCTGCCTGCAAGAGGCACAACTGCACACAGACATGGCAGTACCAGTTATAAAAGCCCTGTGATGCTGGACACCAGGTGCAAGTTGTTTGGGTGGTGGAAGTGTGGTGCTCCAGTTAAGACAATGGAGCCGGGGACACATGCTGGAGAGTAGAAAGGAGAAGAGTCACTCAGTTGAACCGCAACCAAGCTTGATCCATGTGGTAACTGAGGCCATACACAAATGAGGAAGAGCGCCGGTCAAGTTGTGACTACCCAGTGAGCAATGTGCTTCCTTAACCAGCCGCATAGCTGAAGGTGATGTCTATCTAGGACCGAGTAGACAAATCAGAAATCACAGATAAAGAACCTAGCTGTGGAGGTAGATTATCATCAATGTGATGAATATAATCTAGAAAGGAAAAATGTCCTTTCTTGAGTCCCCTCACTCACCGGGGTGTCCCCAAGGTGACATGCTTCATCATAGGGGCCATCCCAACCCGCTGCGGGTTGAGACGTGCTGCGACTTGCAAGGATACTACGTAGGAGCACTGTAGTGAGGAACTATGTGTAGTGTAATGGTGTATGTGGAGTGGAGTGATCTAAAAATACCTAACTAGTGGGCAAAATTATTTTTATTCTTGCTCCTATCTTGCTCCTAGTTGATATATTAAAAACTAGGTTAGCCTGGTTTGTAATGAGTCAGGGGTTCTAGTAGAGGGTCAACATGTTTCGAGCTTTCCCCAAAGCTCTTCAGGACGCCACAGGGACCAGCTCTGCGTGTACCACTCCAAAAGTGCAGTGATAAAGTGATATTACAAATGCTGTCTAATCATACAACATTTAATAATGTTCAGTAGGTATTTTTCAAAAGGCAGTGCTATGCCTCATGGTCGAACGAGGGGGCAAGAGAGTTCCACTGGAATTTTTAATAGTTTCTCTCCTGGCTTGATACCTGCATGGGTTCCCTCGAGGCCGCATGTCTATCTTGGGCCGAGAACATTGGCGCTCGTAATGAGGAAACCAATGTGGAACTGACAGCTTGGGGGCGGTGGCCGGACTGAGAGCAATACTATTGGCCAGAAAAAAATCCTAGGACGACTACTTTGAGTCACAAGGTAGAGCAAAAAGAAAAAAAAACTAATGTGACCCAGGTGGAAATATGGCCCTTACTGCAGGCTAGAAGACCCTCTTTAACTGAATCCCAGATCTCCACTCTGACATGGCTGTCAAGACGAGTACTGTTGAACCAGCAGAGAAAACTGGAAGCACTGTCAGGGTAGAAATGATTGGTGGGGCAAGATTAAGGATGCCAGTAACATAAGATTTCATAACTTAATGGAGCAAAATCAAGGAATCTTTACAATATGAGAATGGGGGTGATGCTGTGGGTCCTGGTGGTCCCCAGTTCCATTGCAGCAGAGTTACTTACAGCGGAAATGGAAGGGGTGTCCGTGGTTGGATCATGAAGATCTTGGCCAAAACAATCAATATGCCAGTTCAGACCGGGTGCTATAGTTCCTAGGAAAATTAAAATTGGGTGGGGTCTTTCCCTGGAGGGTGGGGATGGCAGATTAGGACACTAAGAGTAATATCGAGAGTATTAAGATATGTTTTGCTTACTGTACTTTACAATTTTTCATATATTTGGCTCTCTGTTCCTTTCTTGGCCCTAGTTGTGTTTTTTAAGGCACTAACTGTAGGAAGCTGGCTCTTTATATAGTGGACCAAAAAGAAGTACACTATAAAAAGTCCCTAGTTGGCTTAGAGGCACAGTTGATAACCCAAATGCTCTCTTTTGTGGTGTGTGGCCGAGCATATCCGAGGGTAGTGCTAAGCATTTGTTTACACACATAGGGAAATACATGAGACACACACTAAAGGATAAATCCAAGACCAATTTAGGAAAATGCGTTGTATTTTTACATACATTTTGATACCAAAAACTTCGTTATCAAGTAAGTACTTTTTAAAAATATTGATTGTAGCAGGTAAGTAATGCACTGTTACGCACAATGCTTTCCAATGGCAGAAAATGTATGTATAGCATACAGTTATTTGCATTCAGGTTCTGGGGGTCTCTTTTGGGACTTAGGATTGTAGGGGGCCAAGATCCAAACCACCACTAACAGTTACTCGTTACCTGTCCTGGGGTGTCTGGTTGCAGAGGTGCTAGTTGGGTTGGTAGCTGTGCACGCTACGCCGGATGAAAGAAGGGGTCGGCATCTAAAAACAGGCTGCAGAGGGGTACTTGGGGCCAAGTCCATGAGCTCCCAACAGGGAGCTCGGTTCACAAGGGTTCTGGGGGCAAGGCGGCACAGCCGGTTCGTCGGTACCCGGGCTGGGACACTTGGATGCAGAGGAGAATGGTCAGCTCGAATCTGTGCTCCTGAGAACCTTGCGGTTGTCGGTTTTGCGGGTTGAGGGTGAAAAATCAGAACAGATGGGCCACTCTTGAAATGGGTCTCTGCGGTGCTGACGTCCCTCAACAACTGCTTTGTCTTGGAGTGCTGACTGGACTGTCATGGAATCTGCTTGCTACAAGGGGTCTGGTACCACGGGTATTGGTCCTGTGCAGGTCTGGTCAGTCCTGGTGTCCTTTAACTTGATGAGGGGGACAAATCTGAACTTCAGGAGCACTGTCTTCTTCCTGGGGAGCTGCTGCGTCGGGCTGGCCGGGAGTGGCAACTCAGTGGACCGTACTTTGCTTTTCAGTGACTGCGGGCTGCAGGGAATTACCTCCTCTATTCCAAGGGAGATTAATTGGCGATTTGCGAAGGCGGTAATCTCCTAGGGTTCTTGGAAGCTGGTCAGCTGTAGGAAAAATTGCTGAGTCGCGATTGTTGAGACTTAGAGCGGTAGGCAGGGTTTTGCATCAAAAGTTCACAGCAGACTTCAGTTCTCGCTTTTTCTTAATGCTCTCTGTGTCCTTCTCTTCTTGATCCCTCGTATCTAAGCTCCTGGTGCCACCTAAATACTCAATTTAGGGGCGTTACGGGGAGTGACCGGTAGTATCCATTGGGCTACTTACCTTTAGGGTGTCTACACCCCCTTATAGGACCACTTCCTGCGGAAGGTGGGCATAACTGTGACCCAGAGAGCCTAAATCTGGCAAAACTAAGATGGTGGCATTTCTAAAGTAGTGTCCACATCAGTTAGCTAACCTTATGGGTGGTACTAGCCTGAGAGGGGGGCACGCCCCCTGACTAGCTAATTTTCCCACCTGTCCTGGTGCCAAATGGGCCCGGGTCAGATGGTAGCAGTCCTCCTGTCTGGGGAAGCCTTGGGTTGCATATCAAAGGTGGTAGAGGCCTTTAAAGCCTCCTACCTTGATGTGCTGGTTACTTAGCCATCCTGCTTAAATGGGGTGACAACACTTCCGGATGGAGCAGGCATTTTTTCGGCCTGAGAGAGAACGGGCTCTCACATGTGGGGGTGGCAGGCTGGTCTACGCCAATCAGCCAGAGAACTAGTAGCAAGTAGGTTTTCAGGGGGCACCTGTAAAGAGCCCTCGGGTACATGTATTAATAAATCCACCACTGGCATCAGTGTGGGTTTATTAATACGAGATGTTTGATACGAAACATCTTTAGTTTCAGTGAAGCCATCCTGTAGCTGAGGAACTCGTAAATACCAGTGTCCAGCACATGTACTCAAAATGGCTACCCTGTCCACTAGACTTCACAGGGGCATATCTGCTCATGCAGATATTTCCACACGTGGTATAGTGCACCCGGCCTTAGGCCTGTTGTAGGGGTGCCATGTCGTGTCTTCACTTTTCTCTGCACCCTGGCACGCAGTCTGCATGACAGTTTGCGTGTTGGTGCTGAGGGGTCAATTAGGGAGGCACAATACATGTTGCAGCCCTTAGGGACCCTCTTTAGCCTCCTTGCCCTAGGTACTAGGAGTACCATTCACTAGGGATGTAAAGGGAATGCGAACGGTATTGCCAATTGGGGTAGCAATTGTACAGTTTTAGGGAAAGAAATATGGCACTGGGGTTCTGGATAGCAGGTACCCAGTGCACTTTTGTTAAAATTGCATCGGATACTAAGCAAAAAGTGAGGTTGGTAATGTCAAAAAGGGGCACTTTCCTACACTAACATGGACGTGGGTTTATTATTTTGGAAACTGGGGGCTTAGGCTGTGGATTTATAGTCAAGTGGCTTACTGTTGACAGTACGGAAGAGTGTTACATAATTATTTAATGTACTGCAGTTGTGTTTATGTAATAAAACGTTTTGAACCATAAATTACTAATAAAGGTGCTTGACTTCTTTCTGATCATTTTTTCCAGTTGGAAAACCGAAGGCTCAAGTGATCTCAGCCTGCAGGGATGCCATTCGAGGCAACAACCTAAATGTCCTTTTCAAGATAATGCGTGTTGGGACTGCATCCTCCTAGGAAGTTGACCTTAAAAGCATTAGGAACGCTCATCGCCTGCACTAAGGCATGATCTGCCCCGAAGCATAGATGAGAAAAAAGAAAATTCTTCCGGAAGAAAATTCAGAATGGTTTAATAGTGCTGGGATTTTCTGACCATCGATGCAAGCTGCCTTTAGCTTACAAGAATCCCTCTACATTTGCACTAGACATTGGTTTAGCGACGCCTAACATGGATGCATACGGAGAAGTGTTTTAGAGAGTTCAAATAGTGTTATGTACACCTATTAGCAGGACATATAGACTTTTGGTCCATGTTTTGATACATTCCTTTTTGTGAATAAGCAACTCGGCTATTTATCAATCTGAATGCTAGCTCTTTTGTAAAACATTACTGGGATTCTTTGAGTAATTGCTCAATCGTGTGTGAGAGATTTGTTAACGCAAGTTATTTTTCTTCTCCCATCCATCTATCCCAGGCAACATTTTATATCCCTGCAAACCATCTGTACTTTCCAAGCATCAGATGTTATTCTCGCTGTAGGGTTACAAAACCATGACTGAACCTACAAAGCCTAGAACACTGTTCTTTATTTCTGTGAATCAAAGCAAGAAAGACCCTTGAGGCACATTAATGATTTGGTCCGATACAACAAGATTTCACCGGCAGCTGCATGTAGCAGGTTTAATACATTTCGCAAATATTGCACAAATTCATTGTTAAACAGGAGCCTCTAGAATACCTAGATCATTTAACTCTCTAGTTATAAATATGTACTTTTACACATACTAATAGGAAACAACAGGGAAAGCTGGTTCTCCAACCCGGTATGTTACTGTTCCTGTATCGCTTAAAGTAATTAGGACTGAACATAATGTAAATATTATGACTATTTGTTGACTTTTATTATTTTATTGTGATAAAATAGTTTTCTAAATTCAGAAGATATTTATTACACTTTTTATATGTGTCTTTAAAAATGTGGCCATTAGCTGTAAAATATTATTACCATCTGCTATACACGATCATCTAAAAGAATACAGTAGTTAGAACATCTTATACAAGGCATGGGTATATCACTCATGCATCACTGCACTGCTCCCAACAACACTATCACAAAACAAAACGCATCAGAACAGATATCAACCATAGCTCATTTATGCCATATAATGAGCATTTGCCTTGCTCCCAACAACACTTATCATGAATTTACACTACACTGGAACACAAAACAGAACTCTCCGACTCATCCTATCACATAGCACTGCACAGATATACCATATTGGCCGCTTTAATTTCTTTCATTCCCAGCAGCACTGACAGCTAAATAGATAAGACAGAAAGACAATTAAACATAAATACTAACCTAACGGCGGTGAAGACCTTAGACAGAACGTTTCCTATGCCGTACAACACAGAAATGTCAATTTTGTGGAATATAATGTCACTACTTACTTCATTAGCTAGTACAAGATTCAAGAGACAGAAATGACAAAACACAAAACCGACCCTAGAGAAGCATAAGCAGTATGAAAATCCCTTCCAGTGAACCTCTCCAAAAACCAAATCATAAACTCACAGCACAATAATTAAGCCACTGCAGCCCAACAATCCAATATGACCACAGCTGATTTGTTGTTTTATCTGATTCCAAACTCGCAGGTTACATCACACAGCCCGAGACAGACCAAAAGAGGAAACACAAAAGATATTATTGCCTGATGACACACTCCGCTGTGGGATCAAAATAGATAGGAAATGTAAACCTGGAGATTTTGCTGTACTACACACTGAACTACTGTTAGACTCTGCACTATAGAAATACAAATCGCATAACATGACTCAGCCCTTTCGCTGGCAAGCACTTTAAAATACTAGTTTTCCACAACTGGCTTATTAGGGCCTGATTTAGATGTTGGCGGATGGCTTACTCCATCATAACTGTGACGGATATCCCATTCCCCGAAATATAAATTCCATTATAATAATCCACATTTGTAAAGCGCACAATCACCCCTAGGCGCTGGGGGCCGTCGGGAAGATTAAGCGAGCTATTGCCCAGAGTCACATGGTGCTGGGCTAACCTGCCGCCGGAGCCGGGGATCGAACCCTGATCCCAAGATTCCAGCGTCAGTCGCCCTGGCCGCGGCGCCACACCTCTCCCCTAGCCAATGGGATTTATATTTACGCAGACTGGCTATCGAGTAAGCTGTCCACCAGCATCTAAATCAGGCCTTAGGTCTTCTGTCATACTGTGAGCATTGTTTCTGTGTATGTTAATTGCAAAGTTTTTTTTAATGGAAATTAAAATCTATTTTGTTAGTCTAACTTTCAAGCTTGTGTTTGTTATGATGACCCACATTATTGCTCTAGACCTGGAGAAATCTGTGTGAAACAGCATACCAATGCTACTTGACCAAATGCCTTTGCAAAGGAAACCCACATTTCTTATAGGACTATTCTTCCGGTAGATGCTATATCTTTTACATTTTCCAGCCATAGACGGGAAACTTTCCTATGAGCACAAATGGATGTCAGAGACATAAGATCGAGACCTTGGAAGGACAGATAAAGGAATCCCTGAAATCCCATCGGCTCCCTTTCCAAGAAAGGGTGTTGAGCCTGCGGTTGGGACCTGGATTAAAGGGCCGCAAGCTGCAGCAGGTCATTTCAAAGACTAATTCTCATGCACACTGTATGCCGTGCATGTGGAAAAAGTTGTGACAGCTGATTTGTTTTGTATCTCCTGTTAACTGGTACTAACTTGTTCTGCTTTGTCACCTGTACGGTCTGTTCTAGCCAGCCATCTTGTACGAGGGCTCCTCCTATGTGCCACCTTAGCCCCTCATCTCAGAACAGACTAACTTGCAACCTAGTCTCCCTTCCTGCCAAAGCACTCGCCCTCCTAGAAAATATAACGCTGCCCTCTGACATCTTCCTGCACTCCTGTCCAGCAGCAGGAAGCACACGCCCTCCTAGAAATCACACCGCTGCAATGCCGTGGATCGGCGTTCAGACGGACACTGGGAGGGTTTGCATGTGTCTCACCAGGCTGTGTAATGCAGCCTGGTGGGGGACATGAAAAGTGTGCAGGACTGCTTGGGGTGGCCCGAGAGGGCCATCCAAGCAGTCCTGCGCACTTCAGGAGTGAAAACCACTCCTCTCCGTACTCATCCAGCCTTCCCCGCCTGAGAGCCACGAAAGTATATAGGAAAAATAAAGTATTTATTATCATTTTATTTTTCCTTTTATTCAGTGTTGCGACGCTCCTCCGCCTTAGTAGAGGAACCGCGACTGTACAGCAGGTAGGTCTAGGGCAATAACATCTTCAGCCAAATGTGCCAGGACACCTGCAGCTACCATTCATGCTGTCCAAAATGCTTCAGGTAGTGTGCATCTAACACGGCTGGTAAAATGTTTATTTTTTTCTGTGCACCGCAGGCACTATGAACCTTTTTCAATTAATTGGAAACTAATGGCAAGTTCTATATGGGCAGTTAAATAACAATAGAAAACCTGTCCCACTCTATTCTGTTAATGAAGTGGTATTTTGCCACTCTGCTGTTGGAAGA
This sequence comes from Lissotriton helveticus, assembly GCF_964261635.1. NCBI lineage: Eukaryota > Metazoa > Chordata > Amphibia > Caudata > Salamandridae > Lissotriton > Lissotriton helveticus. The sequence goes on along the minus strand of NC_136073.1, from coordinate 463,155,966 downwards.
TCTTGAGTCTTGGGCATGAAACAAAAATTTGATTCTGTTCAACCAGTTTGGTTTCCAATCATTAGCCACCTTCTTAAGCCATTTGTTTGCTCTGTCAATGATGGTTGAAAAACAAATTAAGAAAAGGCGGCTGCCATATTCCAGTTATGTTGACTTTAGCCAAGCTTTAAACCATACCCTATTATGGAAAACAAATGGTGAGTTGGCATATTTTGAATAATCTTCTACGCACTATTCAACTGCTATACAGGGATACTTGGGATTAGTTTAAGCTTCGCAACAACCAGAGGATCTTGGCGAAAATATCGACATATAGAGGCCTTAAAAGAGGCTGCACTCTAGCTCCAATGCTTTCTGATCTGTATATTTTGAATGTAGGCCTCAAACTAGACGCAGCTGAATTCGATCCAGTAGAAATAGGCCCTCAGCCGATTACAGATCTACAACATGCCGATGATGTGGTACTCTTGAAACAAACTTGGGTTGACTTAAAGAGATTATTAGACACTCTCAACAAAAACTGCAAAGACAATTAAATAGAGGTAAATTATGATAAAACAGTCATTTTTGGATGGAAAATTAGCTACTTGGAGAAACATCGACTAGTCAAAAACCACCAAATGCAAGTAACTGGGGATTTAGCTACCTGATCAAGTGGGGGTATCTTCAACATTTTAATAGACCAAAAATTATCTATCTGCATTTCGTTTTCCAATAGCTCTTAAAATTAACGACCAAAAACACATCTCTCATTTCGATACTAAAAGTAAATAAAGCCAAGTTCATTCCTACCATTCAGTATGAAACTGAGGCTTTTCTGGATACATTTGGCACGTTTCTCATGAATACCCAAAGCAAAATGTACCCATCTTTATTCAGGCTCCCACAAAACTTTTCACCAGCACAGATCAGGCTTGAATTTAACCTAATAGAACATCACTTGGTTCAAAAGGTAGACTTTCTACAATATGTGCATACATTCAAAACTATACAAAAATCAACATGGAGGAACTTTATTTTGGATGAAATTAATCCAGCCCAATTTACAAAGAACAATGCCTGGTTTAACGCCCTTAATGCCATACTGCGCTTGAAAGGATCTGAAAGTGTATGGGATCAGAATTTGCCATATGATCTTTTTAAGAGGTTGCTAAATAAAGAGAACAATGATCTCTCTCTAGCTATGGACAAACATGTCTTCATTAAGAGAAGCCATACATGGTTCGTAATAAATTCATACAGAAACCACGAAGCCTACGGGTATTTGGCTGAATCTTTTAACGCCCACTACAAAAGCAGATGAAAGCACCTTCTTTTTGGCCGCTTTCTAGCTCTTGACTTCCTTCCTATATGGACGTGGGATCTGTCTTACAAACTTGCAGATTATGTACTTGTTATACGGAAATTCTGGCCTATCTTTTAAGCACTTGCCCAGGATTAGTCTTGGAGTGCAGATTCTGCTTACGCAACCTGTTTATCCAGTATGGCATTTGTTTCTGTCATCAGACCGTCATCTTTTGCCTGCAAGGTGGGCATCCTTATGCCGAGGCTAAATTTATTAACTACATAGAAATTGCAGACAGGCTGCTAGTGAGGGAACAAAGCTAAGGATTAAACATCACTGTCTAAAGACAGGACGCTGTTATCCTCTTAATAATGGACTTTTCTCCGCTATCCTGACTCAAGAAGGCCCTATTTAAAATGTAAAGATTAAGCTTTAAGCTTCCATCACAGAAGAATAAACGACTGGCCTTCGTTTTATGTTACTCACCCTTTGAATTATACTTGCAGTTTCTCGTACTTAAATCTAGAGAAAAGGAATAATTTCCATTGTTAATTTTCAGAAGAATAGCCTGTGGAGCTACTGTTAACACATCATCTACATTTCACGATGCACTTTAGATAATTTAAACTTTTGCATGTACATGTATTTAAAAGAACGGTCTATTCTTATTACCCTTGCTTAAATTTAAGACATTGTAACAAAATACCAGCGTTTTGTTAAAAAAATCAAATCTAGGTATGAATTTCTAATATTAATAATATGGGTCATAAGCGTTGTAATTTTTATTTGTTGCTAAAATGGTTCTTTTCGTGATGAAAGTATAACGTGTATTTGGTTTTAATTTATTGCAATAAACGTACTACTCCGTTAATAAAGTGCAGCTTGTCTCTGGTTTGTAGAAAGAAAATTGAGCTGAAATCAAAGCTATGCTTTACAACGTCCAACCCATTGTCCAACACAGACACCAAAATGCAATCTAGTTATTTCTGATAGAGACTGCTAATCGCAGATTCCTCCTCTTAGAATATTTCCCAGACGTTAGACTGGATCCGTGAAATCTTGAGCAGTACTTCTGCTTGCCGATAGGTGACGTTGTTAGACTCTGCGCCTGCTTAGTCTGCGTTGGAAGTGACGTTGCAGTGCCTATATGGGCGCCACTCCAGCTCGCTGACATCAGTTCCTTTCATTTCACCGCTGTAGCATGGATCGGGAGAGGTATTGGTCATTTTAGGACCAACTTTTGGTCTACATTTTTTATCTTTTGCTCCCAGTGTGTATAGGGCATCATGTCCTCTGGTAAACCTTTAGGGTTCAAGCCTTGTGGGGATTGTCAGTCAGATGTCTGTTTCTAACCCCCCAGTTAGTTTGTCTCAGGTGCCTGGGGATGGGGCATGACCGCAAAGCCTACGCCAATGTTAGTTGACGCACCCATATGTGATTCGCAAACAGGCGATAAAGCTCCTGGAGGTGCGGCAGAAAGATCCAGACCGTTCAGATGATCATCTTACTGCTCCAAGAACTCCTCTTCAAAGTCGGGTAGATCTAAAAAGCACAAGAAGATGTTGTTAAGTACTCTTTGGCTTCCCATTCTCTACATCGTGCTTCCAGGTCCTGCTTCTGTACTCCTCCTGCGGAGCAGTTGTCAGTGTCTGCTCTGGGCTGCCCAGAGTTTCCGGGTGCTGGAGTGACATCCAATCAACTTAAAGAATTTTATAAAGCCATTTATAGGCCATCTACCTGCTCTGGAGTCCTTCAGGCCTTATGGAGCGGAGATAACCCCACTGGTTTACCATCCCCGGGTTCACCCTTGACAGCAGCCGGGCCCTTGGGATCCATCCCCGGATCTGGAATGACAGTCATTGGTGCCTCCACCCACCAGAGCTCTATTCCTCCCTGTGCCCTCTAGGGTGCCACTTGATGATGAGCTGATTATCATTCCCAACGTCAATCCGGTGCCGCTCTGGCACCAATCAATGTCATCATCCAGGCCTTCCTACTCCCTGGAATTTCTACCTGACCCCTACCTTCCTGAAGGAGATGAGGAGGAAGTGTATGGTCCTCTTAAGGATCCAGATAATGTCACCTGTATGAGGAGATGGGCGATGCCAGTGGCTTGAATACCTCCCCAGACTCGGGCATGATTTTACCCTCTGGGCCAGGTTTCATGGGAAGGTGCCCATGATCCAACACAACCATCTTATTGGCAGCTTGATCAGGCACCATCTGCCCCAATGGTCAATGATCACATCGTGCAAGTGGGTGCTTCAGATCATCCAGAAGAGGTATCCCGTCTTTTTTGTAACCACCTCCACCCCCACCCCCACCCCTCCCACCATCCCAAAAACTTCTGATGGAGGACCATCTCTTCTTGCTTCCTCAGGAAGGGTAGGTCATGGTTGTTATTCCTGCTACTGAAAAACGAAGGAGGCCTCTGCCCTATACTAGATCTTCGCCCTTTCAACTACTACCTTAAAAAGAGAACTTTCAGATGCTTCCGTTGGCACAGGACCAGTCTGTCCTGGATTGTAGCACTGGACCTGCAGGACGCATATCTCCACATCCCTGGGAGGCCGACCCAAAGGAGTTATCTGTGGTTCATAGTGGGCAGCAAGCATTTTCATTCTGCTGTGCACCCCTTTGGCCTCACTACTGCCCCCCAGTTGTTCACAAAACTGATGATGGTGGTTGCATCTGTGGAGGTTGGGGTGCCAGTCTTCCCCTACCTCGACTACAGGCTGTTGAACTTGGGCCTGCCCCAGGCAGTTGTTGCCCACCTCCAGACTATGACTGACTTTCTGCTTTCGCTGGGGTTCACCATCAACATGACAAAGTCACACTTGCCTCCCTTATGGACATTCCATTTCATCTGAGCCATTCTGGACACAGTGCACTTTTGCACCTATCCTCTGGAGGGGTGAGTCTGGGATACTCAGGCTAGGATTCAGATGTTCGGCCTCAATCCTGGATTCAGTGAGACCGACTCTGAGGTTGCTGGCTCTCTGGCCTCCTGCATCCTGATGGTACAACATGCCCGATTGCATTTACGGGCTCTGCAGTGGGATCTGAAGTCCCAGGGGGATCAGCATCAGGGAAATCTTTCTGAATTAGTCCAGAGATCAGAGAGAACTGTGAAAGATCTGTAGAGGTGGCTGACTAACAAGTGGGTTAGCACCATACCTCTCTCCCTTTCCCACCCAGCGCTCACAGTTGTGACAGATGCGTCACTCCTGGGTTGGGGTGGCCATCTGGGAGAGGTGATCACTGGTCTCTGGTGGAGTCTCAGCTCCACATCAGCTTGTTGGAGTTCAGAACTATTCACTTAGCATAGAAAGCCTGCCTTCCATCCATCAAAGTAAGGCTGATTTCAGCTGTTTACTGACAATGGTACTCAACAAACAGGATGGGGTGAGGTTGTGGAATATATGCCAGGAGGTCCAACGCCTCTGGACTTGGCTGGACCTTCAGGACATTTTCCTGGTTGTACACCTTTCAGGATCTCTGAATGCTAGAGGGTACAACTTCATATGTTGATGCCTAGCAGATCATGAAGGGTGGCTACATCCAGGGGTGGTGCATGGTTTCTTCAGAGACTAGGTAGAATCTTGGCTTGTTCTGTTCTCCACCACCAAGAACGTGCAATGTCGGCAATTCTGTGTGTTGGGGTTTCTAAAGTTGGTCTCAATCAGAGACTCATTCTGCCTTGGGTGGGACTCGGGGCTCCGGTAAGTTTTTCCACCGATACCACTCCTGCTCATAATTTTCCAGAAGAGCAGGACCAACCGTTCCCAAGTCTTCCTAGAGGCTCCAGATGGAGAACAGAGAGTATGGTATGAAATCCTGAGCATGAGCAAACCTCGGAGGTCGCGGGGGCTAACTCCACCAGGGCAATGGTTGCCACTACTGCCTTATGGATGTCTCTCAACGGTCTCTCAACGCGTTCACAAAGCACTATACTTAGACATTTAGGCTTATCCCATTTGGTCCTCCAGGACTTTTTGGTCTAACCCAGTTCGCAAGCCCAACTCCAGGAAGGTATGACTTGGGTATCTATTCTAAAGATGAGAAATCTGCGGTTAGAAGTCTCTATTAGAAGAAAAAGTTACCCAATCCTTTTTCTGCCAGAAACTCTATTTAGTCATAGATACCTCACCGATCTGCGCTCTTTATCCCAGAAGATCCCTTTACACACTGGTGAAAAGTTTCACTGTTTTTTTGTGTCTTTGCACATTTGGTGCAGAATTTGTCACAAAAGAAATTGATGTCAGCACCTCAAGTTGGCGCCTGTATTTTCATTGCAACGTCACTTCTGACGCAGTCAATGTTGACACAGAGCCGAACAACGCCACCTACCAGTGTGCAGAGGTACTACTCAAATATTACGTTTTGGGAATATTTTAAGGTGAGTAATTTGCGGTTGGCTAGAGCTCTACCAGAAAAGACGATAGCAAAGGTAAGTAATTTGTTCATCACCTTGTACAGATATTTTATGTATAATCGAAAGATGACTGACTGAGGATAGTGCTCATATTTTTAATGATTTGGTTTCAGATGACTTAAAAATTCACAGGAAAGATCCTGTCAACAGGGTGCATGGACACATGGTTGTTATAACTCCCTAATCGCTGGCTATGGTAGTAGAACTTACTGATTTCAAAATTAATGACTAACTCTGAGCACTGTTATGCACACTAAAACATAGTGCTGCATTCACTTTTCTGTTGACCTCTATATGTTTTATTGTCCAAATTTATGGTCTCACCGAAGAATAGACTTATATGTGCTGGAGAAAGAGAATCTCATTCTCTTTGGCGATCTGATTGGGAGGCTCCAGACTCTCTCTAACTCACCCTTTATTTTTGCAATAATCTTTCAGTTTAAGACTTGAAATTGCTATGTACTAAACCTATTCACTACTATAGACCCAAACTTTTCAACCAGTGAGCTTGACATTTGTGCAACTTCTCATCGATGACTTCTAGATGCACTTGCAAACCTTTTAGCTGGAAAAAAAAATGGAGGTCCGTACTCAGTCAACAACTTTCAGGGGAAAAGTTTGTTTATAAACACATCAGAATCCAACTGCTAGAAGTGGAAACAGTATGTGAATCAAGAAGTTATTCATGCTGTAAAACACCCTTAGTTCATGGACTAGGTTTCAAGCTTCAGTATTCTGGTGATTCCAACTTGTTGAGCAGACATCTCCAGGCAAGTAGTGAAACTGTAAATAGACAAGGCAGCTTATAAGGGGTGACGACTTACTCGTGACAGGTTCTGTCCACTAGTTCTCTTTGTCTGTGGGCAATATTCACAGCTCCACAGGCTTTTATAGCAGTTGAACTGCTCTGGCAGGCATGCAGTCCAAAATTAACCCAAGCTTTCTGTCCTAGAAAGTGGACTGTCTTGTTGAGTCCAGACTAAACTTAGAACATGCACAGTCAGAACTCTTTCGGTTATCTTCTGGCTGTTCAAGTTTCTTATTAACAAACACACATCATGGGGAGGAATCCACAGTTTGGGTTTAGGTGAGGTAAATAATTTAGCCCTCCTTGAATTTTGCCCTAAAGTAAGGTCATGGCATCAGTGTGAAATATGGAGGCCTGTTGCAGATTAGTCATGATTGTGTTGGGCCAGGGTGCCCCCTTCGGTCACCTACTATAGCATTGGGATCTCTACAATAATTCCTCCAATGTACATCGATATTTCCAATATATATCCCTAGAGAGATCAGTCAAGGAAACATTCTGAGGACTGCTGCTAGGGTGCTGTCCTTTGACTACACAAAGCCAATCTGGTAACTAAAGAGCCATTAGCCTTTTGAGTAGAATTCTATTCAAGATACAATCTATCACAATAATTCATTTGAAAATTGTGTGGGATTAATTTCTTGAATTATAGGACCATAAACTGTTGGATAGTCTAAATTGATTCCCCTTTGTGCCATAGGTTGAGGCACTCCAAATCTGCAGAAAACATGCTGTGATGTGCAGAAATATTTTTATGTGTCTGTACTTGCAATCAGTGGAAATGTCACTAAAAATAATATCAATTATCCTTGGGGGCAGTACTATAAATTGTGACTGAAGTGCATAAAACTGCACTCACCGTACCTGCAGAGCACCAGTTGAAGCTTAGCCTCTCACAGGTTTCTAGGAAGGCTGCCACCATCATCTAAGGGTCCCACTATATACTATCCCCTCAATGTGTGGGATGCTTCCACTGATTCTAGCATCATTGCTGAGGGAGCTATGTCGCCCCCACCACCCTGATCCTGCTCGCCCCAAAGCCTCTTCCCTGAGTGCTTGGGTTCTCTCCCAGCATGTGGCACCCACCATACTGCAGATTTGCTCTGCAGCCCTGGGTCGGTCTTCTTCTTACTGAGGATTTTTGGAAGGTTCTTCTCCTCTTCCAAATGGGCCGACATACTGTCCCTTCATGTGTCGGGGGACATTCACAAGGGCAGCTGGAGCCAGGTCTGGTGGGTATTCTATTTCTAGCACATGCAGAGACCTCGGTTCAAGTGCCCGATCCATTATTTACTAATACCTTTGTTATTTAGGATCTAGAGGATGTACCAAACTAGATTGGCATAGCCAATAGGTCTCGCTTTTTGGACCTTATTTGTACTTAGTCATGCAGCACAATATTCTTGGTGCAACATCAACTGTTGCATGGCTAAACACTTATAAGGTCCAAAAGGGGAAGACCTATTGGCTATGCCAATGCTTGTTTAACCGCATCCACGCTAAGCGTGTTCCCGCTGTGCGCGGAGTTTTTAAAAAACCTGCGTTACATGACGAGCTCAGCTCGTCATGAGTGTACGAGAGGCGTAACTCATGACGAGCTGAGCTCGTCATGAGCGTCGAAGGGGTTAATAAAGACAGCAAGAAGGTGGGAATGGAGAGGGAGCAAGAGGCAACAGAATGAAGAAGAGAAAATAGTGACAAGTGCACTGCAACACAAGGTCTGACACAGCAGTAAAAGGATACAACTCAACCAATCAAAACACAATGAGTCGAAAATGCTTCTAGGGTAGGACAAGAATAGGGAGGAAAGTATGACATCAGGAGCAGAAAACTGAAATTTTGCAAGAAAGTCACTGAATCATGAGCAAGGTAAAGACATCCAACCCACCCTGAACCTCTATTGGATACAATCGGTCTGTTGCGAATAGTATACACAAGAACTGATTTAAGTATATTTTAAATTATCTGCCTTGAAAGACACAAAATATGAAAAAGTCTTAAGTATTGTTTGAGTTAGTGGTTATGAAATCTGTTGCGGTTTTGCCAATTTAGCAAGCACTGTGAGTGAATGCATAGGAGTATGACTGAGTGTGTGCGAGTCAGAAAGCCAAACGAACAGTCAGTGAGTTAAAGCAATGCTTCTCAGCAAGAGGTCTGTGGAACCCTGGGGGACCACGAAACCTACTCACAACTTAGAAAGTTAAATAATATTCATGGATTAATAAAGTGTATATAAATAAAGAAGCAAAATGTATAATTGAAAATGTTTAAATGGAGAAGAGGTGGATGAAATAAGAGTGACATAGTGAGCAGGAGGGAAGAGAAGAAACATGACAGAAGGACTGATTACAGAGTAGGAGAGTGATGGGTGTCATCAGGCAGAGAATGTGATGAAGATGGTGTTAGAGGTGGGTGAAGGAGGATATGGCAGGAGAACGATGAGCAATGTGGGTTATAGACCTGAACTGTGGAATGGAAGAGTGGCGAGTACGGAGTGAGGATTAGGGTACTTTGAAGGTGGCGGATGCGGCTGAGAAAGGATTAGGATGATGAGTAACAAAAATAATTAAAGTGGAGAGTGAGCAAATGTTAAATTGTGTTGGTGCACGGAAAGAGCGTTAAGAGGAGAGTTGTAAAACAGAAGGGAGAAGAGAGTGATGGGTGGGGAGGGTGATGGAAAAAGAGAGACAAACTGGAGATAGTAAGAAGAGGAAATTTACCAAACAAAAGTTAGATAAACTGTTCAATCTTGAGGCACTCACATGAGCTATACATTCCCACTGTTCGCTTTAAAATACATTGTACTCAATGGATTCCCAGCCAAATATTGGTAGAAAAACTAGCCATCAAATTACAATTTCAGTCATCATCCTCACAATCTGTGCTCTTGACAGGCGCGGTGGGAAGTAACAGGCTCACATTTGATGTTTAACCAGTTGTGGGCCCTGACTGATCTTCCAATTGTTATTACACTTGTTTAAAGTAAATGGACAGCAGAAGACACTTTCATCAACTTCAAAAAGTGACAAAGCCCTTTACAGTCTCTTTAAAATATGCATGTGCCTCAAATGTTTGTAGATCTTCTGTATACACACACTGTATGATCCAGGCCCTGGTGCTGCCACTGTTTTAAATGTTGAGAGCTGCCAGTGGAGAACAGGTACAAGGCAGTAGGATTGCAAGTTCCATTTGAGCACACCCACACAACAATGACATCTTGTACAGAAGCAGTTCGAGCTTACTTTATATACACATAGATAGACACAAGTATTACCCCCACAGGCAGCAGCAGTGAAGGTAAGGCTGACACAAGAGGTTGAAATGAAGAGAGAGGGGGTTGTGTTTCAAAGAATGGATGTTGAAGCAGACAGAGGGGAGGGAGATGGGTAGGAGTGCGAGAGAGAGAGGAGGGTGAGGTAGGTGAAGAAGATCAGTACTATGGTCAGGCGATTTAGTCGATGTCTCTTAAGTAATTTTGCCCGGCGTTAAACGCCTCTAATACCTTATGAAGATTATCAAATAAAGAGGCAGGCGCTGGAGACAGGAAGACAGGAAACACGTTTTATTCCGACGGAGCAGAACACATCAGATCAGACAACAAGGTATCGTCTCGAGGCGCTCTCTGACAGCCTTTCTGAGGCCTGGCCTTTTATACACTGGTTTATGACATGTGACCACTCTTTATTACAATAAAGACATTGTGAAGTAGTGAAAAATGACATCCTCGGTACCCCCCCCCCCCCCGGTTCCGGCTCATTCCAACACGTGGCTACAGTAGAGGTCCTCACCCCCCATACAACAGGAGGGGGCTATCACGCAGCTGAGTGTTTCGCCGATTCCTTTGGAATGTGTGCGCCTGATCGAATCTCAAGGGGTGGGGAGGTTATGATCAATAGTAGCTCCTTTGAAAAGGGTCGAGTGCATACAGTAGTGGGCAATAAACTGTATCCTCAGGCCAAGGGATGACCAGCGGTTCGTACAGACAATCGGGCTCAGAGGAAGGGGTCATCAAAGGAGAGGTATTCATGAAAGAAAGGATCAGTGTGGATAATCGAGCGTAGAGGGAGGGTTTATCAAAAGAGGGGTATTCATGGAAGGAAAGGAGGTGTTGGTCAGGCGCGGGGTGTGATTCCTAGAGACAGAGTCATGTGGAAGAGGAGGGTTCATGACTTGCGCATGTGGGTGCGGGGTCAGCCAGAGTGCATGGGGGAGGCTTGCAGGGTCAGGGAAGTGCGCTGATGATCGATCGGGAACAGGGAGACCATGGTACTAAAATGGTTATCATGTATGTTCATACGTGGGTCTGAGGAATGGACAAGATGGCGCAGATGATGTTCAGTTCACGAACTAAAATTCCACAGTCCTCCCTTTTAACATGTCTCGCCAGCTGGTCAATTCGGATCTATCCCCATAAGACCACGTATTTCTATCTCATAGAGGGGACTCATGTGTTCAGTTCTAAAGTCCAAAGTCTTAGGGCACATACAGTTAGAAATGAGTGAACACAAAGGTGGCAGACATTGAATACCTAAGCAGCACCCACACAGTACCACGACTGGTATCAATATAAATGTAAACAACCTCCATCCCCAGTCCTTCAAAGTGTCCCAAAACCAGCCTCCAAGCGACCATCCTTCTTGCTCTTGGTGAACCTCTGAGGGTAGTCTGTGGAGGTGTTCAATTGCTTTGTAGACTGAAGGCGAGTTATCTGGCACGTAGGTGCAACAGCTGGAGCCGATGATGCGGCATGCTCCTCCACGGTCGGCCAGAATCACATCTAGAACAAGGCGGTTTTGGAGAGCCACCAGGCGGACTGCCTGAAGCTCAGCCGTGTTGTTAGTGAGGATGCCAGCCGTGATGTTAATGGTTGTTTCTACTGCCTGAGTCAGGTGTCGGATAGCGCGGCTGTTTGCCATTGGTCCCCACAGAGGAACAAGTCCCTTCGCTGCATCCAGGAACTGTGCTCCGGTGGAGTCGGCTTGTCCAACGTCTCCGGCGCGCTTTTGCCGGTGATGGTAGGCTGAGGCCACATACGTGGGAGGAAGAATGAAGGCGATGTAGCACGTACCCCTCCAACCTTTCGGGAGCCAGGTGTAAGCTTTGGTGCCACAAACAAAGTACATATTCGGAGAAGCAACAAAGGAAGGGGGATCAACTGAGACCAATGTTCTGGTGATGCGGCAGGAACTGTGACCCACCAGCTGCGTTCCCTGGCCTTCGAGGCACACGAGTCCTGTGACATTGATGACAGACAGGGCCACGGTCAGGGTGGCAGCCGTTTGCTTCCGCAGGTGGGAGAAGGTGGGTCTGGCTGGATTGTGGAGCACTTGCATTTCGACTCTTTCTTTGGCAGGGATGTTCATAAGGAAGGTGGAACCTGAGGCCACAGGACAAAAGGGGGCAGACGTTCCTCCTGTTTTGTTCAGCCAGAACCCATAGTAGAAGTGTGACACTGTCTGACCAGAAGCGGCGTTGTCCTTGTGGCTCTCCTGCAAGAGGATCAACCAGGCGAGGCAGGAGCCGTGAACTGAGAAAGGAGAAGGGATGAAAGGTATGGAGTGTTCAGTGGCATGCGGGAGCAACCCGCAGATCCAGCAGTTCGTGGCATTAGTAGCAAGGTTGTGCTGGTGCAACAGTTGCACGAAGGAATTGTTCCAGAACTCCTTACGCCTTTCTCGGATCTGAGGCGAAAGGGAGATCAGGTGATGCTCTTTCATGGTGGTTGGCTGTGCAGTGGTCAGCAATATCTGATGAGCGGGTGTGCTGTCCTCCAAGATCCAGAAGGAAGTCATGAGGAGGAGGCAAAAGAGGAAGGCAATGAAGAAGGCGATTGTCTTTGATCTGTGCAAATTGTCAGCCTTTGGGTTCCTATAGTGGGTATTTCCGGTTGCGTCCATCATCTTCTTATCTGGCGCTTCCATCATCTTCTTGTCTGGCGCTTCCATCATCTTCAAGGTGCTCGGTAGTGGGCAGAACCACAGACTTTGTTTAGCTTCTCTCCGGGTGACCCTTGGTTGTTTTTAGGCCACCGTTCTGAGATTTTAACTTAGTCCGTGGTCTACTTAGCTGAAGCTCCCCCCTTTCGACGCAGGAAATACCCTTCCCGGGATGGCACAGTGGGATCAGAGCATTTTGTAAGTTCAAGTGCCTCGGTATCAGGATAGCAGTTCAGTGATGGCCGGTCTTTGTTCAGGAGCTCTTCTTGGGTGTCGACGTTTTCTGTCGTGGCCAGGGTCGAGGAGACTTTCTTGCAATGGTGGGCGTGCAGCCAGTGCCTTTTTCCCTCCACTCGAAGAGCCATCCGAGTGGTGATCAGTACTTGCCAGGGGCCCGTCCACCGGGGTTCCAGACTCTTCGCCCGTTGAAAGTTCCGGACTAGAACATAATCTCCCGGTTGGATATCGTGACCGGGGCCCCTGGAAGCATCGGGGATGGCCTGCTGCACCTGTTGATGAATGACAGACAACGTTTTAGTTAATTTGCACAAATAATCTGACCGCAGGACGTCGGGGACGTCGTGAATGGAGGTTGGTTTGGGGGCAGTCCAGAGGTTCATTGGTCGCCCAAACACCACCTCGTAGGGGGTCAAGTCGTGCTTAGTGGGAGTGGAGCGCATCGATAGCAATGCCAGTGGGAGGGCATCTGGCCACTTGAGTCCTGTGGTGGCCACTATTTTTGACAGTTTCAGTTTCAGTGTAGCATTGTGTCGCTCAACTAGGCCAGCGGATTGGGGATGGAAGACCGCATGGAACCTTTGCTTTACCCCCAGCCCCTTCAAGATTAGTTGGATAACTTCAGCTATGAAGTGGGGGCCATTGTCGCTCCATAAAATTCGACAAAGGCCGTAGCGAGGGAAAAACTCTTTCAGTAGTACTTTGGCAGTAGTCATGGCAGTGTTATCACGGGTTGGATAGGCTTCCACCCATTTGCTGACGGCGCATACAATGACTAGTACATACTTCAAGCCTTGGCATCTCTCCAGCTGGATGTAATCCATCTGAAGGACTTCAAAGGGGTGGTCGGGGGTCCCAAACCCTCCCCAGGGTACCACAGTTCCTTTCCCGGGGTTGTGTTGTAGGCAGATAAGGCACTGCTGGACCAGGCATTTGGCTGAGTTGGGGATTTTGTTGTTGTGCCAGACTTTGGAAATGAGTTCACTCATGGGGGCAGAACCTATGTGTGCAGGGGAGTGTGCCATAGTCAGTATGGGGATCAAGTATGAGTCAGGCAGCAACCACTTGTTTGTGTCTTTTGTCCGCCAGCAGCCTTCGTCGTCCTTTAAACCCACCCGTGCCCACTCAGTCAGTTCGTGAGGTGTGCTGGCCGACTGTATGTCCCTAATCGTTTCCCTAGCGTCAGTCCATTTTTCTGCTTGTGACCTGGTCACATACATATGTGTCGTCGTCCTATTCTCAGCTGTGGTTCGGGCAGTGACGTCGGCCAGTGCGTTTCCCTGTCCAACTAAGTCCGTCACCTTCTTGTGTGCCTGGCATTTGATCACTGCTAATCGTTCGGGGAGGAGAACTGCTTCAATTAGGGCGGAGACTAGATCTCCGTGGAGAATGGGTGTGCCGTGGGACGTCAGGAATCCCCTTTCCCTCCACAAGAGCCCAAAATGATGAACCACCCCGAAGGCATACTGGCTATCCGTGTAAATGTTCGCTGTGGTTCCTGCTGCTATGATACATGCTCGTGTGAGAGCAATTAGTTCTGCCGCCTGTGCGGATCGTTGCGTGATACGGGCTGTTTCAACTACTGTTTGGGCTGTCGTCACCGCATAGGCAGCTGAGGTGGTGCCGTCTGGGAGTTTGATACAAGAACCGTCTACCCATAGTTCTCCATCAGGGTCTGTAAAAGCAATGTCTCGAATGTCAATTCTACTCCTGGTCTGTTCGTCCGTGAGGGTCACACAGTTGTGTATAGGGGGCACATCGGGGTCATTTTCAGGCAAGGGCAACAGTGTAGCAGGATTCAAAGTCGTGCATCTCTTAAGAGTGATATGGGGTGCAAGTAGAGTCAATTCGTATCCCGTCAGTCGTGCACTAGTCAGGTGTTGAGTCTTGGTCTGGTTCAAAAGGGTGTCAACTGCGTGGGGTACTAACACCGTGAGAGAGTTTGAAAGTACAATTCCCTCACTCTGACGGATAGAGACAGCAGCGGCGGCTACTGCTCGAAGGCAGGCAGGTAAAGCTCTGGCGACTGGGTCAAGAGTGGCAGAGAAGTAGGCACAAGGGCGTTGTTTGGAGCCGATGGGCTGAGTTAGAACAGACAATGCGCATCCCTCCCTTTCGTGAGTGAAGAGAGAGAAGGGCTTGGAGTAATCTGGCGTTCCTAGGACGGGTGCCGAGCAAAGGGCGTCTCGCAACTCCTTAAAGGACGCTTGGCATACGGGGGTCCAAGGGAGTGGGAAGGGAACATCTTTGGCCAACAGGGAAAGTAGGGGTTTTATGACGAGACTGAAATTTGGTAACCATTGTCGGCAAAAAGAGGTAAGGCCCACCAATGAACGGACTTGCTTCTGTGTTTTTGGGATGGGGGTGTCTAGGATGGTTTGGATTCGGTCGGGTGTAAGTTTCCTCCCTTCTTTGGACAGGAGATGGCCTAGGTATGTCACTTGAGGTTGACAGAACTGCAGTTTCTTTTTGGAGACTTTGTGGCCATTCTCCGCAAGAAAGTGCAAGAGTTGGATAGTGGCCGTGATTGCAAGTGGAGTGGTATCGGCCGCCAAAAGGATATCATCGACATATTGGATCAACACCACTCCATCTGGTAGCTGGACGGCGTCCAGCTGTCTTTTGAGGGCCTGGCTGTAGATGCTGGGACTTTCAGTGTAGCCCTGAGGAGCTCTACAAAATCGGTACGAACGGTTTTTTAAGGTGAAGCCGAAGAGATAACGGCTGTCTGGATGGATGGGGATAGAGAAAAATGCATTCTTGAGATCAATAACTGTGAAGGTGGTGGCAGTGGACGGGATGAGGGTCAGAATGGTGGTGATGTCTGAGACTACGGGGTACTGTGGCACTACCACTTTCTTGACTTCTCGCAGGTCGATGATGAAGCGGTACGCTTTCTCATCTCCCTCACCTTGCTTCTTAACAATGGGTAGGATAGGGCTGTTGCAAACATTACTAACCACTTCCTCTACCACTCCTGCATCTACCAGGGACTGAATAATCGCTACCAATGCCTACTCGCCTTCGGGCGATATCCGGTACTGTGGGAGTTTCGTGAGTATGGCGTCTGGTCGAACAGTTATGTGCACATGATCGATCATCATTCGTCCTACATCCGAGTCGTTTCTGGCCCACAGGTACAGGGGTAGGGTGTCGAGCAAGGTTAGGTCAGCATCAGTGATAGAGTACATATGTCGTGCGGGGCAGGATCTGGACATGCTCGGGTTGTCGTACAGGATGACTCGGACTCCATCTGGGAAACACCTAATAGTAGCTCGGAAATGTTTTAGTAGATCAATACCCATAATGGCGTCAGGGGAGTTGGAGGAGAGCAGAAATGTTGTGTCCGTGGGGTTGTTTCCTAGGTCAAAGGAGATAGGTACAGACAGGGGATTAGTGGAGGGCGTTCCATCGAAACCTATCGATGTAATGTGTGAGCCAGACAAGGGTGCCCTTGGAATCAGTCGCTTTGATAATACACTACGTGTCGCTCCAGTGTCTACCAAAAATGGAGACTTTGTACCCAGGACCTTAGCGGTGACGTAAGGACCTTGCTGGTCAACACAGAGCTCGACTGGATCCCTCCCTCGCCCTTGGCAGTCCTATGCAAAGTCGTGAGTATTGTCGCAGCCGGACTGTTGACACTGATTCTGTCGGGGGCGGTCAAATGTGTTCGGTCTGCCAGGTCGGTTACTGTTGGTGTCGTGGGTGTGCCCTCGTCCCTGCCCTCTTGTCCTGGGGCCATTTGCCATGTCCCTTGTCTCGTTATTCTTAATCGTTTCTCGGAGGACCGGGCATTGAGACTTCCAGTGGCCAAATCCTTTGCAAAACGCACACTGGTTCTCATCGAGGTCTGTTCGTGGAGCGCCGGGTGTGGGTGTGCGGTCTCTAGGGGGTGGATTTCTGGGGGCATTCGACTGGTAGTTTCCCCTATACTGTTCCCTTCCCCTAGTCACTCCCTGTAATTGAGCAATCATCACTCGTTCTTTTAAGTCCTTTTTCTTTCTCTCAGTCGCCCTCTCGTTCTCGTTCTTTTGGTGTTCGTAATACTGAGCCATCTGAAGGATAGCTGCAGGTTTGGAGGCCCCCCAACTACTCTCGCTTGTCTGTAACTTCTGGGAGACCTCTTGTAATAGCCCCTTTACGTAGTTTTGCACGAATAGGTGTTGTCCGGTTGCGGTGGTCATGTCTTGGCCACTGTAGTCGGAGAACACTGTCTCAAATCGGGAGAAATATTCTGATACGTCTTCCTGGGGTTTCTGACGGCAAGCCGTGACTATCGACCAGTCTACCTTTTTCTCTGGGATCAATGTCTTTAGCTTCTGCACTATTTTGTCCGGGAGTTCCAGTATGTCTTTTACAGGTTTCTTACCGGGCTCTCGCTGCCTATCTAGTTCACTGAGTTGATTCCAGGTATGTCCGAACAGATCTGTGTGGTTGGCCTTCCGGATTTGCTTCCACACGTCAGCCGGCAGACATAACCCAAAAAACAAATCAATGTCCGCTAGAGTCATTATGGTTGAGCCCAAGGCTGTACTTAGTTCGGTATAAAATGCTGTCGGGTTCTTTCTTAAATCGGGCAGGTTTTGCCTAAAGGTTAAAATATCTTGTCGATCCCATGGTTGATAAACCCAGTTGTACACAACCCTCCCTTTTGCATCTGCGTGGTTAATATCGTCGTTTGTTCCCTGACCTCTTGGGGGAACCCAGTAGGGGGCGGCTTCTCTGATAGGCATCATAGTGTTGGCTACTTCTAATGGGGGCTCAGCCGTTTCAGAGACTGTGATCTTGACCTCTGGTTTCTGTTCAGTGAGGTGGCGGAAGACCTCAAGCGTTTGCATGAAGAGGTCCGTCACATCATGCTCAGTCCCATCTCCTACATCGACCTTTCTATATAGAGCCGTCAGTTTAGCAGGACCCTTAGTTTGATACCTATCCTCATATGCGTTCAGGGTGTGGAAGCTGAACCGTAAAATGAAATGCCGTCTGTGGCTACCGGCATGTGAATTGTACATATCCATCGCATATTCTTCGCTCTCCTTCCGTTCTACCAGTGTCTTTGCTATCTTATCAATCCCATCCCGCTCGTCTTTGCTCAACCTATTTGGCCTGGCTGTTGGCTGCTTGCCAGTCTCGAGTTCATCTGATGTTGTTACCAATGTGGCTGGTGCGGAGGCCGTAAGAGCGCTAGGGTCACCCTCGCCCGCACTCAGGACTGGTAGGTGCTGTGCCAGTGGCTGGCAGGGGGCATAAGGAGGGGGCATGTAGATGATCGGAGGACCTAGCAGTAACTCGTCGTTTGCCCGTTGTTTGGAGGGCATCTCTGGGTAGAGCGTAGAGGGGGTCCTAACAGGGCATTGGCCTGTCAACCCTGATTCTTGCGTTTGTCTAACTTCCTCTCTCCTTTTTATCTCTTCATCTAGTTCCTTCGCTGCCAGGTGGGCTGCCTTTCGTAATTCTTTCCCTATTTTTGTTTCTTCTCTTTTCCTTCGTTGCTCTGCTTCTTTGCGCCACATGTCGATACTATCGAGCATGGTGGGTGTTGCCTTATTTATTCTAACAGCTGCTTCTAGCGCCTTTATTTGATGATCATCAAAGGAACCTATCATTGGCCACTGACTTTCGGGGTCCTTTTTCGTATATTTATGCCATAACTTACTATAAGCTATAGCGACTAGTCCTTGTTTAGTGAACATGTCCTTATTAGGGGTGCCTTCCAATGGAGCTAGATGGTTCATCTCTAATAAGCGGTCCGGGCTGATCCAACTACTGACCAATGGGGAGAAGATAGGCATGACGGGTTACAACGGGGACAAAAGTCTGCACTACCTATCCTTCACTACTTCGCGAAGACTAGACAGAATATTTCTATTCTACAGTATTCGCAAATAGGGAATACCCAAAGAGAGAACCAATATCGAACAATTAATGTTCGTTCAATCAATCAATCAGTGGCAAGAAAGAAATAGGCACGACGGGTTACAACGGGGGCAAAAGCCTGCGTTACCTATTCTTCACTATCTGCAAAGGAGGACAGAATACTTTTTACCCTTCCCCGTTTGTAGACAGAGAATTCTCGAGAAAAACAATCCTCGAACAAACAATGTTCGGGCAAACAATCAATCAGTGGGGGAGAAAAGATAGGCACGACAGATTACAACGGGGGCAAAAACCTGCGTTACCTACCCTTCGCTGCATGCAAAGGAAGAGAGAATACTTTTATCCCTCTCAGTTTGCAGACAGAGAATCTCCAAGAGAACCAACAATTCGGAGAGTAATACTAGTATTTTCTAATCAAGCAATCAAATATTTCTTAGTTTGTCGTGTTACACGACCTTACCCGGACCGTATGGACAGTTTCTCGTCTTCCGCTTCCAGCGCCCGATCGTCCTCCACTCTCTGTTACTACCGCGGCACTCCTGATGGTTCCCAGTCAGGACCGTAGATCACTCGGGGAGAGGTCTGCTCGGAACCAGTGAAGTTCAGATGATCGGCTGTCAGACGAGGGTCTATCGGACAGGAGCTCTTCCGATCGTTGCAGTCGTTCACTCTGTCGTTGGGACCTCTCCCACCGGATCCACGTGTCGCTGATGGGCCCCACGTTGGGGACGCCAATTGAAGAAGATCAGTACTATGGTCAGGCGATTTAGTCGATGTCTCTTAAGTAATTTTGCCCGGCGTTAAACGCCTCTAATACCTTATGAAGATTATCAAATAAAGAGGCAGGCGCTGGAGACAGGAAGACAGGAAACACGTTTTATTCCGACGGAGCAGAACACATCAGATCAGACAACAAGGTATCGTCTCGAGGTGCTCTCTGACAGCCTTTCTGAGGCCTGGCCTTTTATACACTGATTTATGACATGTGACCACTCTTTATTACAATAAAGACATTGTGAAGTAGTGAAAAATGACATCCTCGGTACCCCCCCCCCCGGTTCCGGCTCATTCCAACACGTGGCTACAGTAGAGGTCCTCACCCCCATACAACAGGAGGGGGCTATCACGCAGCTGAGTGTTTCGCCGATTCCTTTGGAATGTGTGCGCCTGATCGAATCTCAAGGGGTGGGGAAGTCATGATCAATAGTAGCTCCTTTGAAAAGGGTCGAGTGCATACAGTAGTGGGCAATAAACTGTATCCTCAGGCCAAGGGATGACCAGCGGTTCGTACAGACAATCGGGCTCAGAGGAAGGGGTCATCAAAGGAGAGGTATTCATGAAAGAAAGGATCAGTGTGGATAATCGAGCGTAGAGGGAGGGTTTATCAAAAGAGGGGTATTCATGGAAGGAAAGGAGGTGTTGGTCAGGCGCGGGGTGTGATTCCTAGAGACAGAGTCATGTGGAAGAGGAGGGTTCATGACTTGCGCATGTGGGTGCGGGGTCAGCCAGAGTGCATGGGGGAGGCTTGCAGGGTCAGGGAAGTGCGCTGATGATCGATCGGGAACAGGGAGACCATGGTACTAAAATGGTTATCGTGTATGTTCATACGTGGGTCTGAGGAATGGACAAGATGGTGCAGATGATGTTCAGTTCACGAACTAAAATTCCACAGTGGGAGGAAGGATAGTGAGGAGGTAAGGTGAAGAAAAGAAGGGGTGGGTGAGGGATAGAGTAGGAGAAAGGTATAGCAGAGAAAGAAAGGTGAAGTGAGAGATAAGAATGAAGTGGAAGCAGAAGAATATAGTGGAATCACGGTAAAAGGCTAGTGAAGAAAAAAAGAGAGGAGTTTGAGGCAGGAAGGGAGCAGGGTGATGAGAGAACAAGATGAGGGTGAGGTGGACAGAGAGAACGAGAAGGCCACTATAGGGAGACAGGAGGTTGAGGTGACAAAAGAAGGGTGAGGCAGAGCAAGGGAATGGTGAGGTGAAGAGACAAGTCATGCAGTAGGATGCAGAGAGTGAGAATAGCTGGCTGAGGTGGAGACAGAGGAGTGTGAGGCAAAGAGAAAGGAGGATGAGACAGAGAGGGGAGAGTGATGATGAGGGAGCCAGAGATAAATAACTTAGATATAAAAAACAAACCCTTAGAAGTAGAGTTACTAGGAATCACATCCCCACAGTAGGCAGAACATGAAGCTCATCCCCCTAGAAGACCAACCAGCATGCCCAGACCCAGGTCTCCCACACCAGGGAGATGCAACTCAAGTTCATTCTTCATCATGACCCCCCCATGCTTCTTCATGGCCCTCCCAGAACCTGAATCCTGGAGCCAGGCCTGGCTGACATGCACCACTTTCAATCATTCTGCTGCATCAATGCTTATGTCTTTCCAACCACATCTGATCATGGACTTTAAGTGGGATCGGTCCATCCAGGTCTCAGGCCCTGTAGTAACTAAAACCGGACCCTGAAATGGGTCCCTGTTGAGGCCGTGTTCATGTCCTTACCCATAACCGCAAAAATACAGGTCGATTGCTAAACCAAAAAACTTTACAATAATTCATGTAAGATTCAGTTTCCGTTTATATTTCACGTTTTATTCAATCTCGAGTGTAAACTATTTCCATGATGTTGTTTTGTATTTTTTCCATGTAGCATTTTACTCTTGTATAGTGCTTTATGTTAAATCGCTCACAATCACTGACAAAGCCAATAGTCCCGACTGATTTTGGGCATAGGTCAGTTGTTGTGCTATATATCTGGCTGCAATAACAGGAAGCTTACAGAGGCACAAAAATAGCGGCTGGGTGGCACATTATGGAAATCACAGAAGGAAAATGCTACTTACCAGTATGCATCTGTTCTTGGCATGTAGAGCTGCAGAGTTGCACACTATGCATAGATTGCCACCTAGTGTTGGGCCCGGATGTTTGCAGTTTGTTTTGTTGTAGAAAAGTCTTTGGAAGTCACAGGATAGGCGACTCCTCCTTTGGATGATACTGCGCATGGGCATCGGCTCCATCCCCAGACTGTTTTTCGCCATTAGGGAAGTGATGGAGCTGTATAAGAGATAGTGATGTCCATGTGATATGTATCTAAGTAAGCTAATACTGGAACAGATAAAGGTAGCCGGGGAGGTGGGTGGGTGTGTGCAACTCTGCAGCTCTACATGCCAAGAACAGATGCATACTGGTAAGTAGCATTTTCCGTTCGAGGCATATGAGCTGCTGATTGCACACTATGCATAGATTACATAGCAGTTCCCACACCTAGCAGCGACCACCTGTATCTGCTGCAGTTGTTTGAAACAGAGTTTTTAGTACAGCCTGGCCCACAGTGGCTTGTTGTTTAGTTTGCACATCTACACAGTAGTGCTTTGTGAATGTGTGCGGTGTAGACCATGTAGCTGCTTTGCATATATCATCTAGGGGAATGTTCCCTAAGAATGCCATTGAAGCCCCTATCTTCCTGGTAGAATGGGCTTTTGGTGTGATTGTTAATGTACGGTTGGCTTTTTGGTAACATATTTGTATACATTTAACAATCCACCTAGTGATCCCTGATTTTGATATGGGATTGCCCTTTCAATGTAGTACAGTAATGCTCTCTTGACATCTAAAGTGTGTAGAGCTCTTTCTGCGACTGTTTGAGGCTGCGAGAAAAAAACGGGCAGCTCAACAGATTGATTTAGATGAAAAGGTGAAATGACTTTTGGAAGGAATTTTGGATTAGTACGAAGAACCACTTTGTTATGATGCATTTGTCGAAAGGGTTCTTGAATGGTAAATGCTTGTAGATCACTAACCCTCCTGAGGGAAGTAATGGCTACTAGGAAAGCTACTTTCCAGGTTAGAAATTGCAATTCACATTTATGTAATGGTTCAAAGGGAGGTCCCATTAACCTTGTGAGAACCACATTTAAATTCCACACTGGTGCAGGTGGTGTTCTGGGAGGAATTATTCTTTTGAATCCTTCCCTGAAAGCTTTAATAGCTGGTACTCTAAAGAGAGATAGATGTTGCCTATTTTGTAAGTTTGCCGCAATGGCTGCAAGGTGTAACCTAATAGACGTGTAGGCTAAATTACACTTTTGAAGGTGTAATAAATATCCGATGATATGTTGAATAGACACGTCTAAAGGGTTAATCTGGTTGTATTGGCAGTATGACAAACCTTTTCCACTTAGCAGCATAACATGCTCTAGTAGTGGGGCGTCTAGCTTCCTTGATAACGTTCATACATTCTGGGGAAAGGTTGAGGTAAACAAACTCTATGACCTCAGGAGCCAGATCGCTAGGTTGAGCTGAGCTGGGTCCGGGTGCCTGATCTCTCCATGGTTCTGCGTTAAAAGGCGTGGAGACAGGTTTAGTTTTTGGTGTGGTACTACAGACATTTGTAACAGCTTGGGGTACCACGGTTGTCTGGCCCAAGTTGGTTAGAGCGATCAGGATGAGCGTTAGGGAATGTTGCTGTAGCTTGCTTACCACTAATGGAAGTAGTGGGAGAGGAGGAAAAGCTTACGCAAATAGTTTTGACCAGTTCATCCATATCGCATTGCCTTTGGACAATGGGTGTGGGTATCTGGTGCCAAAGTTTGGGCATTTTGCGTTTTCGTGGGTGGCAAAGAGGTCTATTTGAGGTTGTCCCCACATTTTAAAGAACGGATGAAGAACTTATGGATGAAGTTCCCACTCGTGGACTTGCTGTGTTTGTCGACTTAGCAGATCTGCCATAGTGTTTTGTACTCCTGGGACGTGTTGGGCTAATAGGAAGATCTTTAGTGGTATAGCCCATCTCCATATCTGCTGTGCTAACTGAGAGAGCTGCAGAGAGTGTGCCCCTCCTTGCTTGTTTATGTAGTACAAAGCTGTCATATTGTCTGTGCGGACTAAGACAGCTTTGCCTGACACTTGAGTTTGAAAAGCTTTTAGGGCTAGAAACACAGCTAGCAACTCTAAGTGGTTGATGTGGAGTAGCTTTTGTTGCGGTGTCCACCTGCCTTGCATGGTGTGATGCAGTAGGTGAGCTCCCCAGCCGGAGAGCGATGCGTCCGCTGTCATGACTATTTGAGGAACTGGCTCTAGAAACGGTCGCCCTTTGGAAAGGTTTTTGGTGTTCTACCATTGCAGAGAATGATGAGTCCGACCGTCTACCAACACTAGGTCTGTCAGTTGACCTCAGCCTGGTTCCATTGTCGTGCTAGGCACTCTTCAGTGGACGCATTTGCAATCTTGCATGAGGTACTATAAATATGCAAGATGCCATCATTCCTATGAGCTGCATGAACACTTTGAGCTGGCAGCGAGTGTAGTGGTTTGAATTTTGTTAGAAGAGTTTGTACACTTGTTATCCTGGCTGGAGAGGGATAAGCTAGTATTAGTTGGGTGTTTATTGTAGCGCCGAGATACTGTTGTATGTGTGAGGGTTGTAGATGCGACTTGGTGTGATTTACTGTGAATCCTAGGTCGTGAAGCAGTTGAATGGTAGCGTGAGTGTGTTGTACACGCTGGCTGTATGAGGTGGTTTTTATGAGCCAGTCGTCCAGATACGGGAAGACATGAATATGTTGTCTTCTTAAGTGTGCTGCTACTACTGCTAGGCATTTGGTAAACACCCGTGGCACTGTTGTGACTCCGAATGGGAGCACTTTGAACTGGTAGTGCTGCCCGTCTAGCACAAATCTGAGATATTTTCTGTGCGCTGCGTGAATGGGAATATGAAAGTAGGCGTCCTTGAGATCTAGAGTGACAAGGAAGTCGTTTATTACCAGTAGTGGAAGGACCTGTTGGAGTGTGACCATATGGAAATGGTCCGACTGTATGTAAATGTTTAGATGTCTGAGGTCTAGGATGGGTTTTAGAGATCCGTCCTTTTTTTGGTATTAGGAAATATAGCGAGTATACTCCTTTGTTTTTCTGATGCTCTGGAACTATTTCTTTTTCATTTTTCTGCAGGAGGGATGTTACCTCTTGTCTGAGCAATGTTAAATGTTCCTGTGACATTGGCCGCTGCCAGGGTGGTATGTTGGGGGGGGGGGTGGGGGGGTAGAGTTTAGTTCCAGACAGTAACCTGATTGAATTATTTGTAACACCCACCTGTCTGATGTGATGTTTTCCCATGGAGTCTTCCCCCGACAGGAGTGGAATGGGGCGGGGGAAGGGGAAGGGAGTCATTGGGCAGGGGTAGAGGCAGAGCGGGAGTTGTTATTTTTACCTCTGCCCTGGTTATTGTTACCCCTGTAACCACCCCTTTGGTAGCCCTTGCCGTAAGTGGACTGTGTGGGGGCTTTGTATGAAGTGGAAGCTGTGTCTGAGGAATATCCTCTAGTGGCACTCTATAGGATGAGCGACGAAATGAACTTCTGGGAGCCTGCGACTGCAGGGCTCCCATAGATTTGGCGTTGTCTGTATCTTTCTTAATTTTTTCAAGAGATACATCGACATTGGGTCCGAATAGGTGTTGCTCATCAAACGGTTGAGTAAGAATGGCACTTTGTACCTCAGGTTTGAAACCTGATATACGTAGCCATGCATGTCTGCGTAGTAAAACGCTGGTGTTATCGGCCCTAGACGCAGTATCTGCTGCATCCAGGGCACACCTAATGGAGGTGTTTGTAATGTTTTTATCCTCTTGGATGAGTTCATTAGCTCTATCCTTGTACCTGTCAGGGAGGTGTCTCATTAGTGACTCTAACTCGTCATAATGTGCCCTATAGTATCTGGTTAACAGTGCCTGTGTATTGGCAATACGCCAAATGTTTGCTGCCTGAGACGCAGTTCTTTTCCCTGATGCGTCAAGTAACTTAGACTCTTTATCTGGTGGTGCGGCATCACTCGATGTTTGCGAGTTTGCTCTCTTGCGTGCGTTGGAAACTACAAGTGAGTCTAGTGGTACTGGCCCTTTAATGTATGCCGGGTCTGAAGGGGCAGCTTTATATTTTTTCTCTATACGAGGGTTAATGACCCGAGTTCTGACTGGGTCTTTGAAGACTTCAGAAGCGTGCTTAATCACTCCCTTAAGCATTATCAAAGGTATCCATTAGGAAGTCTTCCTCTAAAGGGTCTGTATGTATGTAGGTCTACACCATGATATTGTGCAGCCCTGTGTATTAATTCATTAAACCCTATAGTGTCTTCTGGTGGGGAAGGCCTTGAGGGGTACAAGTCATCCTGAGGGACATCTGGGGTGGTATAATCATCCCATGGGTCAGGTGATCCTGTAGGCGTGGCTGGATCAGGTATGTTACCCCATATCATCAGAGCTATCATCCCTGTTGTCATCATCTTGTGCTACAGAGGATGCTGGTGAATGCTGTGGTAAGGGAGCATGTGGTAATGGCATAGGTGGAGGAGAAGGGGAAGGCAGTCTTAAAGACGAGGTAGCCATGTCCTTCTTCTTTGCATGTGGAGCTGGAGCTGGAGCTGGTTTGTCCAGTGGTCGCTTCTTTGAGGCCAAAATCAACTGTCCGGTGATTGAGTCTCTAGCCAGAGTCTTTTGACCAGGGTCTGGGTAAGATAAGTATTCTGCTGGAGTCCGATCTTTTGGTGCGGGTGAAGGTTTCGGCACCGAAGCGGGTTGTTTTGGTTTTTTGACAATGTCCTTTGTCAGGGAAGCAGGAGTCTTTTTCGGCTCCGAAGCTTTTTTAGTTTCCGATGGTTTTTTCGGTTCCGGTATTGTTTTTGGATCCGAAGGTTTCTTTGGTTCCGGTTGTTTTTTCGTTTCCGGTGTTTTTTTGGAATCTGAAGCAGCTTTGCTTGGTTCCGACCTGGGTTTCGGTGCCGAAGGAGTAGTGGGTTTTGGTGCCGATGGTTTGGACGTCGGCGTAGCCGGTGTCGTTGCCTTTTTCGATGTCGGTAAGTTGGCGCCGGCACCATGCGAAGGCTGACTCGAGCTTGAGTTGCCTGAAGGCTTAATTGGCTTCTTAGCTGGGCCCGAAGGTGGGGCAGTAGAAGCAGAGTGTCGGTGTGCACCCGAGCCCGACTTCGAGGGTGTTACCGGGGCCTTCTTTGGGTGTGTCGAGGAAGGGTTGGGGTCGACGGTCTTACTTACGACCCGCTGCGCTGGAGTGATGTCCTCGACTTCGGAATCTACTTCTTCTTCTTCTTCCGAACCGCTGTCGTGTTGTTATGGGACGTTGACGCCTTTCTCAAAGATGTCGTCCAGGATGGGAGTTGAAGATCGAGCCATTGTTCTTCTCGCTCTTCGGTCCCGGATAGTCTTTTTGGAGCACAAAGAGGCACAAGTGGAACAGTCTTTGGCCTCGTGCTCAGTTGAGAGGCACAGGTTACACACTTCATGAAGGTCGGTGTGGGGAAACTTCGACCCACATTGAGGACACTTTTTAAATGGCATCCTTTCCATGAGCTGGAGTTGAGGCCTAGCTTGGCCCGAAGGCCGTAGACGACGACCGGAATCGAAGTATTCGATGTTGAAGAATAGCGTAGACTGGAAAAGCGTTTGAAACTCATTTCCTGTAAGTTGGTGAGGATTGCGCGCCGGAGGAAATCGGTTTCAACAAGGAGCGCTGGAAACACATCCGAGCCCGGTGGCGGAAAAAAACAATCTGGGGATGGAACCGATGCCCATGCGCAGTATTATCCAAAGGAGGAGTCACCTATCCCGTGACTTCCAAAGACTTTTCTACAACAAAACAAACTGCAAACATCTGGGCCCAACACTAGGTGGCAATCTATGCATAGTGTGCAATCTGCAGCTCATATGCCTCGAACATGTAGTTTACGCGGAAGTCGCACGCTTAATTGTACGTCACACCCCTTTTAAAGATCCCCCACTTTCATCATCCCACGTAAAACCCTGTCACGCAACTTTGTTAGAAAAGAAAGGATTTTTGTTTTAACATTCACTATTTTGCGCCACATGACTTTGCTAGATATTTACATTGGAAAACCAACTGACAGGAAAACAGCACATCCGGCAGGTACACGCACAATAAATAAAGTGCTTATTTGCAGGAGAAAAACGCTAGAACAATTATTCACGGTGTCTGGCCCATAAACACTGGCTGCAAGCTGGAAGAAGATGAGCGGGTGTCGAAGGACAAAAGGCATTTACGCTGTTTGGGCAGACATGGATATTAGTGGTTACATATGCAGTCAGTCACATATTAACAAGACCTTTCAGGACTTGAATCTTATCTGAACAATTTCTGGATGCCCCGATAATTAATTGGCGCTAATGAACCAACCACAGCCTGCGATAATGTAACAGCTGGCACTCTCGTGCACTGAGATTGTCTCTCACTCTGCAGATGTAACCCCTTTTGCCCAGGTTTCAGGTTTGTTAATCATTCAGCAACAATGAATGTCATTTCACGCACAGTTCTTAAACTGGTCATAACCGCGCTTGATTGCTGAAGTCGCATTGTATTACTGGAGACAAGACTCTGGGGCAATTGTATTGTATTGTATTGAGTTTTTGTAGAGCGCGTAGCTACCCGGAGGCATCCCAGCGCTAAGATAGAGTCACACTCTGAGAGGGGTATGAGGAATAGAACAGAAGTTATTTGGGGAAGAGGTAAGTTTTCAGTGTCTTTTGGAAAAGAAGGTGGCCGGATTCTGCCCGAAGTTTCGGTGGGAGAGAGTTCCAGTGTGAAGCCGCCTTTACCGAGAAGCGACGGCCTCCAGTGCGTGTCTTCTTGAATCTGGGCACAGTGGCCAGATGTCTATTATCTGAGCGCAGAGGTCTATTGGGTTTATAGGGAGTGACTAGGCTTCTCAGAATTGGAGGTCCTTTACCTTGCATGATTTTATGAGAGATACAAAGGGATTTAAAAAGGATTCTCTCTCGCACGGGGAGCCAATGGAGAGCCTTGCGAGTAGGTTTAGCAGACGACCTGAGGGGGGTACCCGTTAAGAGCCTGGCAGCGGCATTTTGGGTTTGTTGGAGCTTGTTGATTGTAGCTTCAGGGGCTCCCAAGAAGATAGCATTACTGAAGTCCAGTCTAGAAAGGACTAGACCTTGTATCAGTAATCTCCTAGAGTGAAATGGAAGGAGGGGAAGGACTTTGCGGGCAGACCGGAGTAAACCGAAGCAAGTGCCTGCTGTCTTTATTGATTGTGTCTTGAATGAGAGGTCCTGATCGAGCCAGACCCCTAAGCTTTTGATTTCTTTTTTTGGGGTAGGTGGATCCCCCCAGACAGGCCGACCAGATGGAAGAAGGCATCGGGGCAATGAGTGAACCATGAAAATGGGGCGGTGACACTCATACTGGTGGCGCTGCACACAGAGCAGGGTATTTCTTTCATGGACGTCTAGCTCGGGAATCTAGTCTGGTATCAGAGTAAACAAGGCGTGTGTTCAAGGTACAGAAGAAAAGTACCCTCCGCACCTCCGGCGAATGAAGGGATAGAGGAGGGCGTGAAAATGGAAGAGACAACAGAAAAACCCAAGGGGCAGAGGAAGGAAGGAAGCAAGGGAAAGAAGAGCACTGAGAAAGATAGAGAGAAAGGGGCAGGGCTACAGCAGGAGCAAAAATATAGAGAAAGGGCTGGCGCGGCGAACAACCAACCCAAAGAACGAAGCTGCTGCTCTGTGTGCGCAAGCAAAAAGGAGAAGGAGAGGGCGGAGCGAGTGAGTGGCGGGGACGTGTGGGAGAGGAGAGAGGGAGATGAGGTAGGGAGCAGGAGATGAGGTACGGAGCAGGAGATGAGGTACGGAGCAGATGAGGTACTGAGCAGGAGGTGAGCCAGCGAGTGCTGTGCGCGCACACGCTTGGGAGAGCAGTCTTTACTTTTCAAGCACTGCATTCGTGCTAAAGGCGCGCCGCTGCTCGCTTCCGCAAGGTGGATGCCGCCACAAGTGCAGTGCTTGAAAAGTGAAGACCGATGGCTAGAGGCCTTCCTAGAGCAGCGCATACGCGCTGCCTAGGCAAGACCTAAAAACAATTCTATGTACATTGGTTACTTTTTGCCTTCAGAAAAGGGCTGATGCTGGTAACATATTTTACAGTACACAATTTACAAACCATCAAACACTCAAATAATGAACATAGGAATTTTAATACATGTACAGATCACAATCAAAAGTAATCTTTATTTTACTGTGACTACTTGAAATGATAATTAGTACTATTTAAATATCATTAATATTAACAGGCTCTAGGTCCCCCAAAAAGAAATAATAATGAGCAACCATTTAGAAACAGTGAAACACATTGACACTTATTTTTTCTGAATTACAGAAGCAGCACTTCACCTTAACCAATCTAGTCTTAAACATGGTGGCAGTTGCAGACTTTCACAGTACTGGGACCAAGATTGCTATCGCTTTCCTGTAACAAGGAGGCTATAAGGCTTCAATGCAAAGTCCTGGACCCCTGTTTCTTGGGGCAGGAGGGACAAACTAGAGAGGCCAGTAGCTCTTTGGAGCAGCTTCCAAGTTCTCGAGATCTAAGACAAACTCGATACGAATCTCGTTACAGGTCTCTGCCTTTCAGTTAGGATTTTTAATTTAAGGCCTAGAGAGTTCCATTCAAGTCTCAGCAGGGGGAATGCAAAGAAAGACCTTAATTAGTTGATCACGCTAAACCCCCGAAGATTTACTCAGCCACTGCGTGTAGTACGATCTAGTACCTGTTCAAGGGATATGACACCAGGAAAAAAACCTATGCTTTAGTCCGTTTCACCTGAGAAAAGTGTCACAGCAGATATTTCCTTTCCCTGTCTGCATCCTTCTCCTCCCCAAGTTTTCTCTGGGTTGGCCAGTTCACTCCTACCAAGGATCATAGAACATCTCCACACCTAAGGCCCATCTGCAGTAGTCATGTGGGGATTGGCTCCTAAAGTGTGAGTCTAGTCAATTTAAAAAAAGGGAAGTTTGCTGCTGGAAGGGCTGTTCTCCTGGTAGGCGTGATCTGAAAAACATGGACTCCTTTTGCCTCCCTCTCCTGAGTTTATGTTGGCTCCTGCTTAAGGGCAAATACTGACTCAACCACAGAGGGTTGGAGGTACTAGGTGTGAATGACAACGCCAGCCAGAAATGTGGACAGCTGAGCTTCTGGTAAACAATGTATAATATCCCAAAAGTAGCCTTATGGCTAGAGTGGTTGACCTCAAAGCTGGGGAACCGGGTCTGATTCTAGGCAACGACGCTCAACATCCTGTGATTCTGGGAAAATCACTTAATCTCCCCGTGCCTAACAAAAATTATTGTATCCATCTGTAACGAAACTGGTACTCATGTAAAGCGCTCTGATACCCGATGTCTCGGGTCTAGTTTGCGCTATATAAAACAGAAACAAAAAAAAGAGATAGTGAAATAAACTTCTTCTGCATTTCGCATCCCAATGTGGTTTGCAGCCTTGTAGCAGGACACATGCAATGTTTAAAGCATATGTTCTTTTTTGTACTTTCCTTTACACCTGTACTGCATAAATGCACTTTGTACAGCTGTTCAAACCCTTTGTGCACATGTACATTCTATTTGCCAAACTGTCAGGTAAGGCTGCTTTTAGACTAAAATGGTTATATATGCAACTGAAGGCTGATCCGTATGCCTCGGCTACTACAGAGCGCAAACACACAATATGTCTCTTGCAAAAACCTAGAGGGGGACCTGCAAAAATATAGATTTCCTGAAGTAATCTTGTGTTTTTAAAGTATGTTGATCAGATGGGTCCCAGCACCCAGGGCGATCAGCAGGGTTCTCAGCTGAATTTCGGTATGCCTTGAGAAGATAAGACTGGACCTTAGCTGTGGGTCCGAAGTCTTGTTTGGTAGAAAGGTTTTTACTCTACAGGGCTGCTACAACTGGTGTTGGGACTTTTTTTTATCCTTCAAAATGTGCAACCTTTTGTCTTTTGTTTTTCAGAGGTACACGATGTACACCAATTATCCAACTATGCAATTTTGTTTTTCAATCCTTCCTGTATTGGTGTTACGGGTGCGGGATTAATAGGCAACACGTTAATTTTAGTCTTCTTGGGTTTTATTTTTATATACAGTGAGTCCGAACTTTTCTTCCTGGTGGATATCGTGCCTCTTGGTGATCGACTCCTGGCCGCCTTTCGAATACCGGATTCGGCTGAGTCTGCTCGACGCCGTCTGTCGGGTTTCCGTCGTGGTAATGGCTCTTCGGGTTCCGTCTTGCCGCTCGGTTAAACAAAGGGAGACAACAGGATATCAGTTGCTTGTTCGCGTGGTCTAGCAGTGTAAGGGAAAAGGTGTGGGGACCAAACAACTCGTGATACACTCTTGACTACTGGCGATGTGAGGGTTCAGTGCTCGGGGGGAAGGTTACCAGGGATAGAGGATACCTCGGGTTATTCGGTAAATGCTCCTTTACGATTAACCCAGCCCTTGAGTTTATCCCGTACCTGTGTGAGCCATACACCTCCCGCGGGTGTATGGCTGGGCGGTTCGTGGTAACAGTGGCCTCCTGGCTTCTCCTTCGTCTCGTCCCTTTCTTCGGCTGATGACCTCTTCTCCTCGCACTCCGGTGAACTCTTCTCTACTTCGCTTCCTCCTTCCACTCCGCTCCGCTCTCCTGCTCGCTCCCTCCGGGTGAATAAACACACACCTGATTCGTCTTTCCTCGCATAAGACGTCTCTGCGTCGTGTGGTGACTCCTCCCATTCGTAGCTCCAGTCTGAATTAAAGGGCCATTGTCCTGATTGTATTTCCAACTCCGTTTCGGTGTTCTGTGGAGAGTACAATGAATGAGAGGAAGCAGTTGCTCACAGTTTATGTGAATCTTGTCTAGTTCCCTGTGACTGTGAAGGCCCCGGGCCGTTACATACCTCCCCCTCCGGACACTCACGATCAGGGAG
This sequence comes from Lissotriton helveticus, assembly GCF_964261635.1. NCBI lineage: Eukaryota > Metazoa > Chordata > Amphibia > Caudata > Salamandridae > Lissotriton > Lissotriton helveticus. The sequence goes on along the minus strand of NC_136073.1, from coordinate 463,123,600 downwards.
TGGGTGACGAGATAGAAAGTCCGCCCCTACATTCTCAATGCCCCTCCGGTGATGAATAGAAAAAGCGTATGGCTGCAGAGACAAGAACCATCGGAGGACCCTAGCGTTATTAGCTTTGTTGCGAGCCATCCACAGCAGTGATGCATGATCCGTAAACAAGTCAAAGCGTCGTCCCTCAAGATAATATGCCAGTTTATCAATGACCCATTTTATTGCGAGGCATTCCTTCTCTATAGTAGCATACTTTAATTCACGCGGAAATAATTTTCTGCTGACATACAGGATCGGGTGCTCATGCCCATCGCACCCTACTTGGGAAAGCACTGCCCCAATGCCGTAATCCGATGCATCAGTATGCAAAGAAAAAGGTCGAGAGAAATCGGGGGATGACAAGACCGGAGTTGAGGTAATCACCAATTTCAACATTCTAAAGGCCTCTTGCATTTGTCTTGTAGGATGTACAGGTGTAGAGGCTTTCCCCGAGTCCCTCAGAGCATCCGTAAGGGGGGCGGCTATATCCGCCACCTGCCGGATAAACCGTCGGTAGTAACCGACAAGTCCCAAAAAAGACCTCAGTTCTCTCCTAGTCGAGGGAAAAGGAGTGTCGGCAATTGCCCTCACTTTTTCAATTTGCGGCTCAATCAGCCCGTGTCCCAAAATGTATCCAAGGTATTTAACCTTCCGAAACGCCAACTTACTCTTCTTAGCGTTAACCGTAAGTCCGGCTTCCCGGAGAGTCAGTAGAACCTTGCTTAGGTGCCGGAGATGAGTCTGCCAATCTGGACTATAGATGACAATGTCGTCCAGATGAGCAGACGTGAAATCCGACAAGCCAGCCAGAACAGAGTTCATAAGACGTTGGAACGTCGCCGGGGCCCCATGAAGGCCAAAGGGGAGTACCGTAAACTCAAAATGTCCCTCCTCAGTTGAAAAGGCAGTCTTTTTGGTATCCTCGGGCCTTAGGGGAACCTGCCAATATCCCTTTGTCAAATCGAGCGTAGAGATGTATTTCGAGTTACCCAGTTTCTCAATTAACTCATCCACTCTAGGTATGGGATAGGCGTCAAAGAGAGAGATGTCATTCAGAGCACGAAAGTCCATAAAAAATCTCCTGCTGCCATCAGGTTTAGGGACCATTACTATGGTACTGGACCAGTCACTTGTAGAAGGTCGTATCACGCCCAGTCGAAGCATTTCCTCAATTTCTTTTTTTATGGCCGCTCTCCGGGCTTCAGGGACTCGGTAAGGTTTAATCCTAACCCTTTTGTCAGGTGGCGTAATGATAGAATGTTCAGCCATAGACGTTCGTCCCGGGCGACTAGAAAAAACATCACCATATTACACCAACATTGCTTTCAGTTCAACTTTCTGATAAGTCTTCAGTTTTTCATTGTGGACAAGCTGTTCAGCTGTCGAAACAGAGGGCTGAGAACTATCCGACAAATGAATCTCGGCGGGGGGGGGGACCTAACCACTTTTTTAAAAGGTTGATGTGGTAGGACTGATGTTTGTTGGGACTGATCTGTAATTTATAACTGGTGCGACCAACCACTCCTATCACTTTATAGGGACCCATCCATTCGGCCTTAAATTTATGAGAAGAGGAAGGAAGGAGAACCAAGGCCCAGTCATTGATGTCGAGTCGTCTCCATTTTTTCCCCCGGTCATAAGCCTTTTTTTGTTTATGTTGGCTAACCTCGAGGTGAGCCAACGCCAAATCCCTCAATTTACCAATTTTAGACTTCAGAGCTTTGGCGTAGTCAAGTGTTGCCGATGTTTCCTCCGAGGTTTCATTAACCCATGCGTCTTTAGTCATTTCTAACAGGGATCGGGGTTGTCGTCCATACAACAGCTCAAAGGCCGACACTCCCATGCTGCTCTGTCTTTGAGCCCTGATTGTATATAAGGCTAGTGGTAACATCTTATCTCAATCAGCCCCACTAACCTCCATCATCTTGCGGAGGGTGGACTTCAGGGTACGGTTGTAACGTTCCACCAGACCGTCCGTCTGTGGATGGTACACAGAGGTTCGGATCTGGTGGATGTCCAACGTGCTACATATCTCCTTCATTAGTTTGGAAATGAACGGAGAACCCTGGTCCGTCAAAATTTCTTTAGGAAAACCGACCCTGCTAAATAACTCAATCATTTTGTCCCCAACCTGCTTGGAATTGGCCGCCGATAGAGGGAATGCCTCTGGAAATCTCGTGGCATAGTCGACCACAACCAAGATGTGTTGAAATCCCTTTTTCGTTTTTGGCAAGGGGCCGATAAGGTCCATACCGACCCTCTCGAAAGGTTTACCGATGACTGGCAAGGGCTGCAGCGGAACAGCCGGTGGCTTGACCATATTCATTCTCTGGCATATTTCGCAGTTTCTACAATAAATCTCAGTGTCCTTATAAATCCCAGGCCAAAAAAATTGCCTGAGGATATTCTGAGTAGTTTTTTCGGCGCCGGTATGGCCGGCAACCAGATGGCTATGCCCAAAAAACAGAACCTGCTCTCTAAAAGACACGGGCACCAGGAGTTGAGGCAAATCACCCTCTTTCCCTATTCTATATAGTAGCCCTCCTTGAATTGTGAACCCGGGAAAATCATTGGAATCCTCAGGTCTTTGATGGGCCTGTTCCCACGCATTGAAGAGAGTTGAGTCACTAGTTTGTGCAAACTTAAAGTTCCTATCGAGAACCCAGGGATCTTGTGAAAGAACCGTGTGTACCGGTTTGTTTCGTGTTCCCGTGGACCCGAAACCTTTAGACCCCCGCTCCGTATCGTCTAACATTTTCAATTCATGTAACGTGGTGGAAGCTATACTCTCACAAATAAGCTGGGCCACACGGTCTCCTTTATGGATATGAAAGGATTCAGTCCCAAAATTAAACAGGAGTATTACTACATTAACCCTTTAGTCTTCATCAATAATCCCTGCGCCAACGTCTATGAAGTGTTTAGCAGCTAAACCTGAACGGGGGGCAATCCTGCCATAGCATCCTGGTGGAACCGCAATTTGCAGGTCCGTTTTGACCAGTGCCTTCTCTCTTCCTGGTATTACGTAATCATAAGCGTTGTACAAATCGTATCCTGCTGCTTTGGCGGACCCCTTTGTGGGAGACCTGGCATGTTTTGTTAACTTTACAAAATTAAGGCTAACCTCTCGCCGTTCTGCCTTAGTGCCATTACTCTCAAGTTCTGTGTAGCTTTTTATGGTAAGACTATCCCTACTGTCGAGTTCAAGAGTCTTTTTGAACATTTTCAGAAAGCCGGGGTTATCGGTCCCAATGATCATATCTTCCGGTAAATTGGACATTACTCCCACCCTTACTGCATGTGTAGTACCCCCTGTTGGTTCTATGACAATGTCGGCAATTGGGTATGGTCTAATATCACCATGGACACATTTAATGTTAACCGTACCGTGAGAGATATATTGCTCAGAGTTTACATATGGGGACTGAATCACGGACTGGCGACAGCCAGAGTCTAACAGGGCCAACAGAGAATGTCCATTTACTTTTACACTTACACGAAACGACCCTCCCATCTCTGCCGAGTAGAGGACGGTTTTGGGTAGGTATCAGACGTCCATAGGTTCCTCATCACTTCTTTTTCGGGGACATAACCTAGCAATGTGGCCCCATTGTCCACAATCAAAACATTGTGGTCCTGTAGTTGCACTGTTCTCGGTCCTCCATGTCCGAGGTCGTGCTGGTTCTTTCCCTCTAGAAAAATTCTTTTCCGGTTTCAACACCAATTTTTTTTCTCTTTCAATCTCAAATGGGAAGTTTTTTGGTTGAGCCCGAGAAAACGATGAGGCCATTTCGACGGCTTGAGCGGTGGTTAAACTATGATGCTGTCGAAGCAATTTTTGGGTAGCATAGGGAGGGCCTCCAGAAACTGCTCCAAGTATATACGGTCAAGTATCTCTTCTTTAGTGCTAGTGGCCGGTGTAAGCCACTTGTCCGCGGCCATTTTAAGTCTTACAAACAATGTTTTTGGGTTTTCCCCTACGGTACCTCTCTCCTTCCGAAAACGAAGGCGATATGCTTCCGGGTCTAGTCCTAAATGGTCTAGTACAATTCTTTTTATTTCCGCATAGGTGGTATCTCCGTTGGGACTTGATAAGCGGCCTGGACCTCCCCACCTAATAGAGGTGCCAAAAAGAAAGGCCATTTGGTTACAGGCCAACCACAGGCTCTGGCTGCCCTTTCGAAATTTAGCAAAAATGCATCAGGATCTTCTCCGGTTCGATATTTTTGTAGAGACACTGCTGGTGTCCCATGTGATAGGGTTCTTTCCGTTGGTCCTCCCCTCGCAACGGGGTCCACCCATGGGTGTTCGCTTTTGTCTTCAAATGCTTTCTTTATCGCTTCTCTATCTGCTTGGGCAGATGCCATATGCTGTTCTAACACCCATTCAATTCTTTATTGTCCTTTTACAAGTTGTTCCACAACGGTTTCCATCTTTTCTCCACAGATGGTGTCTATGCCCGCATTCTCCACCACTGTTACGGGTGCGGGATTAATAGGCAACACGTTAATTTTAGTCTTCTTGGGTTTTATTTTTATATACAGTGAGTCCGAACTTTTCTTCCTGGTGGATATCGTGCCTCTTGGTGATCGACTCCTGGCCGCCTTTCGAATACCGGATTCGGCTGAGTCTGCTCGACGCCCTCTGTCGGGTTTCCGTCGTGGTAAGGGCTCTTCGGGTTCCGTCTTGCCGCTCGGTTAAACAAAGGGAGACAACAGGATATCAGTTGCTTGTTCGCGTGGTCTAGCAGTTTAAGGGAAAAGGTGTGGGGACCAAACAACTCGTGATACACTCTGGACTACTGGCGATGTGAGGGTTCAGTGCTCAGGGGGGGGGGTTACCAGGGATAGAGGATACCTCGGGTTATTCGGTAAATGCTCCTTTACGATTAACCCAGCCCGTGAGTTTATCCCGTACCTGTGTGAGCCATACACCTCCCGCCGGTGTATGGCTGGGCGGTTCGTGGTAACGGTGGCCTCCTGGCTTCTCCTTCGTCTCGTCCCTTTCTTCGGCTAATGACCTCCTTTCCTCGCACTCCGATGAACTCTTCTCTACTTCGCTTCCTCCTTCCACTCCGCTCTCCTGCTCGCTCCCTCCGGGTGAATAAACACACACCTGATTAGTCTTTCCTCGCATAAGACGTCTCTGCTTCGTGTGGTGACTCCTCCCATTCGTAGCTCCAGTCTGAATTAAAGGGCCATTGTCCTGATTGTATTTCCAACTCCGTTTCGGTGTTCTGTGGAGAGTACAATGAATGAGAGGAAGCAGTTGATAACAGTTTATGTGAATCTTGTCTAGTTCCCTGTGACTGTGAAGGCCCCGGGCCGTTACAATTGGTTATTTTAAAACCTGCAAGATGTGCAAGTTAGTTTTTGAGCCCAGTTTCAACCTTAACTATATTTCTAACAATCTTTACAGAGGAGCAAAATTTGGAATATTGTTGGGACTGGTACTCTTTCGGTATACCAGGAAAGTCAGAAGTGAGTGAAAATGTACGCCTCCATTCTATTTGGCATGGTACTGGATATGGTGGTCTCCAGGGATGGGAGGGAGGGATGCGTTTGTTGCTATTTATTTAATTCTATTGCAAACACTTGTGACAAAATGCTCCCTTTTGAGATTAGTGAAGCCCTTCATTCCCCCCCAGACTCAGCAGATAGAGAAGGTAAGTAGTACATCTGAAAGAGACACGTTAGTATTAGATTCCTTACCTTAGAATATCCCCAGGCGTCAGACTGGATCCGGAATTTTTTTGCGTAGCAGTACCCTTGCGCGTCGGTAGGCGTCGTCTGCGGCTCCACGTCCGTCGTTGGCGTCGTGGGCGCCGTGATGACATCGTCGGAGTACTTAGACGCCGCCTCCGCGTGCTGACGTCAGTTCTTCTTTTTCTGCGCCAGCAGCGCAGATCCGGAAAAAGTGGTACCCTAGTCTCTTTTTGACTAACTCTTTTTGATCTCCTTTTTCGAGTCTTCGACTCCGAAACGGTGCCGGTAGGGATGCCTGGTTTTAAGCCCTGTGAGGATTGCGACCGGCTGATGTCGGTCACGGACCCTCACCGTCGGTGTCTCCACTGTCTCGGCGTCGACCACGACGACAAGGCCTGTTCCGACTGCCGGGCCCTGACTTCGAAGGCTAGACGGGAGCGGTCCCGTAAGCGACTCGAACTCCGGCAGTCAGCCCCGCGCCAAGAGAGGTCCTGGTCCGGACGGAGGTCGAGGGACCGGTCGCGGGAGCGGAGCCATCATAGCTCCGGGAGTCGACATCACTCCTCAGGGTCGAAGTCGTCAGGTAAGCACAAGAAGTCGAAGAGACGTCATCGCTCTTCTGACTCCCCCCGACGCTCGCGCGACGCGGCCGGGGTTTCAGGTGGCACCGGCTCCGTCGGAGTCGCAGGCGCCGCGTCCGGCTTCATACCCTACAGTCCCTGGGCCTAATGCGACGCCGGAGGAGATTGAGCGGTTCCTCATGGCCATGAGGTCCCTCTCTCCTCCGATGGGCTCCGTGGCGCCTTCGGGCCCAGCGGTCCCGTCTGGGGGTCCTAGCGGGTCGGGGGCTTCGGCCCCGACGCCGTCGTGTGCTCCGGCTCAGACGCCGCCGGCACCTTCGGGCTCGGCGCCGCAGGGCCTCACTGGATCTGGTTCCGGATCCGGGTCGTCGCCGGTGGATTGGACGACCTCCCCGGCGCCGACCCCTCAGGTGTCACCCCCGGCGCCGTCCTCGGGCGGCGCCGTCCCCGACGCCTCCCTCGACCCGGTTCCAGCGCCGCACATGACGCCGTTCGGAGAATTCATTTTCCATGAACCGGCCCCATCCATTCCTAACCCTGAATACCAGGAGATGGGTGATGAGGGGGATTGGGAGGGGTCTGAGGACCCTCTGGCACGTGAATGCCAGTCTCAAGAGGACTGGGCAGAGGAACTTGGGGAGGCTAGTGGTATAGACACTTCGCCTGACACTGGCTTTGTCTCGCCTCCTACCGTGGCTACGGAGGAGGGGGCAACCTATAGTGTGGTGTTGATGAGGGCGGCCAAGGCCTTGGGCCTTGAGCTCCCCGTCGCGGCCATGAGGACTAACCTCCTCACCGAGGTCCTTAAGCCGCAGTCATACTCGGCCGAGCCTCTGCTGCCGTTTAATGAGGCCTTAACCGACGTTCTTTTGGGCACTTGGTCCAAGCCCGCTATGGGTTCGCCCGTAGATAGGCACGTGGCTAGACCCCACCGCCCGGCCCCGGGCGACCCATGTTTCCTGTCCACCCACCCCACCCCAGAGAGCCTGGTTATCCAGGCCTCCAATTCCCAGACCGCGTTCCCGTCGGCTCCGCCGGACAGGGAATCCAAGAGGTATGAGCAGTATGGTAAAAAGATCTTCTCATCCCTTAGTCTGGGACTGCGGTCTTCCAACACCGCGTGCCTCTTGGGCCATTACACCCACTCTCTGTGGGATACAGTTGCGGAAGTGCTGCCAGAGTGTCCGTTGGAGGTACGGGCCACACTTGGCCAAGCCCTTGTGGAGGGCCGGGATGCAGCCAAATATTCTATCCGGTGTGGGCTGGATACCACTGACTCATTAGGTAGAGCGATGGCAACGACAGTGGCGGTCAGACGTCACGCCTGGTTGAGGTCCGCCAACTTTTCGGCCGATGTCCAAAACACTGATGGACATGCCGTTTGATGGCCGTCGCCTTTTTGGCGACAAGGCAGACCATGCGCTTGAGCGCTTTAAGGACTCCAGGGCTACGGCCAAGTCCTTGGGCCTCTCAGCCCCGCGCCAGCAATCGGCTGCCTTTCATTCCTTTCGTGGCCACGGAAGGGGTGTACCCACACGTGCTGCCAGCCACGCTCCGCAGGGTAATACCCAACGCGGTGGCGGCCATGGAAACCGCCGTGGTGGCGGTCGGGGACAACGGCGAGGTCAGTCCACACCTTCCCCCGCAGCATCCGCCTCAAAACCCTCCTAGTCCGTGCTTTCAGGCCCATGTGACGCCAGTGGGGGGCAGGGTTTGCCATCACCTCCTCCACTGGCGCACCGTCACATCGGACAGATGGGTGCTGCAGATCGTCCGAAGGGGCTACTCACTCCCCTTCGAGGCGACTCCTCCAGCCATGCCACCGCAGAACCACCGTGTATCGGGGGATCATTTGCGACTTCTGCAGGAGGAAGTTACGGCCCTCTTGGCCAAGGGGGCCATCGAGCGCGTTCGTGGGCCAGAAGTAGGGTGTGGTTGCTACTCCCACTACTTTCTGGTACCCAAGAAGGGCAAAGGGGGCCTACGCCCTATCTTGGACCTACGAAACGTCAACGGCTTCCTCCGGAAGGAGAAGTTCAAGATGCTGACACTGGCTCAGGTCCTAGCTGCCCTGGACCCAGGAGACTGGATGGTTGCGTTGGACTTGCAGGACGCTTATTTCCACATCCCCGTCCTGCCGGCCCACCGGCGCTACCTGCGGTTCACGGTTGGCCACGAGCACTTTCAGTATACCGGGCTCCCCTTCGGCCTTACCAGCGCCCCACGGGTGTTCACAAAGGTGATGGCGAATGTGGAAAAGTAAATTTTGCCATGTTATATGTGCCTACGTGTTCCCCATGTTACGTTATATGTGCATGATCGATATGCATGTATTCCCCTATGATCGATTAAAGACGCAATTACAGTTGTGTCCATCTCTAGTATGCCAGTTTCCAGTTATCGTGAATACAACTAATATCAGGCCTATGTAAAGCTACGTTGCCACGTTTTTCAGTGTGCACGTTAATTCATTGAATTGTCCCCGTTTCTAGGCCTCAAAAGGGCCCGGACTCAGATTCAGCTCCTGTTTCTTGAACTCTCCGAGGAGCGATACAGCCCCCACCTGTATCCCTGACCCTTCACTTACTTTCATGCCTCGCAGTGCCCGGCTAGGCCTGGCTCTGCCTCCCAGTCTGCCAAGAGTATGTTATGTTTCTAGTTATCAGTCCAGCCCTCCTTCTCTGCATTCCTAAGCTACTGAATCGCATCAATAGTTTCCGTCATGGTCTAGCCTTTATGTCTCCATGTAAGAGAAATACTGTATTAATATTCATAGAATATTCCTCACACACGCACTACATATAGAATTATGCATGCACCAGTCTTAATGTCTGTTAGCCTTTACCCTGATAACTTTTGGATTCTATCAACATGTTCTCTAAACACGAGATACTAGATAGGCTTTAGGTACATGTCGCTCTGACACTCCAGACTTTAGTCTCCTCTTCTAGCACAGAAGTCATAGCCCCCAGTTCTCCCTAGTAACACGTCATTGTCAGTTTGCGCGCACCACTAGGTTAGAGGTCCCAGCTGCTCAGGTAGCCCCCTCCATGTTTCCGCCCCTTTTATGACATATTCTGTTACGTTTGCATCACATGTCTATGTATACGCCCTGTACACGCCTTCTTGTTACATCATTTCTGCCCTTATCTTTCGCGACTGCTACAAACTCCGCCTACTGCTACGCCTACTGTATTGAATACAATGTATTTGTTTAACTATAAATATTGTGCACTGTTATTAAAGTTTGCTAGCCATTCCCAGATCCTGCCCCGGCAGCTGCCGGGCCCTGCCATCCCATTCCCATGCAGGCTGTCCTGTTCCAGTCCTTTTATGCCTGATTAAAGCCTGTACACTCTAGCTACCTCTTATCTTGACTCTTATTTATTGAGCTAACCGTTTATTGATTATAGTCAAAAATAGATCAGGTAATTAATTATTTATTTACCACATAATGGCGCCCGAACAGGGACTTGCCCTTTCCCCACGCCCCGGAGAAGCCACGCAGGCCCCCTGATCCTCTGCAGCCGTGACGGAACCATACCGTGCACGTGCAGATATTTCTGCTTCAAGTATCCCTCAGGCCCACGGAGGAGACGGAGGTTGCGGTCCAGCGTCCAGACGAGGCGGTGGAGGAACGCGGCGAGTCCCCACCAGAGCCCAAGCCGAGAGTCCAAGGTCCGAGGTATCCGGAGGCCCACCTGTAACTGAAATCCGAAGTTCGTCCGTCCGTCGTCGTAGCAGTCCAGTCCAGTCCGAGGCCTTCCGTTCTTGCTGCCCGGTGAGTACCGTTGCTGGGGTAGTATCTAGACAGGGTCAATTAATTTGTCTCTGGTCCGTGGGTTTGGGTACACAGATCCAACACGAAGTATCCACTTAGGTGGATGCGGGTCCTGACGTGTCTCTTTATGGGACCGGTAAGTTTCGTACTGTTTTAGCAGTGCTGTTCTAGTAAGTTCTGTTCTCGAGAAATTCATGTGTTCTGTTTTCAGTATTCCAGATAGTATTCTGTCCGAACCGTTATTTTTAAATGTTATTTCATGTGTTTTCAATGTCGTGGTATGAGTGATTTGTTTCAGTTATTATTATTGTGTTTTATCGTGTATTGTATTTGTGTCCAGACTCCAGCCTTAGTTATGCCTCTGTTCACGAAGTTACGTCAGTTAAGAACTAGAAAAGGTCTGCTCGAGGAAGCAGTTCCTGTCCCGCCTAGGGACAGTCCAGGTCATTTTATGTATCACAAGCATGGCATAAGTGCCATATTATATCTAGATTTATGGGTAGAGTACACCAAGGAATTAGAAGAAAAGTATAGATGGCCCGTATCAGGCACATGGGATGCCGAGTGCATCATGCGAGTAGAAGAAGCATTGTGGAAAAAGAAAGCCAGACAGTCACAGAAAGATGCCATCGAGTTATGGCGCAAAGAATCTCATAAAAGAACCGAAAAAGAAATCAGAAAGTCAGAATTAAGTAGAGAATCCTCAGAAAGAGCCCAAGAAAGGGAATTAATCGAAATAGGTGAACGAGTTAAAGCCGAACAGTCAGACAGACAGAGAAATGCCCTCATTAAGGGTATGTATCCTCTTCTTGCCGAGGGCTTGTCGGAAGCAACCCCGGAAGCACCATGTAATTTTCCACCGCCATTAGTTCCGATTAAGCTACGTCACAAACCGACCGCAGCTGATATTTTTCTCTCGTCCTACTTGGACGACACAGTCCCAGAATATGCAAATCCTGCTCTGCCAGCTATTGTAAATAATTTAATTCCTGTTCTTCCAGCCACCGGGGCACCTGTTACAGCACCGGTTACGGTACCCCCGGTCCAGCCCATAGTACAAGTTCCCGCTACATCAGTCACTCTGCCAGCACTTAGAGTATCAGTCGACGATTCCAGTTTAGGGGCCGCGGGAGGAGGTCCTCCTGGTACCCCGCCGCCACACAAACGTGTAACATTAGTCGAGTTACATGAACGTGCGTTACAGCGTACGCCCAAATATCAGTCTGTTGCAGAAATCAGACGAGCTCTTACCGAATGCCGTTATGATCCAGTCCCAGGCAATGATAATATGGTTATATATTCATTGCGTGTAAGGCGGGTGACCGAGTATTTGGACACCCTACCGAATATGAAAGAAGATCTAGACAGAATATATCGTTTCATCCGTACAGGAGAAGATTCAGAAAGTATTGGCGAAATCATGTCTCTAAGGAAAGCTGAGACCCAGCTCATGCTATTAAAATTTCTAATTAATTGTTTAGTAAGGGAACAAGATTGTCCGACTAAAGATCCGACCGAAATGAAAGTCCTGACAAGGTGGAGTGATAATATAGCCGAGGGTAGACACAAGACACTCAGTAGTATAGAAAGTATGTACAAGAAAATTCGTAAGGAAATAATAAGGTTACACGAAAAACGTAAAGCAGCACAAGTAAGCGAGAAGGAAAACGACTCTTCTACTGAAGAGGTAGACGACGAGAATCCTACCAGAATAGCGTATGTAGGTAGATCTAGACTTCCAGACCGACATTCACGCCTAGAACACAAGAAAGTTTCTCACCTTCCAGCACCAGAACAAGGTTCTCTGGAACAAGTATTTCAAGCTACCAATCACATTCTGAAATCACGAATCGGTTATAGTGAACTTAGTACCATGCATGAACAAGAACTAGCCCGATCAGCAGTTCGATGGACTACTGATTCTACCACTTTTCCAGACGAAATAGTGGCACAAATGTTCCTGAAACTGCCCCCAGCCGAGCAGCGACTGGTGGGTATGTATATGATCCAGCACCTCATTACACTGTATGAGGGTCAACATTCTGATCCAGGTCCGTTACATGATGTTCTGAACGAGTTACTCCAGTATAAATGGAAAGGTTTAGGTACCGATTTAATTAGTGTCATTCTAGAACAGCGCCACAAATATAGAACGTTTCTGAATCCACATTTTGTTCACGTCTCACCTCCAGAAAGTAAACCATTCTACATGGATAGACAGAATCCGTTACGAGAAGTACATCCAGTTAGGACACCGGATGGTGAAATGCAACGAGTATTTGTTTACACCCCTATCACAAAGATGGAACTCTTAGAGATGAAGAAATTAATTCCCTGTCACGACAAAGATCCAGCAGGGTTCCATCGAGAATTAAAAGACATGCTCCGTATGGGAGAATACACGTATCCAGATATTACTAAAATGTTAAAGGTCCTGTTGCCCGCAGGGGTATATGAGAAACTCAAGGAAAAAGAATGGGAGGTGGGAGAGAAAAAGATTGATTGGACAGCTCTAGAAGCTGAAGATAAAATACGAGTACCAGGTACCGGTCTTGGGGACAAATGTAAAGAATTGCCAGAGTTATTGATTCAAGTTTTGCCAAGATTACTAGCCACGAAAAAGGAAGATTGGGATGCAATCTCAGCATGCAAACAGAAACAGGATGAAGATACTAGTGATTTTTATTCTAGATTTGAGAAATGTTTCATTATCAACAGTGGTTTAAAGACAGGTAGCGAGTCATACCCTCATCTTTTTGTTACTAAACTAGTCGAGAATTCAAGCCCACAAGTTAAAAATCGAGTTTTGAAAGTCGAAAGTACCTGGCAAGCTAGTACCCCGTCACAGATGTTACAGATGCTCCAGTATCACCAGAATAGAATCAGGGAAGAACAAGAACATGAAAGGAGACGTATGAAAGACACGAAAATGAAGGTACTAGTTGCACAATCTGTTCCACAAGACAGTCAGAAGAGGGGTCCGAGTCAAGCCAGTCATCCTGCAGCTCCCGTTAAAGGGACATGCAATTATTGTAAACAGCCAGGTCATTTTATAAACGAGTGTGCAGTTCTGAAACACAATATAGCAACTGGTAAGATTAAAGAAAGACCACGTCCGCCTAGACAAGAGCAAGTTTCACAGACTTCTCAGTCACCACAGAATGCACAACAGACAGCTCCAGCACCGCAGCCTATCGCTGCAACACAGCATGTTACACAGCAGATGTACCAGTATGCTCAGTCAGAGAATCCAGAGTATCAACAGTATTCATGAAACAGCCTAGAGAGGGAGGTAGGCTTGCCTCTCATCGAGATACCTGTAGATCAAGAGGGTCCCTATGTACACAGTCAAGTATTGGGGAAAGACAGAAAGTTTCTGATTGATACAGGGGCAAGTAGGACTACTATCAGTCATGACGAGGTCCCAGGGGCTCCGCTCTCAGGCTCTAGAAATGTTTCCCTTGGATTTTCAGGAAAGCCTATTGTAAACGAGATATCACAACCAGTTTCTCTAGAAGTTGGTCCATTGTCCCGAACTACTGATTTGTTACTTACGAAATCATGTCCAGAAAATTTGTTAGGCATCAAGACATTAAAAGAATTAGGTGCAGTTATTTGCTGCTCCCCAGAAGGAATACGATTGTTTTTAAGAGACTTTAAAGGTCACTATGTATTACGAGATTTTGATCCAAGATTGTCCAATGTACCACAGCATTTATGGGCGCAAGGTCCAACTGATGTAGGTTTTATGCAAATCACACCCCATCGTGTGACTCTCAAGCAAGGTATAGTTTTGCCACGAATCAGACAGTACAGATTGCCACCTGAGGCTGTAGCAGCCTTATCCAAAATTATTGACGAGCTTATTGCTCAAGGAGTGGTCGTAGAAAATGACTCCAATGTATGTAATTCTCCTATCATTCCAGTCATGAAACGTACTGATCCAAATGCACCTCCAGTATATCGATTAGTGATTGACCTTCGAGAACTTAATAAATGTATCATACCCCAGTATCCAGTAGTCCCAGATATTTCATCCTTATTAACAGCTATTGATTCCGAAGCTACATTTTTTACTGTCATAGACCTCAAGAATGCATTTTTCAGTGTTCCCATTCATCCAGACAGCCAGTACCTTTTCGGTTTTTGTTTAAATGGAAGGAGCTATAAATTCACACGAGCTCCTCAAGGTTTCACAGAAAGTCCTAGTATTTACAGTCAAGCACTTAAGAGACAACTAGACAATATTCACATGCCAACAGACACTGCCCTGCTCCAGTATGTCGATGATCTACTGATCACAGCCCGTTCTGAACGTGACTGCGAGCGAGCGTCACTTACAGTTCTGTATTTTCTAGCCGAGATGGGACACAAGGTGTCCCCTTCGAAGCTTCAATTCTGTGTCCAGCAAGTGATCTACTTAGGCCACTTACTGTCCAAGTGGGGTAGGCAGTTGACACCAGATCGTATCCAGTTAATAGCAAGTCTTCCACAGCCCAAGACACAGAAGGAGGTACGTGCTTTTATTGGCCTCACTTCTTATTGCAGACAATGGATTCCTCAGTATGCATTTCTAGCCAAGCCACTGATACAGTTAACGACACAGGAGGCAGCCGTATCGACTGTCCTCCCTTGGACCCAGGAACATACACTTGTTTTTAATGAGTTAAAGAAAGCCTTATGCCAAGCACCTGTTCTAGCTACACCGAACTACAGTAAGCCTTTTACACTTTTTGTCACAGAACGTAATGGTACTGCATTATCTGTTCTCACACAAGATCAAGCAGGACAATACAAGCCCTGTGCTTATTTTTCGAGCACATTAGATCCAGTAGCCCAGGCTCTGCCTGCGTGCCTCAAGTCAGTTGCAGCCACAGCTCTAGCAATCAGACAAAGTGATTCCATAGTATTAGGACACTCCCTGACAGTACAAGTTCCACACTCCGTGGAAGTTCTTTTAAACCGAACACAGACTCAGCACTTGACCATTGCACGTTTAACAGGTTATGAACTGACACTGTTCCAGCCACACATAGAAATCAGACGCTGCACCGTTTTAAATCCCGCTACTCTGTTACCGTCAGTTACTTCAAATCCTGCCACACATGACTGCGTGGAAGTTATTAACACTATGACTAAGCCAAGACCTGACAGACATTGCATTACCTAATCCCGACCTGACACTTTATGTGGACGGTTCATGTATGAGAACTAGTACAGGAGAACTAGTAGCCGCGTATGCAGTGACTACTGAAACTGAAGTTATTGAAACACATCATATTGACACCCTGTCTGCTCAAGCAGCAGAGCTAGTTGCTCTGACCCAAGCATGCATACGTGCCAAGAACCTGAAAGTAAACATATATACAGATTCACGTTACGCATTCGGAGTTGTACACGACTTCGGAGTGCTCTGGCAGGAGAGAGGTTTCATGACTTCTCATGGAACCAAGATTCAGCATGGTCTCCTCATTCAAGCTCTGTTAGATGCAATACATTTACCGACAGCTATCGCTATCATGAAGTGCAAGGCACATACGAAAGTTACTGATATCATCTCCCAAGGTAACGATCTAGCAGATCGAACAGCCAAGCTTACAGCTCAGACACCAGACATTCCAGTTAACAAGACACAGACATCCATTCCAGAACAGACTACTTGTATGACAGTTAAGGACCCTACACAAGATGTCATAGACATACAGTTACATGCTACTCCCGAAGAAATAAAGAAATGGTCCGAACAAGGAGGGGTCCAGACAGATCAGGGATGGGTGACGAAGGGAAAAGCCACATGGTTTCTCCCCGACTCTATGGTTCAAGTCATTATCAATACCGCACATAGTCCAGCACATCTAGGAGAAAAAGCCATGTTAGACAGTATACAGAACCTTTGGTTCAACAAGCACTTACGAGCTGCAGCCAAGCAGAAAGTCCGTACTTGTATGATATGTTGCCAGTTCAATCCAGGTAAAAGTGTCCCGGTGGAACAAGGTGGATTCCAGCCTCCTGACCACCCTTTTGAAGTCCTCCAGATGGATTATATTCAGATGGAGCGATGTCGAGGTTTCAAGTATGTCCTTGTAGTTGTATGCGCTTTGTCCAGGTGGACAGAAGCATATCCAGTTCCAGATTACACAGCCGCGACCACTGCCAAGCAGTTGGTTCGTGAATTCTTCCCCCGTTATGGACTCCCTAGGGTCGTGTATTCAGATAACGGCCAGCCATTCTCATCCGAGTTAATGAAGCATGTTTCCCTCTTGTTAGGGTACCAGTGGAAGTTCCATTGTGTGCGCCATCCAGAAGCAGCCGGTCTCGTAGAGAGACATAATCAAACTCTGAAAGTCCGTATTGCTAAGACATGTAAAGAGAAAGGTGTAGACTGGCTAGTTGCCCTGCCAGTTGCTCTATTCTTCATGCGGATGGTTGCACATTCCAGATCAGGTCTGTCCCCTTATGAGGTCGTATTCGGCCGCCCCCCAAATATGTGGGGTACACCTAGACCCCGCAGTATTACAGATGTTTCCAGTAATATGTTGACAGATTACCTAGCTTCCTTGATGTCTGCCCTACACTCTTGTCGTTCACAGGTTGCCGCCGCATTTCCAGACAATACCGAAGTGAAACCGCATGAGGTCATTCCAGGTGACCTAGTACTGGTCAGGAACTTTGATCGTTCAAGTCCGCTGGAGCCTCGTTGGAAGGAGCAGAGACTAGTCCTTCTGACCACCCGCACGGCCGTGAAGTTGGAAGGCCGCAAGGGTTGGGTCCATCTGTCGCATATCAAGAAATTTCATGGAGTCCGGAAAAAGACTTTTAATGACATTTCTAAAGACTGTTCCATTTCTAAGGACTGCCTAAAAATTGACTCTGAATTCAAGCCTCCCCTGTTAGAGGCAACTCCGCAGCAGGAGTATAAGTTAAAACTCCGGTCTAGTAAAATAAGTCAGCCAGTTTAATTGTCTAAGTCCCCCTCGGGTGAAACGGTTAGACAGGTATCTGACATGTATGAGATAGACCCCCATAGTGAGAGAGTTAGTCAAAACTCTATCAGATGTATCGTTTTCCTAAGTTTTCTATTATTCTTAAGTTTGATGGTTACCTGCACAAGTTATGCATTGCATTTATGTTTTCCAATTTCTCATGTAAATAAGTTTTCTAATGCTACAGTAGAGCACACATTTAGTGATCTGCCTCCTCACGAGTTATCCTATCGTCTTGCTATGAGAAATAATACATTCATTAGAATGTTACACTATTCACACCAGACCAGCAATGCTACTAATTGTTGGGTGTGTGGTCGACTCCCCCCTTTCCAGACACCAAAGGGAGTTCTGCCACTCTTTCCTTATCCGTTTTCACATAATGGTTCGTGTGGAGCATGGTCCATGTTAACGTCATCTTCAAATGATATGTCCCTTCTGAATAGAACATGTTTCCCAGACAAGCAAGGTCTCCCCCATAGAACAGGGTTAGATCTAGAAAATGAAGTTTATAATTTAGGTAATTATTCTTCGAATTTTATGGTCCTGAATGTTCAGTCTGATACTACTCCAGACTTACCTGCTATTTCAGTTTTACCAGTCAAAGGCGAATTATGTGTCAGAAATAATGGTTCTACACATGTAGGACATAGTGATTGTACTACTATTGTCGAGTATAGTGACAGTGGGAAATCTATTTTTAAAGCTTCACGTCATTCTTATTTTGTTTGTGGTCAGACCGCATATGTTCGTCTGCCCCTCGATTGGGATGGAACATGTTACATTGCCTTCCTACTGCCACCAGTTTTTCTAGCCCCATCTGATTATCACAGAAACACACATCTAGTACACGTCAGACCTAGAAGGGAGATCGAGTCCCCAATTGTCGATCAAACTGAAACTGCTCTAGAACAGTATCAAGACTTTAATAAAGGTTTCTTCTTCTTTATAGGCCCTGTCCAGAATAGTAAGTTAATCCGTAGGTTAACCAGAACCCTTGAAGCAGTAGTGAATGAGACTACTTCTGCTCTAGGTAACTTAACCGAAGAGCAATCTGCTATGAGATTTGTCGTGCTCCAAAATCGTCTCGTTCTTGACGTCATACTGGCCGATAGAGGAGGAGCATGTAGAGTCATCGGATCTAGTTGCTGCATTTTCATTCCTAATAACGCGCCGTCTGTTTATTCAGCTATAACCAGACTTCATAAAATTGCCCATCAGTTACACCAGAATCTAGGCACCTGAACATGGTCCGGTTGGCTCTGGAGTATCATATCTGCCTGGGGATGGAAAGTATTGTCATTCCTAGGTATTGCAGTAATGATCATATTCAGTTGCTGCCTCTGTATACAATGTGGCCCTGCGATTTGCGGCATGTGCGCTACCTCTTGTATCCCTAGTCCTAAAACCCGTTCCAAGACAATTCGAGACGAGCAAATGATGCTGTATGAAATGATAGATGGTATCATGAATATAGATGTTTCCTGATGGAAACGTAGGGCACAAGGAGGGAATGTGGAAAAGTAAATTTTGCCATGTTATATGTGCCTACGTGTTCCCCATGTTACGTTATATGTGCATGATCGATATGCATGTATTCCCCTATGATCGATTAAAGACGCAATTACAGTTGTGTCCATCTCTAGTATGCCAGTTTCCAGTTATCGTGAATACAACTAATATCAGGCCTATGTAAAGCTACGTTGCCACGTTTTTCAGTGTGCACGTTAATTCATTGAATTGTCCCCGTTTCTAGGCCTCAAAAGGGCCCGGACTCAGATTCAGCTCCTGTTTCTTGAACTCTCCGAGGAGCGATACAGCCCCCACCTGTATCCCTGACCCTTCACTTACTTTCATGCCTCGCAGTGCCCGGCTAGGCCTGGCTCTGCCTCCCAGTCTGCCAAGAGTATGTTATGTTTCTAGTTATCAGTCCAGCCCTCCTTCTCTGCATTCCTAAGCTACTGAATCGCATCAATAGTTTCCGTCATGGTCTAGCCTTTATGTCTCCATGTAAGAGAAATACTGTATTAATATTCATAGAATATTCCTCACACACGCACTACATATAGAATTATGCATGCACCAGTCTTAATGTCTGTTAGCCTTTACCCTGATAACTTTTGGATTCTATCAACATGTTCTCTAAACACGAGATACTAGATAGGCTTTAGGTACATGTCGCTCTGACACTCCAGACTTTAGTCTCCTCTTCTAGCACAGAAGTCATAGCCCCCAGTTCTCCCTAGTAACACGTCATTGTCAGTTTGCGCGCACCACTAGGTTAGAGGTCCCAGCTGCTCAGGTAGCCCCCTCCATGTTTCCGCCCCTTTTATGACATATTCTGTTACATTTGCATCACATGTCTATGTATACGCCCTGTACACGCCTTCTTGTTACATCATTTCTGCCCTTATCTTTCGCGACTGCTACAAACTCCGCCTACTGCTACGCCTACTGTATTGAATACAATGTATTTGTTTAACTATAAATATTGTGCACTGTTATTAAAGTTTGCTAGCCATTCCCAGATCCTGCCCCGGCAGCTGCCGGGCCCTGCCATCCCATTCCCATGCAGGCTTTCCTGTTCCAGTCCTTTTATGCCTGATTAAAGCCTGTACACTCTAGCTACCTCGTATCTTGACTCTTATTTATTGAGCTAACCGTTTATTGATTATAGTCAAAAATAGATCAGGTAATTAATTATTTATTTACCACACGGTGGTCGCAGCTCATCTGCGCAGGTTAGGGGTTTCAGTCTTCCCCTACCTCGACGACTGGTTGTTGAAGGCGGGCTCGCCCCAGACAGTCATCAGCCACCTCCAGACTACGGCAGATCTCCTGCACCAGCTGGGGTTCTCCATCAATGTGCCGAAGTCACACCTGTGCCCCTCTCAATCGGAGCGGTTCTCGACTCGGCGCGGTTTCGGGTTTATCCACCCGAACAGCGGGTCCTGGATATTCAGGCTCTGATTCCCATCTTTCAGCCGTTATCCCGGGTCTCGGTCAGGTTGACGCTGCGGCTTCTGGGGCTGATGGCCTCCTACTGGTGCATCACGCCCAGTGGCGGATGCGGGCTCTGCAGTGGGACCTGAAGTTTCAGTGGGCCCAGCATTAGGGCAACCTGTCCGACCACGTCCTGATCTCGGACGGCACTGCGAGACAGTTGCAGTGGTGGCTCACGGACCGCGATTGGGTCAGCGGCAGATCCCTCTCCCTTCCCCCACCGGAGCACGTAGTTGTGACGGACGCGTCCCTCCAGGGCTGGGGAGGCCACATGGGAGAGGCGGAGATCAGAGGCCTCTGGTCTCCGGCAGAGGCCCGGCTCCACATCAACCTGTTGGAGTTACGGGCGATTCGTCTAGCACTGAAGGCATTCCTCCCCTCTGTCCGGGGGAGTATAGTGCAGGTGTTCACGGACAACAACACCGCCATGTGGTACTGCAACAAACAGGGCGGGGTGGGGTCGTGGACCCTTTGCCAGGTGGCTCTGCGCCTCTGGCAATGGCTGGAACACCAGGGCGTGACCCTGGTGGCTCAACACCTGGCAGGTTCTCTGAATGCCAGGGCGGACAGGCTCAGCCGTCGGTGCATGATGGATCACGAATGGCGTCTGAACTCGGACGTGGCGCAAGGCCTCTTTCAGCGATGGGGAGAGCCTTGGTTAGATCTATTCGCCACCGACGAGAACGCGCAATGTCATCAGTTCTGCGCGTTGGAATTTCCAAGGCGGCACTCGCTCGGAGACGCTTTTCGTCGCGAGTGGAACTGCGGTCTGTTGTACGCCTTTCCGCCTATACCACTTCTGCCCAGAGTGCTGAAGAAGATCAAGCGCGACCGGGCCCAAGTCATCCTTGTGGCTCCGGACTGGGCACGAAGGTACTGGTATCCCGAGCTACTCAGTATGTCAGTCGATCCCCCGGTTCGTCTGCCTCTTCAGGAGGACCTTCTGTCGCAGCAGCAGGGGACGGTCCTCCACCTGAACCTGTCCAGTCTCCACCTCCATGCTTGGAGATTGAACGGCGACAGTTGAGGCCATTTGACTTGCCTCCTGAAGTCTGTAACGCCATTCTGGCAGCCAGGCGTCCCTCCACAAAGTCGGTATACGCCTGCAGGTGGAACAGATTTGTGGCATGGTGCACAGCAAAGGCTGTGGATCCTCTTGCTGCCCCTCTCTGAGGTTCTTCTCTTCCTTCTTTCTCTTGCCCAGCAGGGCTCTGCTCTGGGCACTATCAAGGGCTACCTTTCTGCCCTTTCAGCCTTTCTGAGGCTGCCTGATCAACCTTCTTTGTTCAAGTCCCCTATTGTAAACAGATTTCTAAAGGGCATCACACACACATTCCCTCCTGTTCAGTTTGTGATGCCTCAGTGGGACTTGAACCTGGTTCTTACGTTTCTGATGTGCGCTCCCTTTGAGCCACTTCACAACTGTCCTCTCCGCCTTCTCACTCTGAAGACTGCTTTCCTGGTTGCCATCACCTCTGCCAGGAGAGTGAGTGAGCTACAGGCCCTTTCTTGTACTCCACCTTTCCTTTCTGTCCATCCGGACAAAGTGGTGTTGCGCACTAAGCCAGCTTTCCTGCCCAAGGTTGTCACGGCCTTTCACAGCGGGCAGTCTATCACCTTGCCAACCTTCTTCCCGCCACTGCATCCCTCTAAAGAGGAAGAGCGGCTCCACCGTCTGGACCCAAAACGTGCGCTCTCATTCTACTTGGATCCCACACGCCAGTTCCGGGTGGATGACCAACTCTTTGTTGGTTACGTGGGCGCTAAGAAGGGGAAAGCGGTGCACAAGAGGACCGTCTCCCGGTGGATCATCTTGTGTATCCAGGTATGTTACTCCTTGGCTAAAAAGGAGCCCCCTGTTGGATTGCGGGCTCATTCTACCCGAGCCACGGCGACTACAACTGCCCTGGGCCGGGAAGTGCCCTTACAAGACATCTGTCAGGCAGCTAAGTGGGCATCACTGCAGACGTTTGCAAGACACTACTGCCTGGACAGCCAAGTCCGGAGGGATGGCTTCTTTGGCCGTTCTGTCCTCCAGGACTTTCTGGTGTGATTATTGGTTCGCAGACCCACCACCGGGGTTGGTATTGCTGGGGTATCTATTCTAAGGTAAGGAATCCAATACTAACGTGTCTCTTTCAGATGCACAAGTTACTACTTGTGTAACGATATATCTGTAAGAGACATTAGTTAGTATTAGATTCCTTACCGACCCACCCATCCTCCCCGTTCTGCGAACCGATATCTAGGGTTAGGGTTACCCCCTTTCAGGGCCCTAGTTTTAATGGCACCAGTGTTGGTTTTTAACATGGCTCAGCGCTTCTGGCGCGGAAAAGCTGTGTCTAAGAACTGACGTCAGCACGCGGAGGCGGCGTTCTAAGTACTCCGACGACGTCATCACGGCGCCCACGACGGACGCGGAGCCGCAGACGACGCCTACCGACGCGCAAGGGTACTGCTACGCAAAAAAATTCCGGATCCAGTCTGACACATGGGGATATTCTAAGGTAAGGAATCTAATACTAACTAATGTCTCTTACCGATATATCGTTACACAAGTAGTAACTTGTGCATTAGTATAGTCACTAGGATATGGGTGGGCAGGCTAGGGAGATTTCTGGTGTCGGTATTTAATCAGTATGGAGGTTCCTCTCTGTTTTTTTGCAACCCGCTGACACCATGGTGCACGATAATGCTCAGGTTAACAAAACATTCCGAAATTGTTATCAAGCTAGGATTGTTAAGTCTGAGCAGAACACAAGGAATGCTTAGGTTCCATTGCATTGGCATGGATTGCTGTTGGGCAGGGAGAGGCTTTGGTCCTCCCATCATGAATGAAGACAGGAGAAACTGCTATCAGTGACATAATGAGGAGCATAACCCCAGATCCCCAATGGTTTTATAAAGGCATGTTCAGATTTATCAGCTCCCCACCAAATAAAGATGTACATTGGTCTGACTTCCTTTCTTCTACCACTCAGGAGGCTGTGGTCATTAGCCTACTAAAATCTGGTACAACTTCCTTTTAAGAGTGGCTCACGTAGGCTTCTCTTTCATACATGCTAATAATAGTTTGGCTATTTACCCCGCCTTAGACCTAGTCTAACTACAGGAGATGGTACCCTCACGCCGCTTTGCTCACTAGGCTTCCTGCGCGCTGCGCTTTATCAGGCGCGCTGCTGACATTTTAACCTACCTGTTTTTTATCTGTGTTGGACTTAATTTCTTTCCCTTGTTTTTAACTGGGCTACAATCTCCCCCGCAACATAATTGTTTGTCCACCGCTGCTTAGCGGGTCCGGTTCTTGGGGCGGTGAAGTACAGGCGCCATCTTAGGGTGGTAGGGACACTTTGCGGGCGCCATTATCGAGCAGTCTAGCGCTCCGGCAGCCTCGCGGGACGCTTATTTAAAGCTCCCCTCAACGCGCAGCGGTTTTGCGCCTTCCCTGCGCCTGAGTCGTGCCAGAGTCCTGCCCGTCTGCGCTCGAAGGCGCGGGTCGCGGCAGGACTCTAAGCTCTACCCCTCTCACCATAACGTCGCCTGCTATTATACATCAAAGGGAGGAATTGTTGGCCATCAGAGGTCGGGTTATTAACTGTGGCCACAGCCCTGTTGGCCCGCTATGTGGTCCTTATCTGTGTACATGTGGAGGCTGGTCCTTAGACACCTGTCCCTATTCGAGTGGTGGAGACGCCACTCTCGTATAAGAGCATGACAGGATCGCGTGAACTTAGTATCTGGAACCTAAATGTTAGATCATTGGTTAAACATCATCAGGATATATACGACCTTATTAAGGACGAGTCCCCTGATTTATTTTTCTTGACAGAAACTTGGTTGCAGGACACGGATACTTCCATTCTCAACTTGGCCTTCCCCCCGGAATATTCCATCTTCACGCTTAATCGTGCTATCAGGGGTGGAGGTATTGCGATGGCTATCAAGTCGTGTTATCCGTGCGAGTGGAAAGTTTTAAAACTTCCAGGATGTGAGAGCGCTCTCTTCAAAGTTTCAATCAGTCATCATTTCACCTTTTCTGGCATCTTGATTTATCGCCCTCCTGGCTGTGATTCTGCTTTTAGGGTAGCTCTCCCTGATCTAATTAGCACCTTGGCACTAGGATGTGCTAATTTTAGTATTCTCGGAGACCTTAATCTTCATTTTGATTGCCCGACCTCCCCCACTATCAGTAGTATTCTGGCTGACTTAGAGGCCTTGCAACTAACCCAGCTGGTCACATCCTCTACGCACATTGGAGGGCATATCCTTGACCCTTTTTTCACCAACCTAGCGGGGGCTAGGGCTTTATGTCCTACTCAGATTGCCTGGACAGACCATAAGTTAATGAAAATGCTACGCCCCACTTATGAGCATCCTTTTAAACCCCAGGACAGAACAGTACTTCGGCGACACTGGAACAAACTGAGATTGGAGGATCTTTATCATCTGCTGGAAGAGGCTCCGTTGGGCCCTAAAATCGATGCGGAACACGGATATGATCTCTTCTGTGAGTGGATCACCCACGCCCTTGATTCATTGATCCCCATGGTTTGGTCTAAGTGTCGCACAAAAGAACCCAGCCCCTGGTATGATAGCTCTCTAGCGCTTCTTAAAAAAGCCTGCAGACAGGCTGAGAGGGAGTGGCGGAAATCGTTTGACGCTAGAAAAAAGGCATGCTACCTCGCCAAAATAAAAATCTACCATAGGGCGGTGCATAGAACACGAGCAGCTTTCTATGCTCAAGAATTCCAAAATAGTTCCAATCCATCAAAACTCATTTTTAAGGTACTAAAGGACCTGATGGCCAAAAGGGCAACGGCGGCGGAAATCTGCTCGGATTCCCACTGCGAGGACCTGGCTTCCTTTTTTCTGGAGAAAGTTCAAGCCATTTACCGAACCTTCCCGAATGGTACTCACATCTTGGAGCCGGTCAGTTGTAGTCTGGGCGGATGTGAGCTTCTTACTACCCTGCCTCTTCTATCAACTGAGGCCTTCAACACTTTGAGCCTTAAAATCAAATCAGGATCCTCTGCTGATCCGTTGAAACCGGCTCAGTTCAGGATCATGTCCCAGCTATGCCATACTTCGGTGCTCTCTTTGATCAATTTGTCTCTATCTTCAGGTGTAGTTCCCATTAGGTGGAAACAGGCCGTAGTCACACCTATTTTGAAGAAGGCTACCCTTGACCCCCTCAAACCCGAAAACTACTGCCCGATCTCCCTCCTTCCTTGGGCTGCGACAGTAGCCGAGGCCCACGTGAACGGAATACTTTCAGACCATCTTACAAGGGCTAACATTCTCGACCCCACCCAGAACGGTTTCCGTGCGGGTCACAGCACGGAGACGGCCCTACTCTCTATGGTTTAACATCTGCGCTCTGTGCTTGATGCGGGTCGGACGGCGGCACTACTGCTATTAGATCTTAGTGCCGCGTTCGACACGATCTCGCACAGGATTTTGCTCCAGCGCCTGGAAGAAGTAGGTGTCACGGGCTCCGCCCTCTGCTGGTTTCGTTCCTTTCTTGCCGAACGGTCTTTCAAGGTTGCGATCCCGCCCGGCCAGTCTAAATCATATTCGTTGGAACTGGGTGTCCCGCAGGGCTCTTCGTTAAGCCCCACTCTATTCAAACTCTACGTGAGGCCGCTGGCTGCGGTCGTCAAGCAGTGGGGCTTGACGATGGTCTCATACGCAGACGACACGCAGCTGGCGGTCACGTTGAGTGGGGACTCTGACATGGAGGCTCCTAGGTTCCGCGACGGACTACGGGCAGTGGCTAACTGGATGAATACCAACTGTCTCCAGTTAAACGCCAAAAAGACCGAGGTTATGGTGGTCGGCAAGCAGGCGGAGCTATGGGGTGACTTGTGGTGGCCTGAATTGGGTGTGACCCCTACTCCAGCATCAGAGATAAAAAATCTAGGGGTTTGTCTGGATCCGACCCTTAGCTTCATCTGCCACACTAAGAAGGTGGCGGCTACTTGTTACGGCACCATCCGAGGTCTAAGACCTATCCTGAAATTTTTCGACGCACCCACCAGGCAGCTAGTGGTTCAGGCGTCGGTGTTATCTCGGCTTGATTATGCTAGTTCGCTTCTGGTGGGGATCAATCAGTTGGAAGTCATCCGGCTGCAGCGAGTTCAAAATGCTGCAGCCAGAGTGGTGATTGGTCTGCCTAGGCAGTGCTCTGTTTTCAGACACGCTGCGCTCTCTCCATTGGCTTCCTGTGAACCAGAGGATAACATTTAAGGTACTATGCCTTGCCTTTAAAATCCTCAAGGGCTCATCTCCTCAAATACTGGAGAATCTACTGGTGCCATATGTACCCTCGCGAACCCTCAGATCCTGGGCCAAAATCTGGCAGTTGTCCCGCGCTTTAGGTTGAGCAGAGTCGGTGGTCGCTCTTTTCGGGTGTTGGCGGCGAAGTTGTGGAACTCTCTCCCCCCTCACACCCGGACCCTTGAAGACCTCTTGCTGTTCAGACGCGCGATCAAGACTATTCTATTCGTTTAGCCTATCTCATTCTGCTTCACTGTTGTTCTATTTCTTGGCCTTTTAACGGAGTTGTGTTTTGTGTACCTTGCGATGCGCCGGGACGCCCCTTTGCTGGGGCAGCTGAGCGCGGTATAAGTGCAGATAACATAACATAACAGATGGAGTTAGTTCTAGGTTGATCTCCTTAAAATCATTTAAGCAATTTATTTTCTATTCTGCACAATATTATTTCTGATAGACAATCTGTGTCAATGTGAAATAGTATAGTAATACAGAGTGGGGGCCAGAAGATAAGGTTTGAACTTGTCTAAGAAGAAGATCTGGTGTCAGGCTGTCTGCGCTTTTTTTGTGTCAAAGCATTTGATGATCAGGAAGGGGTCAATGTAGAAACCAAGAGCATTGGGCATTTCTGGAAAAGGTGGGTGGGAAGCTGTGTAGTTACATTGTGTCAGATCCCCATTCAGAGGCCCACAGGATTCAGGGCCCAACCGTGGTGGCAGTCACGGCCCGTCCCCTGCCAAAGTGGCAGGGCGGACTGGAGGGGGAAAAAATCATGAGGTGTTAGGCTGGCCTAAAACGGCTGGCAAACACCTCATGTACAGGGAAGGGACAAAGGAGTGCACTAGCACTCCCCCACCACAGTGTTTCCCCCCCGGACCTGCCCCCAGGACTTATCAGACTCCTAGGGGGCTGGTCCAGGGGGATTCAAATAAAACTATAATAAAATGGGATAGCGGTGGCGGGGCGGCGCTCCTCCACCCTAATGGAGGGGTCGCCGCTGCGTGGTGAGTGAGGCCTATTACTACTGATATCCTGCATCCCGGCCTACTAGGGGTCCTGAGCAACTGAGCCAAGTACCCCTTCTGCACTTGACTCTCAGGGGTAGCTGTGGTTGAGCAGTCAAGGCTCCCTCAGAAAGGGAAGGGTGGGGTGTAGATACAGGTCAGTGAATACGACCCATAATTCAAAATGCAAACAGTGAGAACAATAAATCAATGTCCAACTAGATGCTAGCTTTTATAAGAAAAAGTAGTATTTTATGTCTATTTCTACACATGTAAGTACTGTGCACTTGAGCGTGTCAGCCCAGGTACATGAAAACCAGCTTTGTCCCCTTGCTCCCACGACCCTTGTGACCTGAGCTCCTCATTGAGAGCTCCCGGACTTGTACCCAAGTCTCCCCCTGCAGCCTGTTTTTAGGTGGCCCCACTTCCTTCCACCGGCATAGTGTGCACAGTTACCAACCTGACTAGCACCTCTGCACCCAGACGCTCCATGGCAGGTAACGGTAACTGCTGGTGTTGTATAGCAGTTTAGGACCCTAGTGTAATTTTCCCGATTCATGCCCTTATATAGGTATAACTCACCTTGTCCTTATATAGGCATAGAAATCATAATCATATTTAGACATAGCCGATCCAGTCCAAATACGGCATGGCTACTTCCACTAGTTCCGAAAGGACTTCCACTTGCTTGAATATTGATTTGTCCAAGAACCCATGGAGTTTTCAAAGAACTGAGACTCTTTGATGACGTTATTAGGTCCAACTTTACGTCAAACTCGGCACCTTCAAGGTATAAATATGCCCACATTTGCCATAGAAAACACACAGTGGTTTGGAGCAGTTTGACTATCTACTTGCCCGACGCAGCTCGCTACAGCAAGTGCCGAAGGAAGCCGACCCTCCAGGAGACGCACTGAGAGAGACGCTGTCTTTTCTCCTGCCGAGAAATCCAGCCCCAGTGTTTCCAAGCTCCCCTTGCGGGGTGTTGGGAATTCGAGTCCTGAGACAGAGAGATACCAGACCTCCTTCATTCTAAACCAAGGTACGGAGCTGATTAGACCCTAAGAGAAATCTTGGATAGATTCTTGGCAAAAGAATACTAAACTTATGCTACACCACACTTACTTCTTCCCTCGTACTAGACTTAGGTTAGGTACATCAGGGTAGGCGTATTTTAGAAGCACCAGTTGAATACTTTTAGTCTTTATTTATTTATGTATGTATTTTATGGCTTAGAAACCATACCATGTTTTTACAGTATTATTTTATAATACTCTTCATGCTGTACGCATTATACTTTACAGCCAGTATTGTGATTGTAGCAGTTAATTTCTTCTGCATGAGAAAGAAGACTGTTCAATAAATACTTTTATTGAAAACGCCAGTCTCTCTATTTCTCTGCACCTCTGGTGAAACGAAGCATGCATGATTGAGTGAAATATCTATCTATTGTTTCCACGACTCTGACGATACGTTTTATCTTGGGGACACAAAGTTGTCATGTTTATGCGGTTGTCAGAAACGAATCCCTTCTTGTTTATTCGAAAAAGTTTCTAGTGACCTCTGAGCTAGCTGGCACTCACAATTAAGTTTAATATACTCGATAGAGACCTAGTCGACCTAAGTCCTACGTCACATCTATAGGATATATTATTCCAATGCGCAGAGCCTATTGGGAATATAGGAACTACACTACACTGGTGGTATTTGGGCTTTTGCCCCTTACAACCTTAAGTCCAGAAGAAGACTCCAAGAAACCGGCCATAAATAACTACATGCAACATATACCTTTTTTTCTATAGGACAGCATTATTGCGTAGCGACGAATTTAAGTGAACATTTTACTTACCTTTAAAAATCGATATTTTAAAAAGTATCTACTTGATAACAGAGTTCTTGGTATCGAAATTTACATACAAATATGTTCTATTTTTCTAAATTGCTCACGAATTTATTCAAGAGTGTGTCTCATTTATTGCATCTGTGAGTACAACAAATGCTTAGCACTACCCTCTGATAAGCCTATATTGCTCGCCCACACTACCACAAAAGAGAGCATTTAGTGTTGTCATTTTTTCCTCTGTAACCCAGTAAGAGTTGCCTGGACTCTCTACATAGTATACCTCGTTTTGATTGACTATAGAGAGCCAGCTTCCTACAGAAATGAGTTTCAGAAAAAAACACTGCATCATTCCCTATGTAAATCTGATATACAGACTATACCAACCTCAATAACAGAGTGGCTAAATTCTCAAACTTTAGCTTGTAAACAGATACAGTGCATTCCACAATGAATTATAGAAAATAAACTGTATAGTTTCCAATGAGCCTGTATCACCTTTTGTGCCAATCTGAACTACAAGTAAAACACATTCTGTTTTGCCCACTCTTAAGCTCTACTAACATGGAAAGTACTACAAATCATAGTGTTATTCTACCACAGCAGCATGTCCTGTAGCCCACTGAGTCAAAGGCATTTTTCAGGACACACATCCTGGTGCAGCTGGTCCTACCTCACGAATACAGGTAGATTTGAATGATCCAGCTTGATGCCTGCTTGGAGAAACAAAACAAATATTGCAAATAGAGTGTTTAACATCCATCTTTTTTATCCTATTGAAATTGCCTCTATTAAGGTACACATCTCTGCTGCCCCAACCCTCTTTTCAATCTATTTATAATGCATCTTTACAGCAACTTTAATGAAAATCAGCTTTCCCACTAGGTAGTTATTTACCAATTCTCTAGCTTTTCCACTGCTTGCTATCAATTCAATTATAAAAATCAAGGAAAGATCATATAATGGAAAAGCAAAACCTGCTTACTCATAATACTTATTTTTCATATGGGACTTTTCATTACAGACAAGAACAACCACCAGCAGTAGCTTCAGGATAGTAGATCATCAGAACCCTATATTTCCAACCAAAAGGACCTTAAGCACGATCAGTAAAAGGCACAATGTCATGTGGAGGCAGCTGGATATCTTTAGGGTGCATTGCCAAATTTACATTTAGTGATGTGCTGCTTAGCTTGCCTGATTTACCTCATCTTTACTTTCTTTAAAAAAAATAATTGAAAAGTTAAACAGTGCACGAACAACGCTTACCTTATGCACTGGATATTAAAAAAATAAAATAATAATTAAAGCCAATATGGCCTGCATGGCTTGTTAAATTAAGAATATTACATATATAGAAGACTGTGCCAAGATCCTTTTCATGGGCGAGAACATTCCATACTTATAACTTCAATGAGGAATTCAATAATAAAGAACTAGGATTATATGTTTCCTAAAGGAAGAGAGGCCATGAAGACTGGGCAAGGTCTTCACCACTAACCCTACAAAGAGATGTATGTAATTCTTGAGAATGCTGATCTAGAGAGAGCTTGCAAGAGGGCAAAATGGATTAAAGAAAATGGTCAAGGATCTTGGAGTGGTTAACCAATCAAAAAACGAGACCAACTGAAAACCAGAAGATTGTATAATACAATGTTGATGAATTCTGATGTCTACAAAGTAGGCAAGAGATCAGAATTCATACAAGATGAAGTATTCCGCTACGTATGAAAATTCTTATTTGAGGGCATCATTCAGCCTCCACTTTGTAAGCCAAATATTTCAAGATTAGTGCAGTCCTGATTTTTCCCAACCTTTGAAAAACAACAATTGCAATAATGAATTATCCAGGGCTGTATCACATTTATGGCATAGTTAATAGGGCAAAGTAGTTCTGGATTCAGAAAATGGTGCCAATGGCGTGGGTCTTGTTTATTCTTCTCATGACTGATGTTAGCGTTGTTTGTTTTCTGAAAAAGAGATCTGGATTAATTTAAATGTGTAAAACTGTTTAGTCCATTTAGCCTTCCACTTGATATACAGAGATCAATTCTTCTGAAAGTAAATGCCATCTGTCAGTCTTCCCACCCATTTTACCCACAGCTCAGCATTGGTATTTTCAGTGGAATAAATCGGTCTCCATCGAAGAAATCCCCTGATCACAGTTGGATACCAAGGAGATTTAGCCAGCACTGTGAATGTCACTCTCTTTTGCATGTAGACAGTGAGTAGCAATGTAAACAAAAATGACTGCATCGAGTATCTGGCTGTAGATCCTTCAAAAGAGTTCACTGGTGAATTCGTTAAATCAACTTTTTAATTTCAGCAGCTAGTATTCCTGCCATGGGCTCAATTCTACACGTAATCCAGTAATGTAAGGCTTTGTAATAAAAAGCCATTTTACCGAAAGGAAGCGTTGACAATCAAAAGTAAGAACACTATTAAAATGTGATTTCTTTAAGATTTTATCAACAATAATGTGCGGGTACTCCTTGAAGCACACGGGGGTCACTCATAATACACAAAAGAGAAGTCCCAGAATCCATTTCTGTGTTGATGTTTCCCCATTCGATCCAGACTAAGGTGGTTAATGTGTTTCACAAATTTCATGGTCTCTTTGTCTCTGTAAACGAGTGCCAGGGAGTTATTTTCTGGATAAACTGTGAGCAGCTGAAATAGAAGATAAATCTGTGCATTAGATTAACAAACCTTTGCAATTTGTGTTACTAATAAAACCAAAAACTGTACAAAGTTAACCTTAATATACTACATAGCTTCAGACGTGTGTCAGGCCATACACTGAAAGTTTGCACAATCGCAGTGAGACATTAAAATAACTGGTGACCCTTAATGTGGTAGTACTCCTGAGACCAAATTCCTTAGGTGAGGGTGTTCAAAACTGCCACTTTGGCCCCCATTAAAATATGAGAGTTTCTTTGAGTCTATGATTAATGTAATAAAAAATATTCCAACAGTCAACTTTCTCTTTGTGACCACTCCGACAGGTCCCACTACCTATGCAAACGCAACAGTAACACCACACTAAAGCTAAGCATGAGCCACAATCGATATCAACAGATTTCATGACCTCAGAGCATGATCCAGCAAGGCTGTGCACTTTTTGCACCTTTAATTGCGTGGCAATTGAGGGTTTTAAAATTCCACCCATTCTTGGTCTGTACCCCCTCTCCTTATCTCCAACTTTTTAATTTAAAAATTCTACAGCCTTCGGTCCTAATTGTAGTTTCCTTGTTCGCTCTTAGAACGTCTTCTACATTTAAGAACCTGAACCAGGCCTTTGTCTGATATCATTGTCCACTTTTGTTACTTTACAAAACAGTGTTGGTAATAGGAACATTTTCAGAACATTTCACATGGAAAGCCAGAAACTGAGATGTGAAAGTGCTGCACAACATAATGTATGGGCTTGTGTTAGAAGAGGTATGGTCATTCACTGTACCATTTTACGATACTGTGCATTCTTCGACAGAGTACTAACTCTGGAGCTTGCTCTATTCAAGACTTAATTTGTGGACAATGGTCACTGGTAAGGAATTTCTTGTTCTCAATATGTGGTTAAGGGTATTGTTGTCTACCTTTAGGTTATTTCCATAAGGGGTTAGAAATGGCTTTTTGGTATATCAGACTTAAACATTTTGGTAGTTTAGCTTTCCAACTGACTTGTTTTGGCATTTCCTCTGCAATAGGGGCAGACCCCACTTTCCACTGCTACCTTCAACATTCATTAGGCTCAAAATAAGAAACGCAAAAACCACTTTTAAGGTCACATATTTTACTGTGTAAACAGATTCAGTGCATCCCACAATAGGTAATTGAAAATATATTGTACAGCCTGCAACAAGTACTTTTGTACAATCTCAGTATAACGTACTGTATTGCCCACTCTGAAGTTCTACTAACATTGGTAGTACTACAAACCGTAGTGACATTCTATCAGAATAATAAATACCATATCAATGTCACAAGGGTGGTGGTATTGATGAGCCAAAATTAAATCGAGCACAGAAAATTTGATGCTTTAAAAGGAACAGCAAATAAAAATACGTCTTGTGATGGACAAATTACTTACCTTCAGTAACGCCTTACCTGGTAGACATATGATCTACCCTTATATTCTGTACCTTTGAACTTCCAGACGTCAGGCTGGATCTGGAAGATTTTTGATAGCAGTACCCCCGGTGCACCGATAGGTGGTGTCCGACGACTCTGCATGACACCGTAGGCGTTGTGTTCATGGTAGTAATGACATCTGCGTTGTCTATATAGGTGCCACCTTCATGCGCTGATGTCAGTACTTTTCACGATTTTCTACGCCAGAAGCGCGGAGCCATGAAGTGAATGACCACGGTGTGTCAAAAAACAACTAGAGTCCTGAACGGAAACAGCCCTGATACTAAAACTCATCCACAGTAATGGGAGGATGGGTGGGTCGGTAAGGAATCTGCAGCTAGATCATGTCTCTACCAGATAAGATGTTACCGAAGGTAAGTGACTTGCACATCTGATACAGACATCTAGCCACAGATTCCTTACCTTTGAACAGATGCTCAAGCACTACCATCCTGGAGGGACTGCAGAAAAGCTTCAAACCAAAAAGTTATTCAGGACAAAATGGCCAAAAAGGCCCTCATTGGAACTTCAGGTTACCCTGCAGAGCCTGCATGTGTCATCTGGCATGGTCAGGATGCAGGAGGCCACGAGGACCAACAGTCTCGGTCATTCTCACCAAAATCCAGGATAGAGGCTGAAACATCAGTATCATAGCCTGAATATCCTGGACTTGCCGCTCGAAAAGATAAGCACAAAACTGCACTGTGTCTGGAAATGCTCTGATGAAAGGGAGCAGCTGGGAGGGAGTCAGGTGTGACTTCGGTATGTTGATATTAAACCCCAGCGAATACAGGAGGTCCGCCATAGTCTGGAGGTGGAGAGACATGCTTGGGACAATCCCACCTTCAACAATGAGTCGTCGAGATGGGGGAAGACTGAAACCCCTAATCTCTGCAGATGGCCTGTGACCCCCACCATCATCTTGGTGAACACCCGAGGGGCACTGGTGAGGCCAAAGGGGAGCATGGTAAACTAAAAGTGCTTGTGGCCCACCATAAACCGCAGGTAGCAGTGATGGGGAGGCAGGACATGGAAATAGGTGTCCTGCAAGTCCAACTCTACCATCCAACCTCCCGGGTCCATGGCGGACAGGACATAAGCTAGAGGGAGCATCTGAAACTTCTCCTTTGTAGGTCTCGTGCCTGCGTTGCAGTGCGCAGCGAGAGACCTCTTGAGGGGTTTTGAAAATGAACCTAGGAATCGCACACGCTTTTGCGTGTTTTTTCCTTTTGGGCCACCCTATTGGCCTTTGCGTGCGTCTTTTTACTAAAGACTGCACACAATTGGCCAAAGGCGGGCGCATTGCTCCGCCCACAGCCTATTGGTGTCTATTACGCGCACCGGCCGTCATGTGGCTTCAATTATCGTGCCCAGACACGGGCGCAAAAATTGAAGCCACTTGGCTCGCGGGCTTCTTTTTTGGATCCATTTCACAAGGAAGCAACTAAATGAACGAAGGAAAAAGAGGTGGGCTGCTCGCGCGCACCACTCGTTTCCTTCGGCTGTTGCTAGGTTTATTTTAACAGGCTTTAGGGATCTGAATCGAGGGAGAATATATTTTGCATTTCCCATCATAGTCAAATTTGTGAACGAAATACAGTCTTGTTAGTGCTTGAAAAGTCTCTCAGCAGTACGTGAGAAGCACAGTGCGAGTGTGCCACGAGCCTGATCCCAACTCAGCTCTACCATTGGACCTCAAACCTGAGGCACTCAGCTCTGCCCTTCCACCTCAGTCCTGATAGAGTCATCTGTGGGCGCACCCCAGCCCTTCACCTGGCCCCTGACCAAGCTCCGGCATTGCGCTAATTCAGACTCTGCTCTTTCTCATTGCACCATGTTGCTTCGGGGTCAATGTGATGAGACGCCGACAGGACTGATGACGCAGTGTGTCCTGGGTCCCCATAAGAACGTCACTCGTGGAGGAGATCAAGGACCACGAGGGGGTGCTGGCCGCCGAGCCTTGACCTCTTATTTTCTGTCCCTCCCTGCATATGGCTGCAGCAACAACCACCATAACCGTGGCAGGGGAAGCTTGCCAACACCCCTCCCGTCTCATACATGTTGGAACCTACCCAACCTCACACACCTCAGCCATGATTCACACTTGGCTCTTTCACGGGACCCCCATCATGGTTCAGTCCGCTCCATCAGTGCAACTCAACCCTGCAGTTCAGTCCACATCCATGCGTGGTCGGCCACTGCAGTTCAGCCTTGATCCAAATTCCCTCCTGCCACCTTAGTCTTGAGCCACACTCACCTCTACCAATGTACCCCGCTCCTAATCCCACCTCTGCTCCGTGAGTACCACCTGACTCTGGAGCAGCTCTGCCAGGGTACCTCAAACCCCTTCCAATTTGACGGTTCCAGTGTATAATATTATGTATAATATTATGTGTATTCGGACTCGGCTCTGCCCGTGCATTTCAACCCCATGCTTTGCACCTGTACTTCGCTGTCACTGTCCATTCCTGTCGTTAAAAGCAATGTAACCTTACTAGCAGCACGCTTAGCACATAACCTTCCCAAAGTATCCAGTGCCCGGGCTCCAGGTGCATAAATGGCGGTGGTTATAAAACACTGACATTAAGTCAATTTGCATAGAGTAAGTATACATTGTTTCGCTCATCACGCGCCGGTGGGATGGCAATTATAGTCGCTATATGCCCATCTCATTCGTAGCTTTCTTTTCCTCCTTGGTAGATAAATCGAAATACTATACATTGTGTCATAGTAAAATGTTATTTATAATGCTTAGAAACGGCGTGTTTGTTACAAAGCGCTAGTTGTGTAAATAGCCTTAGTCTGCTTTGCCATGTCACCTCAACCCTGCTAGCAGGACCCTTGCTGTTCTAGTACACATTGTGCTCCCAATGGCTGGTGGCCCCAGACTGTACCTCCCCAACGCTGCAGTGTCTTAACACCTTTGAGGTCTCACACCCACCCTATAACCAAACCATTTGCTGGTTTCAATCTATTTTAGAATCAGAGCCCACACACCGTATCTGTACGACAGTTTTAAGAAGTGTCTAGCAATTTTCCAGCTGTGAGCGCGTTGCTGTTTCCAGGCAATCACCATGGGCCGTAGGCGTACCCGGAACCTGCTGCCGCCGCCAGCAGAAGCCGTGTCAGGGTCTCCCAGCGTCCGCCGCATACCTTTCCTTTCGACTTACAAGCATGCCCTCACTGTCGGACTTGACAGAAGGTCGGAGAAGAAGCTCACCGAAGAATGCCGTGACCGTCATGGACTCAGCTGCAGATCCAACGCATACGTGTGGCCACCAGCCGGGATATTTACGACACCAAGGGGGTTAGAGGTAAGTGGTAGTTCCTCCTCGGATACCATCTTCCCAGTAAGTCCTACTTTTTGGCACAGTCAGCTCCTAATGTACCCTCTTTTCTGCCAGATTACTGAAAGTTTGAGCTATTGACGTTGCATTATTGTTTGCAATAGCTCAAACTTTCAGGAATGCGAGACCTATTGCATTGCAAATGCTTGTTGAGGAAGTAGTTGAGGTCAAAGACAGGACGAAGGCCTCAGTCCTTCTTTGGAACCAGAAAATAGCGGGAGTAGCAACCACGGCCTATTTCTGGCCCAGGAACCCTCTTTAGCTTCCTTGGCCAAGAGTCTTGATTTCCTCTAGGAGTTGGATAAGGTGATCCTCCTTCAGCCGATCATAAGTTGGAGGCATGGAGGAAGGGGTAGTCTCGAAGGAGTATTTGTTACACCCTCCTGTACGAGGTGATGTCCCGCCAGTGGAGAAGGTGATGGCATATATTCAGCCACCCACTGGACGCCCTTGATCCGGGAGGATCGGACTAGGAAGGTTTTGCAGTGGAGGAGGGGTTTGTTGCTTGACCAGACTTCTGGCTTCCCGAACTGTGAGGTCGGGGTGAACTGCATCCACGGCCTGCAGAGGTTGCTGAACTTGTGGGGTCCTCAGGCTGCGGTAGGGTTGGCGTGGTTGAAAGCCACTTCTGTAGCCAGGAAAGAGGCGAAAGGCAGACACAGGCCGGGATGACAGAGTGAGGCCCAAAGACTTGGCCGTAGCCCATGAGTCCTTGACGCGCTTGAGCACTGTGTCCGATGGTTCTC
This sequence comes from Lissotriton helveticus, assembly GCF_964261635.1. Classification (NCBI taxonomy): domain Eukaryota; kingdom Metazoa; phylum Chordata; class Amphibia; order Caudata; family Salamandridae; genus Lissotriton; species Lissotriton helveticus. Next base: position 463,086,176 of record NC_136073.1, on the reverse strand, counting down.
ATCCCTTCAGAGACCAGGCAAAGGGCATGTCCATAAGGTTGGCTTGCCACAGTCGAGGAAATCGCTCTGATCAGCAGGTCTGTTGTGACTATGCCACATCGAATGGCAAAGTTTGCTGCATCCCTCCTGTCAGCAACAGCTTGGAAAAGCAGAGCCCGGTCCTCATCCGAGACTCTTGGCAGAACCTGCGCAACTGTATCCCATAGCGAGTGGGAATAACGACCCAAAAGGCATGCAGTGTTTACCTACTGCAATGCTAGCATGGTGGAAGAAAAGATCTTCTTATCAAAGCTGTTCCGCCTTTTGGATTCCCTGTTCGAAGGTGCGGAAGGGAACGCGCCCCGGGAAGTAGAGGCTTGGCGCACCAAGTTCGGTGGGGTGGGGTGGGTGGAGAGGAAAGCTGGGTCGCCCGGTGCATGGCGGTGGTGGCAGGCAATAGTTCTGTTCACAGGAGCCCTTGTGCCAGGCTTGGACCAGGTGCCCAGTAGAACATCAGTCAAGACCTTGTTGAAAGGCAGCAAGCATTCCGAAGTGGAGACACCAGGTTGCATGACCTCAATGAAGACGTAAGTCTTGACTGCCACCATAGGAAGCTGCAGGTCTAAGATGTCCGCAGCCCTACGCACCACCATTGTAAAAAAAATCCCCCTCCTCCATAGCCAGGTTAGGAGGAGACCGCAAGCCAAGTTCTGGGGAGGTGCCCAAGCCACTGGCATCACCCAGGTCTTCAAACCAGTCCATTTCCTTGGTGGGAGGTGGGATTTCTAAGGGATCCTGCTGCCCCTCCCAATCATTATCCAACCCTAGCAATTCAGAATAAGGCACAGAGCATGACAAGAAGCAAAACTGCTCCGTTGGCGACAGTCTTTGTGTCGGTGGATGCCTAACCGGCTCAGTGTCATCCAGAAGGATGATGCGGGAGGCGACGCCGAGGGTCTCGACTTTGGAGGCAGTGCAGGGGAAGGTCTGAGTGGTGTGACTGGCGCTGGACTGGATCCGAGAGGAACCCGTAGAGGAACGGAACCCAAAGGATCTCCTTCTACTGATGCCCGTGGGGCCTGAAGGTGCATGGGGGGGCGACCCAAATATGGTGCACATGACATCATAAAATTCCTTTAATTGGGTGGGGTTGCTCCCGGTCCAGGAAAAGGAGGAAAACGCGGAGCCGACCTAGGTGCCTGCTTGGCAGAGCGGGCTTTAAACATCAAGAAGACTCTGTTAACTTTGTGGAACGGACTGGGCAGAGTCGAAGCACCCTTCAACTTCTTCTGCTTCTTACCTGAACTTGACAGCTTCGAGTGGAAGGAAGAAGATTTTGACCCCCATGCAGTGTTGGACCTTCCTCTCAATCGAGATAGACAGGGCGATCTTCATGGCACCAGGCCGCAAGCGGCTTTAGGGACGACTCCCTCAAAGCTTTCGGCGCCATGGCCCGGCAGTTAGAGCACGACTTTATGTCGTGGTCACACTCCAGGCACCACAGACACACCAGGTGGGGGGCCGCGACCTACATGGAAAGGTGACTGGCACCACACGGGTTGAACCCCAAGGTATCATCCTACACACTGAAAGGGCCGACAAACAGTCTGTCAAAAAGTGACAGGGGGTAGCTTTCTTCGGATCTGCGCTGGCAGGCGCGGAAAGAAAAGAACCAACGTCAGTGCACTAAGGTGGTGCCTATGTAGACGGCACGAACGTCATGACGATGAGCCAGACGCCTACGATGTCACGTGGACTCAACCAATGCCACCTATTGGCACGCAGGCGTACTGCGAAGCAAAATCTTCCAGATCCAGCCTGATACCTGGAAGTTCAAAGGTAAGAAATCTGCGGCTAGATGTCTATCAGTTATCAGTATTTCCTTTTCCTCAGTTACCTTAATTCACTAACAAGTCTAGTGAGGTCAAAGCTGCATGTGCAACCCACACATGCACCTTATGGCCCTTACTATCAATCATTCCGATGTGTCGCACCCCTCTATTTAAGCCATTCCTCTATCAAGAAAGCTGGATTGTGCCACGGTAAGAGCTGGGCCCAGAACTAAGCCGCCTGTCTGCATTTCGGAATGTGTCAAACACAATACAGGTTAGGGGTGAGAACCACTGCTTGGAATAGGTCCTAAAACATAAGGAAGTGGTCACAGCCAAATTCAAATGTTGGTGAAAACAGATGTGCCTTTACTTCTTCATTATTAAGAATTTTATGTTATTCAGTATTGTTCTTGCTACAGTACATTGGTGAGTTAGTGTGAGTAGGTATTTATTTATTTTATTTATTTATAAAGTTTTATATAGCGCAAACCTGACCCACGAGGGAATCGGAGCTCCTTACAATATACAATTATTTAACCTTAGATGGTTGAGGTAGTATACCTACATTCGGTATTCGTCATTCAGTACAAAGGAGGTAGATAATAGTACATGGATAGCATAGGTGACTAGTAGTCAACAAAGAATGGTCCGAATGATGGCCGCTTAAACCCTCGGGTCCGCCGACCCTCCCGCTTTCCTCCAGCATTGCGATCTATCCTGCAAATTATCCTGTCTACGAGCGGAGTTTTCTGAACGGGGAAGTGACTCCGATCCCAATGGTGTGCTCCCCGGCATGTTTCTAGCGGCGAAGGTGGAGGAACGTCCTCGCTTCTTCCCCGGCTTTTCATGGCGGCGAGACCGGGTCTTTGTGCGTGAGAGACGGCCAGCCCGACCACAATAACAGCGGCTATCGGAGACGGGGAGGAGTCGGACGGCCGGTGAGAGGTAGCCTCACTGCGTTCCCCACTGCAGGGATCTACTCTGCTCCGCGATTCTGCACGTTTGGACAGTGTTGCAGTTGCGAGGGATACATTGTATCGCCTCCCCAGCCCGTAGAAGACCCGGACAGTTCTTTCATCTCTCCCTGCGCTGTGGTGGGAGCCATTTTGTGTGTCGCTCACTCGGCACTTGTGACTGCAGACCCTGGGCCGCTACTGGGGGTCCGGGTGATTGCCGACATTGCGTCAGCGCTGTGTGGGGTGACGGAATGAAGTCTGCTGTTCCTGCGCCTCTGGCCCGGTTGTGCTATGCAGAGTATCGGCGGGGTGAACAGCTGGTCGCAAGGGATGATGGCGGTCAGCATCGAGGGCTATTACATGCCTGTGAGCCCCGGATGAAGAGAATTGCTGCATCCTTTCTTCCTGGGGCACCGCTGGTGATCAGCGATATTCTGGGCGCTCTAGGTGCTTTGCGAGCTGCCCTGCATATTAGTGCCCAGGATCTGGGGGGCCGGCTGGATGCTATTGCTTCTGATGTGCCCTCGACGGGCCGTGATTGTTCTCGAGTGCGGGGTACTGCGCCACACCCTGTCTCCGAACGCAGTGGACTGCCTATCCGGGTATGTACGGAGGTATTGGAGGAACGAGATCTTGATACCGCCGCGGTGCTGACCGCGATGGTCGTGAAGAGGTCTGGTGTTCGTGGATTCGTGCGATGGCTGGGAAATCGTCTCCGGACGCCATGTCCGGCAACTCCTTTGTGGTCTGATGACGTGACTCCCCGTCCTTTTTCAGAACCGATGTTATTGCTCCGGCCAGCCGGCCTTGGAGGATTGCTGCTGTGCGTTGCTTCTTTTTGTACCGTTATTGAACTCACAGTGTTGGATCGGACAGACTTTATTGGACAGCATCCAATTCTGTCGTGGCCCTCCTGTTCGCCTTTTTCATCTAAGATGGCGCCTGGACGGCTAGTCTTAGTCGACGCACTGGATCGCAGGGGGCAGGGTTGAGGATGTTTTCTTGGTTGCGGTTGCTCGCACTGCTGAGATTATGTAGGACTGGCTGGACATTGACTGGGTTGAACGTTGGTATTTATCGGTTCGGGGTCCGGGGTTGGGCGGCTGAGAACACACCTGTTGGTTGTCTTCCCCCTCCATCTTTTCACTGTCGGCGGGGGGTGCTGGGTGTCCGGGGGTGTATTTGTTTCTCTCCTCCTCCACTTCTTGTACTTTTTCTCTTCTGTGGGGCAGTTCCGGGGCGACAGGCACGCTGTTAGTGGGTTAGGCCGTAGCCATTACAGGGGTGCAGGGTGGCGGGTGCGGGGGGGGGTTTGTTATTTTAGTTTGTTTTGTTCTATGGCCCCTATCGCTCTTTTCCGGCTTTGGGAGGGTTCTTTCCTCTTTAGTAGGGTTGGCTGTCTCTTGGTCTTGCATCTTACCTCTTCTTTCGGCATCTCCACTAGCCCCTGTTTCTTTGTTCTTGGGGGTGGGCTCTCTGGGGTGATATTTAGGAACGTTGTTTACTGTAATATTGTCTGTAGTTTAATGTTACCGCCGCGGCTGCCTAGATTATATTGTTGCCATAGCCATCGCCTATCTCTGACTGCCATTGGGGTGCGTCCCCCTCGTCTTTTCTGTATATCTCTCCTGTAAGGTGTTGTGTCCTTGCTGTTGCAGCCCCTACTCTTCTCCAAAATTTAAAAATGAAAACCTCGTATCCTGTGTTGCGAGCCTCACAACCGCGCCTGGTGTACTTTAACATATCCTGTTTGCTGATTGACCTGAAATTTCTCCTGTTTTTATTGAATGTATTTGCGGCCGGCCATGAGGGTTGTGGGCCTGCGCCTGTATCTCCCTGTTTTTTTGAATAAAGGTTTTAAAAAAAACCAAAAAAAAACAAAACAAAGAATGGTCCATGAGGGAATCAGTACTCAGTACGCTTCAAATTAAACAGTTATCAAACATTAAGTGATTGAAGTAGCAAACATACATTCGATAATCGCTTTTAATAATAAAGAGGTAGGCAGTAGTATGTGGATCACATAGGTGACTAGATGTCAACATAGAGTTAAAGTCTTAGGATGTGAATTTGTTCATTAGAAGCATTTTTACTTCTTTTTTGAAGGAGGTAAAGAAAGAGATTCCACGTATCAGGTAGGGAGTTCCAAATCTTCGGTGCAATCCCTGAGAATGCCCTGCAACCCGTTCTCTTTTTATGGAAGGATTGTGGTTTCAGTAGTAGTGTACTCGCACTTCGCAATTGTCTGCATCCCCCCGATCGCTCTAGCTTTAAAGCAAAGTAACTAGTTAGTAAAGTAGACTTGTTTGTTGACAGTATCTGACATGAAAAGTCAACCAACACTGTGATTAAGCTTCTGAACAGACACTGGAAGAAAGTGCTACAAGTACCTTGGAACACTGCCAGTGTTTGTCCACACCAGCAACATGGGGAGATTCCTAGTGTGCCCATTGGGATCACCCTCAGTGGAGAAGTCACTTCTGTAGCCACCCTAAACCTTGTCTGTCAAGGAACAGCCAAGCTCAGGATCTAAGAAAAATTTATACAGTGGGCAGATAGAGCACAATACTTGCCTGTGCCGGTCCACCCAGTGCATTTTGGCATGGAAGACTCAGTCCTTGATAGTATTCATACTCACAATTAAACAAGTCTTCACATAGCAAGTGGTGGGTATCCATGGATACGTGGCTAAGGGGGATAAAAAAAAGGCTCAAAACTAAGTGGACAGACGTACAAGTTACTTACCTTCGGTAACGATATAGCTGTAAGAAACAGTAGTTAGTATTAGATTCCTTATATTAGAATATCCCCAGGCGTCAGACTGGATCCGGAAACTTTTGCGTAGCAATACCCTTGCACGTCGGTAGGCGCCGTCTGCGGCTCCGCGTCCGTCGTCGTTGGCGCCAGGATGACGTCGCCCGAGTACTTAGACGCTGCCCTCGCTCGCTGACGTCAGTTCTTATACAAAGCTTTTCGGCGCCAGAAAGGCAGAGCCATGATAAAAACCAACACTGATGCCATGAAACTAGGGCCCTGAAAGGGGATGACCTTAACCCTAGATATCGGTTCGCAGAACGGGGAGGATGGGTGGGGCGGTAAGGAATCTAATACTAACTACTGTTTCTTACAGATATATCGTTACCGAAGGTAAGTAACTTGTGCATCTGAAAGAAACAGGTTAGTATTAGATTCCTTACCTTAGAATAGATACCCCAGCAATACCAACCCCGGTGGTGGGTCTGCGAACCAATGATCACACCAGAAAGTCCTGGAGAACGGAACGGCTGAAAAAGCCATCTCTTCGGACTTGGCTATCCAGGCAGTAGTGTCTTGCGAACGTGTGCAGCGAGGTCCACGTAGCTGCCTGACAGATGTCCTGCAAGGGGACTCCCCGGCCAAGGGCATTAGTAGCCGCCGTAGCCCTCAGCCCAACCGGAGGCTCCTTCTTAGCCAAAGAGTAACATGCCTTGATGCACAACACGACCCACTGAGAGATGGTCCGTTTGTGCACCGCCCGCCCCTTCTTAGCGCCCACGTAACCAACAAAGAGGTGGTCATCCACCCGGAACTGGCGTGTGCGATCCAGATAGTATGAGAGCGCATGTTTTGGGTCCAGTCGGTGGGGCCGCTCTTCCTCTTTAGAGGGATGCGGAGGCGGAAAGTAGGTGGGCAAGGTGATGGACTGCCCGATGTGGAAGGCTGTGACTACCTTGGGCAGGAAAGAGGGTCTTGTCCGCAACACAACCTTGTCCGGATGGACAGAAAGGAAAGGAGGTTTAGAGGAAAGAGCCTGGAGCTCACTCACTCTCCTGGCAGAGGTGATGGCAACCAGGAAAGCAGTCTTGAGCGTATGAAGACGGAGAGGACAGTTATGAAGCGGCTCAAAAGGAGCGCACATCAGGTTAGTCAGAACTAGGTTCAAGTCCCACTGGAGCATCACGAAAGGAACAGGGGGGAACATATGAGTGATGCCCTTCAAGAATCTATTAACAATCGGGGACTTGAACAAAGAAGGCTGATCAGGTAGCCTCAAGAAGGCGGAAAGGGCAGAAAGGTAGCCCTTGATAGTGCCCAGAGCAGAGCCCTGCTGGGCAAGAGAAAGAAGGAAGAGGAGAACCTCAGAAAGGGGGGGGCAGAGAGTGGATCCACAGCCTTTGCTGTGCACCATGCCACAAATCTGTTCCACCTGCAGGCATATACCGACTTTGTGGAGGGACGCCTGGCTGCCAGAATCCCATTACAAACTTCAGGAGGCAAGTCAAATGGCCTCCACTGTCGCCGCTCAATCTCCAAGCATGGAGGTGGAGACTGGACAGGTACGGGTGGAGGACCGTCCCCTGCTTCTGCGACAGAAGGTCCTCCTGAAGAGGCAGACGAATCGGGGGATCGACAGACATGCTGAGTAGCTCTGGATACCAATATCTTCATGCCCAGTCCGGAGCCACAAGGATAACTTGGGCCTGGTCGCGCCTGATCTTCTTCAGCACTCTGGGCAGAAATGGTATAAGCGGAAAGGCGTACAACAGACCGCAGCTCCATTCGTGATGAAAAGCGTCTCCGAGCGAGTGCCGCCTTGGAAATTCCAACGCGCAGAACTGATGACATTGAGCGTTCTCTTCTGTGGCGAATAGATCTAACCAAGGCTCCCCCCACTGCTGAAAGAGGCCTTGCGCCAATTCCGAGTTCAGACGCCATTCGTGATCCATCATGCACCAACGGCTGAGTTCGTCCGCCCTGGCATTCAGGGAACCTGCCAGGTGTTGAACCACCAGGGTCACGCCCTGATGTTCCGGCCACTGCCAGAGGCGCAGAGGCTCTTGGCATAGGGTCCACGACCCCACCCCACCCTGTTTGTTGCAGTTCCACATGGCGGTGGTGTTGTCCGTGAACACCTGCACTACACTCCCCCGGACAGAGGGGAGGAATGCGTTCAGTGCAAGTCGGATTGCCCGCAGCTCCAGAAGGTTGATATGGAGCTGGGACTCCGCCGGAGACCAGAGGCCTCTGATCTCCGCCTCTCCCATGTGGCCTCCCCAGCCCTGGAGGGACGCCTCCGTCACAACCACGTGCTCCGGTTGGGGTAGGGAGAGGGATCTGCCGCTGACCCAATCGCGTTCCGTGAGCCACCACTGCAACTGTCTTGCAGTGCCCTCCGAGATCAAGACATGGTCGGACAAGTTGCCCTGATGCTGGGCCCACTGAAACTTCAGGTCCCACTGCAGAGCCCACATCCGCCACCGGGCGTGATGCACCAGAAGGATGCAGGAGGCCATCAGCCCCAGAAGTCGCAGCGTCAACCTGACCGAGACTCAGGATAACGGCTGAAAGATCGGAATCAGAGCCTGAATATCCCGAACCCGCTGTTCGGGAGGATAAACCCGAAACTGCGCCGAGTCTAGAACCTCTCCGATGAAGAGGAGCTTCTGAGAGGGGCACAGGTGCGACTTCGGCACATTGATGGAAAACCGCAGCAGGTGCAGGAGGTCGGCCGTAGTCTGGAGGCGGCTGACGACTGTCTGGGGCGAGCCCGCCTTCAACAACCACTTGTCGAGGTAGGGGAAGACTGAAACCCCTAACCTGTGCAGATGAGCTGCGACCACCGCCACCACTTTCGTGAACACCCGTGGGGCGCTGGTAAGGCCAAAGGGGAGCACGGTAAACTGAAAGTGCTCGTGGCCTACCGTGAACCGCAAGTAACGCCGGTGGGCCGGCAGGACGGGGATGTGAAAATAAGCGTCCTGCAAGTCCAACTCTACCATCCAGTCTCCCGGGTCCAGGGCAGCCAAGACCTGAGCCAGTGTCAGCATCTTCAACTTCTCCTTCCGGAGGAAGCCGTTGACATTCCGCAGGTCTAAGATAGGGCGTAGGCCCCCTTTGTCCTTCTTGGGTACCAGAAAGTAGTGGGACTAACAACCACACCCTACTTCTGGCCCAGGAACGTGCTCGATGGCCCCCTTGGCCAAGAGGGCCGTAACTTCCTCTTGTAGAAGTTTCAAGTGATCCCCCAACACGCAGTGGTACTGCGGTGGCATGGCTGGAAGGGACGCCTCGAAGGGGAGGGAGAAGCCCCTTCGGACGATTTGCAGCACCCACCTGTCCGATGTGACAGTGCGCCAGTGGTGGTGGTGATGGCGAACCCTGCCCCCCACTGGCGTCACATGGGCCTGAAAGCTCGGACTAGGAGGGTTTTGAGGCGGATGCTGCAGGGGCAGGTGTGGACTGGCCTCGCCGTTGTCCCCTACTGCTGCCACGGCGGTTTCCACGTCCGCCACCTCACTGGATGGTAGTCTGCGGCCCGTGGCTGGCAGGACGTGTGGGGGCACCCCTTCCTTGGCCACGAAAGGGGCGAAAGGCAGCCGTTTGCTGGCGTGTGGCCGAGAGGCCCAAGGACTTGGCCATAGCCCTGGAGTCCTTAAAGCGCTCAAGCGCATGGTCTGCCTTGTCGCCAAAGAGGCGACGGCCATCAAACGGCATGTCCATAAGGGTGTTTTGGACATCAGCCGAAAAGTTGGCGGACCTCAACCAGGCGTGGCGACGAATCGCCACCATCGTTGCCATCGCTCTGCCCAGTGAGTCCGTAGTATCCAGCCCACACCGGATGGAATACCGTGCCGCATCTCGACCCTCCGCAAGGGCTTGGGCGAGTTTAGTACGGGCCTCCTCCGGACATTGTGGCAGCACGTCCGCGACAGTGTCCCACAGAGAGTGGGTGTAATGGCCCAAGAGGCATGCGGTGTTGACTGACTGCAACCCCAAACTCAGGGAGGAGAATACCTTCTTCCCGTATTGCTCATACCTCTTGGATTCCCGATCGGGGGGAGCAGACAGGAATGCGGTTTGGGAGTTAGAGGCCTGGATGACCAGGCTCTCGGGGGTGGGGTGGGAGGACAGGAAGCAAGGGTCGCCCGGAGCCGGGCGGTGGCGCCTGACCACGTTCCTATCTACAGGCAGACCTGTAGCGGGCGTGGACCAAGTGCCCAGAAGAACGTCTGACAAGGCCTCATTAAAAGGCAGCAGAGGCTTGGTCGAGCTTGTCTGCGGTTTAAGGACCTTGGTGAGGAGGTAAGTCTTCACAGCCGCGATGGGGAGCTCAAGGCCCAAGGCCTTGGCAGCCCGCGTCAGCACCACACTATAGGCAGCCCCCTCCTCCGTAGCCACGGTGGGAGGGGAGACAAAACCAGTGTCGGGCGAAGTGTCCAGACCACTGGCCTCCCCAAGCTCACCTGTCCAGTCCTGAAAAGACGGACACTCACGTGTCAGAGGGTCCTCGGACCCCTCCCAATCCCCCTCGTCACCCATCGCCTGGTACTCCGGTTCAAAGGATGGGGCCGGGTCGTAGAAGTAAAAGTCTCCCATCGGTGTCGAGAGCGGCGCCGCAGCAGCGCCTTACCCGAATCGAGGGTAGGACAGGGGACGGGGGCGTCCTGGGACGGCGCCAGCGAGGTCGTGATGTCGACCGGCAGCGACCCGGATCCGGAACCGGCGGGGCCCTGCGGCGTCGGGACTGAAGTCGCTGACGGCGTCGGGGCCGACGCACCCGGCCCGCTGGGGGACCCAGTCGGGGCCGCTTGGCCCGAAGGCGCCGCGGAACCCGACAGAGGAGCGAGCGACCTCATGGCCACGAGGAAGGACTCGATCTCCTCCGAAGTCGCGTGCGGCCCAGGGACCGGCGGGTATGGAGCAGGCGGCGATGCCTGCGGCTCCAGCAGAGCCGCGGGGGCAGTGTCACCCGAACCCCCGGCCGCGTCGCGCAAGCGTCGGGGGAGTCAGAAGAGCGATGTCGCCTCTTTGACTTCTTGTGCCTCTTACCAGAGTTCTTCGAGCCCGAAGACTGATGACGACTCCCGGGACTGTGGTGACTCCGGCCCCTTGACCGGTCCCTCGACCTCCTTCCGGACCGGGTCCTCGAGCGGCGCGGGGCTGACTGCCGGAGCTCGAGTCGCTTGCGGGACCGCTCCCGTCTAGCTTTGGACGTCAGGGCCCGGTAGTCGGAGCAGGACTTGCCAACGTGGTCGGGGCCCAAACAGTGAAGGCACCGGCGATGGGGGTCGGTAACCGACATCAGTCGGCTGCAATCGACGCAGGGTTTGAACCCGGGCATCCCTACCGGCACCGTCGAGTCGAGAGACTTCGAAGGATGATCAAAAAGGATTGAAAAAGTTAGTAAAAAATTGATTAGGGTACAACTTTTTCCAGATCGGCGCTTGCTGGCGTGGAAAAAAGAAGAACTGACGTCAGCGCGCGAGAGCGGCATCTAAGTACTCCGGCGACGTCATCCCTGCGCCAACGACGGACGCGGAGTCGCAGACGGCACCTACCGACGCGCAAGGGTACTGCTACGCAAAAGTTTCCGGATCCAGTCTGACGCCTGGGGATATTCTAAGGTAAGGAATCTAATACTAACCTGTTTCTTTCAGATAAACACCATCAAGGGAACAGTGAGAAGACTACTATGTTTAAAAAAGTAGTAACTTTGGCATCCAGGCTAATGGCGCATAGGGAAAGATTAGCACGTATCAGTTACGGGTCAGATGGTCCTTTAAGACACTTAGGTCACAGAGTAGTTCAAGGTAACACCAGGCTGTCGCAGACCCTTTTACATTTCAGGAAAGCATTGAAAACGTCTCTCTTTTAACCCAGATGTCACATTGTATCCAGTCTGTTTCACTGATCGCCCTCATGCACTGCAGCACCAAGACTACTTCGGGTATATGAGTGCTGTATAAAACTTTATAACATAAAATAAAGAGTGTGAGATGTGGGACCATGGTGGCTGCAAACGTTGCATTTGGGTTGCTGTGGATCCCCATTATTCGCTCTAGTTTGTTCGCCGGTATTGCATTTTCTCACCTTGTGTTATTTTGTTATTCGGTTTCTTTCTCATTCCCTTGAGTTTACCATCTTTCCAGCCCTTTCCTGCTCCTACCTATCTGCTTGTTGGATTTTTTGTGTGCTGGGCTTATGTTCTACTCTGCAGTTGTACATCAGCCGCACGCAGATTCAAAGATGGCTCCAGGTACCTCATGGGGTTCGCCACAGTTCGTCTTCAAGTGCATGCTGATAAGCGACTCCTTATCCTTTATAATATTCTTACTTCCTTGATATTTTGTGCATGATGCTGAAATCCACTCATCTACCTTAAGCTGCAGCATTTACCAGACTAGACATGGCAAAAGCCCACCTTTAACAGAGAACTGACATCACGTTGTACCTTTTATTGATGAACTATGAAATTCTCCTCTTCTCTTATTCTGTTCCCTCCTTTCCCTTGGGGCCTATGCTGATGAGCTTCAGGTCCAGACGCTGTAAGCTTAGACACAAACCCCCAGCTTTCCAGATTACCTCACAGCTCATCAATGGTCTTGACAGCAACTTATTACAAGGATGCCGTTTGTAGTGAAGTATTGCGCCCCGTAAGGAAATGTCTCTTTTTGTATGGTCACCCCCAAGTTTTTTGGCTGATGCTGGTTTTCAACTTTGAGAGTGCACCAAATCATGACAACCAGACCTCTTTGCCAGCACCCTGACCTTATAACATGTATATTACTCAGGCTTCTACCCAATTGGCAAAAGCTAACTTACCTTTAAGTCCCTAGTATATGGTATTGAGGGCACCCTGGGCATGTAAGTTAAAGGGACACCCCAGGGATTGGAAGACTAGTTGTGCCACCCTGGAGGTGCCACAGGTAGAACGAGTTCCTCAGTTCGCCACTGCAGACTAGAAGAGCTGCTAACCCAACTCTATATTAAAAGCACTGGCCAAGCCAAGGCCCCTCTGCAATTTGTTAGAGTACCCCCGTTGGCAGGCAGGGCGCAGCATATTTCAAGGGCGAAACATGCATTTAATATGTTCTGTCAGTAATATTGCAAAACTGTTCTTACTGGTAAACAACTTGGTTACCAGATTGGCGCATACAGGGTTGTAAGCTGGCCCCTCAGCCGTGCTAACACATGAACGGTGAAACCAAAGTTAATACTCAAAAGGTATCAACTCTGACTTGGTTTCCAAGTCAAAATTAATGTAACTTGTTGTAGTGTGTAACTTTTACTATGTTGCCACTTTGTTGCCTGTAGATCCTTGTGCCCTTAATGGTTGCACATGGGGCCTTGTCTCTGAGACAGATTTCTGCTGTGCTGGGAAGATATGCTAATGACTCCCAGGAAGGACTACAATTGAGTTCTGCACAGGAGCAATGTCCTACCTCCCTCCTGCAGTAAGCCACACAGATGGTGGCTTAAAAGGCAAGCTTCAAAGCTGAAGCCGCCTTTGAAGGGCAAATGGGAACACTTCGGAGAGGGATTCTTCTATTGTTTCGGCAGTCAGGCTGGCATTCGGGACATGTAAGGGGAAACCAGTTGTCAAACCAGTTTTCCAGGGGCATATAGCCACACCTCTGGGTTGGGCTAGGGAGCTCTGAAAGCCAAGAGAGGAGTTCTGCCATGTTGGAAGTGGGCACAATGGTGCATTCTGGAATTGACAGATGCCACACTTCACAGGACGTGGTCATCCGGAGGGAGGGAACGTGGTAGCCTATTGGCTATTAACTGCATCTGACCCAGAGGGCATGTTTATTATAGCATAAAAGGAGCCCCTGGCACCCCGAACTCAGATTTCAAACTGGACTGGAAGAAGGACAGAAGAAGAGTTGCCCTCCTGCACCAAGGAATTGCAAAGAGAGACCGCACCTGGTGGCTAGCAAAAGAGAGGACTGTGCCTGATGTGTCTTGCTCATGAAGAAGTTGTTTCCTGAACCCAGTCATTGCAAGAAACTCCAACGGTCAGTCGCCTGACCTCCAGTTCGCAGTACAGTGCCACACAGCTGAAGAAGCCCGTTGGGGTGAGTAGGTAGCCCTAATCTCTAAGCCGCAGTTCCTTGTTGCCATGCAGCACCAGAGACTAGACCCTGATGCTCAAAGTTGGACCAAAGTCTGCTGGACCTAGAAGAGACGTCGGAGTTCAGCTAGGCCACCCAGAAGACAATTTATTGCCCAGTAAAGGATCTGGTTGTAACCGCTATACCGGGGACTAGTAGCCCAGTGATTTTCTGGACTTCTACCTTGACTGAGAGGACTTCGAGAGATGTTGACCCATGTGGCCAGGACTGTTTCACTGAGTTTGTGGATTGAGAAGAAGCTTCAGAGAGACCCCTGTTAACCGCATCACATCCACAGCATCCTTGTGCATCTTCAACATTCTGTATTCCTTGCATCAGGACCACGTCCAAAGGAATGTATAGCCAAGAGGTAAAAGTGTCTGGAACTTACTAAAGACTGCTCCTTCCTTCAAGGTAACTGCTTCGGTCGGTCTTGCTGGTGCCCCCTGTCTGGCTCCCTGCTGGAGCTGGTCACCAACAGTAACTCTAATTGACTGCAATACAACTAGACGTTTTTGCTCAAATAGTTTTCAAGTATCAAATTAATTGAATTTGCCAATACTTGTTTGCGGGAGAGTAAAGAGCTATGATTTACTGTACCTTTCAAATTCATTATCTCCCGAATCCTCCAGTGGATCTTTTTCGTTGTGGTGTCTAAAATATATACAAATACAGTCTATTTTTGTGTCTCAATGATTTTTTTCTGCAATTATTTTTGTGCTGTTTACATGTTTTACAATTGTTCCTTTGTGTAAGCCTTGCTGCTGAGAGCCACAGCTCCCCAGAGTTGAGCTAGAGGGCCTAAAGATGTGGGTAAGTATATTACACGGTGAGGTCACACAACCACAGCATGTAATGCACCCCATTTCCTCACATGCCCTCTATCCTGGAGGGGAAATTCTAAACTTCTGAGCAGTCGGATTGACCAACAGAAATTAAGTGGTAAGAGTAAAGAAATATGGCGCATCAGATTATCGAAAGGTCAACACCAACAGAATCCTTCCCTGAGCATCAGGGCACATGCTTTACAATATTCAGTGAGGAGAGTTCATCCACTTCCAATGCTTTCCACCGGTCAGCTGAAATATCATTCAACTTCTTGGTGTATCTCCCACTCCTTTCTTCCTACATGGTATCTGCTGAAAATGAACTATTTTGTTGTTCATTTCTGAGAGGTGCTTACAAAGGGATTTCCTTCTGAGCAATACAAATTGAAAGGGCATTTGCCTTTAAGGACGAGTCTTAGATTGAATTACTTTATTTTAAACAAATAGTGTGGCTGAGTGGTCAGTTTGCATTAGAAATTTGTAGCGGTGCCCTGCCAATAGAAAGGACTTGGGAAGCAGTCTTGTGCAGCTTTCATTTATTAATATGCATTGTGGACTCTTGTTTGTGATAAAATGCCCTAAGAGTTTCTAGACTTTGGCTAGTGTTGTGCTTAAGTGAGATTACTGTTAGAATATGATATTCTTCAGAGTTGTTGCCTGAAATACATAAAACTAAAAAGTCTGATTGCACTAGTGAAAACAACTGCACACTGCTAGCCTCTGCTTTTTGCTTTGATTCTGGAGTGAAATCTTGTGACGAACCGCTGAGGATGAACTTTGTAGTACGTTGATTTTCATATAGGGTGTATCTTTATCAATAGACCTCACCAGTGCCAGTTTCCCCTGGTTTTTACAAAGCATATAATAGATGTAGTATTGGTAATTACAATGAAAAGTGTACATGAAAAAAATCTAATGACACCCATTTCTACCCTTAACACAATGACTGACTAGGTTAGGGATTTGGTCTTAATACTTGAAATCATTTCTCTCACCTCCTCATCTTCATCTTTTGCAATGTAAGAAGTGAATCCACCATATTCGGCTTTCCAACCTTTAAAGAAAATGAATTACAAAACTCAGAAAATATTTTTTTGCAACTTGAGGCATTCTAGAGTAGCATTTTGCAAGATGTCAGTGTGATGATAACTGAAGTTGATCAGTTTAAATCAAACTAAACCTTGAAAATCAGAATAAGTGTTTATTCTTTGCTTGTATGACAAAATATTACTATGCATCACTGCTCCCAGTATGCTGTAGCTTGTTTATTATCCACCTTTGTCTCCTGCATTAATGTAGCTCACCAAACAATTAAGACCTTTGGAGGTATGAGATGTGGCCTCTGACAGAATGGCAGTCTCCCTTATTGAGGTAGCTTGCCATGAAAAGGATGCCAAAAAGACAATAGCACGTGAAACACTTAAACTGAGGGTATGGATGCTGGTCCCGAGGATGAATCGTACCCTCTGAAAGACAGGGAGACTTTTGCCAGTACTTACAGTAATACACCTACCTATGGGGTTTTCGAAGCAGACAAGGAGCTGTGGGGTCAGAGAATAAGGGGATGGGAGAGGGGCACACTAACCTCTGGAGTTATACAGCGGATGTTTACACAAGTTGCTCAGGATGGCTGGGAGGTGCAAAAGTGCATAAAGGAAAACTGACACTAAAAATGAGGGGGATAGCTCCCTAGCTAACTGCTGGGATGAAGTAGACGTAGAGGCAAGGGTAAGGGGGCAGCATCACGATACCTAAAACGGTATGACTCAACACACAAAAGGTACAATGTACAGACTTGAATCACAGATGAGATTAAGTAACTATAAAGGTCGATAAAGCCCACTCTAATAGAGCTACTTGCAGACAGTTAGCTGTCCTGAGAGAACGTCTTGTCGTTCTTAGAACAAATAGGGCAGAAATGTCCTTAAAAAAATTAAAACTAAAAATCTATAAAAAGGGAAACAAAATAGGCACTTTGTTGTGTTGGCAATTAACAAAGCAGAGGGCAAAAACACATATTGGACCTTTTAAGAACCTGGCACGGAGGATAGGTGATCATTGAACATAAAAAGGAAAATGCGGTTAGAACATTTTTCCAGGAAGTTTGCACAAGCAGCCAGGAAAACCCAAAATGAATCTTAACTTTTGTGGAAGATTCTCTGATTCCTAGGATAAGGAGAAGCCAGAGAAGACCCCCACCAAGGCAGAAGTAGTTCTGGCTTTGAATAAGATGAGCGAGGAAAAGCCACTTTGCCCTGATGGGGTGCCATCGGGATTTTACTAGCTCTTCCCACACCTTACAAAGATCTACAACTCCTTTAAAGGAGGACAAGATGTAACACCACTGACGCAAGAGGCAGACAAAGCACGATGTGCTTCATATATAGACCTAACTTTCTCCTGAATTCCTGTGGAAAAGAAATATTTAAGAAAATCCCAGCAAATAGACTTGAAGCCCTTCCTACTGTAGGCAGATCGGATGGGATGCAATAAGTACAGGCAGGACTGGGATGACGTCAGGAGAACTGCACTAGATGCCTTAAAGGATTTCACTCACATTGGTTGGCCATATTGAGAGGCTATTGTGCTCACTGTTGGTTTGGGCCTAAACGTTGACCTGGACACTGCCAAGCTACATCAGCCAGAGCGTGAGGGTGAAGGTCAATGATAGGAACACGAAGAGCTCCTTGCGTGGAGTAGGGAGGTGGCAATTGCTGTAGGAACTCACCAAAGTATCAAAGGGATGGCACTGAACAAAGTATTTGCGGATTACATTTTGTTGTTTTTTGTGGGGGGGGGTGGGTACAATTGTTTATTTGCATTTCAATGTAACATGTACAATGCCAAAAGAGAAAGGCAGGATAAAAAACAGAACAATAATCAGCTTGTCTATTACGATAATGCAAATACGTTTCCCTTAATATCAGAGCAGGCAAAGTGCAGCAACGAAAAACAGAAAACGAACTGCAACAAAAGTTCAAAGAGTTCAGTTCACCAGATGGGAAACACCAAGCCAAGTCATCACAATGTCATTACACAGTAGGCATATTAATTATACAGGTTGAACAGTAGAGGCCCAGTTCGTCCAGAGGCCAGTTTCCGTTACAGTAATGACATATCTAAAGGTATCCCAGCTCCACCCAGCACTCATCCTCCCAGTGAGTTCACCAGCTAAACAATATTTACTCTGGGATATGGAAAGAGCCATAACTTCTTGATCCTGGGTTCTAATCCGAGCTAAAAATGGTTCCCATATCTCTCTAGGCCGAGATGCCACTGCCATCAGTTCCCTTCACCTTCGGTTCAACCGGTCTACCCCAATGAATAGCCACACGTCTCTTGGCCAATAAGAGCAACATGGCCAGCAATCGCCTAGTTTCTGCCGGAGCGTCTTTCGTGTAGTCTAGTAGCCCCAAGAGGGGCGTTGGTTCCAGTGTCTTTTCCAGTATTCTACTGACCACCTTAAAATATCTCTGCCAAATAGTGCGCAATCTGGGGACCATTCCAGGCCAGGTGTAGGACTGTAGCCCAGGCAGAGCGCCATCTCCAACAGTTCGAATCCTCCCAAAGCCCCATGCGGTGTAACTGTACAGGTGTTCTATAATACATGTGTAAAAACTTCAAGTAAATCAGGTGGAGTTTATAATTTGGAGACAATGCCTCCAGTTGTCCACAGCAGAACCCCCACTGTTCCTCGGTCAGGGGTGTAGCTAGCTCCTCATCCCAGCTTGCTAGGGCTTTGGGGTGCACGATTGGGGAATCCCTTTGCATTGTATTGTATAGGCGCGTAATCCAAGTCCTTCTTTTGCTGTCTGCAGTATGCAAGGGACAGTTCTATTGTCTCTCGGGAGGTCTTGGTTCCTGGGTGAAGGCTGGCAGGTCTCCTGGGATTTGAGGACTCAGCAGCTGCAGAACAATTCGACTTTTGGGGTAATAGGTGAAGTCACGTGGCAGGATTGCCGCCAACTCAGTTGCTGGTCTTCTGTTCTTGCTGTATGACTCTTCTCATCCGTCTTCTTTCTTCAGGTCATCAGGTTCTGCTTTTCCGGTGCCAGCGACTCCCCTAAATACTCAATTTAGGGGCATTAGGGGTGTATAGAGTAGTAGTCAATGGGCTAATGACGCATGCGGTCCCCTATGTGATCACTTTCTGTTAGAAGTGGGCATAACCCTGTCCCAGAATTCATAAGTATGCATCACAAAGATGACTACTTCTGAAAAATCGTGTCCACCTCAGTTTAGCCCAGCTTAGGGGTGGCACGCCTACCTGACTAGCTGATTTTCCCACCTGCCCAGGAGCCAAAGGGGCTCTGGTTAAGGGGGCTGGCTTCCTCTCCTGTGAGAGGGAGTCAGATTTGCCTTTCAAAGGCAGCAGCTCTCTGAAGCTTGCCAGCATAGGAAGGCTAATCACCAGATCATCTTGTGGGAGGGGGTGTGACACCCTCTTTCCAGACAGATTTAGTTCTGGGTGTCCTGAGAGCAAAGGTTTTCACCCCAGGAGGTCAAAAACGTGTCTCGGGTGGCAGGCTAGCAGAAACCAGTCAGGGAGCACACCAGATGCTGGTAGGTTTGAGGGCACCTCCAAGGTACGCTCTGGGTGCATGTACTGGTTAATCCATCACTGGAATCAGTGTGGGTTTATTAATAAGAGGTGTTTGATACCAAACATCCCTATCTTCAGTGAAGCCATCATGTAGCTGGGGAACTCGTTTTCATCAGTGTCCAGCACATGTTTTAAAATGGCTTCCCTAGTCACCTGTACTGGCAGCAATATGACTGACCAACATAAAGGCAGTTAAGCCCTCACATGTAATATTTAGCACCCTGCCTTAGGGCTGTCAGGCCTGCTGTAGGGGTGACTTACAAATATCACATGCAGTGTTAATGGACATGGCACACTTGGATGTGTGACATGTTTTGTTTTCACTTGTGGGTGCATCAAGACACCCAGCCTGAGATAACAGTCATGCATGTGGTTGGTGAGGGGTCCCTTAGGGTGGCACAATTCCGGCTGCTGCCCGTAGAGACATTCCTTAGTACCTCAGGCCCTAGGTGCCAGTGGTACTATTTACTTAGGTCTTACAGAGAACGTTAAAGGTTTTGCCAATTGAGGAACAATTGTACAGTTTTGGGAAACACCTCTGGCACTGGGGCCCTGGTTAGCAGGAACCTAGTGCACTTCCAGTTGAAATGACATCAGTGTCATCAGCAATGTAATATGTGAGGTCATAAGCAGTGCACTGCGGGGCATAAGTTATAGTTCGCTCAGATAACTATAAGTGCAGAAATTCACTGGTTTTGTACGAGCGAAATCCGAGCCTAACTATAACGTACATGTAACCTTTGTTTTTAAGTGCATTTCTAAGGTTTTTTTAAATTCATTTTCCTAACTATAACCTTTGGTTTTTAGTGAATTTCTAAGGGTTTTCAAAATCTATTTGCTAACTATAACATCCCTGTAACCTTTGTTTGTTTTTAGGTGAATATCTATGTTTTATTTAACTGGTAGGTGTGTTTGCAGCGTGGTGGAGAAAGGGGGTGGTGCCCCCAAGGACCCTCTGGAGCCGAGGGAACTTCATCCCCCACCAGCAGTGCACCAGGAAGCATGTTTGCAGAGTGGTGGACCACAACCAATAGACTTCAGGGCAGTTAGCTAGATAATAGATACCTTTCGAACCTTAGCTCTCAAAAGAGCATCACCCTCCCTATTACTGCATGACAAAGCTACCACATACTTCAATGAGACACTCAACTCTCAAAGGTGAGTCATAAGCAAGAGCAAAGGGAGAAACTGATACCTGGGGACCCCACAAGTAAAGCTTTCCTGATAATGCTGTGTGCTAAATGCAGCTGAACTTGGATTCTCCAAGGCCAATAATTAAACTGCTTGGCTTTATATATCCTGATCCAATACATACCTTACTCAACAGCTCTAGTAGTTTTCATTGACAAGATGTAGTTCTCACGTTAGGAAAGGTGAAGACACCTGTTACAGATACTTGAGAATAATCCGAGACTTAGACCAATTCAGTCTCTATTTTAAAGACATGGAATAGAGGACCACAACATGGGGCAGCGCATTAACATAACACCCACTCATCTTTAAAGGATTTTTGTGATTTGCCAACTAGAACGCACTATTGTTGGTAGGCCTGGGACAATATTGGAAACACCAATACCCCTGGAGGATACTGACCAGTACGTACTCCCCCAGGAAACCAAGAAAAAGTCTCACACATGGTTAATAATCACCACAACATCAGACAGTGTGGTAAGTAACTCTACTCTTTTTCTATTATATTTCATACTCTGTTACAATCTGGATCATAAATTGAAAGTTATCGGTGGCATATCACTTTTTTCTTCCTCCCAGGTCAGGTAAAAAAAAATTGTAAGTTGATCATTACAACTTTCAATGTTTCCCCTATCTTCATTGGTGGCATGATGCTAAGACAAACACATGCAATATCATAATACTACATGTAACAGACTACAATATTACATGGTCTTGTTTGTAGCTGTGCATTTTACAGATCTGATACAGAAATATTCTTCACATATTTTCAACTAAAATATGTTTTATGAAGGCGAAGCTTGCCCATGGGCATCATTTGGAGTTGGTCCAGGGTTGCAGGCAAAGGTTTAGCCCACTCTGAGGCCACGGGTTGCAAAGGAAGTGCCAAGAGTAGGAGGGAGCAAACAAGAGGTGGCTTCTGCGACCCCTATCTGCCTCCAAATGACCTTCATGAGTATGTTATGCTTGAAGGAAAATGCTCTCTCAGAACTCATATGCAGCTCCCGAGGTGGCTGTCTGTGGCTCCATTGAGTGCCCAGGCCTTTCTAGAGACACAAGTGTGCAAAGTGAAGGTGTGCCAGACGTCTAGTCCACACTGCCGCTGGGTTGGCTTGGGCATTAGATTATACAGTGATGCGGGGTCTTGGTGAGTCAGAAGAGAGGCTACCTTAAAGATGGCTCCACTCCCGTAGGGGGTGACTGAGGAACAAAACTGGAGTGAACTTGCTGCCGTAGATGACCTGTGGGCTGTTTAGTGAAACTCACTATGACCTGGAATCTCCGGAGGAGAACCCTCAACAGAAGTAGTGACGCATCACCAGTTGAGCAAATGAAAGGTTATGGGTGAACTTGGCCGCTAGTGCAAATAGGAATGTCTGTTGTAGGTGCCCCTCCTCTGACAGACTTTTTCAGCACCAAATCTGCATTGCCTTCTGAAGAATTACTTACAAAGGAGTCAGAAGACACCCCTCCCCTCAGTCTTACTAGGTTGACCCAGGTTGTGTCAGGGCTCTTTGATTTACTGCAAGACTTAAGACCCAAAATGAAGGAGATGGCATTTAAGCCACTATGGTAAAGATTCAATCCATGAGAGAAAAGACTAAATGGTAGGTGAAGGAACTTAAAGGAAGGTGCAGTCCATGGATCTGCAGTTACTGGCCCACAAATCTGAGAATCAACAAAAATCTTTTGTGAAGCCATAACTCCACTGGAGTCCAAAGTTGAAGACTTAGAAACACACAGTAAGCGCACAGGATGAGAGTACTAGGGGTTCTCTCGCTCACCACAATTGCTTGGCGACGATCTCTACTGAATTGGGCTACGGTGGAGGGGATGGTACTCCAAAGGGAAGATCTCCTTGGCTTACCTAAACTCCCCATAGCACATCAATGGGATGCTATGGTACTGAAGCTTCAGGAGATGGTCACTGGCACAGGGGGTTCGTGCGAGTTGATGGAGACTGGTACTCAAGGCTCGTCTCTGGCTCCCGCATAGAGTGAAGAGCACTGATTTCCAATCATCTGGAATCCTGTTTCTGTCACTGGATTTGGCAAACTCTAGGCCTCTTCTCCCAACCCAACCCACCCCACCCCCGAGTTCTACTAGGCGCAGAAACAGGTCACAGGCGACTCCCCCCCCCCCCCCCCTCGTTATCTTATGTTGTCCTCAGTATGTTGTACCCTATGTCCAGTTGACGCATAATGCACCATGTTCTAGCTCTGTTCATGTACTTTGGAGATGCAGTCTTTGGGCCTAGATACCCCCTTCTATCGGTGCGTGGTTCTTGGACTCTCACAATGGACTACCACGTACCTCAAAAGTCATACATTGATCAATGGCGTATTTGTACATGTTCTATTGCCGCCACATACACACTGTACGTTGTCGGGATTTTTTCCTAAAATTGTTCAAAATGCTAAACATTTTAATAAAAAGATTTAAACAAAAATGAGAGTACTAGGGGTTACCCAGACCTTGCTTAGTGAGGATATTAATTCCCTACTGTAGGATTTTTCAGTACTGAGAATTTCGGTGGTTCTTCTCCAGTCTAACGGAAGATTAAAAAATTATCTCATAGAGCGAGAGAATGAGAGAGAGAGAGAGGAAACATTATAGTGGATATGGGCTCCATTTGAGGGAGAATTGATTAAGGTAGCATGACGCCCATATGTTTATAATGGAAAGATCACAGGGTCCACATTTCTACCTCATTTCTCACAAGTGACTAAGTCAAGGAGACAAGATCTGCAGATCCCAAAGGAGAAATTGATTGTGCTGGACTTGATGGCCTCACTCTGGTACCCAGCAATGTTACAGGTAGTGATGACCTGCTTGGGGAGTGTGTTCACGCAAACAAAAGCGACCAGGGACTTTCATACATCAGTGCTAGACAGAATGCAAGCAACAAGGACCACCCTTGGCTAAGAGCAGACTATGCAGGTAAAGTGCATGCTGTCCACATTGAATGCGGTTAATAGTGAAGTGTGAAACAGAGCATATGTTCAGAGGGGTGTGTATGGAAGATCTTTTTTTGCATGTATTTTGATTACTGTATTAAACAGGTTTGATATCTATAGAAAAATTTATAATCTCTGCACAGTTTTGTCATTCCCTTTCAGATCTTCAAAAGCGAAGGGGGAGAGTGAGATGGTTGTTGACTTTAGTGGCTGCTGTGTGGAGATCTCTATCAACAAAGTTGGAATGAGGTATGTTTTTTTGGTGATAATGCCTGTGCTTTGGTCTATTGTCTTAATGTTGGTGTATCAATAAAAAAGGATTAAAGTTTAAAATAGGTTTCAACAATAAACATAAAAACAAAGAAGTTTATAGAAACACCTGGCATCAGTTTTGCCATATTACAAGAACAATAAGTCACATTTCATTGAGCAAGATATTTAAAATTTAAAAAAAAGACTGAAGAAACTCTGCCACTAAATAACAGTTTGTGCCGTGTCAAAAGTCTTTATGCAGAGTCAGACCATTTTCAATGAAATGTGTATTTTCCTGACAAAAGTTGCAACATGATCTCACCCCAAAAAAAGTTTCTCCATTTCACACGACTCTGCAACAAAACAGAATCCAGGAGTAATGCAACATCTATATACAAGTGCAGTTTCCATTCACTCACAAGCCTATATCACCTACCATCACAACCAAAGAAAAGAAGCAGATCCAGTGCAAATTCGCAGTTGTCGGTGTCTGTATCATGGATTAAAGTGTAGTGGCCATTTCTCCAGTGCCTAAGCTCACCTCTGCTAACAGGAACACTTGATTCTACAAAAGAAAAAAAGTATTATAAAGAAACAAGTGACTGAACACTGCCCTACAAACATAAGAGTGATGAATTATGCATGTAATTAATGTAGGTTCATGATAACAAAAGTGTAGTTTTTTTCAAAATAAAGAGAAATTTGCCAAAGCTAGCGCATCAGTATGCTTTTTTGATCTTTTACTGTGCAAAGTACATCGGTCTCAACCCCTGCTACGGAAACGTGTAACAAGCATAAAAGAAGGCTGCAGTAGAGGCTATGTTCCAGCAGTCGAAGGGGTAAACAATCAGTCTTCCGCTGGCTTTCCTATATCTGATGGCAGATTACTGCCTTTCAGCATCAAAAAGATGACTTACTTTCTATAGCTGTCTTTTGTTGCTCTGTTTCAACTGTTGAACGCCCAGAGTGATTTCCTTCTACATTGGAAGAGCTTGGCCCAGCTGAGTCTTCCATTCTTCTCACCACTGCTGACCCTTCATTCTCCTCATCGTCACTGTCTGAAGATGCCAGAAAATGAAGTTTTAGCCCAGTCAAGTTGGAAAGCAGTAAGAACATGGCCTCAGACTGGAGTAATTCACTGCACTTCTTCAATATTTCAGGTAGTTGGTCTTCTTCGGCTTGCTCGTAACATCTGCAACACACAAGCTTCACAATTAGAATTTTGGTGTAATGAAACGATTGCAAAAAGAACAATTGATGGACAGGATGCAGAACAATGTCATACATTCACCCCAGTACAAATATCTGGGCCTAAATCCATCGTTATTTTGCTCCCCATGCCATTCCAGTTTGAACCCAGCCATATGCAAATCAGTCTTGACCCTGCCTGCCAATGGGAACAGTCCAGCCTGAACTGCCAGACCAGGTCCTCCCTCGACTGGAAACAAGCATCCTAGGACCGGTTTCGGGGTTTCACCCTTCATCAGCTAGGATAGCTTGACACCAGTGGCATGGAGAGCCCGGGACCCACGTCTGGGCATACCCGTCCCACTCAGGGTGACAAATGCAAAAAGAACAATTGATGGACAGAATACAGAACAATGTCATACAGTCACCCGAGTACAGAGATCTGGGCCTAAATCCATTGTTTTTCTGCTCCCCCTGCCATTCCAGTTTGAACCCAGCCGTATGGAAATCAGTCTGGACCCTGCACCCAATGGGAACTGTCTAGCCCTAACTGCCAGACCAGGTCCTTCCTGGACTGGAAACAAGCATCCTAGGACCAGTTTCGGGGATACACCTATAAGATGTAACAACAACAGAAATATAAAATAACAGTTTTATAAAGAAACAAAAATCAAAGTACCCAGAAAAATGCATTGGGCCAATGGTTTCTCAGAAAACATCAGGGAGCTGCAGATGGCTGTTTCTTAACCTTGAACCACCCTTTCCAAGCATATTAACAGCTTTCCATAGAAGTCTCAGGTCTGTATCAATCAAGATATTATGCTTGAACTGGTATGATTTCAGATCAAGATAACTAGGTACAAAAAGTATTAATAAAACAATACTTTATAAAGTTAAATGAAGGCCTTGGTGCAAAAGAATGACCTGGATATTGTGGCTATTACTGAGACCTGCAGGGATCATCAAAGCTAGTGCATAACCACTATCACAAATCAGAGGCGACTGGACATCACCTGAAGTCTGCAACTTGCTGAAGAAGCTGACAGTCTACCTAGAACCTAGAAATCTGCCTGTCAGCTAAGAAAGAGAAAAAGAAAACCTGGGCTTACAGGAGGAGAGACTCTTCAGGTGGAGAAGTCAGTCTGCCCCTGCCTTGGGCAACATCCTGTGCTGACTGCCACCATGGAGCAAAGCTGCAATTGACCCAAATCGGGAGGGGTCTCCTGGTGCAGTTACCCATGCTGGGGCTTACTTGCCGAGGGTTATCTGGCTGAGGGTGTAAGGGTAGATTAGTAAGTGGGCTGAACACTATGCTGGTGATTTTCCAGCAATAAAAAATACAAAGTCCCTGAATCGAAGACTGAAACAACAAAAGGTCACATTGAGTAAAATCACACTTCAAACACTATTATCTTTAAAACTGAAAGGGCCAGAGAAGGTTTCCGGAATCAAGACAACCTCCACGGGCCAAAAGAACTAGACTCCACAATCAGGGATGTGAAGACCAGCAACCTCTATGTAACCCTAGCAGGGTTATTGAGGATTTCCTTGCTCAAGTACACAAATGGAAAATGTTACTTACCCTGCAAGCCTCTGTTCGTAACAGCATGGGCTCTGACTCTATGTTACATTGTTTTAGCACAGCAAGTGAGAAAGTGTATGAAGTGTCAAGTGAGCCTATCAAGGTGTGCAATGCATCAGTGATCCACGAGGCCTCCAAGAAGGTGACTGGGCGCATTTGAAAATACAGCACTACATGCTACAAACAGATTCTTACAGAGTAACACTTTCAGTTCGAAGAAAGTGTGGCTGTAGAAAAACATGCTATGCATAGACTATAAAGCAGTATCATCCTTAAGTGCTGGATAGTGTTTGGCTGATGCAGATGTCTGGAACAAAGTCCTTGTGATTATCTGGCCAACCATAGCCTGTTGGTGGCGCAGGATGTCCATGCAATAGTGCTTAATAAATGTATGTGGGATTTACCAGGATGCAATCTACAGGAATCTTGCTAAGGAAAGGCATGGTGGCTCCTTTATTAGGGATGGAGTGCAACATGGGTCGGACATGCAGGACTCTGCTTTGAGGTAGCAGGTTTGGATGCACTTGATTATCTATCTCGCTATGCCAGCCTTAGTGTTGGGATGGACTATATTAATCTTTGAAAAGGATACAAACAACTGACCAGACTTACAACAAGACATTGTCCTGTCAATGTGATACATGACAGATCATTTATCATGTGTAGAGCTCTTTCCATTACCGAGTCTGGATACTGAAAGAACAGTGGGAGCTCTATAGTTTGGTTAAGGTGGCAGGATGATACCACTTTGTGGAGAAAGTTAGGACTGCGTCTATGAAAAACCCGATCTTTGTAAGGTGAGTGCTTGCAGCTCACTGATGCATCTGAGGAAAATAACAGACACGAAGATAGCCCCATTCCAGGAAAGGAACTGAAGAGGCATGAGTGTAAAGGCAAAGAGGTTGGCTCCATGAGCCTTGTGTGGACTATATAAAAGTTCCACACGGGCTGCAAGCATTCTGGGAGGAATGTTCTTCTTATGTCCATCCATGTCTGCGCCGAACTCACTTCACCGATGTTTAAGTGCACAGTTTGACATCGTTACTCCAGCACTAAGTATGCCAGCAAAGAACGGTCCTTGATGTGCGAATAGTCAAATGCACCACCGTGTGTTTTTTGTTTTGAACATGCCTGGCCACGTAATTACATTGTGGTTTTTTCCCTTCTCTCCCTCATTTTTTTCCAACTAATGTCATTTGTATGTAGCATGAAAGGCAATTGTTTATAATTCCAAGACAAACATGATTTATATATTTGTCCTGAAGATGATGCCATTTATCTTGTTTTTCGGCATCGAAACGTCGTCGACACAATAGGATCATATGTACTGAATATGCTTGTGAATACTATGTACAATGGTCACTCAAACTACAATCAAGTCTGTTCACTGATTATAAGTATACAGACCGATTTGCTCGTTCTTGCCTATACTTGTTGTTTTGTCTTGTTCACTGTGGGTCACGGGCTGTGCCCCCTTGACATTACTTTCTGATTGTGTGCATCGCCAAATAAATTCCTGTCCGGCTGGACAAAGGACATAAATACTATTCCAGTTTGTGTCTATTCTTACCCTGATCACCCAAACTACTAGGGTCCACTGTTTTTGGTAATATGTTAGATCTGTCAGCAGCCTTTGACATGTCCGACACTCCAGGCTTCTAGTGCATCTCCAATCCATCTGAATAATTGGACAAGCCTAAGACTGGTTTGCCTCCTTTTTGTAGTGCAGAGGACAGGAGATATGGGAGCCTCCATTTTCCTCAAAGTCCTCTGAATTGACAGTGAGCCCCACACTATTTAACATGCATCTTACCCGACTAGCCCAGTTGGGGGAAGCCTTGAGGGGCAAAAGTGATCTAATATGCGGAGGACACTCAGCTACTTTTCTCTTGTGGTAGGGGAGAAGAGATTGCGGGTGAATCCATCAATCCTGCCTTACAGCTGTATTCGACTGGATGATCACTCATCAACTGTAATGCAACGCAGACAAATCCAGAATACTATTCTTCGGTCATAACCCCCTGGAAACATGGCACTCAGGGGAGAACAGTTAAGGATCTGGGTGTCAAATTCGACAACTGTCTATCCTTCCAACCACAAATGAAGTTTGTGGTAGGCACATGTTTTGGGCTCCTACACATTCTAAAAAAGTTCTTGCATTTCCTTTCATTCTCTGCAAAGAAGTTGGTCGTCCAAGCATGTGTAACCCCGAGGTAGGACTATGGAAACACCCTGCACCTGGGACTTTCTGAAAACCTGCTTAACAGACTTCAGGTGGTCCAGAACACAGTAGGCCGCATTCTTCTTAGCCTGCCACCGAGAGCACACGTGTCCCCTCACTTATTTCCCCTACACTTGCTCCCAAAAAGGAAGAGAATCTGGTTTATAACACTGATCCTGGTCTACAGAGCACTTCATCATGTAGGTGCAAGTTACCTCAGGCAAGTATCAGCTTTTACCTACCCTCTAGAAACCTGCGGTCAGCCAACAGCCTTCAGACTAGGATACCAAAGATTAGCCCCGCTAGAGCGGAAGGACCTGCCTTCTACCTAGGGCTATCTGCATGGACTAAGCTACCCCTCGAGATACACTCAGTGGGTGCTAACTTGTTTTTCAAAAAAGGGCTGAAGGTGGTCCGATTGTACCATGCAAGGTTGCCTATAAGCACAGTGCCAGGATACTCCCTGGAATAGACGTTGCATTTCATTAATTCATTCATTGAGGTAATACACTGTGGTCATCTTGTCTGTCTTGAAGAGCGCTACTTTCACTGAAATGACCTGGTAGAAGACTGAGTGCTAGGTGTATGGCTAGCAATTCAAATTTTGATATGGCACCTCTCATATTGAAGGGCCAACACCCCCATGGACGGTCATGTTGTTGACATGTGCCACCCAGCCTGTGAGATAGATGTCCGTGGTGATAGCCACTTGCAGAATGGCATCTTCACAAGGCCTACCCTGTAAACAAGTTGTACCTGTTCCACCAATGCAGAGAATGGCCCTTTATCAATACCAGGTTTTTCCAGTGATCCACAGCCTGTGACCAATGCCCCCGCAAGACACTTTTATAGAGTGAGCCTGTTGTGGAGTACCATGGAGATGCACAAGGGCATCATCCCTAAAAGGCAATTCATGGTTCTAACTACAAGTTGATGATTGGGCTGAAAAAGAGCCAGCAGCAGCTAAAATGCCAACACCCTCTGTTGGGGGAGCTTTTCCCGTAACTGCCTTCAACAGTGAAGCCAGGAAGGACCGTATCCACTGATGTTGGAGATGGGACTTGGTGGCATTTATGGTAAATCCCATGGTATGGAGTAGGTAAGTCACTGCTTGAGTGTGGGCTAGAATTGCTGCCTACGGATGCCCTTGATCAGCCAATCGTTGAGGTAGGGGGATGATGCGAGTGCCCCGCCCCGCGAAGATGAGCAACTACTACGATAGTCATATGAAAATTCCTAGATCTGTAGTAACTCCAAAAGGAAGTACTTTGGATTGATAGAGATGTCGACAAAAGGAGGTACCAGTTTTGGGCAGGGTGGTGGTGGGTATGTGAGAACAGGCATCCTTAAGGACGAAGGCAGTCATATAAACGCTTTGTCGGAGCAGAGAGAAGACATCCTGAAGGGTAGTCTTATCAATGTTGAGACAGGATGCAACTGTTTAGAGACCTGAGGGAACCATCCATAGAGAGTAGATACCCTGTCGCTGCTGGTGTGGAGGTACTCTCTCTATTGCGATTTTCTGGGGGATACACTTGTACCTCCTTGTCGAGAAAGCAAAGAAGGGGCTCCGCTGAGGACGTGTCTGCTGGGTGGGACTTCGGGAGGGATTGTGAGAAGCTAGAAACAGTAGTCAATGCACACCTTGGTTAAAAAACACTGGTCTGTTGGGATTTCCTGGCAGTGAGAGGGGATGTCTTGTAGTCTCTACCAACAGGTGATGTGAGAATGGAGGGGAGGTGGGGCCAATCACTGCTTGAAGCTGAAGCTTCTTTAATAGAGCCACTTCTACCCTTGCCTCTGTTGTTACCCTAGTATGTGCCCATGGTGTAGCCCTTGCCCGCCTTCCAGTTAAAGGTCTGTGGATGCATCTGGTGGAAGAGGTGTGGCGTAGTGGATAGGGTGCCTGACTCCGGACCACGGGGTTCACAGTTTGATCCCCGGCGGCAGGTTAGCCCAGCACCATTTGACTCTGGGCAATAGTTCTCTTAATCTTCCCGATGGCCTCCAGCACCAGGACACCTCTCCCGAGGTAGCTGTGTGCTTTATAAATGCTGGTATTTCATTTAATTTCTGGCAGGACAGTAGCTGGTCTGCCATAGCTCCTCCAATTTGTTTTTTGCTTGTGAAAGGAGCCTTTTACAGCCATTGTTTGAAAGGTGCATATGGGCTTCACAATCTCTTTCCTTATCTTTCCCAGCATCTCACCAACCCAGAGGCCGAAGAGATGCTCATTGTCGAACAGAAGCTGCTGCTGGACCTCTGGTTCGAACCCCGAGAAGCGAAATGTGGTGTCTGGATGGTATGCTAGTGTTGATGTCTCTTGAGGCTGTGCCCACAGCGTTGAGTGCAGGACAAATGTTAGCATTCCAGATGTTCTTGCCCTAGGCACAATCTCCTCCTGTCTCTACCTGTACTCCTCCAGAAGTTGTTTTACCAGTTTGTGCATTCCCTCCCACTGGGACCAGTTGTAACTGGAAAGAAGCCTGACAGAGTTTGTGATGCACCAATGCATTCTGCCCCTACAGAAACCCTTTGCCTGCTTCGTCAATTTTCTTGCTCTCCTTACTAGGTGGCACAACATCACCTGTGGCTTTGGAGAGGCACTCTTAAGGGAGGTATGGGCTACCAGGACTCAGGAGGGACATGAGTTTATATGTAAATAGGGCAACTAGGGGAAGGTTTGGATTTCTTAACAATCCTAGTTGTCACTGACTAGCTCCTTGAAGTTGTCCAGGGCAGACGTGAGCATGCTCCTAAGCGTGGGTAAGAACTACACTAAGCGTTTGGACTAGACAAGGAAGTCCTTTTGTTCCTGAATGACATGCATGTTGGCCCACTGAATGACTTTAACCTCATCCATGCTGGTGACGAGCTCAGCTCGTCATGGAGTACAGTAGAGCTCCACTCATGACGAGCTGAGCTCGTCACGGCAGTTGGAACGTTCGCACGCGGGGCTAATTTCCCCGCTGTGCTGAACGTTCTAAAAACGGGTGCGGCCGTGACGAGCTCAGCTCGTCATGAGGGCAGCTCCGCTTTGCCTCATGACGAGCATGGGGGCGCTGCGCGTGCCCCCCTCCCCCCCGCACAGCGGGGGGGAAACACCCCGCAGCGAAGGGGAGGTAAACATAGCATAAGGCGTGGTTGTATGGGTCAATGGATTCATAACGACCACCTGGGATAAAAATAAAAAATAAAGGGTACAAGGGGCCCTCACAGAAGACACTGATGGAGTAAGAGAAGGTAGTATGAGTGAGCGTGGTGGAGTTGGTGGCAGGGGAAGAGAGAAGAAAGGTAAAGGGTTTGTGCCCCTATCACTGTTTCTTCGGTGACTGCTCAGCACCTCAGGATGCTCAGATTGGCCTGTAAACAAAGCTTTTGGCATCAATGAGATTTCACTGCTGGCTTTGGTAGTGCTCTGGCACCAGCATCCGGCATGAGCGTGGATGCTTGACCCTTGGGTGGAGTCTTGGTCAACTCCGAAGCCTTCTGTCAGTGTCGACCGGAGCCCGAAAGCAACAGAGGCCCTGGACGGGGCAATCTTTTGCATCTGTGCTTAGGGCTCAATACCCATCTCCCCAGGGAGAAATGATATACCATAGCCAGATACTTGACTCTGGCTTGGATCTCGGAGGTGGGTGGCATGCATACAACCTGGGCATGGTCTTCATTTGAGGCCTGCTAGTTTTGAGAGCTGGCTTGACATCCTCCTCTCATTTGTGCTTTGGTGCGCTCGGGAGGCACTTTCCCAGGACTGGGATAGGCTGCCGAGATTCTGGGCAGCCATCCTCATCCTTCTTCAGCACCGAAGGGGTCGACTTCTCTGAGGATGTCCAGGGCATCAGAGGATGGCTGGTGGTGATCTTGTGATGGGACCAGCATCTTTGCCTTCGGTATCTTAGGACTGTTTGTTTTTATTCTTATAACACTTTTTATTGAGACTATTTTATATCAACTAAATCAATGCAAACAGCAAGCTCATGCCATGTGGGTCACAACTGAAACACCAAGCAGTGCGTAGATTATACATAATGTCATAGAGCGCAACAAAATTCACAAATAACAACATCATGGCATGGATACATAGTACATCAGACAATAACCATAGTCTCAACTAGTTTGCATGGAATCTTCAGTCCACACCCACTAAAGGACGAGTTACTTACCTTCGGTAACAATATATCTGGTAGAGACACAGTCTAGCCGCAGATTCCTTAACTTAGAATATCCCCAGGCGTCAGACTGTATCCGGAAAACTTTACGCAGCAGCACCTCAGCGTGCCGGGGGCGGAGCCGCACGGCTTCGCCCTGACGTCGTCCACGGACGTGACATCAGTGGAGCCATATAAGCCTCTCCCGGCACTCTTACGTCAGTTTTCGTTGGAGAAACTTTTCCGCGCCACACTGCGGAGCCACCACCAAAAACTGAGAGTATGGCAACGGAGTGCGAAAAAAGATGAAAAAGAAAATAATTTGAATGGTAAGACAGCACCATAAAGAACAGTGCCAGGCACTGCAAACTGAAAATTAGTGAAGGGAAAGAGCAGAGCACCGCTCGGAGAAGCAACCCTGCAAAAGCGAAGGCTAACCCTCCCCGGAGACAGAAACAGGGGAGCAGTAGTAATCCACCACAAGTCGGCACCAGAAAGGGATGCTGTATCCCTTGTAGGAGACCTATAGACTGAGGCAGAGCCAATAGACTTCAAATCAATGGACCGCCGGGGAGGTAAAACACCCCAAGGCAATAGATAACAAGCATTTACAATGCAATGGTTTTGCCTTTGTTAAAGTTAGAGCTATTGGCATTGCTCTTGACATTATTTTTATTTATGTTTTTTTTTAACATAAATAAATGGCATTGTCATTTACAATAGCAGGGCAGGGCACAGGGAAGGGGGGGCGAGGAGATACGAAGGAGAGCTGTGGGCTCAGGGAAGGGGGGGGGCAAGGAGAGGCGAAGGAGAGCTGCGGGCTCAGGGAAGGGGGGGCGAGGAGAGACGAAGGAGAGCTATGTGCTCTTGTTGTAATGCTTGCATGGATGAGTTGGTGGATGCATGGATGGGTGCATGCATGGATGGGTGTATAGATGGGTGTATGGATGGGTGGATGGATAGATGCATATATACAGCCAATCCCTCAACAATTTATGCAATCCACCAACCCATCCAACCAACAACCCATCCATGCATCCATGCACCATGCATACATCCATCCATCATGCATCCATCCACCCACTGCGTCCCACTCCGACCCCTCTAAATATAACTCATTTTTTTCTGTATATAGAGATGACTGTATTCACTAGTATATGCAGTAGACCTTCCAGTACATCTATTCATATCCCTTCCATATGTATAATTCAGTTGGCATGGTGAGTGAACACCTGAGCTAATTGAAAATTAACCTGCACTGGGAACCACCTCTACAAATTGATGGGCCGTTTTCGACTGGGATTCCATCGTTCACACGCTACTGTGTAAATATACTCCTGTGGAATTGAGGCATGGAACCCCAAACATTTGTCGCGTTAAATTGATGCTGCGCATCATCGAAGGAAAGGCGCGGAAGCTCTACTGTCTCAAAGCCTGTAACATTTGTATAACCATGACGCATTTTATTTGACGTCATGCTCGTTTGTATGGGAAGTTTAACACAAGTATCTAAAGCAGATGGATTTAGCGCACAGCCTGGGTTTCTCAATATTCACAAAATTTGAATGGTTAACCAAAAATGTTATTAAGTTAAATGGGTGCACCCTGGGGTGACGTTTATGTCCTAAAACGTCTATGAAATCAATGATATTTTTGTGCTTCCATATAGCCTGGTCGCACCCCCCTTTGGGGCACTCATCAGATGAAGGTTGTAATCTTCAATTAATGTTTCAGAAATAAACGTTCATACAAAAAGTTGCATTAGATTCTTTCTTTTGAATTTTATTCATTTATGTGGATTTTTTATTTTGATCGAAGCAGTGAAGTCAACACATTTTTTCATTTTCAAGATATCTTTAACTTTGTCTCCAATGCATTTCGAGCACAAATTGCTCTTAATCAGGGAGAAGTTCCTATAACAAAGAATATACGCTGACTTTCTGAATACATTGCAGGAAAAAAAATTGTGAGCAATTTGTGCTCGAAATGCATTGGAGACAAAGTTAAAGATAGCTTGAAAATTAAAAAATGTGTTGAAACATTAATTGAAAATTACAACCTTCATTCATCTGAGGAGTGCCCCAAAGGGGGATGCGACCAGGCTATATGGAAGTTTAACACAAGAACACAGAGATGGGAATATACTCGGGTCTCACAGACCCCAGAGAGATGCTATTGGCTGTGTGTCACACACCACTGTGTACCTCGCTGCACAGTGTACTTGTACCTCACCCAGCTATTCCCTAGGTACCTCAGAGTGCTGCCCCTGGCCTGTACACGACCCTTCTGTTCACTGTGCTGCTCCTGCCTGCCTCTCAGCGCTATCCTTCCAGTGTTACCCCCCTACTTCTCAGCGCTGCCCCATGTGTATCACAGGCTTCCTCTACCCACTCCACCGTACTATTGCATATACCTCGCACCCGTGTTTCCGCTGTACCTCACAGCGTGCTACTGCTGCGCTTCTTGGCTCTATCTTCTGCGTAATTCGTCCATTCCCACCTCTGCCTCTTATCATGCACTGACCTCACTTGAGGTTGTCTTGTTATCTTCTCTACCTCACGCCACGGAACGGTGCTATTCGCTTTACACGGTCTGTGTGCGCCACAAGCTGCTCCACTTACCTACCTCACAGGACAACTGCCTATATGAAAACCAGCCAGAAGAGTTTCCATTGTTCTGCCTCCGTAGCACCAAAGTTTGAATGACATCTCAGGCGGCTCGACAAGTAGCCCAGCTATACGCTTTCAGCCATTAGTTTGACACTTCAGTCGTATTGTTGCTTAACTGAGGGGCCACAGTGGCTTTTCCAGAGGGCCATTACCACATGGGGGTGCCCCGCCTTTGTCATCCTCGCTTTCCCTCAGCTTCTGCCCACCACAGAAGTTGCTGAATATACCAAGAGGCAACATGGAGAAACCAGTCAGTTAGTTAGTTACTGCAGTGACCGCGTGGCTTCACATAAGTGTACAAGGACCTCCTATATCCTGTCTGACCATGGGGTATCGCTGCTGCATGACCATTTCGGTTTTTGAAAAGAGAATATGTCCGTGTTGCAAGCCTATTTTAGTTAAAAAAAAACAAGCAACGGAGAGTGAAAGGGGAGGGGGGGGCGGGATCGGGCACACGGGGAGGGGGGCGGAACGGACACACGGGGAGGGGGGCGGAACGGACACAAGGACAGCGGGAGGGGGCGGGAACAGGGACACAACAAAATACCTAAACTTACAAAGTGAAAACAAATTTTTAAACAAAATACTCCTTACCTGATCCCTGATCGCTTCGTGGGAACTCGAATGTTGAACTAACTCCAACAACAAACGCATGTAAAATGAAGAAAAAATGGCGACTCGAGAAAAAAAAATAACACACACCCACCGCCGCGATGACGATCCGAAGTGGGGGGAGAGTGAAAAAATGTCAGGAACGCCCCCGAATCTGGTCCGGCCTTGACGGACAGATCCGGCTCCCAATGGCTAGCCTCCATTTATGGAGCTAGCCAATGGGAGGAGGGGGCGAGGAGGGGGCGGATACCCGACCCCACAGAGCAAAACATAAGATTTTGCTAGCGCATGCGTACTTCGTACGCATTGCCAAGCAAAACCTAAAAAGGAGGGTGGTGAGTAGACTCCACACTGGATGACCCAGGTGGGTAGGGATGTAAAAGGATACATGACACATGAGTTTACCGCCCAACAATGAGAAAGGGTGTAGTAGCAAGTAAAACAGAATGAAGCATCCTGGAGAGGAGCGAAAGAGGTCACCCCGCAGAAAGACAAAGCCACCCGGAGGGAGGCAAATGCAGAATACCCGGCCTGACACGCTCCTCACAGAACGGGGAGGATGGGCAGGCATTAAGGAATCTGCGGCTAATTTGTGTCTCTACTAGATACATCATTACTGAAGGTAAGTAACTCGTCCATCTGATAGAGACATCTAGCCACAGATTCCTTAACTTAGAATAGATACCAAAGCCATACCCATAGAAGAGGCAGGTCTGCGACTGAACCCCACCAAGTTCCAGAGTGAACTTGGCCATCAACAAGGGGACGAAACACAGTGGGGACAGCAATGCCAGTATAGCCAACACCAGACCACGAAGCTCTGAAAAGAGCAGAAAATAATGGGAGGCAAAGGCTCCACAAACCATGAAAGAACAGCACGAAATCCACTGTGTGTATACCGGGGTTGAGAGAAGGAAGCATAGAGCTAGAAAGGCCGGTGCTGAAGTGAGAGTTGATGGCTCCGGAAGAAGAGGAACTAAACCTAGGGCCCAATGGATACGCAGGATCCGATGCATTCACAGAGAGGAGAAAACGGTATGACATAGTCAGCACATACCGGTCAAATATACACAACAGTGGAAAAAAGCACTGTTGAATCTGTACGAGCCAAGATATGTGGGGTAGCAATGGCAGGATGCCGATCCATGGCCAGAAGTGGCGGTATTCCCAAAAACCCAAGCCACTCTAGTATGCAGGCGCTCCTTAACAAGAGATGGGAGAGGGCGGATGGCAACAAGCAGAAGCACCCAGCACACGACCACAGTAAGACTGGTACTTATGTGGAAGTCAGGAATACTAATAAAAAAAGTGAGGACGCAAGAACCACAGCAAGCATAGGTAATCCCCCTGTAGGGAAGCATGGGCAGCCCAGAGACACCCAAGAGGTCGCACCATGAGCAGACCGCAACAATCACCCTCTTCAAAGTAATCCAGGGCCACAACTGGGTACGTGGTGAAAACTTTTAATGCACAGAATAAAACAGCATGATGCATTTCAGCTAACGAGCATTCCTCAGACGCTGTTCGATTCTCGGATGCCTCCTCCTCCTCTTCCCTCCTTTGTAGATTGCTGCAGCCTTTCCATTCGTGGGAGATCAGCTGATTTAGTTGCCGGAAGAACTGTAGTTTAATGAACAACTACAGCTCCCAAGATGCACCCTATAAAATCCGGATGGCAACTGAATTAAATATTTTTCAAATGTTGAAATGCCAAGCAAAGGAGGGGCCGTGTAGTGGCTGGTGGCCCCACTTATAAAGTGTTAAAAAGCCCTCTCGTGTCCCAAACGTCCAAAGCCCCATAGCTGGAACCAAAACCGGGCCGTGATGCGAGAGGAAATCAACCCGCCTCCCCGTGAAGACACAGTCTGCCTATGACAGCAGCCACTTGCCTGGCCCGTTTCTCTGGCGGTCCTGGAACATTCAATACCTTGAAATTTCTGCCACGATGCCAGCAAAGTTCCAGGACAACTTGTATGGGCGGGGCCTTGCATCGAGCTCCTGGCAGACGCAAAGTATATGCCACAACGATCACCCTGTTCAAAGTAATCCAAGGCCACAACGGGGTACGTGGTGGAAGCTTTTATTGCACAGAATAAAAGAGCATGATGCATTTCGGCTAAAGAGCCTTCCTCAGACGCTGTGCGATTCTCTGATGCCTCCTCCTCCCTCCTTTGTAGATTGCTGCGGCCCTCCCATTCGTGGGAGATCAGCTGATTCAGTTGCTGGGAGAACTGTAGTCTAATGAACAACTACAGCTCCCAAGATGCACCAGATAAAATCCGCATGGCAACTGAAAGAAATATTTTTGAAATGTTGAAATGCCAAGCAAAGGAGGGGCAGTGTAGTGTCTGGTGACCCCGCTTATAAAGTGTTAAAAAGCCCCCTCGAGTCCCCAACGTCCAAAGCCCCATAGCTGGAACCAAAACCGGGCCGTGATGCGGGAGGAAATCAACCTACCTCCTTGTGAAGTCACAGTCTGCCTTTGACAGCGGCCACTTGCCTGGCCCGTTTCTCAGGCGGTCCTGGAACATTCAATACCTTGAAATTTGTGCCACGATGCCAGCAAAGTTCTGGGACACTTTGTATGGACGGGGCCTTGTATCGAGCTCCTGGAAGACGCGAAGTATATGCCACAAAGATCACCCTCTTCAAACTAATCAAAGGCCGTAACGGGGTACGTGGTGGAAGCTTTCAATGCACAGAATAAAACAGCATGATGCATTTCGGCTAACGAGCCTTCCTCAGACGCTGTTCGATTCTCGGATGCCTCCTCCTCCCTCCTTTGTAAATTGCTGCGGCCCTCCCATTTGTGAGAGATCAGCTGATTCAGTTGCCGGGAGAACTGTAGTCTAATGAACAACTACTGCTCCCAAGATGCACCAGATAAAATCTGTATGGCGACTGAATTAAATACATATATATATATATATATATTATATATATATATATATATAATATATATATAATATATATATAATATATATATATATATATAAATAAACACAAACTCCTTCTTCCGAATGAGCAGAGACCACGCAGGGGAACACTTTGGAGGCACACTTTATTACGTATTTGGCGAATGCATTTCGGCATAAGGATCAGCCTTCATCAGCGCCCACATCTCCAGGTAGCTTTCAAACACATGGGCTGAATTCTGCTTCCCTCTTATTGGAAGAGGGTCCGCCCCGCCTCCCTGATGTAATCTGCTCACTTGTAGTCAGTCCACAAGGTGTTCGTGGACTACAACACCCAGGAAGCCTTTTGGTGTTCCGAGGTAAGTGCTGCATGGGGGGATATACACGCCACAATGTACAGCGGAAATGTCACAGCAGTTCGTGTGTTTATGAAAGCAAAAATTCCTGTTTGTTTACGGAAAGAAGCGCACCTCCTTGGGTCCCCAAACTGCCTCACCGTAGACCTCGGGATTCAAATAGGTAGGGGTAACTTGGACAGTGCCTGCCATCCAGCGCGCGGCTATTACACCGCGTTACTACCAACATTCTTCCCCAAAGTCCATGGTGGGTTCCCGGCCTTCCAATAACTTGGAAAACGAACAACAGCTGCGGAGGCAGCAAAGCCAGTGATGTCGGGAACCAGCTTGCGAGATATATATATATATATATATCAGTTAGCCCGAGATGAACAAAGGCCTCAGGCAGCTCGGTTTTTGTTCCGCTTTATTTGGTGTCAAGTTAGCAAGCTGGCCGCATACAGGATTCAGCATTCATAGTTCAAATGGCCAGACACGTTTCAGGAGAATTCTACTCCCTTCATCAGAGGCAAAGCTGCTGAAATAGACGGGATATTTCCACCTTGCACCCAATTTATCTAAAGTCCCGCCCATGTGGGCGTGGCCAACCCCGTGGCTTTATGGATCTTGCAGTGCAGGTAGGTACTACTCCAATGAGTCCCAGTCAAATTTGAGCAGTAAATTGTAAAAGTATTCCCCCAGTGGGTTGAAGGTTGAAAAATGTAGACTGCACAGCCTCTGCTTTTGAAATGATGCCGGGAACTCCCTGCCTTCTCACGGAGTCAGCTTCACCTGGCATCCGAGCATGCACATAGCAGGGGGCCTCTTCTCTCGGCTGGACTAAGCCACTCATATCAAACAAGGAGTTAGCCCGAGATGAAAAAAGGCCGCAAGCAGATCGGTTTTTGTTCCGCTTTACTTGGTGTCAAGTTAGCAAGCTGGCCGCATACAGGATTCAGCATTCATAGTTCAAATGGCCAGACACGTTTCAGGAGAATTCCACTCCCTTCATCAGTGGCAAAGCTGCTGAAATAGACGGGATATTTCCACCTTGCACCCAATTTATCTAAAGTCCCGCCCATGTGGGCGTGGCCAACCCCGTGGCTTTATGGATCTTGCAGTGCAGGTAGGTACTACTCCAATGAGTCCCAGTCAAATTTGAGCAGTAAATTGTAAAAGTATTCCCCCAGTGGGTTGAAGGTTGAAAAATGTAGACTGCACAGCCTCTGCTTTTGAAATGATGCCGGGAACTCCCTGCCTTCTCACGGAGTCAGCTTCACCTGGCATCCCGAGAATGCACATAGCAGGGGGCCTCTTCTCTCGGCTGGACGAAGCCGCTCATATCAAACAAAGAGTTAGCCCGAGATGAAAAAAGGCCGCAAGCAGATCGGTTTTTGTTCCGCTTTACTTGGTGTCAAGTTAGCAAGCTGGCCGCATACAGGATTCAGCATTCATAGTTCAAATGGCCAGACACTTTTCAGGAGAATTCCACTCCCTTCATCAGTGGCAAAGCTGCTGAAATAGACGGGATATTTCCACCTTGCACCTGATTTATCAAAAGTCCCGCCCATGTGGGCGTGGCCAACCCGGTGGCTTTATGGATCTTGCAGTGCAGGTAGTTACTACTCCAATGAGTCCCAGTCAAATTTGAGCAGTAAATTGTAAAAGTATTCCCCCAGTGGGTTGAAGGTTGAAAAATGTAGACTGCACAGCCTCTGCTTTAGAAATGATGCCGGCGACTCCCTGCCTTCTCACGGAGTCAGCTTCACCTGGCATCCCGAGCCTGCACATAGCAGGGGGACTCTTCTCTCAGCTGGGCTAAGCCGCTCATATCAAACAAAGAGTTAGCCCGAGATGAAAAAAGGCCGCAAGCAGATCGGTTTTTGTTCCGCTTTACTTGGTGTCAAGTTAGCAAGCTGGCCGCATACAGGATTCAGCATTCATAGTTCAAATGGCCAGACACGTTTCAGGAGAATTCCACTCCCTTCATCAGTGGCAAAGCTGCTGACTTAGACGGGATATTTCCACCTTGCACCCAATTTATCTAAAGTCCCGCCCATGTGGGCGTGGCCAACCCCGTGGCTTTATGGATCTTGCAGTGCAGGTAGGTACTACTTCAATGAGTCCCAGTCAGTAAATCGGGTGCAAGGTGGAAATATCCCATCATTTCAAAAGCAGAGGCTGTGCAGTCTACATTTTTCAACCTTCAGCCCACTGGGGGAATACTTTTACAATTTACTGCTCAAATTTGACTGGGACTCATTGGAGAATGCTTGAAGAAACGGACACCAATGATTAGTGGTAAAAGCAGGTCTTGATTTATTAACAGCTCACGGTCAGACGCGTTTCGAATAACGATGTATTCTTGTTCACTTGGCGGAAACGCAGTCCGCTTTCCATATTTATATTCTGTTTTTGTGTGATGCTTACACCCCCATCACATGACAATTAAACATAAAAGAAATACTCAATGGCTTAAATGCATTTGCTTTGTAAGTCTGCTGGCAAAACGTCACACAGTCCGTGTTGACTAAACATATTGATACAAGTTGTTGCACATGGTGTTGTTCACTGGAATTCAATTGCATGAATGCAAATTTATAATGTTGAATATAAGTATCTAGAATGTATCACATGGCAATAATGACATTCATGTATTTTATCACTATATAAATAGAAGTATAAATATATATATAAAAAAATAATATATATATATATATATAAACATAATTTATCTGTATAAATACCTAGTAGTTATGTCAATCATTAAAATATGCGTTAATTATAGTACTTATTAATTGTAAGCAGCATTTCGGAATCAATTCCTAAGTTTGAATTTCTCTGAATCGCTATCAATACGGATAACGTTCTAACCATAAGTGCAAACTAGCAATGTTGGACTGTGCAAATGTGCAATGGAGTATGCCAGACATAATGTTATAAACCTAGCAGCTGCCTGATGAGTTTTAAGAAATAGTGCAAATGTGAATGTGCAAAGTTGCTAAATGTGCAAATAGATTTATAAGAGAAAAAAATGGGGTATGCTAAAATATATATACATTAAAAATACAATGTATATATTAGAATCAATAAAAACAGATATTTGGGGAATAGAGGAAACGGTAAAATGTCATGTTCGATAAGTTGATAAATGGCCTAAACGTTTAGAATTGGGCATAAGGTGCTAAATTTGAGAGAAAATTGTGTAGATCCTCTGTGTTGTTCAATCCTTTGGGGTATTTGCTGTCTAATTCTAAGATGAACTTGGATTCCAATTGTCTAAGTGATTTTTCACTGTTGCCTCCCCAAGGGTATTCAGGGACGGCTGCAATTACAAAATACTCCAAGTGTTTAAGATCATTGTTATGGACAGCTTTAAAATGTCTAGCTACCGGGTAGGCCGTATCATTGTTCACTATTGCCCGAAGGTGTTGAAGTATCCTGACATGCACTTGTAGTTTGGTACTGCCTACATATCTGAGGCCACAAGTGCATGTCAGGACATATACGGCAAACTCGGTTTTGCAGTTAAAACACCCTTGTATTTTGGACTCATATGGACTGAAGGGGCTTTTGTATTTGGTGGTTGTAACACCAAATTTGCAGGCCCTACAGGATGTGCATTTATAAAAACCCTCCCTGCGCTTTAGCCAGGTACTTTTACTGGCTTTGATGTTTTCCGGGTTACTGCGCACTACCTGTGATCTCACTGAAGTGCCTCTACGGTATGTGATAGTAGGAATGTTAGGTACTTCAGGGGCCATAACTGCATCTGTCAAAACAATCGGCCAATTTTTGTTAATGATTGATCGAATTTGGCGATGCTGGTTGTTGAATGTGAGGATAAGTCTAGGTGTACTACTTACTTCCTCATCCCTTACGGTTTCATTGTCAGAGTCCCTACTGGCAGGTGGGGGATCTAATAAGGATTCTCTAGTTCTTGTTTTGACCTTATTGAGAGCTTTGTTGAGAGATGTAGTGTAACCTCTTCTACAAAACCTTTCTAGTGCCTCCCTCATGCAGATTTCTTGTTGTTCAGTTGTGCTGCATATGCGTTTAATTCTCAAAAGCTCACCATAGGGGATGCTTTCTATTAAATGCATTGGGTGGGCACTGGTTGCGTGCAGTT
The DNA here is from genome assembly GCF_964261635.1 of Lissotriton helveticus. NCBI lineage: Eukaryota > Metazoa > Chordata > Amphibia > Caudata > Salamandridae > Lissotriton > Lissotriton helveticus. Next base: position 463,042,903 of record NC_136073.1, on the reverse strand, counting down.
GCCTGCTGTGGCTTTTCTAAGGAGGGTGGTTTTGATTGTTTCATTTTCTACATATACTTTGACACCTAAGAATTCTACCTCCTTATCACTGATATGTGAGGTGAATTTGAGGTTGACTTGGTTGTCATTGAGATCAGTAATGAAATCCTTAGCACTATCAGAGTTACCGTGCCAGATAATAAAAACATTGTCGATAAATCTCAGCCACAACCTTCATGCGTTTCATATTGTTCTCGATGTTTTGTCTTTAGGGTCTGCTCCTCCCACCAGCCAACCATCAAACAGGCATAGCTGGGGGAGAAGCAAGACCCCATCGCTACACCCCTCTGTTTTTTATACATTTGAGTCCCAAACATAAAGTAGTTGTTGTTAAGGCACCATTCAATGCTTTTGATTATAGTTTTGTTGTGTTCATAACACTTCGCCTGTTTGTTGTTAAGGAAGTGTTTGGTTGCTGTAAGTCCCACATCATGGTTGATGCATGTGTATAGTGATTCTATATCCAAGGTTATCAGTTTCATGTTTTCTTCCCATTGGATATTTTTGATTTTTTTCAAAAAATCACCTGTGTCCTTAACTAAGTCGGCAATTCTTTAACCAGATCTTGTAGGTAAAAGTCAACATATTGTGATAGATGTTCACCTGCACTGTTTATGGCCGATATTATTGGACGGCCCGGAATTGGACTTGTATCTTTATGTGTCTTCGGAACAAAGTATATGGAGGGTATAGTTGGGTATTCACTCCATAAAAAATCAAATTCATCTCTCGAAATCATGCCATCTCGTTTGCTTTGTTGGATGTGTTTTCTAAGCATCTCAATAGCTGCCTTGTATTCTTTGCTGTTTATTGGTTTATAGCATGCTGTACCGAATATATGTATATATATATGTATATATATCCCCACCAATTGCTGACCTTAATAGAAAGTCAGCGGGACACATCATCCGGGTAAACAACAAAGGATTTATTTAGCATAAATGAAGTGCTTTCCTGCAGTCCGTGAAATGCTTTGGCAGATGGGTTTCTGGCCGGAATGGCCGTCATCAGTGCAGGTCCAACAGGCTGATCGATTCTCGTGGGCTTCAGAGACCACTCCCTTAGTTAGTATCTTGACTCCTCCTCCCACAGGCAGGAGTGTGGATTGGGCTGAGGATCCCAGGTCCACCGCATGATGGTAGTTGCAGTCCTCACGTGGTTCCTCATACAGTGATGTGGAACTCTGAACAATATACATATATATATATATGCAAAAAAGAAGGAGAGAACTCTGGGTAGGTCTCAGTTTAGGTGGAAATCAGCTCCTGTTAGAGCACTCTCAACACCAGCGACACTCTAGATCTGCTCACCTCAAATGTCTGTTTTTCTATCAAAGTTTTTAAGCATATGATTAGACAGTGCTATCCATGCCGAGATAGAAAATGACAAAGTCTTTCGCCATTTAAACAGCAAAGTCTTTAAGCATAGGACTAGTACAGTGCAGTCCTTGCCGAGCTGTCAAATAACAAAAGCCATTTATCACTCCAGGCACAATATTACAGCTTTGAATTGGTAAAATACCAACTCAAGCCAACCTGAAATGAATAAAAGCAACCCCTGACACAGTGTTTCGCTCTAATTAGAGCTCTTCAGAGAGGTATAGCTTTGTCCAGACACAAGGGAGCACCCAGTATTAAGTCAAAACAAAACCCTTTCAGGCATAGAGTGACGCATAAATTATGCAAAAAAGAAGGAGAGAACTCTGGGTAGGTCTCAGTTTAGGTGGAAATCAGCTCCTGTTAGAGCACTCTCAACACCAGCGACACTCTAGATCTGCTCACCTCAAATGTCTGTTTTTCTATCAAAGTTTTTAAGCATATGATTAGACAGTGCTATCCATGCCGAGATAGAAAATGACAAAGTCTTTCGCCATTTAAACAGCAAAGTCTTTAAGCATAGGACTAGTACAGTGCAGTCCTTGCCGAGCTGTCAAATAACAAAAGCCATTTATCACTCCAGGCACAATATTACAGCTTTGAATTGGTAAAATACCAACTCAAGCCAACCTGAAATGAATAAAAGCAACCCCTGACACAGTGTTTCGCTCTAATTAGAGCTCTTCAGAGAGGTATAGCTTTGTCCAGACACAAGGGAGCACCCAGTATTAAGTCAAAACAAAACCCTTTCAGGCATAGAGTGACGCATAAATTATGCAAAAAAGAAGGAGAGAACTCTGGGTAGGTCTCAGTTTAGGTGGAAATCAGCTCCTGTTAGAGCACTCTCAACACCAGCGACACTCTAGATCTGCTCACCTCAAATGTCTGTTTTTCTATCAAAGTTTTTAAGCATATGATTAGACAGTGCTATCCATGCCGAGATAGAAAATGACAAAGTCTTTCGCCATTTAAACAGCAAAGTCTTTAAGCATAGGACTAGTACAGTGCAGTCCTTGCCGAGCTGTCAAATAACAAAAGCCATTTATCACTCCAGGCACAATATTACAGCTTTGAATTGGTAAAATACCAACTCAAGCCAACCTGAAATGAATAAAAGCAACCCGACACAGTGTTTCGCTCTAATTAGAGCTCTTCAGAGAGGTATAGCTTTGTCCAGACACAAGGGAGCACCCAGTATTAAGTCAAAACAAAACCCTTTCAGGCATAGAGTGACGCATAAATTATGCAAAAAAGAAGGAGAGAACTCTGGGTAGGTCTCAGTTTAGGTGGAAATCAGCTCCTGTTAGAGCACTCTCAACACCAGCGACACTCTAGATCTGCTCACCTCAAATGTCTGTTTTTCTATCAAAGTTTTTAAGCATATGATTAGACAGTGCTATCCATGCCGAGATAGAAAATGACAAAGTCTTTCGCCATTTAAACAGCAAAGTCTTTAAGCATAGGACTAGTACAGTGCAGTCCTTGCCGAGCTGTCAAATAACAAAAGCCATTTATCACTCCAGGCACAATATTACAGCTTTGAATTGGTAAAATACCAACTCAAGCCAACCTGAAATGAATAAAAGCAACCCCTGACACAGTGTTTCGCTCTAATTAGAGCTCTTCAGAGAGGTATAGCTTTGTCCAGACACAAGGGAGCACCCAGTATTAAGTCAAAACAAAACCCTTTCAGGCATAGAGTGACGCATAAATTATGCAAAAAAGAAGGAGAGAACTCTGGGTAGGTCTCAGTTTAGGTGGAAATCAGCTCCTGTTAGAGCACTCTCAACACCAGCGACACTCTAGATCTGCTCACCTCAATTGTCTGTTTTTCTATCAAAGTTTTTAAGCATATGATTAGACAGTGCTATCCATGCCGAGATAGAAAATGACAAAGTCTTTCGCCATTTAAACAGCAAAGTCTTTAAGCATAGGACTAGTACAGTGCAGTCCTTGCCGAGCTGTCAAATAACAAAAGCCATTTATCACTCCAGGCACAATATTACAGCTTTGAATTGGTAAAATACCAACTCAAGCCAACCTGAAATGAATAAAAGCAACCCCTGACACAGTGTTTCGCTCTAATTAGAGCTCTTCAGAGAGGTATAGCTTTGTCCAGACACAAGGGAGCACCCAGTATTAAGTCAAAACAAAACCCTTTCAGGCATAGAGTGACGCATAAATTATGCAAAAAAGAAGGAGAGAACTCTGGGTAGGTCTCAGTTTAGGTGGAAATCAGCTCCTGTTAGAGCACTCTCAACACCAGCGACACTCTAGATCTGCTCACCTCAAATGTCTGTTTTTCTATCAAAGTTTTTAAGCATATGATTAGACAGTGCTATCCATGCCGAGATAGAAAATGACAAAGTCTTTCGCCATTTAAACAGCAAAGTCTTTAAGCATAGGACTAGTACAGTGCAGTCCTTGCCGAGCTGTCAAATAACAAAAGCCATTTATCACTCCAGGCACAATATTACAGCTTTGAATTGGTAAAATACCAACTCAAGCCAACCTGAAATGAATAAAAGCAACCCCTGACACAGTGTTTCGCTCTAATTAGAGCTCTTCAGAGAGGTATAGCTTTGTCCAGACACAAGGGAGCACCCAGTATTAAGTCAAAACAAAACCCTTTCAGGCATAGAGTGACGCATAAATTATGCAAAAAAGAAGGAGAGAACTCTGGGTAGGTCTCAGTTTAGGTGGAAATCAGCTCCTGTTAGAGCACTCTCAACACCAGCGACACTCTAGATCTGCTCACCTCAAATGTCTGTTTTTCTATCAAAGTTTTTAAGCATATGATTAGACAGTGCTATCCATGCCGAGATAGAAAATGACAAAGTCTTTCGCCATTTAAACAGCAAAGTCTTTAAGCATAGGACTAGTACAGTGCAGTCCTTGCCGAGCTGTCAAATAACAAAAGCCATTTATCACTCCAGGCACAATATTACAGCTTTTATATAAGATGGACATCTAAAAAGGATGTGTTGCATAAAACAAGACAAGGGTACGCTATAAGTACCAACAGTATTGGTGAAACAGAGTCGGAAGGACAAGTCCAGATCTGTAAGCGACATGAGCCACCCGTCCAGGAGGAGCCACAGTCCCCCGCTAGAAAGACAAGGAGATGGAGCAGGACACGAAAGTGGAAAAAGTCAGGACCAACGGAATGACTTAGGGATGTACAGACAACACTAGCCAAGAAGCAAGCATCCTGAAGAGAACACTGCCCTTGAGAGTGTTACTGTAGAAACCCAAAGTAGAAGCGTGGAAAACACCTGCGCAGAAAGCAGCAGGGAGATAGGAAAAAACTCCTGTTCGATAAGTGCCCAGAAAATGAGGGCAGAAGGCAGTGTACAGCATAGACGAATGTGGCGAAGACGCCACCGTCTATAGACAAGCCCAGACAGTGCTGAAGCTTGAGAAAGCACTACCCATTCTGGAGAGTGGAGGGTAGAACCAGTGAACGCAGAAGTGGAAGAGAGAACGCATGCACCGTATGATAGCGAACATGCCAGGGTGCACCCACACTACGCGCAGACATCGAAGAGTTGTGCCGTGCAGTTGCACCGCCTTTGCGTCATACGATGGCAGGGCATCAGCCATGGAAGAACGGTGTTGGAACAGAACAAGGGGGCCCAAGGGACAGTGGCTGGCTAAAAGAAGAGCAGCCAACATGGGCGAAGAGGAACACAGGAAAGCTGACAAATGCCTTTGGGAAGGCAGAGCCTCTCGGTAGGGAACCCCTACTGAGGCTACAAAGCACTATGGACAACCATAGACCCCAACTTTAACTGAAAGTGCAATAGAGCGACACCAACGTGTAGGTCGCATAGCAGCAGAAAGAGAGGGCAGACTGATCCACAGAAGAACCTCTGTGAGGAAGACTCCACAGGAGCATACCAAGCCTTCCTTGTAGGAAGGTAGCTACACAATAGCCAGCAAATACCCCACATAGGGTAAGTCTTAACCTCGGCAAGGGGGCTCCTCTTGAGGGAAGCTCACCAACAGAGGACTGAAAGGAAGACAGAACCAGCTGACCTGAACAAAGGCAAACATGGCGGATTAGCCGCTTAGACAATATGGGTATTATGTCATGAACCCAGGCTCCCAAACAAACAAGGCAGTACTGCCTTTGCATAAGAAAAGCCACACAAAGTCATACAACGTATGAAAAAGATAAGGCACAAGGACTAGAAAGCTAAGCCACAAAGGCCAGAGAATCACAGGAGGCCAGACATGAGTCGGGAGACCGCTGAATCAGCATGACAATCAAAAAGGTACACGCCATTGAATAGCAGATACTGAAGAGCGTCCCGAACATTGTCGGGAAAATGACAATCACGCAGCCATGTATGCTGGCGCAAAGCAATCGACTGGATCATTGCCCTACTCACAGAGTCTGTAGCATCCAGGGCCGATCGAAGGGAAAATTGTGCCATTCCCCAACCATCAAAAAGAAGGCGACGCAGGTCAGCACGGGGCCCTTCTGGGAGAGAAGGAAGAAGGAGCTCAACCAAGTCCCATAGGGCAAAGGAAGCACATGCGAACACGCAAGACATGTTCAAGGCACAGATGCCCGGACTGGTGGAGGCAAAAATGTGGAGACCACATGTCTCTAGCCAGCGAGACTGCCTAGACCCTGAGCTCTAGGGTAAAGGGACAAGCAAACAGGATCGTTTGGGGCCAGACGATACTGGCGAGCAATGGCCCGATCAACAGGGTCACAAGAGGAGGGCCCTGCCCTGGTACCAAGCAAGATGTCAAACAAAGACCCACTAAGGGCCAGCAAAGGTTCCACGTCCACAGGCTCAATGTGGAGAAAAACCAGTAAAGAATCAGAAGGCAGGTAAACCACAGGGGGCTGCAACTGAAGACTATCTGCAGCCCTGCGAACTGCGCATGCGAAAGCCGCACTAGCCTCTGTCGCTATTCTGGGGGTGACAATAAACCATGTGTCGGGGACGGTTGGAGGCTAACTCGTCCACTAGCCGGTAAGGGTGGATGAGCTTGAGGTTGATCCGAAGGCCATGGAACGCTAGGCACCTGCATCAAGGGGCACTGAAACGAACCCGAGAGTGGTGAACCCAGAGGAATTTCATCCTCATGTAACAGAGGAGCATTAGGCGCCGGCATCGAGCGATGCCGAGACGGCGTCGTATCGACGTCGAGAACCTCCAGAGGGGACTCGATCTGGGCGCGGTCCGACAGCGACTCGACCACCACCTGCGGGGAGGAAAGAGGTCGACAGGGCGTAAAACTCGGTGCCGCAGCCGACGTCAGAATAGGAAGCCACACAGGGCTATGTGGAGACTGGACAAGTGGGCTGAACGGATTACTGGGATGCCCCTCTGGGCCATGTCCCGACACTGTATCGACTCCAAAACCAGAGTCTATGCACACAGCTGGCGCAGAGGAGCAATCCGCCGGCAAAGACCAGACATGAGTGCCTTCCTCCTCTCTGGCACCTGAAGGCACACCAGGGAGAGGGGGTGACCCGAAGAAAGACTGGAGAGCCCTTGAATAGGCCTCCATCTGGGTCCGTGATGCTCCGACAACTGGAAAGGGTGGGTATGGAGGAGATGACTCCTGGGTGCCTGTGCCTATTAAAGACAGAGAGCAGCGGGTCCCAGCGTCATGTTTAGGGGAGGGAGACCTCGGTGACTTATGCGTGTGCTTACCGGTCTCCGAATGACGTCCGCAGGAACGACCCAGTGAGCATCCAGAGAGGGAGAGCGGCGGTGCGAAGGCGGAGGATCGGACAGCTGGGCGGCCAGCAGCTTCATACGACACTGCTTGAGGGACTTTGGTTTCATCTGTTGACAGGCGTCGCACTCTTCAGAGTCGTGGTGCACTCCTAGGCACCACAAACATATTGCATGCGGATCTGTGACAGACATTTGTCGCACACAGGTCTCACACGCTTTAAAGCCCGAAGGCATCACACACTGTTCTCTGATGCCGAAGGCATCGAGAAGGCTTCAAAAACAGGCCAAGGACCCGCTGGTTTTCCTGGACCCGCAATGGGACGCGGAAAAGAAGAAAACTGACGTCAATGCGCCGGGAGAGGCTTGTATGGCTCTGCTGACATCATGTCCGTGGACGACGTCAGGGCAGAGCCGTGCGGCGCAGCCCCTGGCACGCAGAGGTGCTGCTGCAGAAAGTTTGAAGGATCCAGTCTGACGCCTGGGGATATTCTAAGTTAAGGAATCTGCAGCTAGATGTCTCTATCAGGTTTCAGACTTATATTTGTGGGGACCCCCAGTGCCTTATGCACCAGTTTTTCAATGCTGTGCAGGAGTCCATTCCTCGGACCCATTCATGTATGGACAGGCCTGTGCATCCCTCCAGTGTGTAGCAAGATCTCTCTCGGCCACCATATATGCTGTTGCAAGTAGGGAATGGACTGTCTGAGTTCATTATCCTCAGCAGACCAATTTTGAGGTCAAGTGCCACAGGGAAACGCACAACCCGCCCCAATCGCCTATTGACTGCCAACCAATATGCTTGTGCCCCGAGGCAGGTACAGATAGTGTGGTAAACGGGTACCCGAGGTGGACCCACACTGCAGACACGCCGAGTCACGGGCTCGATCCATACGCCGGAGGCGCTCGGGAGAATAAAAAAATCCTATGGAAATACTTGAACTGAATCAAGACAAGATGCATAGATAACGCAAGTACCCTCAAAGCCATTTCTTTGGGCCTTTTTCAAGCAGAAGATAAGGAAGGACTCACAGGGGGCATGGTCATAGTCGGTAGAAAGATACAGGGTGCAGACATCATGATAATCCGACCACGGGTATTTGAAGTTGAACTGGAGGCAATGCTGAAAAGCTGTCCGTTTCATCACACTCTTCTGGTCAGCATTCTCTCAATTCAAAGTCCGAAAGAGGACACTTGGTTCCTGACCGGCATGGGAAGGCCTCATGTGCATTAAGCATTGGTTGTAGGTCCTCGAAAAATATCTAATGACAAAGCATGGCAAAACATTGTTGAGGCACGGGCTGGTTCAAAATCTAACTATCTGGACGTCTGGGTCAAAATCCAACTGTCTGGGCTAGAGAACACAACTAAGCAAAAGACACACAATTTATGGATGGAATGCAGTCAAAGCATTCCCCCCCAGTCAAGAGATCTGGGTTAAATCCATCATTCTTTTGCTCACCATGCCACCCCAGTTTAGACCTGGCCATATGCAAATCAGTCGTGACCCTGTGCCTCATGGGAACAGACCAGCCCAAACTGCCAAGCTAGGTCCTCCCTGGACCGGAAACAAGCATCCTAGGACCGGTTTTGGGCTTTCACCCCACTTCAGCCAGGATAGCTTGATTCCAGTGGCACAGTGAGCTCAGGACCCACGTCTGGGCATACCTGGAGCACTTAGGGCGAGAAAGCAAAAGACACACAATTGATGGACGGAATGCATAACAAATTAAACATTCACCCCCAGTCAAGAGATCTGGGTTAAATCCATCATTCGTCTGCTCACCATGCCAGCCCAGTTTAGAGCTGGCCATATGCAAATCATTCTTGACCCTGTGCCTCATGGGAACAGACCAGCCCAAACTGCCAAGCTAGGTCCTCCCTGGACCGGAAACAAGCATCCTAGGACCGATTTTGGGGTTTCACCCCACTTCAGCCAGGAAAGGTTGATTCCAGTGGCACAGTGAGCACAGGACCCAACGTCTGGGAATACCTGGCGCACTTGGGGCGAGAAAGCAAAAGACACACAATTGATAGACGGAATGCAGAACAAATCAAAACATTCACTCCCAGTGGAAACACAACTAACTCAGAGCGCTCTCTGTATACGTCTGAAATAGGTGGCGACATTATACTTTTTTTTCTTTCTTTTTTTTAAACAGAGTTAATGCCTATCCGCATTGTTCAGTAAGGAAGGAGTCACAACACATCTTGTGACTCAAAATACTTTTTGGAACAAAAACAACTTCCAAACGTCTGAACATAACATTAGCTGGCAGGAGCATGTGTATCTACAGCCACATATTTATATCTCAACTTCCAGCTAGGTGTGAGATGCAGGGGTTGTCTTTTATGACTAATAGAAAGACATCATTACAGACATTGTGAACCATTAAAATATCGTTTTAAGAACTGTAAATTAAGACATTACATTCAATAGATTTCAAGATATACCTTTTATAAAAAATATATTTTAATTGACCGTTCAAGTTTTTGAAACTGCCCAGAAGGCTAGATATTAAACCTACCTCTTATTTGGAGGCCCTCTTGTCCTTAACATGATATCTTCATTCGCCAGAGCTTGACAAACCTCTTGAAATTTATCCAACTAGAAAAATAAAAGTATTATTTGCATCAAAACTAAAGTTAAACGTGTGAATGTTTATTGCTCTTCAATAAAAAATGAGGTGACCGACAAGCCCAAACTGCATCACCACCTGTAGCAAGAATGCACTGGATCACTGTGGACAACGTCTTGTTTTTTCCGCTCAACACATTGCGATCAATTGCTGCAAACAGGATGGAAGTTGCAAACTTCAGACATCTCTAGAAAATACCTTGACCACAAGCTGTTCCATTCCTCCCTCAAAACCAACACTGGATTTTTGGTGATGTTCTCTTTGCAAGCATAACTTCAGCATCCCCAATAGTATCAACTTTTTAAGTCAGCCAATATTGTTTGCATCTGTATAAGAAGCCAAATTAACTAAATTGTAATATTCTCTTTAAAGAAGCAGGTTGTGGCAATTTGAAACCTGCTCTACAATTCTTTTGTTGAATCCTATGGCTTTTCCATGTAGAGGTAAATATATTACCTGACAGCAAAAATGTACATGGCCTCCCAGAATTACAGGATGAATTCAGAAAAAACGAAGGCAGTCTAATCACCTGGTTAGTGTAGTAGTGCGACACTCCCATTCTGTCAGAATACCCAGCTCACACACAGCACCCATCTCTTTTGATCTCGGCACCCCAATGGCAAACAGTTACAAAACAAGAAAGGGAGAGTGAATAAAACACTGCATGACCATATTTGGTAAAAGAAACAAACAGGACGAGGGCATCACTTATATTTATATCAGAAATAAAGCATGTATGAAGTGGAAGAATTCCTTATACCTATCCCATCTGAACTACCTTCAAAGAAAGAAGAGCTCTTCCAGAAGTTACCACAATGGGTCGGACCCCACCAATGTAACTCACAGACCTAGCCACATGAGAGATGAAGCAAATAAAGCACTTCATGCAAGGGGCAAAGCATTTGTGTTCTTTGCTAAGACTCATTGGCTTACCAAACCTACTGTTGCTTGTACTGGGCCTCAGTTACATTCTCATTCAAGTAGTTTCTGAACAGCCCCATTTACATTACATTTAAAGATACCAGGTGACTGAATTGTAGATCATGTGAAAAGATGACTCATTGAGAAGCTTTCCATTTTAGCACACTATCTGAAAGTCAGACGCAAGTCTCCCATAGAGATTACAGCGAGTGTATAGTTCTGGAAAAGGAGTAAAAGCAGCTCAACTTAGATGTGTCCAACCTAGAAGTAATGTGTGGCTCAGAGAAAGAGAGCGGGTCCACGCAAATCCAAGATGTACAGAACTCAAACTTGCTTTTTGCCTTGAAGCAAACAGGCCCACCATTTGATCCCCCAGCGAAAGAATATGGAGAGAAGATCATCATTAATTTCCAACTCCCAGGTACACGTTTGCTCAAGGTGTCTTACTGAAAATAAGAGAACTTATCAGAAGGAAGGCCGGTCGCTAAGTGCACAGCATGAGAAATAGACTTTTAGGCATAATACAACAAAGGGTTACTTTATTTGTTTGTGTAGTACATTGCAGGCAAAACGGTCCATGATGATCAACTTTCTATTTCCAGCAGAACATTTTTAATACCAGGAAGACTTCCTTTGGCTCCATCATAATCATAAGGAGGGGAGGAATGTAAAGACTGATGGAACAAACATGCATTTGAGTTCAGCCAATGCTGATAGCATGTGAAAAGGCCAGAAGCAGACTCAGGAAAACAGGACACCCTTCCTCTATCACCTTTGTTTACTAGGTTTCTCCCTCTGGCTTCTTCCCAGCAAGTGGTCTTTGATCCAGTCTAGTCATACCACACCATTGAGGTGCATATATGTTTTTTTGGTTAGAAGGGAGGAACCAAGGGTTGGTCCTCAAGAATACACTGTGCTCATGGATTTGTAGAAAAAGTTCTACGGTGGTGAGAGTTTGTAGTTTACAGACTCCACATAGAGAAGAGATGGCCATAGAAAAGACTGTTTTCAACATTAGGAATTTGAGTTCAGACTTGTGCATGGATTCAAGTGGCTGTCAACAGTTGAGTGAGTATGTATTTAAGTTCCACATTGGTGTTGCAGTAGCCCTTTGTAGAGCTACCTTTTTTGCTCGCTCTCTAGGAATCTTATTACAATTGGTAGGGTGAAGAAGCTGTTCTCCATGAGTCCTCTGTGGTATGCCAAAATGGCGGCTAACTGAACTTTGAGCGGTGCACAAGAGAGGCTGCTATAAAGCAGGTGAGTTAGATCCATGTCCGGGGTACTACATCTGTGGGAAATGTCTTCAAGTGTTTATTACTTTAACTCCCACTCGTGGTATGCCTAGCCTTTGTGCTTCACGTGTTGGACGCCTGGTAAGTTTATCTCCACCAGTGTTGTCATTCTGTGAATTTTTCACCTCCAAATGTCCTGCACTTGTTGTGACAGGGGGTAAGATTTTGTCATCCCTAGTTTGTTGAGGCAGAACATGGTAGTTGTGTTGCTTGTCTTGATCAGCACCGTTTTTCCCTTTGCAAGTGCATGGAAGACTTTCTGTGTAAGGAACACAGTCTTGAGTTCTAAAAGATTATAGTGTCTCACGGCTCTGTTGGGCTCCAAAGTCCCCTGGTTTTTAGTTTCCCCAGATGCGGTCCCCATCCTGCATGGAATGTGTCTGGGGTGAATGGTTGCTTAAAAGGCCTCCCCATGGTGACATGGTCTGTGCTCCACCCCTTGTCTCCTTTGAATCCTTTCTGTGACTGTCACTAGATCCTTTCAACTCCCGGTGGCTTGTGACCATCTGGCTTGTATCCATTCTTGAATGGGGTGTGTGAGAAGCAGGCTTAGTATATGGCGCTCACTTATGTAAGTGTAGCACCCTGCACTAATCCAGACAAGCCTTATGGTGATTTTAATGGTCTTAGACAACCTTAGAAAGCTCTCTAAGTGGTAGTTGTGGAGCGCAGCCTTCAGGCTTTGTCCAGAAGTAGTGTAAAGCAGCTTGTTTTACCAGTACTTAATCTTATGGTATAGGTTAAGTGAAAAAAAACCAGTGTAATTATAAAAATATGTATTTATTATTAACACTACTAACACAATATAGTCTCTCCTACTCAGAGATACAAACACAATACTTTGTCCATAGAATATGTAAATAGCACAGAATACACAGTGGTCCCCAAGGGGAGACCAAACCATATAATAAAATAGTGGAACGCAAACCACGACCTTAGTCGAGAATGGACCCAGAAGACGTGGAAGAGCCAGGGTCCCAAGGAACCACCCAAAGTGTGTATCTAGGAATCCCACAGAGGTTTTGTGCAGATTGGGAACAGGACCGCGTGCTCAATGTTAGTCAATAGGTAAGTTGCAGTTGAAATCTTGATGAAGAACCCTTCCCAGCAGACCCTGAAGAAACCCCGTAGAAGATGGAAGGTTGAAGAGTAACCCCACCTGTGGATACCCCAGGAAACAGGATATCAACATCAAGGAAGCCGGGTGCATAGGTGCGAAGTGGCGCCGCTGTAGACCACAATGAAGGAATTCAGTAAAGGTGCTGCTGGCGAAGAACGTTAAAGTGTCCATGGAACCCAACGGTGGATTCAAGGAGAGAGGTATATTCAAGCAGAGGGGATTGTCCATGCCACTCAGGAGTGACCAGTCATGGAAAAGAATGCCCACCGATGTTGGAGATGCATGAGAGTTGACATTGCCCTTGAACTTGCAGCTGTATGGACCAGGTGATGCAGAGGAGGACCAGGAGTCGTGCACAAGCTGTCCCACGTCGGATGTCAAGAGCCAAGGCGTCAGTGTCCAGCAGGGGCACCAACAAGCCTTGGCAACGGCAACCAACGTAGTAGGAGAAAAAGGTGCAGTGGCAGGACCAGCAAGGCCCAAGTGACTCACCACCAGTAGGTAAGTCAGAGCAGGTCCCGAGCAAGCAGGGGAGCCCACTGGAGCCAAAGAAGACCATCAAGAGGACCCATGGGCCAAAGGCACGAGTCGCAAGAGGACCTAGAGCAGCTCACCAAAAGATGAAGTCCCACGGTGCAAAGGATGCAATGTAGGCGAAGATCTTGGCTGCAGGAGATGCTTGCGGTTGGAGTTTCTTGGAGCCCGAAGATCTCTGGAAGAGAGTGTCAACAAGCCTTGGCAACAGCAAGTCGGCGAGGTACACAGGGGTGCTGTTGTAATGAGGGATACTGGCCTCAAACTCAATGAGAAAGCAGTGCTGGCCTCGAGGGAGTTGCAGAACCACCACCTGTACTGCTGAACCCTTCGGTCAGCTGCGTTGCGGTGCCTGCAGATGCATGGCAGTGACTCCCTCATTCCAACGGAGATTCCTTCAGGTGTCTTTCTATGTTCACAGGCCTTGTGAAGAACCTGTATAGAGCACAGGCCCAGATGTTGCATCAGACTTGCAGGATGACGAGACCAGGAGCAGCAGGAGTCTACCCAGCTGCAGTCTCAGTTCCCAACGTGAGGTCCAGCAAGGTCCAGAGTGCCCAGACGGTTGTAGCTGAAGTTGATCTGAATCTTGTCCCACGACAAATCTAGGGACCCACCCATAGTTAAGCCTTTAAGTACCCTAAGGAAAGGGTGGAACGATTCAGGGGCCCCTTCCAAGAGGAGACGCTGGACAGTGGGGAGGATACTCCCATGTGCTTGTTCCAGTTTCGCGCCAGAGCAGGAGCCAACAGCTTCCTGACCTAGTTTGGACCGGAGTATGCAAGGAGGGCACCAAATGTGCCCTTCAAGCAGTCTGAGTGGCACTGGCAAGCGCCCACATCCTGCCCCAATACACTAAGTCCTGTATGGGAGGTGGTCACACCTCCCTGAGAAAGGATACATATTGTCCTGCCTTCCTCTGTTCGAGCTTGGCTCAGAAGCAGGAGGGCAGAATCTGGTCGGCAGCAGCCATAGTTTGCTGCCCGGGTCTAGAAGACTGGTACTGGGAGCACTGATGGCCGCCTGGAGGAGCTTTACAGTGCATGGAATCATACCTTCCACACCATTTACGGTGTGGGGATATGATTTCAACATGTTTGATACAAAACACAACAGGGCTTGTTACAGCTAGTTTTTGAAATGGTCATGCCGTAATGACACATGACCACTCTATGCATCTTAATGGCTGATGCACTTATAACCCGGGAGAATGGACTCCAAAGGTTGTAGAGGGGTGTCTTGCTCAAGCAGAGGCACCCTCACACTTTGAACTGAGCACCCTGCCTTCAGCATTGAAAGGCCTGCCTTAGGGGAAACTTGTAGATTTTAAGTGCAGTGACCCCAGATATAAGGAATCTTATATCTGCTCTAAGTGATGCTAGCACCAGCTTACACAGGCTGCAATGACAGGCCTGTAGTCACAATTGGAGTGGTCTCTCATGGGTGGCATTATACATGCTTCGGCCCATGGGAGACCCCTGGTGTAACTATGCCACGGGTACCTTAGTACCATATACTAGGGACTTATTCGGGTACACCAGTAGCCAATCTGGAGTGTACCCAAGTACTCACCATGTCCAATTTAGGGAAGAAGCACATAGACTGGGGTCCGGATTAGTAGAATCCCAGAGACCATGAAAGCAGATCCTACTTTCCTATAGGGTGTATGTGCAGTTTTGCCTGGGATATGAGCAGAAGGCAGGATGTCATCATAACCATTACCTACATTATTCTCCTCAATTTCAGAGACTGTCCCTTCTAGTGCCTTGACTCAGCTGAGTACTGGGTAGACCTTTGCTGTACACGAGCTCAGTACCGCCCCCAGTAATACTTTTTCTTCTTCTGGGTGTGGAGATAACTTCTCAAATTACACTGAGAATTCCAGCTTCTGTAGCATCTCCATCACAGTCTGTGTGTTCTGTTGACATTGGCACCTTAAACCTGTCTTTACTAGTCAGTCTTCTAGGTATGAGAAGACATGAATGACCCGTCTCCAGAGATGTGAGTGCACTGCCGCTAGGCATTTTGTGTACACCCTTGTTGCAAATTTTTTACAGAAAGGGAGCACCTTTAACTGGTAGTGTACCTATGATGAATCTGAGGTATCGTCTGTGTCTTTGATTCACTGGGATGTGCGGGGAGGTGCACTTTAGATCTACTGTGATCATGTAGTCTCTTTGTTTTTTAGAAGTGGGATGACCTTGTGCAATGTTATCATTCTGAAGCGTTGTGTTTGTATGCACTTCTTCAGGCATATGAGATCCAAAACCGCCTTGGGGTGTGATCCTGCGTTGGTGCTAGGAAAAAGGAGTAAACCCCATTTCTGAATCCCATTAAAGGTGCTCTTTCTATGGCTCGTTTTTTGATAAGCTCCTCTACCTTCTTGCTTAGCTGCAGGAGTTTGTTCTTTGGCAGTAATTTTTCCCTTGATGGTAATGAGGGAGGCCTTTTGATAAGTTTGATGCAGTATACATGTTTTAATATATTATCCATTTGTCTGACGTGAATGACCCCCATTCCTGGAGGCATCCCCTATTCATCCCCCATTAGTGTTCTTTGTTCTGGAAGTCACTTATTTGCTGTCCCTCCGTCTCTTAGGGGCTGCCTTCAACCTCTTGCTCTCCATCGAAAGGGCTTCCTCACAAGGTATTGCAATTGTTGGGATACAGCCAGAGTTGTTTTTAATAACTAAACCATTGTTGGGGGGAGGGCTGCACCATGTGTGAACCCTTCTCTGCTAGGTAGTCTTCAGGCTGGCATGCTTCCCTGCTTGAAGGACCCATAGGATTGCAAGGCTTCAACTGCATTTGTGGCCTTGCTTGATTTGCCGCAGTGCCTCAGCCACAGGCAGACTAAAGAGGGGATTCTCTGTGAAGAGCATATTAATGCATGAGGCTTGTACCACTTTCTTAAGCCCCAACACTTTAAGCCAGGCGTGTCTCCTGTAGGTTGCCCCAGTGCACATCTGCCGCTTGACTGTTTTTGCTGCTTTGAGGACCAACTTGAGACAGGTGTTGGTAATCGTCTTGTCTTGCTGTATTATAACACTTATATTACTTGTATTACCTTCTTAGCTCTTTCCTTTTACTCCTCAGGGAGATGCAGCTTGAGGCCTTCAATCTAGTTGTAATGCTGGTGACAATAGTAGCTGAGAAAAGGTGTTGGAGTAGGCAATTCTCCATTGAGTTGCTGCACATCTCTCTTCCCAATTAACTCCACCCAGTTGCTCTCCCTGTCTGGTGAGGACCCTTTTAATGTGGGGTCGTTACCGCTTCCTCACTGTTGCCATAACAATGGAGTCCACAGCTGCATTCACCTTGACGTAGGTGGGGTCCTGCGACAAGTGCTTGTATATTTTCCTCTACCTGTGGAGTCAAAGCCATCAAATTGGATGGCTCCTAGAAGGCCTATCTTCGCTGGCCGGGTATGCTCAGTAACACAGGGAGGTATACGTTTCTCTTTCGTGAGGGCATCAGTGCTCTAGTAGGAAACGGGAATCTTCCTTTTCCTTCTCGGGTTACACCCCGTAGGTGTCCATCACCCGCTTGTCCAGCATGTTATAGATTGATATACCATTTGGTGGGGAAGGCCTTGAAAGACAGGTGCCAACACCTTGTTCTGGAGTTTCAGTGTGAAGTTCTTGCCAAACCTGCTCTTGTTCCTATCAGGTCTCCAAACCCGTCCTGGAGGGCCAGATCCATGCCAGATTTTTGGGATATCCCCATTGAGATACATGTAGTTATATTAAAAATCTGGCATGGATCCGGCCCTCAAGGACCGGTTTGGAGACCCCTGGAGCCCGCATAGAAAAATAATTTGTCTTCTACTTTTTGGTTGGGTTTCAGCATTGGCAGGCTCGATCCCCAGTTGTTCCTCTTCTCCTGGTTTTAGTTGAGAGGCCTTTGGAGGTATACATAAACCCTTCTGAGACTCTTCAAAGTCCTTCTTCCGCTGAATAAGTGTTTCCATTTCAGCCTTGAGGGGAAGCTTCTTCCACTGGCCCTCATGCGCCCATAGTTCGGCATTAGATGACGTCAACGCCTTGGCTTTTGTTCCCTTTCCTTCGCCATCACTCAAAAGCCTCCCGGCATTGAGGGGTTTTCCAAAGGCCTGCCCCCATCGGTGCATTTGTGCTTTTGGGCTCCTTTTGATTTTGCTGTCCTTTGTTGTTGACACCGAGCCCTTCTTCAAGGGGGGCTTTGAGTACAATCATTTTGCTGGTTCATTACCTTCTGCTGTTTCTTGTGGTCTGCTTTCTTCACAGCTCTCCTTGGGTGCCTCCAGTCTCTCGATGTCAATTACGCCTTTCTTGGCTTCCAACATTCTCATTGTGCCAGTTCTGAGTCCTCAACACTCCCCTCTTCCAAGCCCCTGGATAACCACAGCTCCTACAGGGAGTGTAGTTTCTTCTGGGTGACAACCATGGTGTTGTGCGCTCAGCGGGGTCTCTGACTCACCTCAAGTGTCTTGGGCTGAAACACTGTGCTTGCCTCGCAGGGCAGTTGATAGACTTGGCATCTTTTGGCTTGTTTCTCATTGAGTTTTTGCTTTCTGACCTCCCGTTTTTGAGTCTGTTTTTGCTGGCATAGTGTTTCTGCACACTTTTCTCACTGCTGATCAGTGGTAAAGTGCAATTGCTCCTGTGGTAAATTGTGTTATGGATTGGTGTTTCCATGATTGGATATTGATTTACTTATTCGTCCCTAGTAAAGTGCACTGAGTGTGCCAGGGCCTGTGAATCAAATGCTACTAGTGGGCCTGCTGCACTGATTGTGCCACCACCGTGAGTAGCCCTAAAAAGGTAACTCAGACCCACCATTGTCTGCGCGCAGTTTGTAACTGACATGTCGACTTGGCCAGTGCACCCACTTGCCAGTCCTTCACCTTCACTTTTCTCACATGTCAGCCACCCCTAAGGTAGGCCCAAGGTACCCACCCCTGTGGGCCGGGTGCAGTCTATGTGAAAGGTAGGACATGCCCGATGTGTGTGGCATGTCCTGATAGCGCATTACAGCCAATTTTGTTTCTCGCTATTGCAAGATTACCTGTTCCCCATAGGACAGAATGGGGAGTTTGTTTATAACATCTTATAAACATAACTAGCCCAGGGAATTAGGTAGGAAAATAAAGTTTAGTATGACTGAACTCAGAATCTAAAGATGCATCTTTTCGTGAAGGTCATTTTTATATTCTGTGTTTGAAATAAACGCTTTTAGAAAGTAGGTATTTTCTTGCTCAGTCATCCTGTGTGCCTCTGCTGGAATGTGGATTGCCTTTCTGGGTTTTGGAAGACAGAAGGCTGGGGACCAAGAGTGGCTCCAGATAGTCTAGGTGGGTCAGGAAAGGGCTGAATAGACCTGGGCTGCAATTGGGGAAGAGGGAGGCGATTTCCTTGCACCTGAAAGGGCCTGGTCTGCCTCTGACCATGCTGTCTCCACCTCCTGCCAGGAAGTCACACCAAAGAAGGCAGAACTGGTTCTGGCTGGGCACAGACACTCTCTGTTTAAGAGATCAAATGATTTGGGGATAAAAATATTGGGGCCCAGACACCTGAGCTTTAGAACTCTTTTGGACCAAAAAGACTGCCAAGAACAAGAGCTGGAGAAGATGTGAGGAGGGACTACCACTTTGCTGTGTGCTTTGCTGTGTTGGCCTGTAGTGGCTGCTTTTGTCTTGAGCAGTGAAAGGACTGGACTGAACTTTCTGAAATCTACTTTGTGAGTTTCTCCAAACGCTTGAGGTAGAGCTTGCCCCCTGTTCAAGAAGCCTCAGGAACAGCAAAGACTACAAGCTCTTCTGCCCCCTGTTCAAGAAGCCTCAGGAACAGCAAAGACTTCAAGCTCTTCTGCCCTCAGCACTGGGGACTATGTGTTTTGTGCTGCAACAGAAGAAAAGCAACCAGACGACGTCTACGACGCCGCTGCTGACTCCGTGTCCTGAAGGCACCACAGAGGGCACCGCCGCAATGCGACCCTGGTCTCACCGACACCGCCAGATGATGTCGCCACTGAGCCGCTGCTTGCACCACAACCTGTGGGCACCGCACCATCTCACTTCACGATGACGACGATCCCAGATGACTCCACGCCAAAATCTACGCCGCTGCTTGCACCGTGGTTCGAGGGCACCCCACGTAAAGTTACACGACGCACCGCCCTCATCTCGCACCGCAGCCTTGGCCTACCGTCGCCATCGGCTCCAGTTCATCAGCCGACGACAGCGCTTCAGCAACGACAACGCTGCTTGCACCGCGACCTGCCAGCACCGCGACGAGCACCGTATTCACTTCGCACTGCGACCCTGGTCTCACCGACGCCGCCATCTGATGCCGCCACCGAGCCGCTGCTCGCAGCGTGACCTGAGGGCACCGCACGTCGCACTGCTGCACTTGACACCACAGCACCCAACGCATGCCAACGCCAGCGCTCCTGACTTCAACAGAGAGGAGATCGATATGCAACGAGTGTGACTTCGAGGGCCCTGACTACTCCTGCACACGAGCTCCGAAGCTCACGCCTGTTGACGCCGTGCTTTCGGAAGCTCAACGAGAGGCTGCCGATGCCCCGCATTTCTAAAAGGTACTGTTTGCGGGTCTTCCCGACACCGTAGCTGGCCCGCGACACCGCGGGTAGCCAGAACTGTTTGGATTTGTTTGCTCACGATGCCGTGATAGCCCCGGACGGAGCTATCGACATCAAGGAACTATTTTTCAAGCATATTTTGATAACTGAAGATTTTTAAGTACTCTATTGTGGATTTTTATAGTTTTTGGCATTGTCTTAAGTATATATAAAAAATTTATATTTTTCTAAACTGATGTAGTGTCCTTTTGTAGTGCTTACACTGTATTACTGTTGGTTAGGTGCAAATGCTTTACACACTGCCTCTAAGATAAGCCTGACTGCTCGTGCCAAGCTACCAAGGGGGTGAGCAGGGGTTATTTTAGGAGTGTAACTCCCTTATCCTGACTAGAGTGGTGGTTTCTGCCCGACTTTGGCACATACATGCCCTAGCCGACCAGAAATCCCATTTCTAACAGCAGGGCTATGGTATTTTCGGAGGCACCGATGTACAAGTTACTTACCTTCGGTGATGACCTTTCAGGTGGATACTCTATGTAACCGCAGATTCTGCACTTGTGAATACTCCCAGGCAACAGACTGGATACAGAGAATTTTCTCAGCAATTCCCTCTCGCTTCAATATGTGGCATCATACGACACATCGTCAGAACCGTCCAACCCTGGATGTGGCATCGGGACCCTTACATAGCTGCCATCTATGTGCGCTGACATCAGTTTCTATTTCATATCTGTCTGTCCCGTCAAAAGCAGAGCCTTCAATAATCAGATTGTGAAAGTGTGCCGATCTCTGGCTTGGAATCTAATAAGTATGGACTAGACAAGTTAATTCTGCTGGACGAGGGTGGGTCAGAAAGGAATCTGCAGTTGGATAAAGTACACACCAGATAGAGCATTACTGAAGGTAAGTAAATTGTTCTTCTGATGGATACTTCTAACCGAATATTCCTCACCTTATAAATAGATACCAAAGCAGTACCTTACCATGGGGTGGGTTGTGGTTATGCCTCAGGTCAGAAAAACCTCTAGGACCAACAACCAAAATGCCCCTCCCGCCCGACCTCGCTTTCCAGACAGTAGTGCTACATGAATGTGTGGAGAGGCGCCCAGGTAGCAGCCCAACAAATGATCAAGATTAGCACACCGCAATACCAGTGTGGTGGTAGCAGCGGTTGCTCTGATAGAATGAGTACCAAGAGCTTCTAAAGGCTGTTTCTTGGGCAGTCCGTAACAGAGCTTTATACACAAGACAATCCATCTAGATGATTATTTTTTAACAGCTTTACCCTTTCTCACCAAGAGAAAGCTGCAAAGAGAAGATCATCCACACAATGGCGTTTTGTGCAATAGATGTAAAAGCTTACGGACCTCTTTAGGTCGAGGCAATGGAATCTTTTTTCTCTTTAGACAGATCAGATGGGACGAATAAAGCTTGCAGGGTGATATACTATCCCATGTGGAAAGGCGTGACAGCCTGCAATGACCAGGGGGTTGCCGCCCACCAACAAGTTTGGGTGTGAAAGAAACAGGTTAGGTACTGGAAGTTTCAGGTCTTATATATTGTGCTCTCCTCCAGGAGATACTAGTGTGATGGATAAGGCATCAAAACAAAGTGCAGGAAAAGAAATGTTAACTCAGGAGCGCAGAAGGAAGTTCCCTAAGCTTCTCTGCATTCTATTTCCCATGAGAGGCTCGCTGTTCCATCACAGGAGCGGCTAAGGAAACCCAAATCGTCAGGGGTTTACAAGCAACGTGTTACTTCTATGTCCCTGTACGGCCCCGGTCACCGTTTTGCAGCCGGAGATGAAGATGCGGCCAGAATTGCGGGAACCGGCAGTAGTCGATGCTGGGCAAGTTCTGGTTGTGCCTTTGCAGATAAGGCGTGGCACCCACCTCTGAGCAAGAACACATGCGGCAATTGTCAGCCACAACGGCCAAGACGCGCTGGAGGAATATAGTGCGTGAGAGGCAGTCTCCGTAACTCCAGGAAGGTGTTGACACGGTACTGCGCACAAAACACTCTCAGGAGGCGAGCGTTAAGGGCAAGTCAAACAATCCACAAGAACCAAGAAAGCTGGATAAGCCAGGAAGCAGAGCTCCGAGCGCAGCCGGTCAACACAGGGAATCTGATTATCATGCACCTGGCCGGTGTATAGGAGGGACTTACATCCTGTCCTCAATCAGTAGTGGAGTTCAGGTGCCTCTTCCTGTCACGATCCCTTGGGCTGCTGGGAGTTGTACTTGTTTCTGCACACACGCCTCCTAGTCGTTCTACAGTAGAGTAAGGGGGTGAAAGACTGGCTATGTGTACCCCTTGTGTGTGTGACCCTTCTGCCTGAGACCACCATGACACCAGGGAAATGCCCGACGATTCGGCCACTTCCAAAGATGCACAGCTTTCTGGTACAGGAACAACAATCCCACTTTGCCCTTTTTGTTGCAGTATCACATGGCAGTAGCATTGTCTGTGACGACCTGCAGCCGTTTCCCCTTGAAGGACAGGAGGAACGC
Organism: Lissotriton helveticus; assembly: GCF_964261635.1. Lineage (NCBI taxonomy): Eukaryota > Metazoa > Chordata > Amphibia > Caudata > Salamandridae > Lissotriton > Lissotriton helveticus. Next base: position 463,020,186 of record NC_136073.1, on the reverse strand, counting down.
TTTCAGTGGCAAGGGTATCATTTGGATCTCCAACAAGCTGAAGTGGAAACCGGATTCTGCAAGAGACCAGTCTCCTCATCTCCACCTCTCCCAGGTGACCAATCCAACCTGGTAATGAGACCTCCATCACAACAGTTAGCTCTGGGTGGGTAGGCAGAAGGGTCTGCCCCCAGTTTAACTGCAGACTAGCAGTCACCATTACAGTTCTCTTGCAATCTCCTCCAACACCTGGATGTAATCGGACAGGTTTCCCTAGTGCTGAATGCAAAAACAACAATTGATGGACAGAATACAGAGCAATGTCATACATTCACCCCAGTACAGAGATCTGGTCCTAAATCCATCGCTTTTTTGCTCACCATGCCAATCCAGTTTGGACCCAGCCATATGCAAATCAGTCTTGACCCTGAGCCCAAGCCAGCCTGAACTGCCAAACCAGGTCCTCCCTGGACTGGAAACAAGCATCCTAGGACCGGTTTCAGGCTTTCAGCCCTCATCAGCCAGGGTAGCTTGACTCCAGTGGCATGGAGAACACGGGACCCATGTCTGGGCATTCCCGTCCCACTCGGGGTGACAAATGCAAAAACAATTGATGGACAGAATTCAGAACAATGTCATACATTCACCCCAGTACAGAGATCTGGGCTTAAATCCATTGCTTTTTTGCTCACATGGGTCCTGGGCTCACTGTGCCACTGGAATCAAGCTATCCTGGCTGAAGAGGGGTGAAACCCCGAAACCAGTCCTAGGATGCTTGTTTCCGGTCAAGGGAGGACCTGGCTTGGCAGTTCGTGTCAGGTTTATCTCCACGGGATCCAGTTGTTGCACTAATGGATCCACCTCCAAATGTCACCAACACCCTGAAGTACAAACACAGGGTGTTCGAGCCATTAGGCGAGGGAGAAAAATAACAAACTAAAATAACAAAGCAAGGGAAGGGAAAAGGAAAGGGTCTGCAGGGAAAGGATACCTGTAACAAGAAACAAGACGTATTCAGTAATGACAGTACTTTCCACAGTGCTACACTCAAAGTCTCTCTATAAAGCACATATGTATATACCTGCATTTAAATGAAAGGAAAACCTGGGACCTGATTCATGAACTCCAAATAAGACCTCCAACACAATCAGGGGGAAATCCTATGGGAAACAGTAAGCAAACAAGTGAATGAAGCATGCGCTCTGTAACCTTTTTCATGGGAATGGGATGGCAACAACCAACAAACACTACATACCCCCAGACAGGTTAAAGGACGCCTTGTACATTCAGAGCCATGAAGTGTTGAATAATAATGGTACAAATCACTGTAACAGGATACGGAAGTGTGTGGGAGGCAAGAACCACAACACTCCGCTCCTTTACAGTCGTGAGAAAAGAAACTAAAGAAGCAAACCAACACAGTATCTAGGAACACGTAGTTGCGACCACCACAGTGTTCTAATACCAGAGATGTAAGTAAATACAAGCGGTAACGCGTAGTTAACCTCACTACCGCGCTCCACTCCTAGTTCTTAGCCCAGTTCGTAAATAACTGATAGCGGTAACACGTGGTTTCGACCGCCACCGTGCTCCGCTTTACAGCGCCTCCAATGTGCAAACAGCTCCGTTCTTAACCTCAGAACGGTATGGAAAGAGCAATGTAACAACGTGAGAAGCACCAGGAACCCCCTGGTAGGCTCTCACCACAATAGTGAACAAGGTTGAAAACAGATACTGCTCATACACGTCTCCTCCGTGTATCAATAGGTATTGCAGTACAATGGGGACACAGAAACAGACGAGGCTTTACCTTGAGCGATGCCCCACACGATCTCTCGATCTCTCCTGGGAGACACCCGACTCACTGCTCCAATGAGAGAGGAAAAGCAGCAAACAGGAACTGGCGCGCAGAGCAGCCGCTCTCACGCCGGGATCTGGGCTCAGAATAACAAGCACCCGGAAGAGTCTTTCCAGCACTGAAATACTTCCTGGAAAGACCCCGGAGGATCATGGGACATGTAGTTCGAAAACGGGCAAGGCAGGCGCAAGGCGGTGAAACCTGACAGTTCGGGCTGGACTGTTCCCATGAGGCACAGGGTCAAGACTGATTTGCATATGTCCAGGTCTAAACTGGGGTGGCGTGGTAGGCAAAAGAATGACGGAGGTAACCCAGATCTCTTGATTGGGGGTGAATGTTTAGATTTGTTCTGCATTCCGTCCATCAATTGTGTGTCTCTTCCCTGGTGCGGAGTCCACTCCAACTTCAATCCCACTGCAAAGTCCACATGAGCCACTTGACACAGGAACAATGCAGCAGGCCAAGAAGCCTCAGAGCCGCTCTCAGTGAGACCCAGGTCGAACATGGGAATCATTGGTTGAATGTCTTCGACTCACTGAGGTGGAGGGAAAGCTCTGAAATGCAGTGTCCAGAATGGCTCCAATTAAAGGGAGCCTCTGTGAAGGAGTCAGATGTGACTGCTGCACACTGATGGAAAGACTCAACAATGTCAACAGGTTGGCTGTCATCTGGAAGTGGTTCACAACAGAGGTTAGCCCGATTTCAGGGGCCAGTCATCAAGGTATGGGGAACTCTGCAGATGGGCAGCAACCACTACCATCACTTTCTACAACACCTGAAGCACACTGGTATGGTGCGTACCCAGAACTGAAAGTACTTGTGGCCTACCGGAAACCGCAGGTAGCATTTGTAAGACTTCACAATGGAAATGTGGAAATACGCATCCCGCAGAGTAAAAGCCACCAAAAAAAAGTCACCAGTAATCCAGGGCAGGCAAAATGTGGGCCAGGTTGAGAATTACAAACTTGTCCTTCCAAAGGAAGAAGTTCAGAGGATGAAGACTGAGGTTAGGGTGAAGACCGCCATCTTTATTTAGCACTAGAAAGTAACGGGAATAGCACCCAGTCCTAATACCTGATGGCGGTTCCAGCTCTTTTGGCTTGAGAACTTGAACTTCTGCTAGAAGTATAGAAAAAATGTCCTCTGGGGGGAGGTGTGATGCAGGAGGCATTATGATGCGGGGTTGGTCAAAAAGAGAAAGGAATAACTATTATGGACAGTGTGGAGCACCCTCTCGTCTGATTTGACCATCCTCCACCCGGTGAGGTAAAAAGTGATGAGACCTACAGACCAATCATGTACGTTGGAGTGGAAAGTAAATAGGTCTTGTGGCGGCTGTGGGGAGAGAGGTAGGAATTTGGTTAGTATGCTGCCCTCGTGGGCCTGTACGTTGACAGCTGGATCTCTGCTCATGCCTCGAAAGGCTTGGGAGAACTGTGGCCGTATGGGTAAGGTATAACACTGCCTCTGTTGGAACCCCATTTCCAAAGCCTCAAAAGGGTCACAATTGTAAGGAAACTGCCGTACAGACAGTGACAACCCAAGAGAGCAAGCGGTCACTTTGCTTTCTTTAAAGCACTCTAGGGCTGAATCTACTTTGCCTCTGAAGAGAATTGTGTGATCGAATGGCATCTTCATGACAGACTGTTAGACAACCCTCAAAAAACCCGAGTAGCGAATCCAAGCGTGGCGCTGAAGCACCATGTTGAACCCAAATGCCCTACCCAGGTAGTTAGTAATGTTCAGGCCCGATCTAAAGGAGTATACTTTGCTGCATCCCGGCCATCCTGAATAAGGCTTTACAGAATTAACCTAATGTCATCTGGGACGGTTGGGAAGATGTTCGCCACCATGTCCCGTAGTGCACGTGAGCAGCTCCCAAGGTAGCAGTTGGTGTGCACCGGTCTGAGTCTCACTGACAAGAAAATCCGTTTCAGGAATGCCTCCACATGGATTGTCCCTGACTGGCAGGGTTGTGGGAACGCATTTGGATTTAATTATTTACTTGAGGAGGCCTGCACCTCAATGCTTTTTTAAGTAGGATCCTGGGGTAGGAAGGCAGGGTCCCCAGGAGTAGTAGATGGAGACCACCTCAGATCCTTAGGTCCTGAAAATGCTCCAGAGGGATCCGGTCGGGTACTAAATATTATGGCATTGGCCACCTAGGATTTGTGGAAATGTTGCAAATTAGCATTGGAAGTTGAGGCACATGATGAGAGACGGTTCTCAGAACAGAGACCAAGATTGCAGCTCGGAAAGACCTGGGGCATTGCAGATGGAAGAAGGGGAGCCATGCTTGGACCACTTCTGTTTCCCGGATTTCTTCGGCTTAACAGAGAATCTTTACTTCAAAGATGAATTAACTCAAGAGTGGCCCGAGAGTGAGAGCATGCCCATATTCTTGACTTTAACCAAGACTGGACATTCTTTGCTTTCTGATGGTGTTCTGCAACAGACTTTAGCTCCAGGGTCTCGGAATGGCCTTCAGGCTCATATTCGACCCCTTTCCACATGACTTTGAATCATGTTTCGAGCCCAGACACAAGAGACAGGCCTTGTAGGGGTCCACCACAGACATACTTTCGGAGCGGACATGTCCCCTGCAAAACGGGAGGAAACTTTTGTGTGGAAAAAGTCAGTATGGTCTGACAGAATTCTAGGGAGCGAGCTACGGATCCCTTTTAGAAGGCGCAAAAAGAAAGAAAATAACGAGTTCACTGTGCAGAAGTGGCAGGCTATGTAGGGGCCCCGACATCACATCCGGGGTGGGAAAGGCCAGACACAGAGCAGCACAACTCCACTTATTGATGCACGAGGGAATCGCTGCGAAAATGCTCAAGATCCAGTCTGGCAAATGGGGGTATTGGCAAGGTGAGGAATCTGCAGTTAGAAGTATCCATAAAAATGCAAACTTAGTGCAGGACTTTCTGCACAAATTTGTCGTGGCACTCAGGGCAGAATTTAAAGGGAATATTATCCTTCTCCTGTCACTGCCTCACCTCCCTGCATTCTCCAGCCACATACTCCCGGTCTGACAAGTCCCCTGTGCTGAGAAAGGCCCCTTTGCATGTGGTATACGGTGGTATTTGGTTGGTATAAAATCTCTTTTATTGGTGTACTCCTTGATAATCCATCAGTTATTTGTGATTCTCTCAGAGTTTTTCTGTTTCGGTTCCAAACCCAGTGGCTGAAAAACAGAACCTGAAGATAGAGAACATGCACACTAAGAGAGAGAAAGAAGAGCATTCCAGACTTCAACCACTAGATGGCAGAATAATGCACATCATATGAATCCTTAAAAGATTCCCATTGCAAAAGTATATGTTTTACAGGTATTTGGGGGAGGGACAGAGGGGAGTGGCTGGAAAATGGGGAATACTTACTACTTAAGGGGAGGGGTTAAGGGAGTAATAAGGAGGCGTTGCAAGAGGGTTATGGAGGGACACGCACCGACCCACAAAACAGTAAGCCCATTGCTATTCGCAAGCTGCTCTACTATGGTAACTACAGCCAAACAAGCATTGGCATAGCCAATAGGTCTCGCCTTTGGGATCTTATAAGAGAGCAATCGCTGTCAAAGTGGGTGTAACAAGGAATGGCACAAGGACAGCAATCCAAATACAATGACAGCAAAAAAGTGTAACTTGAACTCAATTCACATAAGCTACCCCAATACAACTGGCGTAATACTGAATACCAGCCAGGCTGAAAATGACACCCACACACCATCAGTGAAGCAAGTTGTATACCATACCAACCTTCTATAGGAACTGCAATGAAATCACTCGGAAACCAAACTAGACTGGCCATAACACTATCAGAACAAAAACAATAGGCCTGCCTTGGCAAGTTTGGCGATGGCTATATGTTTTATATTTTTCTTGCAATAACATTTTTTTCAATTTAAAAAAAACATTGCATGTAACGATTTTATACCAGTACTAGTGTGTCTCATCACAGGTTCATGTACTTAGAAAAAATCTAAAAATCCCTTTTAGTTTTAATACTCATCACAGGAAAACATGATTTTAACTGGTGGAAAGAAGTGCAATTAAACTGAATACATCGTTTAAACGCACACGAAAGACAAAAAGAAAAAAAAAGCTAGAGACTGAAAAGAAAAAAAGGTGGGAAAGTAAAGTTTTGTCTAGGCCAGGACACTGAAATGCAATTAATGTAGGCAAATGTGCACACTTGGAGAGGAAAAAGGCCCACAAAAAAAGTGCAAGAGTTCCCAATGTACATCTTCAATCTACCAATTAATCACAAACTGCTTGATATTAAAAACGTAAAGTTGCAGGTGATGCGAACCTGGTTGCTGTGTCTATTTACTGTAGAAATGGGGGTCGGAAGACCAGGCAAAAGTTCTTGCGTGGGGAGGTAAATAAACTTCTATGCTGCTGAAACCAAGATCGGTGTCTTGACAAAACAAAAGCATGATGTCAATTCAAGGATCTCGAGAGCCCGTGTGCACACTCGCCAAGAAGTAGAAGCGTTTCTTGTGTAACCCGATTCCGGCGAAGTTTACTTATGTGGGATTGCATCTACCAGCAAAAAGGCGGCCATCATCCAAGGGGGCTTTTTAAAAAATACATCTTATAACACATGGGACAAAACAGAGTGGCCTGCCATGGGAGGGCACCGCAAAAGCCGCTATAATTAAAGATAATGAGTTGGGCGAGCTGCGCACAACAAGACGCGCGGCCGTCATTATTTAATGTTAAAAAAGACAAGTAAGCAGTAGAGCTTGTGAAAAGCACAGCGCTCTAAAACAGAAATAACATATGTGAAATCGGACGGCCCCCAGATTGCATGCGAAAGCACAATGCGTTGTGTGTAAAAAGTAACCTGACCCACGAGGAATGCAGCTGCCACCCTGCACGCCGCTGCTTGCTCCCGAGAGCAAAGCGCCGTGGGAGCGAACATTACAAAAGAGGTGGGACATGCACCCGTCTTTAGCCATTTGCGTGCTTTAATTATTGAAAGACATACGCAAAACCCAATCCAATGTGTGGGAGGAGTTAGACCCACACGGAGTAGACACAAGGAGCCTCGCAGAGCAGCGCATGAGCGCTGCTAGGCTCGACCTAAAAAGGAGCCAAAACGGTTGTAAATGCACTCCAACAGAGAGCTAGAGTAAGTTCAGCACCACACATGGACACTCACAGGTACTGGAGCACCTCCCCACAGAAAATAATGGAGTCAGGGGCTTAAAGTAAAACCATGTAGGAAATAATGTTAAATTAAATTCACTAATTTAAATATAAAATATAAACATTTAAATGATTGCTAAGAAAACTAGAAATAAAACGTTTTAATTTGTTAAAATATTTTAATAATGTTTTGAAATTTCTAAATAAATGTAACATTGTGTTCAATAATTAATTACTATTAGCTATATGTATCACTTTATGTTTTAAAACTTCAATAAAAAGAAAAAAAAAAAAATTAACAGTAAAGAAACAAGGCAATACAATCATTACAAATGGTGAAGCGTCCTGTGAGGAAGGAAAGCATACAACTTTGATACAATCAACAATACGGGATGGGGAAAGCAAGGGGAATTGCAAGTGAGGAGGCATTTTAGCTAAAACAGTAGTAGGAATGTCGGGTCAGGGGGAAGGTGGAGTGGTCACGACGTGTGTGAAGGGAGGTGTACATATTTCACCACAATAGGAGTTCCACTGGCCCCAGACTTTCCCCCATTTTTGGGGCCTGCCACGTGCCACGTATGTTGTCTTCTCTCTAAACATACACCAGTCCATGTTTTCCTTCCATGCCAGAACAGTGGGCGGCCTCTGAGAACCACACAATTGCGCAATATCTCTCTTGGCAATCATATTCCCGAGGGTCGCCCACTGAGTCTGAGCCACATCATAGTCCGTCGGCTCCCAAACATTCAACAAGCATCTCCTAGCTTCAGGCAGCAACGCAACACCCGTGACCTCTTCCATAACCGCATGCACTCGGTTCCAATAACGCACAACCGCCGGGCATTCCCAGAGTATATGGAGAAAAGTGCCCAGTAGGCCGCATCCACGCCTACACATCCCGTCCGAGGAATATCCCATACTAATAAGGCGAGGACCAGTCACATAGATCCGGTGGAGGATTTTAAGTTGCACAAACCGGAGACGAGCCGGAATTGCAACCTCCTTCGGCGAAGTTACCGCCGACTGCCAGTCTTCATCGTCCAACTCCAGACCATCGCCGGTCCAGGCCTCTCTGAGACGGTCTAAGAGGTCAACCCGATTATTTATCAACTTTTTGTAGATCAGCGAAATTGTACTGTCGGGGACGTATCTGTCCAGTACCCGATCTTCAAGTGGGGATGCCTCCGGGATAGTGGTACCCGACGGAAAAACCGAGGTCAGCGCGTGGCGAACCTGCGCATAACGGAAAAACTCCCCATCACTCAACTCGTATTCCACCTTCAACTCCTCAAAAGTCTTGACCCGGTCCTTGACCAAGACATCATTCACTCTGCATATAATAATCACGTCCCACCTATCAAAGCCTTTCGTCTTCCACAGGGAGCCAAGCCTCTCGGATGCGTAAAGTGGAGTCGCTAGAGTCAATCTATCCTTCCATCCCATTGCAGCATTTGTGCGATACCATGCTTGCACCGCTATCTTAGTTGGACCCGTGAGCATTTTCCCGGCAGATTTTGTATAGAGCACCCTGTTGTAATCCCCGCCAGGCAAGAGCCACTTGTCCATTTCGAACGCGAGGTTCGACGCAGGACCATACATACCATGATTAATCGCCCCCAGCTGGGAGGCCCAATAATAGCGCCTAATATCTGGGAGAGCGATTCCACCATCGTACCAGGGGAGTGTCAGCTTGGCAAGGGCAATGCGGGATCGCCCGCCCCATATCAGTTGCCTCTGTAGACTTTCCACCTCTCGAAAGTAGCTCGCTGGGATAACGTCAAAAGTATTTTGTAACGCATATAAGAACCGGGGCAGTGACATCATCTTAAATAATGCTGCTCGGCGGAAGTTTGCGCCATGCCACAACATCAGTCCTTAGGCGTTGAAGCGGGGGGAGCAAGTTACGCTCATAGCGGACGACAGGATCTAGGGCAATAAAGACCCCCAAGTATTTAAATCCCGCCTGCACCACCTGAATGGGACAACCACGCGGCAAGGGAGGAGATTCACCCGAAAGGACATATACACAAGACTTAGACCAGTTAATTACAAGGCCGGAATTCTTCCCGAAAGAATTTAAAACATCAAATAACACTATCAGCGACTTCCGAGGTGACGTGAGGTACAACAGGATATCATCCGCGTAAAGTGACACTCGGTCTTCAAAATCCAGGGACCACCGAATACCTTTCATCGATGGCTCCGCCCTCAGCCAGGCTGCCAAGGGTTCCAAGGCGAGGGCAAAAAGAAGCGGTGACAACGGACACCCCTGGCGCGTACCCCTTCCGAGGGTAAATGGCCCAGTATCACTTAATTATTGATATATAATAAGAACATTTATTTTCAAATAGGTGGAATATTTTTTATTATAAACTTTGGAAAAAATATTTTCATTTAATTAATTCATAAAGTTGTTTTAAATTTAAAATAAAGATAATGCTGTAACTTGTATTGTTCTACAATTAAAATAAATATCTAAAATTAACATTAGTATTTAACATAAAAATATATTAATTTCTTTTTTCTTTGAAATCTTTCTCTGTACTTTGTCATATGGATATCTCCAGCCTGGTGGCCATGATATCTGCCTAGTTGTAAAAACCTACAAATAGTAACTTTTCCCACATAACACTTTTGAGTAACTTTACAGTTAGAAACTGTGAATAGGCCAAAGTAGCAAAGATGCACATGATTAAATCTATACATGTAATTTACCTTTGTTGAATAGGTATCTATGTTCTTTATAGCAAATCAAAGCTTCTCACATTTATAGCCGTTCATTAAACAAGGGTCTCTTGGAAACCGACATTATCCCATGCCCAAAGTAGATTCTGAAGATGAATGCAGAGGATTTTGGAATCTCAGCAATATTTTATGGGTAGCATAGTCTCCAGTGGCGTTTTTTCTACCTTGAACTGTTGCATTACAAAGATGACTTACCTTCCCATTTGTAACTGGTAAATGGGTCAAGGAAAGTGTGTTTACTTGTCATTCCGAGATCCCCAAAATGGTCCCTTGCCGTAGAAGCAAGAACATGGATGACCATTCTTATGGGTTTGGGGGAGAACACAAGGGGTAAGATTACAACAATCCTTACTGGCGTCCATTGGATACCAGCAAGCTAGATACATAATTTTATGGCAGTCTGGCACACAAGGTCATTTGTCTTAAGAAATGTAAACTCTACAGACCACACGAAGTCGAGAGAGCAAGAAAAGACACACTGCATAATGGCCCAAAATTAAAGAAGTCTAGAAAGGGTAGAACACTTTTTTCTGTATAGGGCTAAACACTGCTGAAGCAAGGCACATCTGGTATCTTCCTTTTGAACAATAAGTAGGTCTGGTAAATGACCGTAGTCTTACTTAACACTGCTTCCTTATTGCCGTGCGATAGCACAGAGTGCAAGGCAAAGGCTCAGATTTCTTTCTCTCAGGATACAGAGCTCTTTATACGCTTGGGAGGATGACATCCTACCAGACCAGTCTCTTGACAACCAGGGCTATACCTTGGTAGAAGAGCTTCAGGGACTTGATCATCCATGGCAACAAAGGAAACAACTAACTCAACAACTCTGCAATCCATGTTAACAGGACCCATCATGTTTGAAACCTGAGGCAATAGTGGCATAGTGTGTGAAAACATGAGACTGCTTTTACTAATTTAAAGTAAATAAAGAATTCAACATTGTGGATCACAAAAGAGTGTTGAAAGGTGTGAACCCCCACCCCATATGTGGATATGCATCCATTGTGCACCTCACCCTCAATTGCAGTTACAGTATTGGACCCTGTAGGTGTCAGTACACGGTTAGTAATAATTTCATGCTACTCCATCTGACTGTCGCAGTTATTAAATCATCGTGATTGACTACCAGGTAATGTAACTTGGAAAATGGAGGAAATAAAAGCACCCACATCTTAACCCATTTCTAAGGGGTGTGTGCGTATAAATAACCATCTACTGTAGTTGCACAGTTGCAAAAGGCACTAACACCTTATCTTTTGGTTAGAACTCAAATTATGTAGCAGGTGGTCTCTTTAGAGGAAACACTAAATAGGTGACACACACATGAAATCCCACTAAGATTCAGAAGGCATGGATTTTCAGCCATAATAATAAGGCCCCAGAAAGGTAATGGTACAATGAGGATATTTTTATTAAACGTAATTGTTATCAGTGCTAATAGTCTGAAACACCCAAGCAACAATGTGACTGAAACAGAACGTCCTTCCCTGCCTGGGATGCTTTATTATGGTTTGTAAGTCTGTTGGGATGGGAATGCCTCCTGCACGGTGTATAGTTGTGTCCCTTGCCCATATGAGAGTATCTGCTGTCCAGGTTTTGGATTTTTGCTCCTGCCTCGCACTAAACTAGTGTATGCATGAAGGTCTAAGCTCGCGGTTGACTAGAGTCTTGTCCTGGATCTGGAGAGGGGCACCATGAGAGCCCTCAACAGTGACAAAGGACTACTGTCCTTGTCACAGGTTCAAGCATGTAGCGCGGTAGCAGTAGCATATCATGTTCTGTAGCATTCATGGCGTGGCCAGAACTTTTTATTCGCATCACAAGGGTGGAGGCCTTCCACTGACAGTCAAGTGATGAAGGAGTTGTACTTAACCCATTTGAAGAGCCATAGTAGGCCATGGGTTGGAACAGGAGAAGTAAACTTCCTCAGCCCCCCACGATCCTGGCCAAGTAGCCACTGCTTGCCCCATGGCCCCCAAATGGGGAGCAACAACGACAGACATGACCAATCATTTGTGGATGGGGCTTTCTCAGTATAAGAACGTGTTTAGTTACATCAAAATGCCTTATTGTGTCTAAGTAAGATGAATGAGAAAAACAAATCAAGACATTCTCCTCTGGTGCTTTGCTTTATGCCTTATTAACCCATGAGCACGTGTCAACACAAACTCCTATGTTAGCTAAATAACAAGAAAACATATCACAAACACGCAAGTAAGTACATTTATGCACTTAACCGCGGCACAGGACACATGTCATTAACTTTTATACGGTTAACTTGAGCTGTCCTCTGCGCTCTGTGTGACCTTTTATGTACAACAAACACTTCGAGTAAAAGGTAGTTCAAAGTTAGTTTCAAACAAGCTTGTGGATGACAAAAATAGAGCCTGTGAATATTTTAGCTGTAGATTTCTTGAAAATGTATGCCTCTAGTGATGAACGTGGATCCTAGCACCGAGATCACAAGTGCATGGATGTATGTGTGTGATGAGCAAGTTATACCTGGTTTGCTGTACGAGTGAACCAGTGTGGCAATGGCCTCTGGATTCCATTTTGGGAACTCTGGCCTCTTCTACACAAGATGGAAGTTACTTTCCCAGACAGACTAAGAGTATTACTGACATTCCGGAGACTGTAAGGATGAAACGTAGTCACTGAAGTGGGGAAAAAGGAGACTGGTACCCTGTTAGAAACTCTATTAGATCTTTTGATGAAGAGGGCTAATTATTACGCACACTAGAGACTGCCATTTAGTGTATGGTATGAGTTACGTGTGGGACTGCATTACTTGCTGTCAGGATGTGAAGGATTTTTTGATAAGGGCGAGCCTTTCGTTTCTTCCTAATAACGGTCAGGTGTGGCTATCATAATCAAGTCCAGACTGCTCACACCTCTGTGTGCCTCTGTTTTGGGTGCTCCAGCCTGGTGACGACCCTGCATTGAAGAGCATCACTGAAGACAAATGAAGAGTGTGGAAGATAAACTGAGAAGGACAAATGAAGAGACAATCGACTCAAACTGGATCTGAAAATGCAGTGAGAACACACATTTCCGGTCTACTCAACCTGTATAAGAGTGGGAAGCTGAAGACCCATTTGATATTCCACTTCCAAGTTCTCTCTGACCAAAAAAGGGGGTGCTCCACAGAGTAATCAGAGAAGACTACTGCGCAACCAGAGCCGGGGGCTGTCTAAAAACAAGCTTCCCAATGTAAGGGAATCTCACCTAGAGTCTGACCTGGAAGAAGGGCTGTTTTCCCAGTTCTGGAAGAGGGACAAAATCGCCAGACTTGAGCAGGGGCTATGAGGATCTGAAAAAATGTGTGACAAAACCTATCATGGTCTCTAGATATTAAAGTTAGGGGGCACTCACGCCCATCAGATGAGGAAATCTTCCCCTAAGGAGTAGTGGCCACTGCTGTGAAGTCATCAGGCTTTTCCATGGACAGTGGAGGAGCTTACTCACTGTCTCCTTGCATCAATAGATGGATGATGGAGCAATCAGAGTCTATATCATCATGGACATGAAAGAACTGAAATCTGCCTTTAAGCACCTTGAGTCTTGGATGGCTTATCTTTTTAAAAATAAGTCTAACAAAGAATTTGCCCTCCACACAAGTACCAGCTGTATCTTAACAACTCACTATTTGTTACTCAAGTTTCTTTCTGCGTCACTGAGTCAGCCTAGTCTCAATTCATCCAGAATATCAATATGTCAATTGTCAAGCACATTTCCTAGAAGGTGTAGGCCTGTAATTGTCAAGTTCATCTTGTTTCTGACAATTTGATTTAATCAGCTTTCACTAGTCTGCTCTTGCACCACTAAGACTGGATCTCCATGCTGCATCCTGGCCTGCAAGTAGCACATTGTGATCTGAACACATACCCTTTCCCTGGAAGGAGCTTCCTCAGATTTAGATGCATTATAGCTGGGTCACCGAAAGCTCAGTTTAAGTCATCACAACAGTTTGCCTTCTCCAAGGAGAGAGGAGGATCAAAACCCAGGGAAAAGCAACATAAACCCAGTAAAAATAAATGACTGAATGCCCAACTTCTAATTTAAATGAAAACTGCAATAAAAAAAATTATCTATAAAGGAAAATAAAAATGTTCGGATAAGAAATCAAATTACAGTTTACATATGCAGTGATAATTGTTCTCAAATGCGGTGCTCTCCGGTGGGAGTTTTAATATCTTCATGCCAGGAATCCTCTGTTTAAGCCTGGAGAGGGAACACGTTGCAAATGTCCAGAAAAAACTTGCCTTTCCACTCCAATGATGCCAAAGGAAAGATCAACTCAGCTAAATAATCCACAGAGAGTATCTTTACAGACAGACTGAGAAACCCAAATTATAGAGGATGTGCTTGAAAGGGAGGATTAACAATGTCTAGTGGATTCCAAACCAACACCTTCCCGAGACCGAAATATGTATGATGCTGGCAAGTATTACTTCTGAGAGTGGCCTATGAGGATGTCATCAGTAGTTGAAAAGAAATGTGGTAAGTGGAACAGATACTTTGGCTGTGGACTGTAGTCTTCTACACTGTAAGGATTCACTAGCATCAGTGGTGAGAGGCCCGCCTGAAGGAAAAATATCGAACTGATTGGCTGTGTACTGCCTTCTTGTCAATGCTGCATGTCACCAGATAAATAGCTTATCCAGCACCACAAACCTTGTTTGTTCACTCAGGACTTCATGTACAGAGGTATTTTGTTACTCTAAATCCTGAGATTTGTGGTTGGAAACACATTTATAAAATGCATCAAAGCCCCTTTAAGAAGAAATTCTTTAAGGCTTGTAAAAGGATTTTGCATTCAATTATGAATCTCAAATAAGAGGTGTCATGAAATAAGCACACCCGTATTCGCAATGGAATGGATCAATGTGATCCCAACTAGGGAGGGTGAAACCGGATTCACATAGGCAGATGTTCACACGGGATAGACTTTAGGGGCTTGGGGTGGGTGTTGGCAGGCATGAGAAGCCAACAGTACAGAGAACCGCTGCCTACTCCCCGATATATTCCTTAAGAGAATTTTCTTTTTTAAGCTGCATCATTCCCTTTAATGGAGACAGGCTGTTTAAAAAACAAAATAATAATGCTTCCTAATTGCGAATGCAAATACAGGAAAGGAACCCCCCCCCCTGCACCCCCCATCCTCTCCACTCCCACCACAAACGCACAATTTGACCTATTAGTACAAAGGTCGGATCGCAAATTGGTGGGCTATTGCAGATCCTTGATTGAAGAATACATCAGACTTTTAGCTGTTTGTTTGTGGTTTGTTGGAAAACACACCCAAAAACACCCAGTAGTGCTCTATGTTCACGTGGCATTGGAACAGGACTGAAGGTTTAAGGTGGATAAAAGGAGGGACGAATAAGTAAAAGATTAGGAAGTGCAGTCTTGATAAGACTTCATTTGATATAGTGCTTAAACAGTTCTGGACATTTACAAAGGTGTATTTCTCAGGTCAGTGGCACTCATCAAATGACATTTGAAAGAAAGAAAATAAATATAATCAAAACAACTTGCTAAAAATGTCTTTGGGGGGCGTGACCAAGATGGCGGCCAGCTAGGATGTGCCTCGCGGGAGCTCCAACATGGCCCCAGCTTTAGCATGGTTAATGCCCACCTTCGAAGCCCACTGCATGCGGAGAGGAGAGGGATTGAGATCTGTGGCATGCCCAGACCTCCCGGGGACATCCGGTGTGCCGACACGCGAAGCGTCTGCAGCAGACCCGGAGAGCAGCGTCCAGCCGGCCTGGTGGGCCGAGATCGCGCCTTCCTCACCTGCTGGGACAGAGCCTGAGACGGGGTGGTTGTGCTCCCCGGTCTGCCAGTGGGAAAAGCACATTGTAGTGCGACATCTTGTGCCCGAAGCAATCCTGTAACGCGAGGGAGGAGCAGACGAACATGGGCAGAGCATCTCGGAGAGGCCCGAAGCTGCGTGCCGGCCCAGCTCGCCATGAAGAGCTGCGTGCCTGAGGCCTGGACCCTCGTAGAGGTTGCGGGGTGCGGCCTGGAGCAGAGAAGACGGCGGGAGGCTCCCACCCGCTTCCGTGGGATCTGAGGCCTCGTCAGTAGCCTTGAAGCCCACTGCCAGCCACCCTGTGAGTACTGCCACAAGCAAGGGGAGCGGGGCAATACGCTGCGAGCTCTACCCAGGGACGTAGGCTTAGTCTGCCTGTGGGGCTGAGAAAGGATCCAGCTCACCCAAGAGGACTGCAGCGGAGGACAGAGCGGTCGTGCTCCTTCCGATGAACAGCTGGTGGCTACGGACTAATGCCATGACGACTAGTACCTGGAGCGGCTAGCAGCCCCAAGTAAAGAATTCATAGCAGCAAGTGGGGCAACAGGAAGAAGCCTGGTACGGCAGGCCAGCACAAGCTAGAGGGGTTGCGGCTTTGCGGCAGAGTGCGGCCAAGAATACAGAATGCCTTGAGAGATTCCCCACCGCGCTCTGAGGCGCAAGGGCCCTGCCTGTAGGCCCCGCAGCTCACAACGCCAGGAACCCACCGCCAAGGGCGCTGCAGAGACTGCATGGAGGTTAGCCCACAGGCAAGTGGCCCTGTAGGAGACAGAAGGACTTTGCATCCGGGGATGTGCCGCTCCTACCCGGTCCCCTTCGGAGGGTGCGGGCCAGCATGTGGGGCTACACTAGCACAACTGAGCTGTGAGCCGTTCCTTGGCACAGGAGGTGGTGACCAGAGAGGGACAGACATCGGGGCTGACACCTTAGCACAAGCTGGAGTATTCTGGTCCCACACCATGAGAAGCACCCGGGTGAAAAAAGATCGCTTGGTTAAGGAGATGCTTATGAAACAACCATGGCATGGTTCCAGCGCGACGACGGGGCAAGAAGATGCGGGAACCCTGGGAATCTTGAAGAGACCAACGCTCCAGCCACTAAAGCTTTTATGATCTCACTTTTTGATTCCCTGCGCGGAGACCTCCAGGAGCTCAAGGGCCAACTCGCGGCAGACCTCAAGGAAGTCAAACGGAATGTCGAAGAAATCGGTGAACGGGTATCGACGCTTGAAGATCACGCAAATAGTTGCGACAAAGAAGTAGAGATGATGCAGCAAGAAATCCTACGACTCAAAGAACAGCATATTGAACTACAGGCCCATGAGGAGGATCTATAGAATCGTTCCCGCCGCAACAACGTGCGCATCCGGTGAGTGAAATCTGGGGCCGACGGGGAAGACTTGAGAGGGTTCGTTGCAGCCCTTTTCAGCCAGGAGCCAGGTTTTGGGCACGGAACACCCGGCTGCAGTTAAGATGACAGGGCTCACAGAGTGGGACTACCAAGGGGAGGCAAGGCCCCACCCCCATACATCCTGGTCTGTGTGCATGACTTCCAACTTAAGGAACTTATCATCAAGAAAGTGAGGGAAGCACAACCCTTGCAATTCAGAGGTCATTCCCCTACGCCCTACCAGGATTTGTCCGCTGCTACCCTGCTCAAAAGACGGGACTTCCGTTGAAACAAAATGCACCTGCGAGTGATAGGAATTCCCTTTTCCTTGAGTCATCCCTTCTGCATCATATTTCAATATGAAGGTCAACTGTGATAGATCCACTCGCTTTCGGAGGCTAAGGAGCTGCTGGGACTGTTGGGTCCCGCGTCCCAACAGTGTCAGCGCAAGCCCTCTGCGGGGTCACGACGCAACAGTTATAGGTGGCAGACCGTGGGTAAGTCGGCGGTCGGACACGGCCACCATTGCGAAGGAGAGAAAAGCAGTTATCTCCTCGTTGGCCTCCTCCCCTGTCAGATCCTCACCCTCCTGAACTATCTGCAAAGCGGACTTTGATTAAACATGGGGCGGGACTGGAGCCCGCGCGGGTTCTCTTGTGAGGGATTACTAGGTCTACACACCCCCCCCTCTCAAAGTTTCCTTTACTAACTATGGTCTTCGGAGTCTCTAGCTTTTGTTTTATGCTATCAGATGTTGATGTTTTATTGTTTATGTAGTTGGGGTACTATTTATGTTGGGTTACCTGCACCAGACCTAGAACTGCAAGCTGTCCCGCTGAGCGCATCCCACGGCAACTCCTGTATGCAGGGGATCCCACCTTGCACTGAACGATGATGTCTGGCCCCCATGGGAAGAGATCTTAGGGTTATAAGTTTTAATGTCTGGGGCCTTAATCACCCTGTAAAGCGCTCTGCCATCCTCTCCCTACTAGAGCACATTAAAGGGGACATTTGCATGCTACTTGAGACCCACTTGCTGTCCAAATACACTGGTCGTATGGGCACGCAACGATTTCCTCGTCAATACGGGTCCTCTGGCAATGCAAAGAAAAATGGTGTGGCCATCCTACTGGGTGCAAAATTTGAAGGGAAGGTTCTTTCTACCCTCTATGAAGCAAAGGGCAGGGTCCTGGCACTTAGACTCCAGTCGGGGGGATACCCTTTTTACACTGATTAAAGTCTATGCACCTAATATGCACCAAGAGTCTTTCTTAATCAGAACTCTCTCAGAGGGCCTAGCCTCGCCTGATGCCACCATACTGGTGTGAGGAGATCTCAATCTGGTTATGGACAACGACCTAGATCGCTCTGGCCAGAGGAGTAGACAGGTCGGGGCGCTCTCCCAAATGGTACACAGTGGCTGACTGAGAATGGCCTGTATAATGTTTGGCGACTCAAGCTCCCGGCAGTACGGGACTACTTGCACTACTCTGATGCTCACAAATCTTATGCGCGGGTAGACCCATTTCTTGTCTCTAAAGCGCTATTGCCCAGAGTAAGCGAGACCTCTATAGAACCGGGCTCTTTGTCAGACCATGCATCGATCACCGTCACTATTTAATCAAGCGGGAATATGCGCACCCGCGCGAGGTGGCGTCTGCGGGTTGGACTTCTGCATTCTCCAGGCACTGTAGAAAGCTTACGCGCCAAGTTACTTGCATACTTAAGAATAATGACAAGGGAGACACCCCACTGGCGGCCATTTGGGAAACTCTCAAAATTGTGAGGAGAGGAGAACTTATGGCGATTTTTGAAGCACACAACAAAAAGCGCAGGGTAGTCTGGCAGGGCATTGAACAGGAAGGGAAGGAGTTGGAGGCTATCCACAAGCGTATTGGAGCACCACGGGTTTAGAGAAGAAACGCCTCATCTTAAAACGCTTGGACCTCAATAGGGCGGAATATGCGCTGTTGCGCCTTCGCCACAGGTTTGATCTGATAAGCAATAAGTGTGGGAGAATGCTAGCCCAGAGACTGCGAACCAAAACTATGGCGACTGCCATTTCATCACTTATGCTGCCTTCAGGAGCAGAGGTACACTTATACTCCCAGATAAGCGAAGAGGTCAGACGATTCTATCAGTCCCTATACAGTGAGGATACGTTGGATAGACAAAACACGAGTGCCTATTTGGAATCCAGCAAATTCACACGTCTCCCTGATGGCCAGGCGGCACAGCTTGAGGATTCCATAGGCCTAGAGGAGGTTATCTCGGTAATTGCCAGGTTCTAAGTGGACAAAGCCACGGGCCCTGATGGCTACCCAGCTCTATTTTATAAAATATCCTGTGGGGAACAAGCGCCAATGCTGACGAGGCTTTTTAACTCCTTCCTGGACAGTGGAGCGGTAACAGACTCCATGCCAGAAGCCGCGATCTCATTGATTCTCAAGCCTCACAAGGACCCTAGACTATGCAGCTCCTATCACCCCATTTCATTACACAACATAAATGCCAAAATCTTTGCCGGTGTTCTAGCGGCCCGGCTGAATCCACTAATGGCGGGGACTGATTGATCCAGATCAGGCAGGGTATATCCCCACCTGACAAGGAGGAGACAATACAAAACAACTCCTACACCTTATGGACAGCACTCATTGGTCTTGCAAAGAGGCCATATTCATGTCCATAGACAAGGAGAAAGCGTTTGACAGGGTACAGTGGAATTATTTATTTGGCACACTGCATGGCTTTGGGTTCGGGCGCACTTTATTCACTGGGTTCAGAGCATATAACACACCTTTGTTAGAGTAAACGGGGTATCTTCGGCCGCCTTCCCGATCGCGAGGGGCACAAGGCAGGGATGCCGCTCTCGCCCCTTGCGGAGGAAGTCATCTTGTCTCTCGCTGATCCCCTTTCGTCCCTAACCAAGCTGGTGAATGAATTGGAGTCTTTTGGAAGGATATCGGGGTTTAAGGTAAATTTAAGCAAGTCCCAGGTTCTCAAGTTGTCCTCCCCCCAAGCACATGTCAACCTACTGAAAGCACGGTTTCCGTTGCAATGGACCACTGACCCGATAACCTACCTGGGTATCCTCCTTGCTCCTACGGTATCACGTACGCTGGAGCTGAACTACTCGGTGCTGGATGAACAGACCTCGAAGACTCTAGACGGCGGTCTAGACTTAAACTGGCCTGGTTCGGGCGCATAGCAGCTGTAAAGATGACGATCCTCCCGCGGATTCTGTATCTATTTCCGACCCTTCCCTTGGTACCCCCTACGAAAGCAATGCGCACTCTGCATCTGGCCATACATAAATTTGTCTGGGGAGGTAGAAAGGCGCGCCTGCCCATATTCCAACTGGCACGACCCAAGAGGGAGGGATGGGTGAATCTCCTGCTGATCCATAGATACCGTTAAAGCAAAGGGGTAACCCTGTGTCCCTCAGAACCTGGGCATTAAATTGTTTAAGTAAAAAATGGTTCTGTTGGGTAGGACCAATTCCTTTGGGAGAAAAAACATTAAATGCTATTAACAGCTCTCTGATACAAGTCCAACATTTGAGAAATGAATGCTCAAAAAATTTAGGATTGTATGATCAATCTATTGTATTAAAAGGTTCAATCATTTAATATCCGAATTTTACTCATTCATGGATAAATTACAAAGCATGTCGTGACTGTCAAGAATAAGGTGACTTTCTGGTGAAAAAGTGCTCAGTGAATGACAACATATACAAATTTCTTATATACAAATATATACAGATATTTTCATTGGCCAGATGACAATTCTTAACCAAGGATTCCTAGGGATTTTATCGGGATCCTGGTCTTTCTGGGCCCATGATGTTCGTCGACGTTTCGCACTGAGATGAGAGGAAGTTAACGCCTCCGTATGCCCAGCAGTAATCTACCTGCTGACGAGAACTGATCGGCCTTCGCGGCGCCAATTGATTCAGGCTGAGATTCGCCTGCCTGACTCCAAACTGTCCCCCACCTGTCTTGATAAAGACCCGCCGCGACCACCAACCGGGGCGCACCAGGGTCGAAACGTCGACGAACATCATGGGCCCAGAAAGACCAGGATCCCGATAAAATCACTAGGAATCCTTGGTTAAGAATTGTCATCTGGCCAATGAAAATATCTGTATATATTTGTATATAAGAAATTTGTATATGTTGTCATACACTGAGCACTTTTTCACCAGAAAGTCACCTTATTCTTGACAGTCACGACATGCTTTGTAATTTATCCATGAATGAGTAAAATTCGGATATTAAATGATTGAACCTTTTAATACAATAGATTGATCATACAATCCTAAATTTTTTGAGCATTCATTTCTCAAATGTTAGACTTGTATCAGAGAGCTGTTAATAGCATTTAATGTTTTTTCTCCCAAAGGAATTGGTCCTACCCAACAGAACCATTTTTTACTTAAACGATCCATAGATACCTACAAGCCTCCCATCTTCGCTATATTTTAGTATGGGACCGCCCTCTATCCAAAAACATTGGACCTTCATGGACCAGGCAGTAGCAGGAGCAAACATCTGGAGGGAATTGTGGCTACCTCGTAGGCTGAAAGCATGGGGCCTAAACTCCTCCCTGGTCACAGCGGTGACACTTTAAGTCTGGGACACAGTGGCACTCAAGAGAGGGCTTACAACATTCCCCTCCCCAATGACCCAGATTGTAGATACCCCAAATTTCCCACCAGGCTGTAAGTTAAGTCAGAGGTCGCCCATCGCTGGAGAGAAGCTGGTTGTAAATGCTTGGGCTCCCTAACTGATGACCTACCCGATACTGACGGGTTCTATTACCAACAGCTATGACACTGGGCAACTTCGGTGGCCTATTTGCCGCATGTCTCTCGCTGACTTACCCTTTTTGAGTTGTGGCTAATGCGCAAGAAAGATGATAAACACATTATTTCGGGGCTCTATTCTCTGCTTGCAGCTGGCCAGGGTGGGAAGAGCACGAAGAGTCAGCCACGTTGGGAGGGGGAACTAGAGAGGGCCCTTTCAGATAAGGAGTGGACGAACATTCATTAAAGGGCGCATCACACTACCTATAACACTACTGGAACAGAGTCTGCGTTTAAGGTCTATCATATTGGTACCTTACGCCGGCACATATCCACCGATGGGACAAAAACCACACAGAGAAATGCTGGCGGGGCTGTAGGTTGGCCGGTTCACTGGTGCACTTACTCTGGCACTGTCCGAGGCTAGAACGATTTTGGGAGAAGGTGTTGAATGACGTAGACGCTGCCTTTGAGACTGAAATTCCCTGTTTTCCGTCATACACACTACTAGGGCTTTCAAATGCGCCAACGTTCCCTCTGAGCTCACTATGGGGCAGGCAAATGACGTTGGCATTATTAGCAGCGCGGCAAGCGATTCTAGCGAATTGGGGCACTTCTACAGTACCAGACCACACGGCTTGGTTACATAGACTCTGGTCGATCCTAGCCATGGAACGCCTTACGTTACTGCAAGATCACAAGGGCGAAACTTATGCAGAACTCTGGACTCCTTTCATATCTTTATTATCTAAAGAACTTAGAGAAGTTATGTGCCCCAAATTACTACAAATCCTACTTCTGATTCCGGTGACGCAGGACAAGCTATTACCCCACACATAGTGTGGTGGATCCTAGGGCGGAAGCAGGCTATTGGGGTTGAGTGTCTCCATACAATCCAATAGGACATGGTGCAGTTGCCCATTCCCTTACTCTTTTCTTTTGTTGTTGAGGGTGGGCGGGTTCTCATTTTTGTCGCTCTATTTGCTATGTTCCTGTAGTGAGGTTAATTTTGTTCTTAGGTAACCAGATAGACTTCGACAATCCAGACATCCCTGCCAGTCTCCAGGTTGTAGGCATTGAAGCAGTGTAAATGTGTTACATGCATTTATCCAATGCTGCCGGCCAAGGTGGTTGTAGGCTTCAGCTGTGTATTGTCGATTGTGGGTCTCACAAAATGAATAAAAAGATGTGTTCCATAAAAAAAAGCTTTTGCAGATTAAAAGGAAATGTGTAAAACCTGCTTGCAGAAAACATTTCAACACTGCAACCTGCAAGTTTAAAGATTAAACAGTCACAAATGGAGGTATCCTTTTTACACATGCATGAGGTAAAAAATCTAAAGGCTGAATAAAGAGTGAGCATCCACAAATTTGTTGAGAGTTAGAGGTACCTGTGGCACCAGTGAATCAATGTTAAAATGCCATTAAAATAGGCTAAATAGGTAGTGTCTCTCTCTGCCAAGATGGCTTCAACCTCCTGCTGCTGAAGGCCAGAGGCAGGGCGGCAGAAGAGGAGGGAAATACTCTGGTAGCTGGGGTGTCACGAAAGGAATACTAAGCAATCAGGATACAGAGAAATGTGTGCTTGGCCCTGGAGCTAATAACATGGTGGTGACCAGAAGGAGACACATGAACTCTCCTGGCCCGGTCAGATAGAAACTTGAAAATCCGGCTACTAGGTGGCACATTCAGTGGTTGGTGTAGTGTGGCACTGAGATACAGCAGCTGCACCAGGAATAGAGGTGGTGTCTGTGCGCACAGTCAGGATTTTGTCCCCTAACCACCCTAAGGACGTTAAATCAGCTCACAGAACAAAAGTGGTGGGCCCTTAAGACTCCATCTACAGCAGTCATGCTCCCTAAGGAAAACTCCTCATTCGGCCTTCCTCTGTTCAGAGGTAAGATAGATGGGAATCATATCTCCGTTGTGAGAGATCAGCAGTTGGCCACCATGAGCTCAGAGGGCAAGGCAGCAGATAAGGGAATGGTGCTGGTTCCAATGAAGGACAAAAGGCAGCTAAAGTCGGTCACTAAAGCTGCAGCTACGAAAAAAGACAAACTGTTGCATGGATTCAAGATTCACAACTTCACAAACTTGAGTTTGGCTACCCTGAGATGTTGTAAAACTTTGCAGCGTATCAAAAATGAGCTTTTGACACCTGGGTGAGAGAGTGCTATGGTATGCAGAGTGACTGGGGGCCTGTGAGGGGGAAATATCTTCATGTATTCAGACCCAGACACCAACCAGATCATGGATTATCATCATTGAGAAGTGTTATGTTGGGCTGAAGTAGAGCTGATGGATTATAGTGGGTGAAGCAGGTGTACTAAATTCAAAGAGTGGTGCTGATGAAGTTATGGTTACATGTTATTGAGCTGCATATCATATGATCATAATAATGATTCAGAGTTTGACAAGCCCTGAAGTTTTGAATCCTAATAATTATATTTCCTGTTTTTTCCTCTAACCCCACCAAACCAGGCAGAGGGATCTCTCAGTAGAAGTAGAAAGGAGTTCAAATTTGTGGTGATTACAATATTCATAAACAGCGATCTGGCGTCTATGTATTTGTTCCATTTTAGAGGGAGATTTTACTTATGGATGATAGTGTCCTTTACTCTATGTTAAACTGTACAGAATAAATGATTTATTCCTAAATGTAAAAACTACAGCATCAGAAGAAGGTACTAGTATGACATATTGTAATCATAGACTGCATTTTGAAAGACAACAGATGCAAAGTTCCCGGTCACTGAAGTAGTACTTCCTCGAAACCAGGAAAGCCCAAGGTCATTGGTTCATTAGTGCACTAATGACAATTTTTTTTTTTTCCATCTGTTTGGGGAAATGGTGTCAATGGTTTAATACATTTCTACTACATACTGAACACCTTCAATCAATCAAGACTCTATGCAAGTTGACAAATGGCACATGAGAGAAATACTAGAAAACCTGAATAGAGAAATGAATGCATTCTGAACTTGAAACACTGGAAAACTTTCTGAGGTTGCTGTGTGTTTACAAATGTAATTCATTCATTCTCGGAGTACAAATTGTTAAGAAGACCCAATCAGCAATTTAATTTAGCTTCTACATTTGCTTAATAAATCAGACTGTAGACCTTTTACTTTTTATTTACTACTAGCGTATTAGCTGTAACATGAATTCAATCATCTCTATACACAGAATTGTTGGACATCTTCTGTACTTTGAGTCACATGCTTGTCTGTCATTTGGTTCCAAGGGGAGTACCTACCAGTAGAGGCAGGGGGTTTTATGACTTGCGGGCTGAGAGGAAAGTTTTTAAGTACAAAAGGCTAGCCTATTAGAAAACATTTCAAGATCGTCTTTACCAGGGCAGAAATTAGTGCACTCAGCAGGGCAGCTGAATGGGGAACATGCTGGACCTATTAGTTGTGATAACGTTGCACATGCGTAATGGCAGAGTAGGATATGCATTGTTTCGCAAAGTATTTTCAACTGTATTCCAGCTCTTACGTTAACTCTATGCTTTTCAGTGCTGTGACCAGCATCTCTTTTTTAAGCAAGTGGTAAGCCTAGCCACTAACGTGGTCTTTTTCAAAACAACCTGGGGGCAATTATAGGTGTTTCTTATTAATGGATTTCGAGGTTCATTATCGTGATAATCAAGCGTTGAGTGGGATTGAGCTTGTGAAACAGTAAGTGTGTCAATTCGGAGAACCACTTTGGAACTGTTCAAGTGGGAGGCTCTTCTAACCATCCACCCCTCCAGTGTGTCAAGTCTGAAGGCCCAAGGACAAAGCTGATTATTGTTCATGGGACTAAAGTGTTTAAGGGAGATCACAGCACAGTTGGCACAGAAGTTGACTGAAAATCCCTTGCTTCCAAGCAGGTTCATGTAATGTGAAAACAGTGGAAGAGAATATAAAGAATCTCTAGAGATGAGGGGGCAACAGAGTCTAAGATCATGCTTCCAAATTTATCAGACTTTCTCAGCCACTGAGGAGTGTCTAAACTATTTGATGAGAGAGATGTAGGCTTGATGAAGAATTACAAATACGCTCAGACTGAAATCATTTGAGGTGGATGCTACTCCCAAAGCCACCATAAATATCCATTTTATGTGTTACATTAGTAACGCTTTTAGGCAGTGTAGCAACTAGCTAACTTTTCCATCTGAAGTTCCTCAATGATTGTTTCTCACTTTCACAGACAAGGTTATTAGCGCAGTGAATTACAACTCCCTATCCATCAATATCATTGATGATCTTCAAAGATTTAGGAAAGCAACTAACATTTATCTATGAATACATAGATGCATTCTTTGTACTCTGTGCTTGTATGATTGCAGATTAAGCACCCAAAGCATACACTTGAATTTATTTCATCACTTTAATAGATTGGATAAAATAATGTAGAAGCGACACTGAAAGGCATACCTTAAGGAAGTCTTTCAGGAGAATCTCTGAACTTTCCTCAAACTCCTCTTGAACTCGAGCCTGAGATTCCACATCCAAATAGGTTGGATTGATCCACTCAAACAGAATTTCATGCTGAAGAGGAAAAATATTACAAAATCAAAGTAAACATGATGCATATTATAGCTGAAATGAAAATCCATACTTTAGATACAGTAACTTTTTGGATGCACATCCAAAATGTAACATCCTAGTTTGAAATATTAATTTCCTTCCTTTCCTCTCACCGTAGGAAACTGGGTCGTCCTTTTATTTTGCTCCAGGCACAACCCAGGCTACAATTACTCAATCCTTTAACTTTGCATGCCCCACCCTTTGACAACTGGCAGTACTGAGATGAAGACTGCATGCGCTTACACTGCCATTAACAGTCCACATTATGATAAACAGATGCCAACCTAGACAGTTCATTTTGATGTATCATTCCACCAAAAATGGATCTGTTTAGCACCTTGTGTAATCATGGATATTTTTATTTAACATTGTCAGGTGTGTAGATAAGATGTGTGAGAACCAAACACTTTTTTAAAGCAAATATTCACAAAACTACAAACTTTCTTCAGATTCCATGGATTTGAAGTCGTTCAGCAGACCAGTCCATCACAAAGGCAAAGGTCTGTGTTTGATGGTCTTGTCTGGACCACAATTTTCTTTTGAAGGGCAGCAACCAAAAGATCCCATGTTAGGAGGCAGCCAAGGTCCATGTTTAAGAAGCTGAACCCAAAACCCACTTGGTGGGTTTTGCACACAGGTACAACCAGCAGGAAACAAAGCTAGTGTCTGGTGGGCTGATCAGGCAAAACACCATAACTGAAAGAGGCTTCACCGTGCATGTACCCGACAGATCCACTATATTCTCATTTTTTAACAACGCAGTTTTAAAATATAGCTCCTTATAAAGTGACAGATTTTATTTAAATAATTTTTGCCAATTAAAAGTAAACACCTCAATTTTAGTGCACAAATAAATAAACATCAGCTTAACCAACAAACACCAGACCATCACAAAAACATAAATATCACCGTGATGGGACAGAGCACCTGGAGAATTTGCTGTAGATTTTACATGTTTTAAGTATTTTCTGAAAGAACAGGTCACTTGAAATGACCAATATTCCTCCTCTTCTCTATTATAACTCTGCCCCATTGGAACATTTTCTGTCTATTGGCCACAAAGGAGGCAATGTTCTTTTAAAAATCTTTTTTTCAGTTTAGATGTAGGATATACATAATGCCGAGTACTCTTAAACAACTGCACAGAATCCTCACTAACTCAGGAAATATTTTTATTATTTACCCATTTATTTTGTTATTTTATAGGTTATTTTGAAAAGTGCATGAAGACAAGCCATATCGCTCACATTCAATAGGAACCCTGTTCATATATAATTTCTTGTTGTTCTGTCTGGTACTGTCATTTCCAATTGATAGGATTGGCTAAACAGTTTGGTCTTCAGAAATTACTGTCCTGGCTTGGGGTGGGCTTTCCAGGGCTTTGGGCTTTCGCGTCTATCAATTTTCCTTGTGTTTCAATCAATTTGCAGGTAGTTTTTCCAGTAGCTGAACTAAGGTATACTTTGTGACTCACAGATGCTCATACTGTGGGCACTTAAAAAAAAAAAAAAAAAAAGCTTTCTGAACAGTGAAAAGAAGTCAGAGTGGGCTCCTGGCTTCCACCATGAACTAGTTGAGTGCTTTTAGCATGGCATGAGTAGAACGCAAACACATTTCATCTAGTTAAACTCCTGCTAGTTAGATTTGTACACACTGCAGCCTGTACGTTTGTTTTTTCCTAGACCTTTATATATCACTGTGGGTATGATGCTAGTGTCTGTGTTGAGCAGGTGCTGATTTAATGTGCAGATTAATTCATTGTTTTTCATTGCCTTGTAGCTAGTTCCACTCCACAGACTGAAAGGTCGGATTGATCGAATTCATATGCCAAGGCCACGTCTGCTAAGTATGACTGCCTCTAGGTGTACCTTTGGTTGAGAACGAGTACTACATGGTGCAAAAAGGGCCTTGATTTAGGGTATAAGTCTGATTCAATGTTGGGCTCATTTAAACTTTGGAAGAGGGGCTGCTTGTGGTTGCCATTAGGAGCTGAGGACTTAGTGATTGTAATATATCATCTTCCTCAACTTTTATTGAGTGTCTGAGCTTCTTGCGTTTTGGGCAAACTCTGAATTTTAGATCTCTGCATTCAAGCTCCTAATATTCATTGGGGGTGTGTGGCTAACCGTAGAGCATGGCGGAAGCGTTCTAGCTGAGCTCCGGGCCGGGCCCTGAATCCTGCCATTAGCTACGCCATTGCAAGGCCATCCAGCTGCCCAACCTGCCTGGCTTGCTGCCTGTGGCCCCGTGCGACACTGTGGGTGCACAAAGAAATTTGTGGCTGGCGAAGATATTGGCATTTGCTGAGGCGACGTCACCACTACAGCTCATACCACGAGGGTCGAGGCCGCCGAGACTTGCCGGCTCTGGCCGCAACTACGCCGAAGGGACTAACACGAGCACGGTACGCTGTTGCATCGCTATTGCACGCACTGCACCCCCGCGGCTGCTGTAGACGATTGCCCGGGCGGTGTATTATATGTGGAGAGAGCGACTTAGCCGAGGGATCCCACCAGCGGCCACTGGGCCAGAGCCACCCTGGCAGAGAGCTGTGGGGAAAATCCCACCCTGAATGGCTGATCCTGTGACTTGGTTTGCAGCTTCCGACTGGTCTTGGCTTGGTGAGCAATACGAGAGGGCTACTGGGGATTTACTGCCCACCTAAACCTGGGGGTGGCCTGGGCGGCGTTATCGCCTGGGGTACGGGGATGCACATTGGGGTAAAGCTGCCTGCGCTGTGAGGCCCACTGGTGCGGCGGCGGTCGGAGCGGGTGCCGACCCACGACCGCCGGAGCGATGAAACGAGCACTGCCCATGTGCCTGGGGTGAGGTTCCGCACTGTGGCACAGCGATAACCGGCCTCATCCAACTGGACCCCAGGAGAAAGTGAGTAACGGACCACTTAGGCCGCGCTGAGCCCCTGATCGGATCTAGCCCTTCTGCACTGTGGCTCATTGCCCGGACTGTATTATACCCTACTACCCACTGGTGGACCTGAGCTGCCGGAGACCCCTGCCAGCTGTGGATGGTGTTGAATGAGAGTGGAGATACCCAGAAAGCACGGGACCTAGCACTGATGATCTCTTTGGGCATCAGACTGGCGTAGAAGGTACACAAAGCTAAACCATGGTGAGTGCGCAATTGTGGAATAGCAGTGCACTGTGCTACGGGCTACTATTCCACTCGCTACTGGGCCCCAACACACCTGGGGATGGGTCATACTAGAGGAAAACAACTAGAACCACTCACCTCCGGGGGACCTGATCACAATGAGCAGGACGGCGAAGCCCATTCCCCTAATCCGGACTGCATTCCGCCGACAGCTTTAGAGAACCCCACAGATAAACTGGACTTAATATTGCAAGAAGTTTGCGATTCCAGGAAGGCGACTGAACAACAAGTGAGCACCCTCACCACAGGGTTCATGCTCTCAAAAGCTGATCATGACAAAATGGCTGAGATGATGAAGAATAATAAATTGCTTCTCACCGAGGTGCTACCACTGCATAAGATTCATACAGCACAGATTGAACAACTACAGTGCCAATTTTCAGGCCTGCAGGACAGAGTGGATGACGCCGAAGGGCGGGCTTCGGCACAATAACGTGAGAATAGTGGGAATGCCGTAAAGTAGTGAAGGATGCAACCCAACCCAATTCATAGAACAGTGGCTGAGAAACACAATTGTGCTGGGGGGCCTCATCGATTTCTTCAGTGTGAAAAGGGCACACAGAATTCCATCGCAACCCCCGATCACTGGTGCACCGCCTATGCCAATAATAGCACGCATACTCAATTACAAAGATCTAGACACTTTACTACGATCCGCCAGAGAAAGAACCCCGATCCAATTAGAGAATAAACGGATCTCACTTTATCCGGATTTCACGCTAGCGGTACAGCGACACGGAGCCTCATTCCAAGAGGTTAAAAAGATGCTCAGAGTCCATAATTTGAAATATGGCCTCTTATTCCCAGCCCGTCTAAAAGTTATATATGAGCAGAAATCTCACTTCTTTGACAGTCCAGAGGAGGCAGCGGAGTGGATTGAGGTCACATTATCACCATATGCGTCACAAAGTTTGTCTCAACCCACCAAGCAGAAACCGCGGAAACCACAGAAGTCAGGGCACGACAAGTCCAACCAAAGGACGACGTTCCGTCCGGACGCGGAGGCAAGCCCATCGCCGGAGCAAATCATCGAAGGCCAGAAATCAGCAATACTAGCGGCAACAGCACTGGATGACCAAGACGCAATCTCTATGGCTGTCTCAATCGAATCCTCTGTGGACACCAATTTACAATCGGACTCCGAGAATAGTGTGACTCTCTTCCCTTCTATTACCCCACAGACGGTGAATGACTACTTGGGATGATATACTTGGTCTGTGAATGCAGAGGCCTGGGGCTCCATCTGAAGGTAGACCATACGCTACATAATGTGCATATTGACCTAGCAGTGTTATTTCATGGTATTAGATAGGGCCCGAGCTTGGCCAGCTGTGCTGGCAGTTCGGTGTGTTGCACCCATCCACTCACAGCAAACCATGGTTTCCACCTCCCCCATTGCAACTGCACAACCATATAAGTTGTTTGAGGTTCAATTTCTTCTTATAGTTTGGTCCTTCATCGTTCTGAGGGGGAACCTTGTTTTGGGTATTGTATGGGGATTTTATAAGGCAGTCTGACTCGTGGGTAACTCCCCCAACTGTCATACGTGCCAGATAAGGACAAGTCCAAAACCATAAAACCTACAAACAAATGGCTACACCAGGAAAGTACACGTTCATGACTTGGATTGATAGGGGAAAGGGGTCTGTACATAAATGGCATAGGATATATGCCCAATTAAATAGGAGCAAGGCCCACATTGTACTAATGCAAGAGACGCATCTTACTAACTCTGAAGCTACTAAGTTATGGAAAAAGTGGTGGGAACAGCTATTTTGTAGATCCTATTCAGCATTTGCGAGGGGGGCAGCCATATGGATTAGGAACTGCACTCCTTTCACTGTTCTATATCAAAGAATAGATACTAACAGCAGATAGTTATTGCTCCATGGCACACTGGACGGGGAATATTTAGTGATTGGTAGTATGTACGCCCCTAACACAGAACAGGATACATTTTTAGGGACCCTTAACATGGTCATAGCTGGCTGGGGTGGATAGCCCTGGATCCTGGGAGGGGACTTCGACGCAGTATTGGACATAGAATTTGACCGCTCCCACCCACCACTACACAGGACCAGCAGTAAGAAACAAGCTGAGACCATACATGGCTGGGCCGAGGTCTGGGAATTATTTGATGTGTGGAGCATACAAAACCCGACTTGCCGGGAATACTTGTTTTATTGTCCCCCTGCATATGTTACATACACAAATTGATTGGGCATTTTGTTCCTTGCTCCTCATTGCAAAATTCACCCACACTACTTATCTTGAGAAAACACTTTCAGATCACATTCCTTTGGAGGCAACGCTCTCCTGGGGGAACATTCCCACACCAGTGCCTACATGGAGACTGCAGCCCCTGCTTTTAGAAGACCCCGTATTCAGCACCACCCTCTCCACTGCTATATCCAATTATTTCATAGAAAATACAGACACTGCAAGTTCACGGCAGAGGGAATGGGAGGCCTTTAAGATGGTCATTAGAGGGGTAGCCATTAGCACAAGTGTGGGTGCCCGTCTCACGGTAGATAGAGAGCTGCGGGAACTAGAAGGGCCATAAGGCAGACTTGAATAGGCAGCAACCTCGGATGCCACAAACGAGGCGACCCTGCGAGAAGCTCATATCAAGCATTCAGAACTCCTAGAACAGCTACGGATTATTGACTATCGCACCTACACACAAAGACAACATGCGGAGGCAGGTAGGGCGGGTGCCCTCCTGGCTAGTATTATAAGGGATGCACCATCCTCTAACCCCAACCAAGAGATTACCACATTAGAGAGAACCACAGTCAACACACAAATGGACATAAAAACGTCCTTTAGGAGATATTATGAAACACTGTACACACCACCTAGGGAGCTTAAGGAGGATGACTTTATAACATTCCTCGATGGGCTAGAACTCCCCCAGCTACTAGAAGCACATAAAAAGAGCTGGCAGAACCCCTTACAAAAGCTGAAATTAAACTAGCAATTAAAGATCTCTGAAGAAACAAAACCCCGAGACTGGATGGGCTACTGGTAGAGTTTTACGAGACGTTCTCTACATTATTAGTTCCCAAACTAGAACTTTTATACCAGGCAGCCCTGGACACAGGATCCCTCCCCCCCACTTCAAGGCAGGCACTTGTTACATCTCTCCTGAAGTCCGGCAGGAACCCTATGGACATGTCAGGATACCGTCCCCTTTCATTATTGAATACAGACTGCAACATTTGGAGCATAGTAGACTACTTCACCATTTACCGCAGTTGATACACATAGACGAATGCAGCTTTGTACCAGGCCGTGCGATCTCCCTCAACATCAGACAATTGCATCAGCTACGAACCTCCATATGGGCGGACAGCCTCGGAGCGGGCTGTATCTCTGGACCTAAGGCAAGCATTTGACACACTGAACTGGAGTTATATGCTACAAGCCCTTTCACAATTTGGGATACCACGAGAGTATGTGAGATGGGTTACCTTATTATACACAGAACCCTTGGCACGCGCCCTCACCGGAGCCCACAATTCACAGGCCTACCAGGTTGCCCGGGGCACACTTCAGGGCTGCTCATTATCCACCCTGTTGTTTCTATTACAGCTCAAACCTTTAGCGATTAGGATACAGATGGTTGAAGCAGAAAGGGTTATTAAGATAGGAAATATCACCCAAACCCTCTCCGCCTACGCGATGACATTATTCTTTACCTTAACAACCTGCAGAGTGACCACGAACCCATCCCAACAGTGTTTCATCAATTCCAAGTTCTCTCAGGCCTATCCATCAACAACTCCAAGTTGTACACCTACTATTTCCATGATACGGCGCGGCTTGAACCAGTCCACTTTGGCCTCTGAAAATTCCCTGTTGCGCCTGTCACATTCAAATACCTTGGCATACACATTTATAGGGATGCATGGGATCTGCTGGACGGTAATCTGGCCCGTGCCATTACAACACTCAAAACCCAAATCACATTCTGGTCCTCCCTGCAGATGTCCGTGGCGGAAAGAGAGGCTAAGTCCGAAATGGTCATGCTCCTTAGACTGCTATATTCTTTTGCTAATTTACCAATAATGATTCCAGCACACCCTTTCAAAACTTCAAATACACTCTTATTGGGTAAGGGTCGCAGGAGAGTTGGGCTCTCAAAAATACAGCTGAATACAATGGGGGGGTCTGGGTGTCCCAGATTTCAAGGCATACTGTTATGCGAGCCAACTCCAGTGGCTCTCCGACTGGATCTACAGGCTATATGGAGGACGCAACGAACTTGGGAATGTGGAGCCCTCCATACCCTGTTATTACCTAGAGGAAGACCCCTGACAGCGGCTCTACACTGTTAAAGGTGGCCCTCTCGTTCTGGAAAAAAGCTCTCCAATACACTAATAGTTTACTATCCTATGCCCCTAATGTTCTATTGTTAGGAACCCCCACACCATCCAGAATAGTCATGCCTGGATGCATTTCCAAATCATCTCGCGAGGGAGTGAATACTGTTGGGATGCTATTTATAGACAACATGTTAATGGACCACGAGAATTTTGTTCGGGAACAAGGAGTCCTGAATTCCCTATACATTCTACACGCTAGCATCAGCAGATAGGTTAAAGGTACTTGGGCACCAGATGGTAAGGAGCCTCCCATGCATGACTTAGTACACACACTATACCTCATGGGCAATGGAGGGCACTTAACCAGGGGGCTGTACAGAGGTATCCGTTCCCATGCGGCAATTCCACTCCAAGCGCTCAGAGAAAAATGAAACTGGGATTTAGGCAGAGAAATAACAGATAAGGAATGGGAACAAATGCTGGAACTCCCCAAGAAAGTATCCCGCAATCCCAAATTTTAAACTATCCAATATATGGGGTTACATATGGCTTATTTGACTCCGCACCGATTAAGAAAGATGTTTCCGGAAATGGTGGACCAATGTCCCCGTGCCACATACAAAACGCTGATTCTTACACATGTTATGGGCATGCCCACTATTGGTTTCCTTCTGGGCAAGTGTGTTTAAAATACTACGTGGTGCGGCGCCTGTAGCGGGGCGAGACACAGTCGAATACTGCACTTTAGGATTATGCAATAGATGCAAGAAGCAAGGAGTACAATACTTGTTCGCAAACCTGGCCTTGATCCTGGCGAACGGTCAATTACGATGCAATGGAAATCTGCACTGCCCCCTGCGGCTCTAGCCTGGCATAATGAAGTAGTCAGATGGGGCAGGGCTGAAAGTATGGAAGTTAGGAGGGAGGTAAATAGAGGCCTACAAAAGAATCCTATTTCTTTTGAGTGGGATGCAATGTCGGAACTGTTTATTTACATTGAAACGTCATTGCACTGTGACTCTGTAATTTAATTAGTCTTCCTATCAAACTCATGAGCATAATTGAATAACAGACCCCTTTTGAAACAAACAAAGCTGGGTTATGTACACTTAGAAACTTGGTACCTGGAACGATATGCCTGAGAAAGACTTATCTGCTGATTGATGGTCTATGTTAATAATGTTGTGAGTCTGGGGTAGGGAGGGAGTGGGATCTTTAAATTAATGTGTTTAGGGAGGCAGGAAGGTATTCATTTGCTGGCATAGAATTATTAACATTGCTTAGATAG
Organism: Lissotriton helveticus; assembly: GCF_964261635.1. Lineage (NCBI taxonomy): Eukaryota > Metazoa > Chordata > Amphibia > Caudata > Salamandridae > Lissotriton > Lissotriton helveticus. The sequence goes on along the minus strand of NC_136073.1, from coordinate 462,985,080 downwards.
AAATCACCGCAACAGTATGTTACCATATGATATCACTGTCAAGTATACACCTGTTAGTGGAACTATGCAAGCGGTAATGATTCTTCTGTAACTGAGATATGTTGCTTTTATATGATCCTGGAAATGTAACATTCAATTCCATCTTTGTTTGTTATCTTTGTAAATCAATAAAAATATGTTTAAAAATGTAGGTTAGATGGTGTGTGTATATATTTCACAAGTTATTGTTGGATTTGGTAATGCCGATTGATGCAATGACTCTAGTCAGGTCAGTGTTGGTTACTCTGTGCTTGCTTGGAGGGGTTTGGGAACCTGTCTTTCGGTTGCTTTCTCCGTGCATACTACTAGATTCTTTTGTTGCAGTACTTTTATTTCTCTGCCTGCTCCGATTCCGTAAGTATGTAGAGCCCCAAACTTACTTGGAAACCTGCAGGAACTCCGGTGACGGTTACATAACTTGTTCAACAGTTCAGTAAGGGTTTATCAGGGTACAAATCTTCCCTCAAATAATACCTCTTGCAATTCCAGCAAACTGTGAAGTTGCTGCATGCCAAATACATCTCAAACTGCACCCTTTCAATGGGCTTCTTCCCTCCAACTGGATCGCCATCTAAACTTTGTGATCCATTATTTATTTATTTCGAAAATCTTTTTTACTGAGAATACAATAATTTGTACAGCAGCAATATACCAGAGCAGCCATGTGCACAAACAGATTAAGTAACATAGTGAATTAAATTTACTACTATCAATGCCGATTCCCCCATCCAGCCCCACTGCTGTGTTCAAAGGCAGCTGTTTTCGGGGCAACTCTGCCTAGAGGGGTGGCGGGGATGATGCAAATGCTTACTCTTATAACCGTTTCATTTGCCCCAGATCTGTTCCCATTTCTTAGGGTAGCCCATGCCTTCATAAACTACTTTCTCAGTCACCATGCAAATCTTTCTCCCTATCTCTGAGGGCTGGTGCTGATGTTGTCCCCCACTGTCGGGCAACATTGTTGTTTAGCTATCAGCATCCCCAAAGTTAACCAGGCTTGCTCTTTATGCCTTCGGTCAGTAGCGTCTTATATATTATGGAGACACCACTTGGGTGAGAGTAGCAAGTTCACCCCACACACCTCCTGCATATGTTGTGTGATAGATTCCCAATAGGGTTTCACCGCTGGACACTCCCATAGTAAATGATAACAAGCATTGGCATAGCCAATAGGTCTCGCCTCTGGGACCTTATAAGTGTTTAGTTATCCAGCACAATATCATTGGTTCAACAATATCAAGTGTTGCATGGCTAAACACTTATAAGGTCCCAAAGGCAAGACCTATTGGCTATACCAATCCTGGTTTGTTTTGAGAATCTGGTCACCCTAGCCGGACAGTACAGGGCTCAAATCCTACCCATGAACCTGGGAAACAAATACTACCAAAGGCCAAGGGGGGAGTGGAGGCCTCCGACTGAATGGAGAGACAATGGCGGTCATGTAGAGTTAGGCGGAATGTGTACATTAGCCATAAAACCGTATATGCACTATTTTTCCAAACAAGTGGTTCCGCTGCACGAATTAGAGGTGGGAAACAGTTGGGCTTCTGCCGGTTACTCCTCACCCTCCTCCACTGGCGGAAACCTTTGACCCGGCAGTCTGTTCGCTACAGGTCGGTGGGGTCATAGCAGCGGTCGCCACGCCCTCTTTAGGTGTGGTGACCGTCACTCGCTTTCTCTACACATAATGGCACAGAGCCCACCAAGTCACAGCCACTGTTATTTTTTGTCCTCCAAGAATAAACTCTTGCTATGAGAGTTTGGTCTTAAAAAGCGAATGCGTTTCCAAGTGGGCGCATTAAACATTCGGCCGGCTCAGTAAAGGACCTGTGACTGTTCTGCATTGTAAGTACAGAGATGCCCTCCAAGTAGGCATGGGTGGGCAGTCGTCCGCCAGGGAACGCGAAACCACAGCCTCCGCGTGACATGATGGGCCGACGGATGTCCATTCACTCTCAAACAAGGTCCCGGCTTTGGCATTAAGCAGAAAAAGCATAACACTTTATCACTGCATTTTACAATAGAATTGTAGTGCAAGAGCGACTAACAAACTGGGAGCCAAAAATGGTTCTCACTTTAATGAAACTACATGACGTCAGCACTTTGGAGACATATGTCACAGAGGTGGGATCTCGGTCTTGGTGTGTACAGAGGCAAGTACCACTTCCAACCAAACATTGGTGTTGTCCACATATCAAGTGCCCCTGGGGTGTTCATCCTCCCTCCCTTAACATGCTGCTCCTTATGTTTAAATACACAGTACGTTTTATATTTAAAAAGCACAGCCTTCCTCTCCCGTGCACGCCATGTTTATCACCTTCACCTCCGCCCTACAAGAAGCATATTTAAATGGCTTTGCATTGTTTTTAAAATTTCCTTCAATAAGTAGATCCGCCGCTGCTACGAGTTTTTGAGGTTTTTTGCAGTGTGTCATGCGCATGTCTTGGTTTGCTACTGTTTTACTTTGCTCTAAGTTTGTTCCCTTAAAAGAAAGCAAGCTGAGAAAGGGAACATCTGAATAGGCGCTCAGCTGTCTGAGGCTGTGCAACCCAAGGGCCTCTGGCTATTGTCACCTGGCTTCATTAAGCCATTCTCACAACAGTGACTGCAGTGCATTAGCTTAACTTCGTTAAAATCACTCTACATGATGCTGTCTTTTATCGTCCCAGTGCCGCAATGAAAATAGGACTGCTGTTCCTAGCTAAGAAAATGCGTTCCTGGTTGTTAAGCACCTTAGCCTGGACGGACTTAAGACATGCCTCTTTAATCCCCCTCCCAGCGGTTGTTGAACTAGTGGGATAGAAAAACAAGGGCGCGCGCCCGCCTTGCGCGGCAGCAGGGAGAGAGGAGGGGGCCTGTGCCGGTTTCTCTTGCGGGAGCGAGCAGGAAACATCTGTTTGTAATTATTAACAGATTGTTCCTGCTCGCTCCTGCAAGAGAATCGCCAAACGTGCACGCATTGCCATTGGAGGCAATGCAACGAGTGCACGTTTTTGGCTCAAAAGGCGAATCGATGGCTAAAGATCTCCTTCCTATGCAAAGCATGTGCGCTGCGTGGGCGAGACCTAAAAAGTACACGCTTGCCCGCACATTCTGCGACAGTTAGAGTCTAATCCCTTGCCCATCTTGATTAATGTTTTGCAGGAGAGGTAAGACCTATGGAAAATTCTGATTTGGATTAATCTGTGCCTTGATGACATGGCAGCCCCTTTTGGGAAAGCAAGGGCCTCCAACCAATCTTCTTCCTCCAGTTCCCCAAGATTTGTGTTCCCGTGTTCCTGGAGACGTAGGAGAGGGTCAGGGGAGTTACTGATTAGTTTTTGGTAGGTCAGGGAGATCACCCTACGGTCATATGGCCCGTTAGGAGTCTGTCTTCTAATGGGGATGCTTCTGGGAGGTCGCCGCCCTGTTGAATTGCTGCTAGTAGGTAATCTCGTATTTGCAGATATATAAATGTTTCTGTGGCAGATAGGTCATATTTCTGATGCAGGCCTGGGAATGGGTTGACCTCTCCCTAAGACCATAGGTCCCCCAAACCTAGAAATTCCTATGATGTCCCATCTATCAAAGCCAGGGCAGCTACGTAGAATAACCCCCCCCCCCCCGGGCTCCCAGAAGCGAGGGAGAGCCCTGGGGAGCGAGCGAGGATAGCGGAGGGAGAGAGCCCCAAGGAGCGGGAGCTCTCCTGCTGCCGGGGCAGGAAGACCCGGTGAGTGCCTACAAGAAGCGAGGGGGGCGCCGGGGCACATTGCCGGTGCCCGCCCCCACCCCCAGTGGTGCAGGCTTCCTTCTGGCTGCATTGTCCAGGGTAGAGCAGGCAGCGGGCCGCTCCCCTAGCGAGGCCCCATTGTAGTAGAGCCCACGAGAGGCTCAAGGCGGCATTTTGTATTTAGAGCCCACAAGGGCTCCGGGGGCATTTCAGTGAGCTCGAGCCCCCAAAGGGGGGAGCTCCAACGACGGGCCGCCTGTTCATTTAGAGCCGCAGAGGCTCTTGATGGCATAATTTCCTTTCGAGTCCCCCGAGAGGAACTCCGACGATTTGGGGGCATTTTGGGTGGTAGAGCGGCCCCGGCAGGCAGCAGACCGCTCCCCCCATACTGGGCCTTCTTTCTTCAGAGCCCGAGGCTCCCCGCCCGCATTGTTGTTAGAGCCCACGAGGCGCCATCGGGGGCATTTTATCTACAGAGCCTGCCAGGCTCCCTGCTACAGCTGCCCAGCACTTAGTGGGCAGTTGCTCCGTTTAGGCCCCCCTGCTATTTTGGGACACAGGGCGTTTCAGCCCCAGAGAGGCCAGTTTGCCTGGGGACAGCTATATGTTTTGGCCTATGTGATTCATGCGCAATTCTGCTTTCCCTACACCGCTGAATGTAGGTTTATGCATCATGTGTTTTTCCCTACACCTCTGAATGGGTTGTGATGCATCATGTGTAATGTTTTTATGCCCTACACCCCTAATTGTAGTGTGATGCTTAGGTGGTTGTTCTTCCTAATATAGCTATACTAGTGAGTTCCTGGTTCCCTGCGTAATATTTTCCCAAGGTGGTTAGGGTTGCGTAGGTGGTACTTACCTGTTACCAGTGGTTACTGGTTGTGTACTCTATTTTCTATTTTGTGCTACAGTGAGTATTATTCTATGATCTACAAAGTGCTAATTCGAACAAGTATCCTAGTTCTAAAAGTGCTTATTCCTGACAGTGACCCATGTGGCCCTGTCCTGTACATACATCCCCTGTAAATTCTGCCCGTGCCTGTTAGCACATTGTAAAGTGTGTGTTTTTATCTAATGTGTTTGGTATAATACAAAGGCTATTTGTATATATAACCTTGTGTGGAGTTTCCTTTGTGGTGGGCCTTGGGTGTTGTTGCTGGGTGCGCGCGCAAACACTTACTTACATAGCCTCCGGGATAAGCCTTACTGCTCGCGCCACGTTGCCTAGAGGGTGAGCAGGGGTTATCTTTGGCGTGTAACTCCCTTGCCCTGACTAGAGTGGTGGTTTCTGCCTGGCTTTGGCGCAAGCCTCAGCCAACTGGAAATACCATTTCTAACAATATACATATATATATTGTGGGTTTGGACCGATTTATTGTGTAGCCGGAGTATTTGCCAAAGTTAGTAAAAATATAAAATGGAGGAATGTGGTGCTGAGACATATAATAGCACGTTGCTTGCATATAGGGCTATCTTGCACTCCCAGACCTCTGTCCAACGAAGTCTCCGTATCAACGGGTCTCCCCTTACCCAAGTCACCAGCGGCTCAAGAATTAAAGCAACGATTAGTGGTGACAGGGGACAACCCTGTATGGTTCCACGTCTGAGCGGTAATGGTAACAAAGCTTGCCCATTCACCACCACTTGCCCTAAGGGCTCCGCGTAAAGCAGTCGAGAATTTTGGACCAAATCCCAATCATTCCAGGACTGCAAAAAGGTAAGGTCATTTGACAGTGTTGAAGGCCATACAGACGTCGCGGAACAATATCACTGCTTCTTCGCATATTGTATCTACCCTACCAAGCACTCCGTGGAGTAGGCACAGGTTGAGCGCCAAATTTCACCCCAGCATAAAGCTGGACTGGTTCAGATGTAAACTAATTTGGAAATGATTTGAATTAGTCAAGACACCAGTAGTTTCCCAGGATCTGGCCTCAGCGTTTGAGCAGTGAAAAGGAGGTAGGAGGTGCATTTCTACGCCGGCTTGCCTTCTTTGTGAATCATTGCTTATGTGATCCATTATTGAAGCCCTCTGGAGTCCAGAGTTCACCTCTACAATTGGGTGTGGTTTCACTTCACTGGCAAATACAACTTTAAAAGCCCACTCAGGCAGAAGCCTTGACCCCAGCCATTAAGAGGTACCTTTGAAGTGTGCTGCTACTCTCAAGAGTCTCCTCTCTACAGTCTCAATTCTAGAACTCACCTTCCTATGTCACCCAATCAAAGGCCTCAAGTTTTTTAGGTTGCATCTCAACACAATGCCAGCCTCTCTTACATGGTAGATTTTTTTTTTTTTTTAAATCTCTTTATTGAACAAACTAGCAGCCCGTCCCGACGTTGTCCGGGTATGAATTGCTGCCGGCCAGTAGTATATTGTTTTGTAGGATTTCGTTTTGATAGCATTTCTTATCTGTGACAGGCCTGTGAAATGCTCCGATTCACAGTGCACTGCTGATGCACTTAAGAGTGCGCGTTCAGTAGTGTGTGAACTCGAGTTTCCCTACTTTATTTTTCCTTGCAATATTATATAGCGCGAACTCGACAACATGGCATGAGCACAATTTACATTACAGAAGAACACATTAATTTGTGGTAGGCACGGGGAGACAAAGCGATTTGCCTGGAATCACAGGATGTTGAGCTGATGCCGAGATTCGAACGTAGCTCCCCAGCTCTAAAGTTCGCAATTCTAGAACTTGTGGCGGGAGGTGTGTCTAAAAGTGTATGTCGGTGCTGGCCATCAATGAGAGAGACCTGTGCATTTTTCAAATCGGTGGTGAAAAAATATGAGTATGTTGCTGGAGATGTGGGCCGCCCTGCCACCAATGTGCTTATCGGGGGAGGGTAAACACCCATTTTCCGCAACTTTCTTTCCGCATACCATCACTCCGCATACTTTCATTACGAAAGTACCATGACTCCGCAATGCCATTATAACGCATGGCATTACATTTTATATGCTTTTACCACGCATACATTTACAACGAAATTTGTTGTAAATGCATGAATGGTAAAAGCATGTTTTTTTTTTAATGTTTGGATAAGGTAAGTGTGGGTATAGGGGTATATGTTTTGGGGTACTGAGGTATATGTTTTGGGGTGTTTGGGTATTTTAAGGGTTCAGATATAGTTTTGGGTTATGGGGTACAGGGGTAGTTTTAGGGTTTAGGGATAGGTATGGGTTTTGGGGTACCAGGGGTATTTTTAGGGTTCAGGGCTAGGTTTGGGTTTTGGGGTATAGGAGTATTTTTAGGGTTAAGGGGTAGGTTTGGGTTTTGGGGTACAGGGGTATTTTAAGGGTTCAGGGCTAGGTTTGGGTTTTGAGGTACAGGGGTATTTTTAGGGTTCAGGGCTAGGTTTGGGTTTTGGGGTACAGGAGTATTTTAGGGTTATGGGGTAGGTTTGGGTTTTGGGGTACAGGGTTATTTTTATGGTTCAGGGCTAGGTTTGGGTTTTGGGGTACAGGGGTATTTTAAGGGTTCTGGGCTAGGTTTGGGTTTTGGGGTACAGGGGTATTTTAGGGTTCAGGGGTAGGTTTGGGTGTTGGGGTACAGGGGTATTTTTAGGGTTCAGGGCTAGGTTTGGGTTTTGGGGTACAGGGGTATTTTTAGGGTTCAGGGGTAGGTTTGGGTTTTGAGGTACAGGGGTATTTATAGGGTTCAGGGCTAGGTATGGGTTTTGGGGTACAGAGGTATTTTTAGGGTTTAGGGATAGGTTTGGGTTTTGGGGTACAGGGGTATTTTAAGGGTTCTGGGCTAGGTTTGGGTTTTGAGGTACAGGGGTATTTTAGGGTTCAGGAATAGGTTTGGGTTTTGGGGTACAGGGGTATTTTTAGGGTTCAGATATAGTTTTGGGGTATGGGGTACAGGGGTAGTTTTAGGGTTTAGGGCTAGGTTGGGTTTTGGGGTATAGGGGTATTTTTAGGGTTAAGGGGTAGGTTTGGGTTTTGGGTACAGGGATATTTTAAGGGTTCAGGGCTAGGTTTGGGTTTTGGGGTACAGGGGTATTTTTAGGGTTCAGGGCTAGGTTTGGGTTTTGGGGTACAGGGGTATTTTAGGGTTATGGGGTAGGTTTGGGTTTTGGGGTACAGGGTTATTTTATGGTTCAGGGCTAGGTTTGGGTTTTGGGGTACAGGGGCATTTTAAGGGTTCTGGGCTAGGTTTGGGTTTTGGGGTACAGGGGTATTTTAGGGTTCAGGGGTAGGTTTGGGTTACAGAGGTATTTTTAGGGTTTAGGGATAGGTTTGGGTTTTGGGGTACAGGGTATATTTATAGGGTTAAGATGGGTTAGTGTTTAAGGGTGTTGGGGTATTTTGAGTAAGGGGGGTTAAGATTTTGGGGTGCAGGGGTATTTAAAGGTAGCAGGGTGGACACCCGGAGCTGGAATGTACAGAACCTGGGAAGAAAAAACAATGAAATATTGGGCACAACGCTCGCTTTTTTTCCCCGTAATCCCGCGCCCCGCACACGCCCCCAGCACACGCCCACAGCACACAATATGAAACATGGCATGAAGGGCGGAACGTACCACACGCCCCCAGCGTTTTGTCACGCCCCCAGCACACGCCCACAGCAGAACGCAGACACGCCCACAAGGGACTACTTTGCTGGCACGGTTCTTTTACCTTTTAAATGTATATGGTGGGCGTATGCATAGCCTATGTCCTTCTGCTGCAACTGCCCTTTCCAACGCTGTATTGGGTGTTGTGATTGGTGCTGTGGTTCCTGAGATTACCCGCCTCAAAGGTTTGGGCTCTCTATTTATTATATTAGTATAGATATAGATAAGCAATCCGCTCTTTCGTGTACAAGAGTCATGCAAATAGATGATAAGCAACAGTTGGAGCAATATCTGGAAAACAAACAGTCGTGCAGAGGGATTTCGGACGCTATATATGCTACATTGCAATTTTGCTCTTAACAAACCATAAATATAATAATGTAATGCAAACAAAAACAAATAAATATACAATAATAAAAAAAATTTTAAAAAACAATCCTATGTGCAAGTTTGCGAGATCGAGATAGCAGAGCAATAAGTACATCAAATGTCTCAAGAATAGGACGGTCATTTGACAAGGGCAAACACCATTACATTTTTGTATCAGGCAGGGTCGCAGTGAGCACTAAGTGAAAAGAAACATCTTTCTACAGGACTACAGTCCCAGTACAGGTCATCTTATGAAACACCCATGCAATCCGTGAGTACACCAAACAACTTGGCCTGAAGTGAAGTGCTAACGTATCTGTCACAATAATAGTAGTGTACTCGGCCACAGTGCAGCCATGCAAGCCAATATAGCCCACCCCCTCCGGTACAATGGAGTTAATCGATTGAGACTGTTTTTCCTGAGTGAGTTTTGCAATATACGTGCGATAAGGCCCCCATATGTCCACTGGTCGGGAAGCAGACGGTATCTGATCGGAGTATTCCACACTGTTAACATTGCAGTAGGCCATGCTGCGAAGCCAGGCTTGAGCGCTGGGAGTGCGTCTAGCGCACCAGAGCAGTGCTATCTCTCTTTTTGCTAATAGAAAGCCAATGGCCGCCAATTTGCGGGAAGAACGTGGGAAATTGATGACATAGCCCAGTAGCGCTATTTCAGGAGTGGGTAGCAACTCCAAGTCCAATATGTCACCCAAAATACGGTGTACCTGAAGCCAGTAGTCATGCAAAAGCGGGCACGTCCAGGAAAGATGGGCGAAATCAGCCTGTGGGGCTCGACATTTAGGGCAACAATGTGGCCTGCTAGCGTCGATCTTATGAGCAAGAGCAGGAGTATGATACATCCGTCTCAAAAACTTAAAGTGTATAAGCTTATGTCTGCCAATAATGGACACGTCCCTAGTGGCCGCACAGCACGCCGCCCATTGGTCGTCAGTTATCTGGTTACCCAGATGGCCCTACCATGCGGCGCGCACCGCAGTGTCCGAGGAAGGAAGCGAGGCTAGACATAGTTTGCATAGTTTAGAGACTGCATGCGATCCCGGCTTACTCTGTATTATGAATGTGAGTATGGTAGCATCCTCAGGGGGAAGTGGAAACGTGCGAAACTCAGCATGGATCTGAGTCTAGTCAGACGCTGATCTTCTGTCATGGAGAAAACATGGCCTTCCAGGAAGAAGTGCCCGACCGTGTCTAGTTGGCAGTGGCGGCTGGTTACATTTGAAAGTGGTAGGGCGTAAATGTTCAGGATGAATGACTGGTAGCGAATGACATGGTTTCTGTACTCCGAGTGTATACTAATAAATAGAAACGTATTTCATCGCCGTGCAGCTTGCAAATATTGAATGTGCATTATTTATCATAATTAGATCGTTATTTTCTCTTTCATAGGTGATTAATATTTACTGCCTGGTCTTAGAATGTGCAGAAATTGTTTCACGGAGGAGTATTTGTTTCTCTGATATTTTGCAGTGAATGGGATCCCTTTTGGCACAGTTCTGATTAGCACCCATGATTTAAGCATAGGAGAGTCGTTAAAAAATGCATGGGTGTAATGGCGGCACTTGGGGTTTCGATTAGTTCGCGCTACAGAAGGGGATTGTCGACTCTACGCGCTTCCCACCTGCTGCCAGGCCGCACAGCGCGCGCGGCGGCAGGCCTGCATGAGGCAGGTGAATCGAGCGCCGAACCACTTTCACAGCCCAGAAAGCGTGACATTCCTTGTTACCAGCGGGAGGAAAGGCTAATTGAGAAGTGTGTATAAAGGCTGTAATGAGAGCCATTTACATGTATTGATTAGAAGCCGGGCCACCAGCTCTCATTTACCAGCAGCTGTGAAATCTTTCCTCACGCCGATTGGCAGGGCTCGTATTCCCGCTTCTCTAGTTCTTTATTGCTTTTTTTCTCCTCCTGAACCCCAATGCAGATCCACCAGCTGGAATGGCCCTGTAATTACTCCGACTCCTCCACCAGCTGCCGCGATTGCCAAACTGCTGGAGTGAAAAATTCCATCCCGCATTTCCGATTTTTTCACATTACCGCTGCATAATCACGAATAATTAACCCGGGTTAATACTTCAGGGAGCCATTTGCAAGTAAATTGATAAGCTGAGTGCTATGAAAGTCCACGAGGGCCAAAGGCTTTAGGCAGCGGCGCGCAGCAGCCGCGCAGGCGGCTGTTCTGTTCCGCGCATGATGCCCCAAGTTTACCTTAGTCTTGCTTTCAAAGGACGGGGTTTGCGCGGAGGTTTCATTATCAGGCCTGGTCCTGGAAGTGCCATTAAGGTGCGCCAGCGCCAGGAGACAACATGCCAGCTCCACTGCACACCCTCACCGCGCAAGCTAAGCAAAACACATGTTTGGCAAAAATAAATATAAAAAACTTACCTTGGCTTCCCGCGCTGACTCCCGACTCGAGTCCCGTCCCGAGACTGCAGACTCCCGCCGTCCTGAATTTAGAATGCCGCCGCTGCGTCTGACGTGGTCGTGTGGGCTCTCGTCGTCACTGAAGGCTGCAGGCAGCCTCCCTCCCCTCCATGGCAGCCGGCGCTGATTGGTTCGGCCGGCTGCCCTAACAGCGTCATTTTTCCTAGTCTGCATCCTGCAGAAATGAGAGTGGGAGGTGGCTTGGGGGGAGCGGCTTGCCCACTGTTGCTAATATTGTCTGTTTGGACAGCCTCTCAGGCTGTCCAAACAGTCAGTATTAACTACAGTGGGCAAGCCACTCCCCCAAGCCACTCCCCCCTGCCCTGAGGCTCGAGTAACAAGGAAGTTCTGTTCTGCTGACTGCTTTCTCGCCGTGCGAGAAGGGCAGGCAGAAATAAATGGTAGTTATAAATAAATAACTACCATTTGTTCCTGCCTTCTTCTCGCACGGTGAGAAAGCAGGGGGGGCGGCGCCCAAACGCCCCCATGGTAGAACCGCCGCTGTTAGTTGGTATTTGGATAACCTGCGCTGTACCACCGACTCGCCGGTGATAGGGAGCCAATGGGAATTAGGCAACGGAAGGGCGGGAGAGTATAATGTCTCAATTTGAAGTAGTCTGCGTAGTTTGTCCTAAGCCCAGCACGTGGTGGAGACTGTTTGTATATCTCGTGGGTCCCGGGGAAGCCCTCTGGGAAGGATGGACTTAAGGGGCACAGGTAGCACTAGGTCAGCCTCAGGTTTCAAATATAGAATTCTGGCGTCCAGGTGAAACCAGGAATATGCATACGAGCATTGTGCGACTAAATAATAAAGAAAAAAGTCGGGCACGCCGAAGCCACCTCGCTCATAAGGAAGCGTTAAGGTACGCAAGGACACTCGCGGATTTCTACCGCCCCATACTAAACGCAACAACAAAGAACGGAGTTGCGAAAAAAAATCTTGGTGAGAGGAATCGGGATATTGTTAAATAAATACAAAAACCGAGGAAGCACAATCATTTTAATTATGGCAATCCGGCCAGCCATGGACAAGGGTAGGCGAAGCCAGCGCTCCATATGGTCCTCCAAGAAATCCAGGGCATGCCCGTAATTTAAGCGAATAATGGACACCGTGTCAAGGTGGACATGAATTCCCAAATATTTCACGGAGTCCGTGTTCCACTCTAGTGGAAAAGCACACGGCCATTGTGAGGTGGAGGGGGTAAGCGGAAAAATAACAGATTTGTGCCAATTTATTCGAAGGCCTGAATATTCTCCAAAACGGGCTATTTCCAATAACAGAGGTTCCAGATTGGTCCGAGGCGTCCGGACATACAAAATCGTGTTGTCTGCGTATAGAGAGACGAGGAGAGGTCCAGTGCGAAACTGAAGCCCTCTGTGGAGGTGCTTCTCTTGAAAATGGCGAACCAGAGGGTCCATCGCGAGGATGAACAGCAGGGGGGATAAGGGGCATCCTTGTCGGGTGCCACGCGAAAGTGTAAAGCTTTCAGAGATGGTGCCATTTAAATGCAGCCGGGCAGTAGGCGCCGTATATAGTAACTCAACTGTAGCCACAAACATCTCCGGCATGCCCATTCGCCTCATGACCGATAAAAAAAGGGCCACTCCAGCGTGTCGAACGCTTTCTCCGCGTCCAAAAACACAGCTGCAGCTGGGGTAGAGGGGTCCATCCTATGCAACACAGAGAACAACGTCCTCAGATTAAAGGAGGTGGACCTGTGCGGAACGAATCCGGACTGAGCTGGTGAAATGATGGATTCCATTAATAGTGATAGGCGGATCGCGATAACTTTAGCCAAAATCTTGTAGTCCAAATTTAATAGGGACAGGGGCCTATAAGAGCCACATAAGGAGGAGTCACGGCCTGGTTTGGGAAGAAGAACAATTACCGCTTCCCGGAGCGTGGGTGGCAGAATGCCGGACACTAGAGCTTCTGCGTAGACCTCGACTAGCCGAGGTACAAGTTCCTCTTTATATTCTTTATAGAAATCAGCCGAGAAACCGTCAAGGCCCGGTGCCGAGGAGCCCTTCAATGAATCAATGGCTTCCACTATGGAATCTGGAGTGATGGGCGTGGCAAGGAATTCCTGCATGTGTTTCTCGAGGTATACCATGGCGATCTCATTCAAATAAGGGCCGGGGTCGCGCTGTCCCTCTGAAAGCGTGGATGTGTAGAGAGTTTTGTAGTATGACAAGAAAGTGCTGCATATATCGGGAGTGGAGTGGTGTCGTGTGCCCTGTGTGTCTACAATGTCAGTGATGTAGGCCGTCTGGTGAGGAGGACGGAGCAGTTGCGCAAGCAATTTGCCCGGCCTGTCACCTTCTCCATACTGATGTGCCGTATAATGTTTGCCCATAAACCGTAGCTCCCTGTCTGCAGTGTCTCGAAATTCCAATAGCAATTCCAGGCATTTGGCTTCCCTAGCCTCAGATGGGGTTGTAAGTATTTCCTTCTCTATCCTAGAGATGTCAGTTTCAATACGGGTTAAGGTGGAACGAATCTCCCGTAGAGTTCAGACATGTTGAGCAATACAAACCCCGCGAATGGTGGCTTTGAATCCCTCCCATAACGCAGCCCAGGAGTCCACAGAGCCGGTATTAATGTCAAAATAGCCGTCAATAGCGCTGCGGATCTCTTCTTTAAAGACCGGATCCAACAGGGCCCTACCAGGAAACCGCCACTGACTTTCATAACCACCCTGTCTGGGAACTAATAAAGTTAACACAATGGGAGAATCGTCCGATAACGTGCGCGGAAGGGTGGAAAGGCTATCCACCCAGCCGGCGACACCTGGGGAGAGGAGCCAATAGTCTATCCTAGTGCTAGTGTTGTGGAACCCGGAATGATGTGTATAATCAGGTGCGTTTGGGTGCAGCCAAGCTTCTATGTCTATTAGGGAGAAATGAGAACAAATATCTGCGAGCACTGAACGGGACCGGGCTCTTACATGGTAGATCATCTAATCTTATGACGGGGGGAGGTACTAATGTCGCTGTGTTTCCAGGCCTTGCTAATGTCATCAAAGCATATGGGATGAGCCTAACCTCCTACGCTGATGACACACAATTGGTTTTGGCCATTAAAGGCGATGGCCACCAGGTGGCAGAGCGCTTCAAAGGCGGAATGCTAGCAATCGGTGAGTGGATGGCGTCCAACTGCCTTAAGCTCAACTCCGAAAAGACGGAGGTGGTCATCTTTGGACCCCTTTCACCAGGATGGTCAGCAACCTGGTGGCCTTCAGCCTTTGGAGCCCCTCCTAGCCCGGCTCTTAAGGTCAGGAACCTAGGAGTAATTTTTGATGAGGGTCTCAACTTTGTGGCGCATGCAAACAGAGTAGCGGCTACGGCCCATCACAAATTAAGAATGATTAAGAAAATCATCCCGTTTTTGCCAGAGACAGCGGCTAAAACACTGGTTAGTTCTTTAGTTTTAGCGTCTCTTGATTACTGTAATGGCTTATTTTTAAATGCCCAGGTCAGGGTAACCAATAAGCTTCAGACAATACAGAATGCAGCAGCACGTCTGCTTTCTGGGAAACCCAAGTTCTCGGCCATATCAGACACGATCAAGAAGTATCACTGGTTGACGATCCGGAATCGGATTAAGTTTAAATCACTTTGTATAGTGTACAAGACACTCCATGATCAAGGACCACATTACTTCAAGGACCAGCTGATACCCTATAAACCGGCCAAACAGCTCCGATCTGCCACTCTTAACCAACTAGTGGTCCCACGGTCTAAAACAGTATCGTGGGGTGATCGCCGCTTTTTGGTCTCGGCTCCTAAATTATGGAATACTTTGCCGCAGCACATTAGGACAAGCTCTTCACTCTTGCAGTTTCGCAAAAAATTGAAGACGTGGCTTTTTAGTCAGTAATACCGATCACCAAATTAGTCAGCAATTTAGTCAGTAATACCGATCACCAAATTACCGGAGCCTTCTTCTTCGTTTTGGGAAAATTATGTGAATAATCTAGCGCTGAGACGCCTGTGGGTATTCGTTCGCGCTCAATAAATGGCAAAAATAAATAAATAAATCTCTTTATTGTGAGTCAGGGATGCAGACTCGCTCTGTTAAGTTTGTGGCTTCCATGTCTACTGCAGTATGCCTGCCCTGCTTTCTCGCAGTAAGACAGGACAGCTTTGATGGCTTCATAGTCCCATGTGGAGTGCTCTTTATTTCTCTTGCCATTCAAAGCTGATGCCATCACAAATAGTATCGCAGTGTCAAAAGAGCACCCAATTTCTACAAAATGTTACCAACAGACTATTGCTGTTCCACAGTATTCCAATGGGTTTTCCAATGTAAAATGTGTGTAAATGTGAAAAACATACATTTATATTGGGAAATATTTCCAATTTTGCTTGCCCTAGAAACAAACTATCAACCAAATTGCTCCAGAACGTAGAAACTGTCTCTTTCTTGTGGGTGATTTATTTGTGTTATTTAAAAGAAGCACAATGATAAAGGTCTCCTCCAAATTTCCCCTTCCCTCCACCCACCCAAAAAATGGGTAAATAGCCTCCTTAAACATTTATTACTGGTTTGATTTGGATGTTGGAAGTCAGTGGGTAGTCTGGAGAAGCTTGAAAGCGATAGGATTAAAAGAAAAGGTAGGCTGGTGTGTCAAATTAAATAGGTTTTTACATTTCATTATCCCAGTAATATATGCAGCAATATTCTTGAGCCCTAGGGAACTCAAATGCTATTAGAAAATCTAATAAAAAGTGTTATCCTTTAGTCTGTAGAACCTCCAAGAATGGCATACTACTGCTCAGTGAACTGCGAAGTGCCTCCTTTTTAAGCATTACTATTCACAAGTAGCAACGTCTAACCATCAAGGATTACTTATAGATTTAGCAAGCCTGATACAATCTGAACAGAAGATGCAGGATTTTGCCCCACATGCAACAAGAAATAGTGTTAAGAAATGTGGCGCATCCGTAGCTGAATTTATAGACAGAGGCAACCACTTGGAGCTCTTAGAAGATAAGTGTCAGCAGGATTGAGCCCTCTTCCGAATTCTGCTTAACCCAGTAATTTTCTTCTTACTGTCCCGAGGAAGACCCTGATAGAGGTTTTAATTCAGCATAATTGTTTAAAGGGTCAAAACGTCGATGATCATCATTATCATACCTGTACTACAAGACTGATTGGGACATTAAGAATCAGATAGTTGTAGCGTCACTACTTAAATGAAGATGAACATTGTGCACCCAGGCTTTATCTACTATGATTGATAAATACATTTTGTTATGGGCACTGTGCCAACCTTCACCTTGCACAGAGCACCTGCTCTATAGATATTGCCTATATAGTAGCTAGTGGCCATAACTGTACTAAGACAATATATATTCCATCTATAGAATTAATTAATTCATTCAAACTTGGCAATGTAACTGGATTATGCATGGCAGGACAAGGATATAGCCCCATATGAATTTCAAGATGGTAAATGTATTAATCCGACCCAACCACTTATTTGCTTGTGTATTGTATTGTAGTCTGGCACAGGCAAAGTGCAGGAAAATCCGAAGGCACCATGCATGTAGATAAACTAGTAGGACTTGAGCAATCTAGATGGAAGGAGATAACCTCAGGCCAACTGATACAGCAGTAAATCTACAGCATAAGGCGGAGATCACAGGAGCAAAGGGATTGAGGTTCTTATGAGAAAACATTTCAGGTTCTCATCACTCGGGGCAATGCACCATATTTATCCTTCCATCCGAACATCTGCAGACTTAGCAGTCCTGGAATTTGCTCCCGACTTTAACATCATCCAATGTTTCTGCCCCAGGTCCAATCCTTTGTGGCAGCTGAGACACACGATTTCCACTTGAAGTCACAGATGAGGTGATATTCTGGCTTAATATACCAGTGTCAGTGAATGTCCGGTAAACTGGCCACTCAGAAGTTGTGCAGCACTTGAAAATGTGTGTGTGTGGGGGGGGTCCAATCGACATCTTCTTTCTGGTACAGATCAGACCATGGTAAACATAGTAATCAACCACCCTGGTTCCATGATGATGGCAGTACCTTAATTAATTAATGCCTGCTGCTAAGCAGCAAGTCTTTCTACCAGAGGTTGACCTCTGTGTAGAGAAAGGATAAATAGATCATTCCATTTGTTCAGCCAACAGTGCTCAAGCCCTTGGTTGCAATCTTTGTGAAGGAGTACCTTTACTCAGGCACTTGCTCACCTTCATGGGCTGGTTTGATCCAATAACGTACACCCAGATAAATATTCCTGCTTTACTGAACGTTTTGTGGATTGAAATCAGACACATAACAATCTAGCTGCAATGAACTGCACAGATGGTGGTGAGGAAGAGGAAGGAGCAATGCTGTAGGGGGAGGATGGACATACTGGGTAATACAGCTACCTGGAAGGGCTACAGCCAACACACTCCTGCAACTTACAAAAGTGACCCTCCTTTTGCTCACATTGAGAATCCAGCCTCTGGTACCTCAAGCCATGAGTACAAATCCTTACACAAAGACTCACATACATTTCACATTCAGCTGAAATGATAGGTAGCCTGTGATGACAGACTATGCATATTTATGGTTCAATCATTGTTATGAAACGTTTTTCAACATAGGAAACACAAATGCCTGTTATCATAGCTGTTTATTTGTTCCTGTCCAACCACAACCCACCTCCTCGAATCCCCACTCCTCTCTTTAACTATACAGATTGAGCAAGGAAGGCCAGTAAGCAGCCTTCCCCAACTTGGGTGCGGGTAAAATGGTACAGCTAGTTGCCACCAATCATTAGCTTTGCTGCACCCCGGACATTGAAGGAGTAGCCACCTTGTTAAAAAGTAGTTCACTTTAAATGAACCGATCTCTGCTGGAGTTTCAAATTCATACTGAGAACCTGCAGGTAGACTTGTGACATCTCTTTCCTACCCATGTAAATGTAAAGAGTTGATAACAAATGATAAATGAGGACAGAGACCCTGGTACCAGTGTAGCATCATCAGATGGGAACACATGAAATCTAACCATCTCTGCCTCAAATGTTGTGGCTTCTACTGTTATCCGATGAGGACAAAAAGCAAAACTTTATCTCTGTAATGCAAAAAGCAAACAGGAGACAAGGGGCCTTATTTACAGTTTGGTGGAGCAGGCCATATGCTAAAAAGTGGTGAATCCATTGCCAGCTCTATTTAGATTGCAATTGACATCAATGCATTTTTAATATGGCGGACGGGACATCTCCCAATATTTGGCGCAAATCCTGCATCCGCCCCACTCTAAATCTAGCCTTTCAAAACAGAAGCTAAAATGGGTGATCTGCAAAAAACAACAAGCAGACATTCTAAACTGTTCTTACGTCATGAGGGATGTGTGGGTTCCGCGGCAGACTCGGTTCGATGTAGCGTGGTGGCCTCTGAAGCGAAGGGCCATGAAACCAACCACTCACAGAGAGGCGGCACTTCTCCTTGGATAGGACTTCAGACACCTAGAATGAGGAAAAAAAAAAAAAAAGAGCACATTATACCGTACATTCAGCTGACAAACTAACCAGGGGGTCACTCAAAGCATTACTCAATTAAGTAACAAGGCTGCACACCTTGCCAATGTGTCACGCAAGTATTGCTTCATGTAAAAATAAAAAGTATATATTTTAACACAATTTGGCAAACAGTATTGCTGTTGAACAACAAAATTATTTTTTAATTCCAATCAATCAATGCTGCTACAAGTTTCATTTTTGCAAAGAAAATAGGACCACAATTCTTTAAATTGGTTTTTCAATCTATTTATTAAATTTATTTTATTCAGCCACACATTTCACAAAATGCACCTTTAATGTATCTCCTTATGTCCAGTCTCCAAACAATGTCTCTCCAAAAGCTTCTACTAAGAAAGAGGGTAGAATGAGTGAACAGAGGAGTACCACTGCTAATATAAAATAACAAATCTTTTGATTGATAAAGAACTGGCAGTCATCCCTCCAATCAATCAATCAATATACTTATAAAGCGCACTACTCACCTGTTAGGGTCTGAAGGTGCTGGGGAGAGGGGATGCTACTGGTCGAAAAGCCATGTTTTGAGGCGTTTTCTGAAAGTTAGGAGGTCCTGGGTCTGGCATAGCTGGAGTGGTAGAGAGTTCCAGGTTTTGGCAGCGAGGTGTGAGAAGGATCTTCCTCTGGCGGTGGTGCGGCGGATGGAGTCAAGAGCATGGTTGGCGGAGCGGAGATGGCGTGTGGGAGCGTGGAAGGAAAGTCTGCCGTTGAGGTAGGCTGGACCGGTGTTGTAGAGAGCCTTGTGTGCGTCGGTCAGGAGCTTGAAGGTGATCCTTTTCGGTACGGGTAGCCAGTGTAGGTCTCTGAGGTGGGGGGAGATGTGGTTGCGGCGTGGGACATCAAGGATGAGGCGGGCGGATGCGTTCTGGATACGTTGTAGCTTGGCCATTGTTCCTGCATATAGGGCGTTGCCGTAATCCAATCTGCTGCTGACCAGGGTGTGGGTGACGGTTTTCCTGGTCTCGACGGGGATCCACTTGAAGATGTTGCGGAGCATGCGGAGAATGTTGTAGCAGGAGGAGGAGATTGAGTTGAACTGCTGAGTCATGCTGAGAGTGGAGTCCAAGATGAAGCCCAGGTTGCGAGCGTGGGTGGTGGATGAGGGTGCGGTGCCTAGGGAGTTGGGCCACCAGGAGTCATTCCATGCTGAGGGGTTGGAGCCAAAGATGACGATCTCTGTTTTATCGGTGTTTAGCTTGAGGCAGCTTGATTCTATACAGTTGGAGATGGCATGTAATCCATTGTGTAGGTTATTTTTGGCAGTAGTGGAGTCTTTCGTGAGGGAGAGGATCAGCTGGGTGTTGTCTGCGTATGATACTATGTTGATGTGCTGTGTCCGAGCGATGTTGGCGAGAAGAGCCATGTAGACATTGAAGAGCGTTGGGCTGAGGGAGGATCCTTGAGGGACGCCACAGATGATCTTGGAAGGCGGACTCTCTGGGTTCTGCCGGTGAGAAATGATGAGATCCAGTTGAGAGCCTTGTCGCGGATTCCGGCGTTGTGGAGTCGTGTGCGGAGGATGTGATGGCATACCATGTCGAATGCAGCAGAGAGGTCCAGCAGGAGGAGTGCTGCAGTTTCTCCTTTGTCGAGCATGATCCTTATGTCGTCTGTGGCAGTGATGAGTGCGATCGCGGTGCTGTGATTTTTTCGGAATCCGGATTGGGAGGTGTCGAGTGCCTTGCTGTCTTCTAGGAAGCGGGAGAGCTGGGTGTTGACGACCTTTTTTATGACCTTGGCCGGGAAGGGGAGGAGGGAGATCGGCTGGTAGTTCTTCGGGTCGTCTGGGTCCGCCTTGGGCTTCTTCAGTAGTGCGTTGACTTCTGCGTGTTTCCAGATTTCCAGGAAGGTGGCTGACTCGAAGGAGCTGTTGATGGTGTTGCAGAGGTGGGGAGCGATGATGTTGCTAGCTTTATTGAAAATGTGGTGAGGGCAGGGGAACGATGGGGATCCAGAGTGGATGGAGGCCATGGTGTGAGTGACGTCTTCTTCGTTGACGAGGGTCCAGGTGTGGAGGAGGTTGGTGGTGCTTGGGGCGTCGGGTTCGTGGGTGTCTGCGGTCTGTTTGGGGCTGAAGCTGTTGTGAATTTCTTCTATCTTGCGGCGGAAGTGGATGGCGAGGGAGTTGCAGAGCTCTTGTGACGGAGGGGGTTCGTTGGAGCAGGTCCTGGGGTTTGAGAGTTCTTTGACTATGCCGAAGAGTTCTTTACTGTTGTGGGCGTTGATGTCTATGCGGTTTTTGAAGTGGGTTTTTTTGGCAGTGCGGATCAGTTGGTGATGCTTGCGGATGGACTCTGAGTGCGATGTGGTTGGGTTCGGTTGGATCCATGCCTTCTCTCTTTTGCGGTGTTCTCGTTTGGAGTTCTGTAGATCAGGGGTGAACCAGCTGGCCTTGGCGCTGTGCAGGGTGTTTGAGGACTTTTTGAGCGGCGCGAGGTTGTTGGCGCAGTCTGCTAACCAGCGATGCAGGTCGGTGGCGGCTGTGTCGGGGTCCGAGGATCATGGCGTTGGGGTCTGGGCGAGGGTGGAGATCAGTTGTTCTGTTGAGACTTTGCTCCAGTTGCGTCGGGGGGGTTGTGTGTGGTGGTGGTGAGTAGGTGGTTTCTAGTAGGAGAAGTGGATGCAGTGATAGTCTGTCCAGTCGAGTTCGGTGGTGTGGCCGAAGGAGACTTGGCTGTTGGCAGCGAAGATGTGGTTGAGTGTGTGGCCTGCGGTCTGAGTGGGCGAAGTGGTGGTTGGTGTGGACGTCGTTGTTGTTTTCCAGGTGGAAGTTCAGATCGCCGAGGAGGATGTAATCTGCTGAGGCGAGGGCCTGGGCGCTGAAGATGTCGGCGATGGTGTCGCAGAATTGTGCTCGGGGGCCTGGGGGTCTGTAGATCAGTGTTCCTTTGAGGGTGGTGTTGGCATTGACGCAGATGTTGAAGTGGAGGTGTTCGGCGGAGTTGAGGGTGTCGTGGGTGCTGGTCGAGACTTTGATGGAGCTTTTGAGGACTATGGCGATTCCTCCTCCTGGTTTATTGGTGCGGTCTCTCCTGGTGATCTTGTAGCCTTCAGGGATGGCAATGTCGGGTTCAGAGTCCGAGCTTGTCCAGGTTTCGGTGAGGAAGGCGATGTCCGGTGACGTGGAGGTCAGCAGGTCCCAAAGTTCGATGGCGTGTTTGTGGATGGAGCAGGTGTTGAGTAGAATGCAGCTCAGGTGGTTGTTGGCAGGTCTGTCGAGGTGCAGGTGAAGTGGCAAGCTTGGCAGGCAAAGGGTCCTTTGGTGGTCCTGAGGGAGGACTGGAAACAGGTGGAAGAGCGTCCTGGGTTGAGGGTGTGGAGGTCGCTGGTGGTGTAATGGCGTCTGGGGGTGTGGAGGGGCCACGGGCCAGGGGGACTGGCGCTGGGCGCGGTCCGGTCGCAGACGTGCTTGCCTCTGGCGCGCTTCCGGTGTGGTCGCGCAGCGACCGCCATTAAGAAGGGAGGAGGGAGGGAGGAGCAGCTGGGAGGCGGGGGGAAGGCGAATGGGGGCGCTTGGGGGCGGGCGCTAGGGGGGCGGGACGCAGCGGCGGGAAGGCTGTGAGCGGCTCAGGGAGAGCCGGCAAGGGGAGCGCACAAGGTGCGAAAATGGCACAAAAAAGGCACAAAATGAAAAACTATCGCAATAGCAGCACAGTAAAAGCAAGGCACAATGAAACAAGGCACAATCAAACAAGGTACAATCGAAACAAGGCACAAATACACAAGTCTAGGAACGCTTACCAGCAGCCCACTAGTCACCAGGGATGAGGCGCAGGCGGGTGCCTGCGGGTGGAGGAGGGCCTCGAACACGCGAACAGCAGCGTGGGCGGGGGTCAGCGACACGGGCACAGCTAGGTGGTGCTGCGCGCATGGGGGAGCGAGCTCCTGACCAAAGGCAGGTCAGAGGTCACTCCAAGGGGACTGTCCACCAGTAATAACTCATGAACCCTACCAGATCAGGTTTTCTTCATGTAATCCCACCCCACTTTATTGTACTTGAAACCACACCACCAAGTACATGTATTAATTACTCTAATCGCATAGCTGCATCTTCAGAGTAAAATAACAACTGCCCAAAACTCGCAGCACGGACGATCCAGGTGCCTAGAAAGAAAATTTCATAAAAAAGCAGCATCTTGGATTACAACAATATGGACGGTGGAAATGTGATCCTTTTTCTGAACAGACTGCATTAGCAGAGATTACCTGTACCCTCAAAGAAGAGTGCTGTGACGAGTTAGAAGATGAAGTTTGCGTTGTTAGTGGTGAACTTAAAAAGGCACAGTATGGCCAATAGATACTTTTGGCAAAGGGACAGTATTTTCACTGCATCTTTGAGAAAGCTTATATTGCACACTTTTTCTTTATTTATTTGTGGCAAAAAGCTTTAAATCCAATGTGTTACAGTGACAGCAAAGTGAAACAAATGAAAAAAGGCAACTAAAG
This sequence comes from Lissotriton helveticus, assembly GCF_964261635.1. Taxonomy (NCBI): domain Eukaryota; kingdom Metazoa; phylum Chordata; class Amphibia; order Caudata; family Salamandridae; genus Lissotriton; species Lissotriton helveticus. Next base: position 462,961,971 of record NC_136073.1, on the reverse strand, counting down.
AATAGCAATTGGCCTCCATGAGAGAATAAGGCATCCAAACAACAAGGACATCCTAAATAAAACTGCTACAACTTAGGAATTAAAATGCTGTTATGTCAGTAAATGCATCAACGTACACACAGTCACATTTTACATCAGCAGTTTAACAAAAGGACTAGTTGATGGTCCCCTAATCGAAACCTAACAGGAACCCAAATGGGACAATGAACCCATCCTCAAAATGTGACGGTGTTAATGAACAGCCCAATGAAGCAATGACAAACCAAGATAAACGTAAAAAGCCAATGGCTGTAGGGGAGGCAGACACAAAGCCCATTCTCTGTGTACTTCTTATAAATAAATGATTACATGAGGTATTTAACAACTAAGCGGTCCGTATCCAGACTGCTTACCAGTTTCTTTAATTAATGTTGTTCTATTAAAAATGATGATAACAAAATGGCATGTTTAGATAACATATTAAGATATATTTTCTGGGGCGTGGCCAGCAGCCGAGCGCAATGGCCGCTTAGTTGAGGAGCTCCAGTGAAACCTCGGCCCTCCAAGCAATCCGTATATCCATCCGACAGTATTTAACACTTCTGAGGCTAGGACTAAAATCAGACGGCGGGCGGCAACAGCTGGACGAAAATCCGGTGCTGATCGGCACCCGGACGGAGAAGAATCGTTCGAGTGCGCAGATGCGGCCTATACCAGTGACGGAAGCCGGGGACTAAAGTTGAACAGGAGAGCCGGTGTCAGATTTGAGGCGAGCGGGAGCCGGAGTACAGGAGTGCCGGTAAGAAGGGGCACATACGGCAGTGACGATAGCGACCTCTGAGACTGCCTGACGGTGATGCCCCCACCCATGCCCACAACATCGAAGGCAGCGCGGCTTGATTAGGGCAAAGTACAACACGGCGGCCTGACCGGGGAGACTGTCGCGGTGGTGACGGGCAGCGGCTGACGTATTCGGTGAATTGTAAGGCAGAGGGCGGTGAAGACTCGTCCCCAACACCCTTAACAAGCGACCCCAGGGCTTCCCAGAAAATAAAGCGGGCCCGTGAACTCACAAAACACTGCAACAGCAGGGGCCCAGACAGTACAGTGAGTGGTGAAAGTGGCGCATAAGGCAGTGTCAACAACGACATTCGGAAATTGTCCGGCGGCGACCCCCCCACCCATGCCCATAATATCGGAGGCAGCGCTACTTGCTTAGGGCTGAGTGCAATATAGCGACCTGACCGGAAGGACGGGTGCAGTGGCGACCGGTAGCGACTGCCGGAATTGGAAGATCGCAAGGCTGAGGGAGGTAAAGACTCGTCCCCAACACCCTAACGGGCGACCCCAGGGCTCCCGAGAAGATAAAGCGGGCCCAGACAATAAAGTGAGTGGTGAAAGAGGCGCTGGCCCGGATGCTCCTGCAGTCCCTCTCCCCTGCTGCCTAACCCTCTGAAGCCCTCTCTAGCACACTGACAGCACGGCAGCGGCACGTGGGGACCACAAGAAAACGCGACATACTGACAGCCCAGGAGTCAGGTCTACCCAGTGATCCAGCCCTGATTCGCCCAGCTCTGCCCTACGGACACAGCTCATGGACATTGCTAGAACCCAGCGAAACACAGTATAAGAACCGGCTTTTGAGGTGGCGGCGGCGGTCTGCCCGAAGCTTCATCCTCTGAGTCTGCGCAGCATGAATCCACGCCATAGTGGGGAGCACTGAACCAGGAGCAGTAACCTAACTCCGGAAGCGACGGTCCGAGGGGGCCAGAGACAGGGACAGATCGAGCTAGCACCCGCCGGCGACGGAGAGGGCGAGTGGAACAAAATACCCCTGGTTAATACGCACGAGTGAGAGGAGAAGCAGCAAGACCCAACACGACCCTCCTAACTTGCACGACAAACCAACGGAACTGCACTGAGGAGGAAGTAACTGACCACTCACTGAGGCGAAAATGGCAGGGAGGGGACCCAAAACAAATGCCACCCAAGCAAAACAAGACAAATATGCTTTTGAATAAAACTTGACAGCACACTCAGAGGGACGCCCATCCACAGAGAAAAACCAGGAAGGGGATGGTAAGAAAATTACGCTGGAAGACATCATGAAGGCACTAACCGGCGTGCAAACTACGGTGGGCTCTATATCCACCGACATGTCATTGCTTAGATCCGACTTACACAAAATGACGGACAGGGTGAAGGAAGTGGAAATTGTGACAAAGTCACTGGTAACGGACACATCGGAGTTACAATCCGCTGTCTCCCTCCTCCAAAAAGAGAACAAACTGTGAACAGAAAAACTTGACGATCAGGAAGGAAGGGCGAGACGGAACAACGTACGAATAGTTGGCATTCCAGAGACAGAAGGTAAACAAGCAATGGATCTCTACGTAGAGGAATTGGTAAAAACCAGCCTCCAACCCAAGGGACTCTCAAACTTCTTCTCCGTCGAGCGAGCACACCGGGTACCAGGCGGTAGGCCGAAAATAGGGGCCCCCCCTGAGACCGGTGCTCGCAAAGCTGTTTAATTTTAGAGACAGAGATGCCATTCTCCCGACAGCAAGAGGTGCTCTGCCCATACGTGTACATAACTCTACAGTAACCTTTTTCCTGGACTACACTGCAGCAGTATCTAGACGTAGAAGGAGCTTCCAGGAGGTGAAACAACTACTGAGAGCCCGAGAGCTGCCATACTCTATGATCTTCCCTGCGAAGCTTCGAGTGGTTGCAGATGGACAGACGTGGTTCTTCGAAACGCCGGAAGCAGCCCAGGACTGGATTGATGGATGGCGAACAGTGGGGCACCAGAATCGTGGGAGTAGGCATCGACAACGTCGAGAGGAAGACGAGGATGACCTGGAACCGCCAGAAACGCGACACTCAGACTCGGAACAGACACTGAGCCAAGAGAAAGAATAGGGGGGAAGGACGCGGTAATTGCCACTGGATATTCTGTCGGTGGACTGATCAGCAGAGACAAATGACTTGCATCACATTCGAGGCTGGGCCGGCCGAGATGGCGGGTGGAGGTGGAACCCGGAGGTTACGGAGGGCTGAGGCCTCCACTGGACCTCCTCCCCCGGACACGCAAGTACTATGTTGTGGGGAGGGAAGAAGCACTCTGCCGAGTTGGGGTGGCGGGTAGTTGAAAGACCGCTAAGCAGGGAGGCAGGGAAGGGACGGGGGGGGAATAGTTGTTAGTTTTTGTTATTGGTTAGTAATGTTAAGTGGCAATGTTCAAATGGTAGCACAGCAATTGCAAGATAGGCTTCTGGCTCAGGCAATCTACACTTGGTCAATCTTGATTAGTGGCAGGAATCAGGGGGGAGCACGACACTCAACAGTTAGGCCCTTGGCTCAGGAGCCACGACACACACCAGAGAATTGGCGTTATCACACACACGAGGGGCATGGGTTCAGTGTATTGACTCGAACCACTTACATTTGTTCGAAGGAACATCAGTCGACACCCTGGGAACTGGGACACCCGCTACAGTCAAAGGTCTTAGATGGTGTCGACTATGATCCCTGATGGCCCGGGAGGTACAGTACAGACCACATCGATCGCCCCCCTTACACTTTTATCATGGAACGTCAGGGGACTGGGGGACAAAATAAAGAGGGGATTGGTATTACAGGTGCTAAAGCGCCATAGCCCGACGCTAGCGCTCCTTCAAGAAACGCATCTCACCGGAACAACATGTAGGGCGTTAGACAGGAGGGGATACAAGATGATTGCGCACTCCGAATTTTCCTCAGGGTCTAGGGGAACTGGTACCCTGATCAGGAAGACGTCACAGTTTATGGTCTTGCAGACTAAGATAGACGATCAAGGGCGATTCGCTGCAGTACAAGGCCAGTGGGAGGGTAGACTCCTAAATATAGTGTCGGTATACATACCGCCAGCACTCCATTCGGTGGCCCTACCAGCACTCGGCGACTTCCTGCTCGCGCTCCCAGAAGGGGACCTAATCATAGGTGGAGACTTCAACACTATAATCGAGGCTGCATTGGATAGATACCCCACACGACAGCAAACGCCCGTCCCACGTGCTTTCAGGGATTCATAGAAGCAATGGGTCTTATTGATATATGGCGACACACCCACCCTAATACTCGTCAATACACATATCACTCAGCGGTACACAATAGTCTCTCCCGGATAGACTATTTTTTTACATTGGGCGCCAGCCTCCAAACTGTCGAAGACGTGGACATAAAACCGAGAGGCCTTTCGGTCCACTCCCCGATAGTGTTGACGCTCGCCTGTCCAGGAAAAAAGAGACGGCGGCTTTATCCCATTTATCCGGGATACCTTAAGGTTCCGGACATTAAGAAAGAACTCCGCGCAGTAACAAAACACTATTTCGAGGAAAACACGGCTTTGGTAGATTCTGCAGTAATATTATGGGAAGCGTACAAACGGTCCTTAGGGGACAGGCCATTGCATCCATTACTGGATATAAGAGGTTACGTCAAAAGGAACTGACGGACCTAGAATTGGCCCTTGTAGAGGCAAATAAAGTTCACACACTCCACCCAACTCAGGACGCAGAGCATACCTTGAAACTCTGCCAACGACAATATAGAGACTATCTCGAACAACAGACCAGGACCAACATCACACTGACTAAACATAAGATTTATGACGTAGGGGACAAGGCAGGTAAAATGCTGGCGTGGTCGGACAAGACGGGAGAGGGCACGAAGGGCATAAGTCAATTAAGATCACAGGAGGGGTCTCTACACTCACACCCGGAAGACATAGTACGCATATTAGCCGAACACTTCAGGGAGGATTAAACTCCAACTACAATACTGACAGAGGAGGAGATACAGGACTCCCTAGAACAAATTGAGATGCCGACTCTGACACCGGAGACGGCATTGGAACTAGAAGGGGAACTAACTCTCGAGGAGCTATACACAGCGATTACGGCAGTGAAGTCAGGGAAGGCACTGGGACCCAACGGGATACCCATAGAGTGGTTCAAGCAAATGTCAGATACGCTAGGCCCACCCTTGCTAGCAATGTACATGGAAAGTGTGGAGGCGGCCGAGCTTCCGCAGGACCAACGTCTCGCAACAATAGTGGCGATCCCAAAACCCGGGAAACCACCGACAGAGTGTGCGTCATACCGCCCGATATCTTTGTTGAACGCTGAGGTAAAGATATTGGCGAAGTTATTGGCGAACAGATTGATGGCCGATCTACCACATTTAATCCACGCAGACCAGTCAGGTTTTATGCCTCACAGGAACACAGCGCACAACTTACGACGAGTACAGGGGGCGCTGGCAAGGGCCCCACTGCTTACAGACCCGACGGTGATATTATCATTGGATGCGAGAATGGCATTCGATATGGTTGAATGGAAATATTTGTTTAGAGTACTAAAGCGGGTGGGTTTTGGCCCCAAATTTTGTGCATGGGTGCGACGCCTGTACACAACGCCGGTGGCCCGAGTAACTGCTAATGGCCACTTATCAGAAGAAATACCGCTAGCACGGGGCACAAGGCAGGAATGCCCCTTGTCCCCGCTACTCTTTGCATTAGTACTGGAACCACTGGCAACACTGATTAGATCGACCCCGTTACTTAGGGGCATCGTCTGGAAGGAAGGATGGGAGGACCGACTGTCGCTCTATGCCGACGACATGTTGGTGTATCTCAAAGACCCGGACAGCGGCATTCCGGAACTTCTTAATCTTTGTAATTCCCATGGGAGACTCTCGGGATACAAGATTAACTGGACCAAATCAGTCATTTTCATCCTGAAGGGGCCTCCTCCGACGCTCCCTGCGGATTGCCCGTTGTTGATAGCGGAAAACTCCTTTAAATATTTAGGAATACACATTACTAGAACCCAAGCTGAATTTTTTGTTAAAAACCTGGCACCGCCATTAGAGAGGCTGAAACGAGATGTTGCACATTGGGCATCACTGCCCCTTACACTGCTCCGGAGAGCAGCGTTGTACAAAATGAAAGCACTCCCTAGATTCCTCTACACCCTGGAAAAAACGCCGGATATAGTCCCGCCCCGTTATTTTCAACAGGTGGCAGCACAAGTAACACTCCTTCTATGGGGAAACCGACCAGCTCGTATAGCTCAAGTGAAACTCCATAAAAGTTGGTACGATGGGGAAATCGCACTACCAGACCTCCGATTGTACTACTGGACGGCGCAACTTAAAATAATAAATCACTGGATCCACATACCCCAGAATGACCCAGCGTATAGGGCAGACAGGGAACAACTGGGAACACATAATATGTTAGAAGTACTATACAACAAAGGTTCGGTCTCGAAGTTGGCGGGCCCTACTAAACACACGGCCCAGATCTGGCACGCAGCACAAGCTAAATTGGGCTGGAGAGGGGTGGTAACCAAACTGACCCCACTATGGGACACCAAGAGATTAGGGCATTTAAGACGTAGTAAAGGATTCACGCACTGGGATAATATAGGTATATCCACGGTGGGAGACCTGTGGGATAGGGGAACGGTGATGCCCTTTGAGCAAATACAACAACAGTACCAACTAGGGGCAAATTAAAAATTTCGATATTTACTAATACGACATGCCTTGCTAAAGGTGATACAGCCAGAGACAGAATTACCAGAGGCCTCCCCGATGGAAGACCGGCTACTCAGAGTTCATGGAGGAAAGGGCCACCTCATTCACATACCGGAAATTACTGAATAACTTACCAGACCCCACTGCCACACTTAGAACCAAATGGGCAACAGAAGTGGGAGATTTCACTGATCAAGAATGGCAGGAAGCTCTAGCGTCACCAAAAGAGGTGGGAATATCTAGTAGGCTCAGGCTGGTACAACTGAAGGTACTCCACCGTATGTACTACATGAGAACCACCTTACATAAACTGCAAAGAGCAACACACCCATTCTGCCTCAGGGGGTGCGGGGAGGAGGGAACATTTTTAACACACTATTTGGGATTGTCCGGTTTTGGCAAGCTATTGGTGATATTGCTCAGAAATCGGGGGCAGTGGAGGCTCCGACTTTGGCGACATGGTGTAGAAATATGGACTTAACGATGGTCACTGAACGAACAGTATACGAAACCAGGGGCAGCCCACGGAAGTGGAATAAAGTTTGGACAATGTGGAATCATTTTCGTGGAGAAATCTGTGACCCACTGCCGGAGTCTGAGGGGGAGAGGTCAGATGAAGAGGAAGAAGAGGGGTGAAGAATTAGTTGAGGGTTACAGGAAGGGTAATACAAAACCAAAAGCACGAAGCAGTAGACCAAGGTTCAGCACATCAACTTATTCTGTTTCTCAAATTTGTCCGGTGCAACAACTCTCACCATCCACTGCCAGGGATGTCCGTCAAACAAAGTTTTTACAAGAAATTTAAGAGGTGCACACAACGAAGTCAGAGATACCAAAAAAGTTCAAAGATTTTCAAAATCCTCTGTTTTTTCTTTAATTGATTCTTTATTTTCTCTTTTGAGATATGCAGGCACAGCCAACGCGTTTCATTCCCTATTACTGCCTTGGGAATTTCATCAGGGCATTGGAAAGGATCATCCGAATACGATGGTCCAGAGTGTAGTCACACCTTCGATATAAGTGCTAGAATGGTATTATGTCAATAATATTGACCCACGTTTTCCGTTAATAAACAGTCCGTATGGCAAGTGAGATTTAATATGGAGATTGGATTGCCTCTGTCAGTAATATCCGTCCTCCTTCCTGAAAATGGGGCAATCTCAAGAATGGAACCATTAATAAACGGTCCGGTTTATAAACAAAGTTCAGTCTAGTGAAAGGGATGGTCTGAGTAGATTATCAGCCAACATCCATCAGCGTTACCGTGATAAACTCGGCGTGCGGAGCCTGTGATAAGGTCTCCGCAGTCTTCTGCTCCCCCACGCGGATTACAGGAAGGGTAACTAGAGGAATGATAAGATCTACACACAGTTAATCTAGTCTGCTGTGAATATATTATGTGATTTCATTGTGTTAAGAAATTGCCTGATTTATGCCATGCAATGTACTGCAAATTTATTGCGGATTTAATAAAAACAATTAAAAAAATAAATAAATATATATAGGTTATTATTTTTTTCTGAACAAGGGGTTCATTCCCCTTCCCATGCAATTCCAGGTGGTAAACGCACACTAGGTAAATATATATACCTCGGGTTAAGCATTTACTGGGTGTGCAAGTACACCACAATGCCAAGTTTCGGAATTTCAGAATGGGTAAAACACTATGATGTTAAGTGTTTTTCTCTGTTCGAAGCTGTGCAACCTCTGAAAGTGCAGGGTTTGCCCACACAAATTGCACTACATTTTATATGCTGCAACGTGTGCATGCAAACGTCTCCTGTATTAGAGCTATAGCCCGATTCAGGCACAATGTGGGGTTTGTGCTGCAATGGGATTTGCTCATGATGGGGAATGACCGACAAAGTGTTCAAAAGGCAAGGAGGATGCAACTTTTGACTACGGTAGTCTTCAAATAATTAATTTTGCAGATTATCAAACAATAATAGGTTGAATATGGAGACCATGGCAGAAGAGGCCGGTAGAGAAGCATAATGATAAACAAAAATCATTAATTTCTCTAGCTAGAAAGCTTAATCATAAAATATTTTTGCAAAGTACCGCCTAAACTTAGCAGTGGTGGGGGGAGAGATAGAGATGTCCTTAATGTGTGTAAGTATGTGGTATTTATACAGCGCAAACCTAGCGGAAGGTCAGTGGAGATTTGTACAAAGTCAAAGACACTGTCAAAGTGTTAGTGGAGGAACAGCTGGTTTTCTAAAACTGAAAGAGGGCCGTGACTGCTTTGTGATGTTATGTTCTTTAAAGAGGTAAGTCTTCAGCTCTTTCTTTATTGGAGAAGGGTTTGGGACAGTGGTGAAGTGTTTGGACAGTACCCTGATGGATACGGCGTGTTATTCGAGATCCTGGGTGAATAGATGGGAGAAAGCCTTTTCATTGCTTTTACTTTTTTACACGTCTTGGTCAGCAGAGATTGTGAGCTTGTCAGGGAAGTATTCCGAGGTGTTCGTTATTATGGTGGCTTTGTAGATAATAAAGCTGTTTTGAACATAGTGCATGCAGGCAGGGTAGCCAGTGAAGTTTCATTAGGATCAGGGTGGTGATGTGCTCATATTTCTGCAGATCCTTGATAGGGTGTGCTATGACATGTTAAAAGCCCTTAAGGGGAGCCACTGTGGAGTCTGTGAGGCAATGGAGCAGAGTATTTAAACCACCAAGGTGCAAGAGTACAATGGCTTGGACACAAGTGCTCATGTTGCTTTCTGGGACGAATCGTTTCTCTTTCTTTAGAAGAGATGAAAGCACGCTATCTTGGTTTCTGGGCAATGTGTTCATTGTGGGTAAGATTGGTGTCCAAGATTAATCCAAGTGACCCGACATCAGTTGAAAAGTGAAGTTTGAATCTGTCCAGGTTCATGTAGTTGATTCAGATTTGAAACAGGGATTGATTTGTTCTTGGCACACAGCAGGGATTATGGCTTGATTGGGTTGTGCTTCAAGTAGGTCCTGGACATCCAGGACTGAATGAGGTGCAAGTCGTTTTTGACGCTTTGGATGTCTGAAGAAGAGGAGATTTTCAAATAAGGTTGTGTCATCTGCATATTGGTGAATCTGTATGCTGTTTTCAGATGGCAGGGGAACAAATGGAATCCTGAGGAACTATACAGGTGATCAGAATCTTATCGGACCCGGCAGTTCAAAATGGTACTAATTGGATTGGTACAAGGAGAACCAGTGAAGGATATTTCCAGTGAATCCTATTCAGGATTTTAGGGTGTGGATGGGTGGTCGGAGGAGAAGGGTGGTCGACTGTGATGAAGGCAGCTAAGGGGTCCAGTAATATTAGAAGGAAGTGGTTGTATTTATCTGCGGCCAAGGAGGCATTGTCTATCATTTTTTAATAGCGGACACCATGCTACAGTGTAATCGGACACAGAATTGACAGTTATGCAGAAAAAGTACTTTAACGTGTACAGTGAGTTTCTTCAGGAGTGGGATGACCTAGCCTGCCTTGCGAGGCTCAGGAAAGATTTCTTATTTCTCAAATTGCAGGCCTTCTTAGTCACAGATTAGTTAAACAGGAGTTTTGGGGATGAACAAGTATTGGAGCAATCGATTACTGAGTACAACTGATTGTCAGAACATAAAGAAAGGGGAGGCATTCCAGATGCAATATGACTAAGTATTGGGCTACGCTTAAAGTCTTAGATTTGAATTTCTAGTCAAATACTAATTTGGTAATCTGAAAAGTGTGACTAGCAACATGGTGGAGTTTACTGTCCTTAAACTTGTAATATAAAAGCAATGTTCAGCAAGAACAGCCTTCTAGAGCAAAAGGCGTAAACTAATTTACTCTGCATAACACATGTGCTTCTGAAGTTCCCTTGTTCACAAGTCAAAAGTAAAACAAATGTTCACAACAAGTCCAAGGTCAAAAGGAGGCACACAAGCTCCAGTTAAGATGACATATTGGCCCATAGCATGACATCTGTACATAGCCCTATGATTCTCACCGCTAGTGCAGCTGGTCATACCTGATGATATGAAACTGGAGAAACTTCAAAGAACGCGAACAGGTTTGTGACTGGAGTCAATGACTTCTCAATCTTCACAGGCTGGAAATTTTCTAAACAAAAATAACAGAATGTGTGGACATGGTGGCAATGTGAAAGGTGCTGCAACAGGAACATGCATTTACAGTGGAGCTATTCTTCCCTATAACAGTACAGCGTAACCAGCATTACCATAATGATCCATTCAAAATATGTTCTGTTAGAAGACTATGATCCAAACGGTAAACAGGATAACTCTACTGTGCTTCGCAACAGACAACCCATGATGTTAGAGTATCGTAGATTCAATAAAAAGAATTGTTAATCAGTATGGTTACTGTATGCAAGTATGTAGGAACGAAACAATCTGGTATTAGTGGATAACCACTCAAAGCTCTTTGGCAACACAGGTTAATAGGTAGCAAAGTTAGCAATAGGCGACTGGCCATTAGATACTGCAAATAAGTGAAGGGTGTTCCGAGGATGAAGTCCCCTTGTAAGCAGAAAGAAACAGGCCAGTCTTCAGACTAAGGCTGTAGGTTGCCTTGGAGTCCAAAATGTACCGTTAAGGAATTCTAAATTGTCCAACCTGGGACCTGCAAATATCTTCTGCAAATTCATTTGTATGTGCCTGGACCGACAATGAGTGATTTCTGGGTGACTGAACTCTGGCAGGGTTGTAGAGCTGGTGGCTATGGGAGCAGTCAAAGAGTTATATAACCAACAAATGCTACCACAGTGTTTGAGGAAAATAAAAAAAAAAGTGTGTAGTCAACAGCCATGACCAAATGCATGTGACAAGATCATCTACTCATAAATTAAGCATTGGCAAAGTAAGTAGGTCTCACCTTTGAGAGGAGTTAGCGGACCTTTCGGCTTTGCCAGTGCTTTTTGCCAATACTGAACAGCATAGTCAAAAAAACAAATCAAGGATTTCAAAGCCAACAGGTCTCACCTAATAGAGCTATTGGCGTTGGCAATTATTTTTAGCCACACTGTAGAGCAACTCGGGTGGTGTGCAGCATAGCTGAAAATAGTTATTTTTTTAATAAGTGCTATGATGTGAGGATCAACAACAAACAAACGGGGGTGTGGGCTAAGGGACGTGGTAACAGAGTGAAAGAAAGATGTGGGTGGGGCGAGAGGGCATGTGAGAGACAATGGGGAATCACCCCTACAGCAGAGGGTGGACGGGAGGTTTTGGAGAAGCACAGGGGTAAGAGGTAGGTGGGTGGGAGAGTATAGGGCAGCAAGCTGGCAAAGACGGGTGGGTGGGAGGGGCTAGAGAAGCAACCTGACAATAGAGGGTAGATAGGCAGGGCTTTGGCAGCAACCTGCAACAGGGGTGAGTTGGAGGGGTTGGAGTCAGAAGCTGACAATGGAGGATGGGAGGGATGTGCTGGAGTAGTAAGTTGACAACAGAGGGCGTGTGGGCGGGACTGTGGGATCGAAGTGACAACAGAGGGTGGGCAGGAGGGCTGGGGCAGCAAACTAACAACAGGGTGTCAGTAGGCAGGGCTGGGCGAGCAAATGGACAAGGAGTGGAAGGGGAAGCAAGACCCACAAGGGAAGGTTGATTGTCAGCAAGGAAGAATGGCAACTGAAAGGGGGAGAGAAAGAGGAGCACAGAGGGGAGAATTAGTCAGGAGGAAGACAGTTGGAAAACACATGCACTCTTTTAAAGTGCTCAAACAAAAAGAAAAAAGTAACATATGAAAAATGAGTAGTGGGAGGACACAAGTAATGCATCCTTGTTCCAGGGGAGGGACGAACACAAGCAGTGGAAGGACTGGCTGAGGTCGGTGGCATGACACACAGCGGGAATGCCATGGGAAGGAATATCCAGGTAACACAGCAAGAAATCAAATGCACTTACATAGAGTGCTGAACACAAAAGTAGTCCCCTGAATGCAAACCGGGAAGGATAAAAGCTATCAAATCAACAAAAGGGTGGTAAAGAAGCTATGTTTCAGGGGAGGGACAACACAAGAGCAATGGGAGCATTCAAACAAATAGCAACCTACATTGACATGAAAGCCAATCAATGATTACCAATGGGCTGAGCCAAAGCCCACTATAAGTATTGGTATTGTACACAATAGGTGTTTTTCCATTATTGATAGCTAACAAGTGGTCTGTAGGCAAGACCCAAAAGAGGCAAACCCTCACCCAGACAGGGTGGCATGCTTCATCATTAGACTGTTCCTCACCAAGACAGTCCTTCTGTCTGAGGTAGGGTCGCCTCGAGCTTAGGCAAAGGTAATTATAGAGGAAGTAAACAAAACATTCCCACTTTTTTTTAAATGTTCCTTGATACTGCCCCAAGGTTCTCTAACAAAATAGATTTTGGAGTTATTCAAGTCTTAGAATTTTTTTGTGGTAGGTCATATTTTATTGTATGCAGTACCAATGGTGTGTATCACTTACAACGCAACTTTTACGTCGTAATGCTGTTACAACGCAGCTATTACAACGCAGGATCCATTACAACGCATGGCATTACAACGCATGGCATTACATCGCAGATGCTATTACAACGCATACCATTACATCGTAAGTATTGGTAAGTATATAATTTATTTTAATTTTATTTAATATTATATAAATGATTTAATTAATATTAATTATAAATAAAAATAAATAAAAATATTTATTTATGTTTTTAAATATTATAAATTAAATTTATTAATTTAAGTAATTTTGTACAGGGGTGTTTTTAGGTTTCAGGGTAGGGTTTAGGTTTTGGGGTACAGGGGTGTTTTTAGGTTTCAGGGCAGGGTTTGGGTTTTGGGGTACAGGGGTGTTTTTAGGTTTCAGGGTAGGGTTTGGGTTTTGGGGTACAGGGGTGTTTTTAGGTTTCAGGGTAGGGTTTGGGTTTTGGGGTACAGGGGTGTTTTTAGGTTTCAGGGTAGGGTTTGGGTTTTGGGGTACAGGGGTGTTTTTAGGTTTCAGGGTAGGGTTTGGTTTTTGGGGTACAGGGGTGTTTTTAGGTTTCAGGGTAGGGTTTGGTTTTTGGGGTACAGGGGTGTTTTTAGGTTTCAGGGCAGGGTTTGGTTTTTGGGGTACAGGGGTGTTTTTAGGTTTCAGGGCAGGGTTTGGGTTTTGGGGTACAGGGGTGTTTTTAGGTTTCAGGGCAGGGTTTGGGTTTTGGGATACAGGGGTGTTTTTAGGTTTCAGGGTAGGGTTTGGATTTTGGGGTACAGGGATGTTTTTAGGTTTCAGGGCAAGGTTTGGGTTTTGGGGTACAGGGGTGTTTTTAGGTTTCAGGGCAGGGTTTGGGTTTTGGGGTACAGGGGTGTTTTTAGGTTTCAGGGCAGGGTTTGGGTTTTGGGGTACAGGGGTGTTTTTAAGTTAAATAAAATTAATTATATTATATTAATTACATTTCTTAATTAAAATAATTAAATTAAATACATTATTTTAAATAATTTATTTTAATTACAATCAAAAAAATATTTAAATTAAACTAATTTAATTATATTAATTAAATAAAATTAATTACATTTTTTATTAAAATTAATTTAAATAAATAATTACTATTATTTTGATTAAAATAATTTAATTAAATTAAAATAATTACATTTTTTTTAAAAAGGTATACTTACCTATACTTACGATGTAATGCCATGCGTTGTAATAGCATCTGCGATGTAATGCCATGCGTTGTAATGGATCCTGCGTTGTAAAAATTGCGATGTAACGGTCTGCGTTGTAAAATAACGCGTTGTAACATCATAGATCCAGTACCAATATGTACCTTTTGGTCAATACCAAATGCAGTCTCCTGAGACAGCGTCTGATGCTATGCCTTGGCATTAACCCATTCTGGTAACGCTGAACAAGGAGGTTTTAACCTTCGCCAATTAATTCGCCAAGAATTTTGGGAGAAATTTGATCTCTGCGTTGATAAGCGATATTGGCAAGTAAGAAAATAATTGCTCAGAGATTTTTATCAGCTTTGGTACGAGAACTATTGTGGCCCCCACATAAGTCATTCACTAAGAGGAAAGTCTTGAGATATTTCGTTTAGCAGCGAGTGCAGATAGGGACTAGTAAATGATCCATGATACGGGTTGTTTGTTTCAGCCACAGACTATGGATATTTTTCATATAAAGATTTATAGTATGGTACAAAGTTATCTTCTGTGTTGTGGGCATCAGAGATCTAGTTACACTACTTTGTTTTAATCATAGGGATCACTTTTGTGTTTGTTAGTTTACCTTATTTATCTCCAAATCGTGTGTGTGTGTGTGTGTATGTATATATATATTCACTGAAAAAACCATAGGTTATAGACCATATATAGTTAGGAATTAGCATTTACAAAACCTTGAAAATTCACTGAAAAAACCATAGGTTATAGACCATATATAGTTAGGAATTAGCATTTACAAAACCTTATTTTACTCACACAAAACCATTGAAATTCCATATATAGTTAGTTGCACTAACTATATATCGCGCACCCGCAATCCACTGCTGATGATGTCACATATTACATCCTTCATGACATGGTCAGTGACATCACTGATGACATCACTGATGACATCTCAAATGACATCACTGATGACATGACTGATAACAACATCCAGTGATTTTTTGTTTCTGTAAAGTTTAAATATGTCTTACATATTGAAGATTGAGTGGATGTGTAAGTGTCTGGACGAAGGATTTAGTAGGTGCATGACTAACTGTATGAGTGAGTGATTAAATGTGTCTCACTGAGTGCATGGGTTAGTGACTAAACTGTCTTAATTTGTGCATCATTATGTCTGTTGTTCTGTAAACTGCTGCATGTGTTGATCAGTAGCTGTATGAGTAACTATATGGGTTATTGATTGATTGCCCAAGTATTTGTATGGGAGACTGAGTGTGTGTGTGGCTGGCTGGGAGGTGTGTGACTCTGTGCAGATCAATGTGTACTTGTATCAATGATTGTATAAGAAGGTAAGTATGTGTTAGTATATGTTTGAAAATGTAAGGTGCTCTATGTTTAACTGTATAGACAAGAAAATGGAAGTGTCATTGATTCTTTACATGACTGACTAGGTGAGTGAGTAACTCCATGGATGAGTGGCAGACTGTGACTGTCTGTATAGGTGTATGAGTGCATATGATAGTGTTGTAAAGATGAGTGATTGTATGTATGAATGATTGTATGGGTGAATGAGTGAAGGTGTGTGTAGACGTAGGAATCAGTGAGTGCGTATGTAGTAACTAGTATTGGTGTGTCAATGGTTTCAAAAATTATACTCTGTATTTAACACTGGGTGAAACAGAGGTTATATTAAAATGTGAGGAGATGCATTGTATTGTCACATGAATGATATCATCAGTGATGTGGTCATTGATGTCAAATGAGATGTCATCAGTGATGTCATCAGTGATGTCATTTGAGATGTCATCAGTGATGTCATCAGTGATGTCACTGACCATGTCATGAATGATGTAATATGTGACATCATCAGCAGTGGATTGCGGGTGCGCGATATATAGTTAGTGCAACTAACTATATATGGAATTTCAATGGTTTTGTGTGAGTAAAATAAGGTTTTGTAAATGCTAATTCCTAACTATATATGGTCTATAACCTATGGTTTTTTCAGTGAATTTTCAAGGTTTTGTAAATGCTAATTCCTAACTATATATGGTCTATAACCTATGGTTTTTTCAGTGAATTTCATTGGTTTTTTAACAGCTAATATCTGTAGCTGTAAAATGTATTCTTCTTTAAATCCAAAAATATATTTTATATGTTTATGAATAATTTTTTTTAAAATATTTTTTTTTCTTCGTTCCCGCTTCGCGAATCGGGAAGCTTCCCGTTAGCTGACCTTGATGCCGCGAAATAGACCGCGAGCCGGTAAACGTTTCTTTACCGCAACTGCCGCGTTAGAAAACAACATCGTGACGCCTCCCGTCCGCATGACGTTTCGCGTTGTCGCGTGATACGTCATATGACGTGCTACGTTAGCGAACTGGTACGCGAAGCGAGTCGCAAAGCGCAGGTTTCTGGAAGCAAACCGGGAGGCCCTGCAAAGCGCTTAACGTAAACACAGCAGGTCATGTGACTTGGTAATAACACTTTTCATTGGTTCATTTCACTTTTGGTTTCCTAATGATGTAAGACTAGGTCATATAATCTAAAATGAACACTTTTCATTGGTTGAGAACTCTTGTTTTTCCCAAATGATGAAAATCCCTCCTTCTTTCCTCACTCTGACTTTCATCATTGTGAGAGAAAGACCCTTTGTGATCACCGAGCAATGGCTTCTTTAGTAGCTTCAGCTGGTGCTTCCCCACCACCTCCACCACATCCAAGGAAGAGTGGACCACCTGCTCAAGTTATAATTCAACAAGAAGAGGAAGAAGAGGAACAGGACGACGAGCACGAAGAGAGGCAGTTTTTGCCTGAGCAGCCCAGGACGTCTCACCGGAAAGAAAACTTCATTTGGCAATTTTTTAAAATTCCCAAAGGTCAGAAAAAAGGTAAATGCAAGATACGTAACTTGCCTTATATGTCAAGATAGACTGTCCAGAGGAACCGAGAAAAAATACAGTTTCGGAAACTACACAATGCATCGCCATATGACTAGGTGGCATCCTAACAACTACAGTGCTGCACAGTTTCGGAACGACCTAGATAATCTCCCTATTATGGCCAGAAGATCTGTTGTACCGGAAGTAACGGGACCAGAGGGCAGGGAGATGGTGCCAAATATACAAATTAAATTTGGTGAAGTAAAACACATCTGCGTATTTTGCGATGGATTCATTTCCTACGGAGAAAGAAGCATCACTCTGATCAACAGAGCTATTGACTATCATATACAAGTTTGTACGAAACGCCCAAAATAATAAATACTTCTTTTTTTGTTTTGTTGCTCCTGTTGAGCCCTTTACAATGAATCGTTTTCATTGCCCCCTCCAAGAAAAACCCAAAAAAATATAAAACTGTTCAGAAAAATTCAAAAAAAGTAAAAAAATGTTCAGAAAAATAAAAAAAATATAAAACAACAAAAACAATTAAAAAAAAAGTTCTTTTCAGAACTACCTCCCCGTTATTAAAAAATTGGTACAATATTTGGAACTGTGCCAACCTCTATTTCTCTTAGTTCGCTTCCCAGTTCGCTCGCCGGTATGCGAACCGGAAGCGAACCAAAAACAGTAAGTATAAGGGAAGGAAACAGACACTTATGTTAAAAGAAAGACAGCTATAGGGGAGTAAACTAGAGATACTATTACCCGTAATCCACTGCTGATGATGTCACATATTACATCATTCATGACATGCTCAGTGACATCATCAGCAGAGGATTGCGGGTTTTTTGGCAACGTGCCTTATCCACGGTTTAATAACGCTGCCTTTTGCTTTATATAAGTTTTCAAATTGTATGAAATATATACCAATAGGTCGTTATGAACCTTTAGGTAGTGCTTTTCTTCATGAGGTCTGGTCGCTTCCATACACATACAGATGTTTCAAAGATGATCAAGAAGTTTATCTGAATGGAGAGGAATGCACTGAGACGCCAGATCATTCACTAATGTGTAGGCACATACAGTTACACGGTTCATGCAACAAACACCGACCAAATATGGCTTGCGTGTTGCAAGGCACGCCAGTTCCTGCTATCATCCCCACGTTCAAGTTGTTGGAAAATGGTAGTTATTTGATGCTCAATAATGAAGATTGTTCTGGGTTAATTAAAAGTATTCCTTTTATCGTAACAGTAAGTGAACGGGTTATTTGCTGCAGAAATGTTCTATTTCCTCCCACACATGAACATAGGGAGTTTTCAATCTCGCCACAAATACCAACCTTGGGAGCAGATTTCAACGGCATGGCAAGAATAAGAGCTCTTTTGTCTCAGAGAGAGGTGGCCTTGAGTTCGGCCCGTGAAACTTTCGTGCTTCACATAGCGAACACCCGTACAGAGGTGCAGACCCTTTTCAATTCAGATTTGCCTTTCCATTTCAGCAAGATGGTTCGGACTATCTCTAACGCATCCTCCACAAAGGCCCTGGCGCACTTTTTTAAAGTTGTTACCAGTGGTCTCGTGACTTCATTTGAGAAAATCTTTGGAGTCATCCCTGCTTTCTTTCATTGTATTTTTTCCACTCTGCTTTGTGGATTGCCATTTTTACTTGCATTACCAGCGGACGCTCTTGTGCTTTTTTACATTTTTAAATATGGATGTCCCTCCTATGCAACCTCCCGCCCTGCAGCTGCTGACACTGTTCCGCAATCGCATGCTAGAATATTATGGCACAATGCCGTTGGCGATATTAAGCACGGCATATGGATTATCTTTTCGATTCTCCTACTTCACCTGTGTCCAGCCTGTATTTCACTGCCTGACCTGTGATTTCGATTGGGCCATTGATTTGTGTCTCTGCGGACCGGTTTCTCCTGACGTCGACTTTAATCAGCTGATGACTCCTATCATTACTCACGAGTTGGTTTGTCCTGGCGAAAGGATTATGGCTGTGGCATTGATGCATGGACTAATTGGTCCCTGGAATTTACTGGCGGCAACACAGTCTTTCTTGGAACAGAGCTTTCTTGAAAACCCACCGAGCTGTCCTCTGATGGTGATAGAGGATCCGGTGCTGGGAGAGCACGTATGTTCTTTTCCGCTTTTAAATTGGATGGCTGAACTGTTTTCGGATGAAGACGGTGACTTCCTATTGGAGGCTGTTGCAGCTTATTTTGCATACACAGTTATGTCATAGACCTTTTTCATGTTTGATATGCTGAGTACTAGCATTTCATTGACAATTCATTGACTTATTTGTCAAGTTTTTATTATTTACCTTGCCTATTGGCTTAAGACTCGATAAAGTACTTGGCTGTTTTATTTTTCTTTAGCATTAAATTTTCCTAGTTTTTAATGCTTTACCTTGCGGACCGTCCACATATAAGCTTGCAATCTGCTCTCATGAGATGGCACTTCTATTATCTTATTCAGTTCGTTTCCGGATCATGGGGAGGTGTCATCTAGGTCCTGGATATCTTTACACCGTGTTAAGTTAGCATGGGCTCATTACCGGTTTAAACGCCATTTTTCCTTTTTTGCAACTTCTGCACACGACACTTAGTTGTTGCTTTAGCTTTCAACCTAGTAGTTCATCGTGGTTTACATGAGAATAATATGTTATTGCTCTACTATCTGCTTTGCTTGTTAAACTATATCTGTACAGCGAGTGCTAAAGTTTCAAGAACAACACGATACAGAATTGTTATGAGGTCTGATCTCCACGACTTCATACTCATAACATAAGTGCAACTTCTGCCAATTCTGGGCATGAGGCGGGTTTTATATTGCTTTGCCGAACACACATACACAACACTTGATGCGGTTCACATGAAGAGAGAGCTGGTGTATGCTGATGTGATTCCTTCAAATCTAAGACACTAAAGTATGGGCACGCCCTAAACCAACACAAAGAGACCTTCTTAGCAAATAATATAATATGTGTATTAGGGAGGGTGAGATATAAGCAGCCGCGGGCCGTGGAGGGAGTTACGGTGAGGCAGGGAGGCGGGGAGGGGGAGAAGTAGGGTGGAGCCCTCTCCACCCTGCCCCTCCCCCTCCCCGCCCCACCGTAACTCCCTCCACGGCCCGCGGCTGCTTATAAGTGTTGCTAACTCTTATTCATTTACAGCATGTTAACATACTGTCACCATTCGCTTTTTATGTACTAGTAACTATGCTGGTAATTTTGCTACTGATAATATGTGTACTTGTATTATCTAAGATACTACGCCTGAGAAGACGGCATTAGTAAATAAACATTTCAAATACACATGTGTTCTTCTTAACTCCATGTTCTGGTTTCTAAGAAATATATAACGACCGACTGTTCATGAGTTCCACGTATCCTGAGGTACTATAAGTTCATATTCTGGATTGTCTAAACATTGAGAGTTTGTTATATCCAATGTGACACTGTACCTAGCTTGCTAAGGGGTTTTTGATTACTAAGGTGAGTTTTGGGACACCCTAATTCGCCGAGGTTCCAATCCTCTGTCCACAGTTCTGTGTGAGAACAGAAACCCTGCGACAGGGGCACCCCCGACCCTTGCTGGAGCTTCATCACACTTGCGATACAACTCCAGCAATGCGCCACCTTTACGGCACAGATACATCACGCATCTGTGCTGTTTTTGCCCCATGATGCGCCGCATTGTAAATGCAGCACACCATAGGTGACGGAACAGCGGCACAGAATGACTAACACATCCCTGGTGATGCGCCAGTCATCATAAATCTATCCCTATGCTTCTTATCTTGTTAGAGATGAACCGCCATATGTATCATCAAAGTTTTTTGCATTTCCTAAATAGCTAACTTTAAGGAATAAATAGCGATTCTTTACCATTCCTAGTTTGCGATGAGCTATTTGCTAATTACAAATTACCCATTCATTTCCTTCATTTCCATAGGGCGGTTGGACTCACTTTTAGCTCGAACGGCTGAATGGATTTGCACGAAACTTGGCAAAATTGTAGGGACTGGTAGCCCGATGTGCCTTTGCTATGTCTCAAGATATATGCTCCAGTGGTTTTTACGAAAATTAACTTTGAAAAATATATATTGGGCTACATTGGCCTATATATATGTTGGAACCCAAATGTAGCCCAATGTAGCCCAATGAAGCCCAATGAAGCCCAATGTAGCCCAAAGATGGCCGCCAGAGACGAAAAAAAACAAATGTAGCCCAAATATCAGCCAGATGTAGCCCAACTATAGCCCAGTGACAGAATGACCAATCAGCGTCGCAAACCTCCGTTACGCGAAGCGGAGCGCTGTTACAGATATATATCTTTTTTTGAACGTTAATTTCTCAAAATCCACTGGAGCACATATATTGAGACCTAGCAAAGGCACATCGGGCTACCAGTCCCTAATATTTTACCAAGTTTCGTGCAAATCCATTCAGCCGTTCGATTATTATTATTTTTTATTTTTTTTGCCCCGCGGGGCCCTTTTAAAACCTCCACATCAAACCTAGGGGGTCAGCGAGGATCTACTATTCCCCCTTATGGTCATTTGCCCCTTCGCTTTCGCCTCCTCTTGTCTCTCGATCCTACCGAGAGACAAGATGGCGGCCGCTACGGACTGTTTGGAATGTTGACAGACGCCGGAGAACCAATCAGCTTCGCTTCACAAAGCTCCGTTGCGCGAAAAGTACGCGTCCTGGAGCGCTGCCCGGTCCGCTGTTACAGATATATATCTTTTTTTAAACGTTAATTTCTCAAAATCCACTGTAGCACATATATTGAGACCTACAAAAGGCACATCGGGCTACCAGTCCCTACAATTTTGCCAAGTTTCATGCAAATCCATTCAGCCGTTCGGGCTAAAAGTGAGGCCAACCGCCCTATGGAAAACTCAATGTTAAAAACACGTTTTGGGACCCCCCTTTTTTCTCGGCCCCCCCTTGACGAACCCCCCCAAATTTTCAAGGGCTGCTCAGAAACAAAATGTGCCATTTTCCTGAAAATTTCAGCCAATTCCGTCCACAAACGCCAAAGTTATTAGACATAGAATTTTCAAAAATCCCATAGAGAAAAAATCCTAACTATATATACCTACTGGCGACCGCCAGTAGGTAATATATATATATATATATATATATATATATATATATATATATATATATATTACCTACTGGCGGTCGCCAGTAGGTATATATAGTTTAGGATATATAGTTAGGATTTTTCATCCAATGAAAAGTGTTGTTTTTAGGTCATATGATCAAGCCTTCCATCATTAGGAAACCAAAAAAAAAAATGAACCAATGAAAAGTTTTATAAACAAGTCACATGACCTGTTATGCGGCATAGGGTATAAAATGCGGAGAAAATACGTTGGCACGTGAGGCGGCGTCAGTAGCGGACCGATGTGCGAATAGGCCGAAGGCGCCAAGATCCGGATGGCACCGAGGTGGTGTCCAGCAAGTTGCAGCACTGGTGTGGCCATCCTACAATGCTGAAAGTCGGCGTGGGGCGCCCCGTTGGCCTGTGAATTTGCGTCAGTAGCGGACCGATGTGCGAATAGGCCGAAGGCAGCACAACGCGCCAAGATCCGGATGGCACCGAGGTGGTGTCTAGTAAGTTGCCGCACTGGTGTGGCCATCCAACAATGCTGAAAGTCGGCGTGGGGCGCCCCGTTGGCCTGTGAGATGGCGTCAGTAGCGGACCGATGTGCGAATAGGCCGAAGGCAGCACAACGCGCCAAGATCCGGATGGCACCGAGGTGGTGTCTAGTAAGTTGTCGCACTTCTGTGGCCATCCTACAATGTTGAAAGTCGGCGTGGGGCGCCCCGTTGGCCTGTGAGATGGCGTCAGTAGCGGACCGATGTGCGAATGGGGCCAAAGGCAGCGCAACAATATTTTCTGACTGACACCACAAGGCGCTGAGATGCCAAGATCCGGATGGCACCGAGGTGATGTCTAAGTTGCGGACTGATGTGCGAATGGGGCCAAAGGCAGCGTAACAATATTTTTTGTATGGAAGATAGCACTAGGCGTTGAGATGCCAAGATTCGGATGGCACCGAGGTGATGTCTAGCAAGTTGCTGTACTGGTGTGGTCATCCTACAATGCTGAAACTCGGCGTGGGTCGCCCCATTAGCCTGTGAGATGGCGTCAGTAGCGGACCGATGTGCGAATAGGCCGAAGGCAGCACAACGCGCCAAGATCCGGATGTCACCGTGGTGGTTTCATAGTTGAGAGGCACTTCATCTGCAGTGGGGCGCCGAGATCCGGATGGCACCGAGGTGATGTCTAGCAAGTTGCTGTACTGGTGTGGTCATTCTACAATGCTGAAAGTCGGCGTGGGGCGCCCCATTAGCCTGTGAGATGGCGTCAGTAGCGGACTGATGTGCGAATGGGGCCAAAGGCAGCGCAACAATATTTTCTGAAGAGAAGACACCAAAAGGTGCTGAGATTCCAAGATCCGGATGGCACAGAGGTGGTGTCTAGCAAGCTATGCAGTTGAGTTGTGTGCGCACTTGCGGCGAATAGGTCGAAGGCAGCATAACAATGTTTTTTGAATAGAAGACACCACAAGGCGTTGAGATTCGGTTACCACCGAGGTGATGTCTAGCAAGTTGCCGCACTGGTGTGGCCATCCTACAATACTGCTCCGAATAACGGCGTGGGGTGCCCGAAGGGGGGGGGAGCCGGCGTGAATGGGCCTTCCTAGGTGGAGGCTCGTCTGCTGTAGTAGGGGGCCCCTTTACCGTTTCAGTTGCCATTCAGCTGAGTTTCGGCTGCTCTTGATGCTACAGCGACAGGCGGCTGCAAGAGGACTCTCAAAATGGCGGCCTGTTCTTTGGATTTGGGCCTGGTCCACTAAAATGGCCCTGGGACACCTTAGAACTCGGACGCTCGATTTTTTTTTCCTTTCCTGTACATGCAAAAAAAGGTAAATGCCCGGTACGTTACACGCTTCATCTGCCACGATGAACTCTCCAGAGGAACCGAAAAAAAATATAGTTGTGGTAACTATACCATGCATCGTCATATGGAGAGGTGGCACCAATTAATTATAGTGCTGCATAAAAGAGAGATTTGGAGGAGAACCCCTGACCTGCTAGTACATTCATCAAAGAAGTGGCACTGAGAGCTTCAGAGGCAAGGGAAACGGTCCCAAATATTTAGAAGAACTTTGGAAAGATTAAAATGACATGTTTAGATTGTGGCAAATTAATTTCATGTGGACAGATGAGTGTTACTCTAATAAATACAGCATATAAACATCATCATAGTCGATGGTTGGTAGAGACATTTTGACTATATCCTGGACCTGCCCGTCCTCGCCCAAAATGGCGCCGGAATAAATGGGACTCGTAACTCCTTGTTGTGTACTGGTTGCAGAACCTTGAAATCACGAGATACGTATGCAGTTTTGAAGCACATGGCGGGCGGGGACGAGAATTGATTGACTATTTCGACATCCCTATTGATATTAAGTTCTGATGTGTTATTGATTACTGTACTGTTGAAAGTTCGAATTAACGTCACCCATGGTACTTGCCCGCAAATGTATATCTAGATAATTTTATTGTAACTGGCCCTGTCGTATTTTAATTATAAAATGTACGTCCACCGATTCCGTAACTGTTAGACACCTTAGTTCTTGCAACCTAATGGCCCGCCCGTTACGTTCCTCTACAGTGTAAATGTCTATTCATCATATACGATTACAGTTTGCTCTGTGGCAGGCCCACGTGGTTATAGGCTCGTATTTGTATAATGAAATTTTCACAATAAAGGTTTTTAAAAGAAAACATGGTAGTAGTATATACATTGGTAAAGTTTTTAATAATAGTGACTGTTTTAGAATCATTAAAAGGCAAGTGAAATAAAGCAGACCAATTACATGAAGGGTAAAAGGTATAATACGAAGGAACGCAGTAAAGATAAATGGTCAAGGGCTGTTGTGTTTTCTATTCCTGCAACATAAAGTGATCGATAAGAATCTCATATTCAGGCGTATCGGCGACTAAGACAGCAGGTCGACCCTCTTTTGCTCAAGGGCTCCGTCATGGGACGAAGAAACGCTCTTTTTCTCGAAAAAAGAATATATTTTACTTGCAGGACAGTTGTAAAATTTCCGGGAAAGTACATTAGCCTGGAACATTATATCATATATTTAAGAAAAAATAATGTTCGGAAGTAATGAAAAGCGTAATTTTTAGGTCATATGACCAAGCCTTTCATCATTACAATAAGAAAAGTAAATTGAACCAATGAAAAGTTTTATTAACAAGTCACATGACTTGTTATGCTTACGTTACGCGCCCCGGATGACTTCCGGATGCGCTAACGCGGCGCGTCATATGACGCATTACGCGACAACGCAGGTCCAGAATATAGTCAAAATGTCTCCACCAACCAGCGGTCGGAACACAACCCCTTTCAGCAGGCTAAATAGTTCTGTTAAATGACAACAGAAGGGACAGGCAACAAGAACCATCAGTCAAAGAGGGGAGGGCTAGTTCTTCTCTACCGGGTTACATTGGGGCGCTACCGGAACTGATCGAATTGGTAGTCTACAGTGTTTCTGGATGTTTCAGACTGAAGCTGGGGTTAGCATGAGAGCAGCACCATTTCGTAGCTCCGTCGTGGTCATTCCGCAACCAATCATGGCAGCCGTTCTTTATCGTTATTTTGGGCGGGGTGGGTGGCGGAGCCGAGCTGTTTTGCAGCCATCATTGTGTGGAGTTCAGTTCATCTCACTAGTTTTGTATTTGTCATGAGGGGTTGTTCCTAATGTTTCTATTTTAGCGAGGTCAAAAAGAGATCCCATTAGTGGCCTACTGATTTTGCTCGATTCCTTTTCTTTTTTTTTTACACGATTTTTCGTTATCTGCAAAGACTAAACAGAGTATTGCGACTCTGTGTTTGTTTGTAAATAGAGAATGAACCAAAGAGAACTAATTCTAAAACAGTAAATACTTGGATAACAATCAATCAAATGGAGAGAGAAGCAGGCACGACGGATTACAACGGGGGCAAAGGCCTGCGTTAACTACCTTTCACTATCTGCAAAGAGAGAGTACTCCTAATAGAAATGAGGGGGGGGGGCACCATTCAAAGCAGATCAGTGTGCATAAACACGAAAATGTTTTCACTTACCACGTACTTGACATTCGACAGCTTATGATATTTGCTATTAAAAAACCATTGAAATTCACTGAAAAAACCATAGGTTATAGACCATATATAGTTAGGAATTAGCATTTACAAAACCTTGAAAATTCACTGAAAAAACCATAGGTTATAGACCATATATAGTTAGGAATTAGCATTTAAAAAACCTTATTTTACTCACACAAAACCATTGAAATTCCATATATAGTTAGTTGCACTAACTATATATTGCGCACCCGCAATCCACTGCTGATCATGTCACATATTACATCATTCATGACATGGTCAGTGACATCACTGATGACATCACTGATGACATCTCAAATGACATCACTGATGACATCACTGATGACATCTCATTTGACATAATTCTTGTGCTAATACGATAAACCTCTTCAGACTCTAATATAACCTTAGATACACTCAGTGTATACAGACACTCACACACTGCCACTCATCCATGGAGTTACTCACACACCCAGTCAGTCATGCAAAGAAACAATCTCACCTCCATTTCTTCAACTATACAGTTAAACACACCTTACTTATTGAAACATATACTAACACATATTTACTCTCTTATACAATCCCTGATACAAGTTCACAATGATCGATACAACCACTCACTCATTCAGTGGCTCTCATGCACAGTTATTTATATATGCCAACTCTCACATGTACTGTGTTTTACATATGTACTTACTATGACATGTAGCATTGAGATATCCATTCACTCATCAATACACTCATGCACACAGTCAACTGCCCATGTAGCTGTTTCCACATGCACTCTTGAACTCATACACCTAGTGAATAAACTGCTCACACATCTATGCATAGAGTCACACACCTTCCAGCCACCCCCACACAAACTCAATCTCCCATAGAAATACTTGGGCAACCAATTAATAACACATATAGCCTCTCGTATAGCTAATGATCAACACATGCAGCAGTTTACAGAACAACAGACATAATGATGCACAAATTAAGACAGTTTAGTTACTAACCCATGCATTCAGTGAGACACATTTAATCACTCACTCATACAGTCAGTCACGCACCTACTAAATCCTTCATCCAGACACTTATACATCCACTCATTTTTCAATATGTAAGACATATTTTAACTTTACAGAAACATACAGTCACTGGATGTTGTCATCAGTGATGTCATCAGTGATGTCATTTGAGATGTCATCAGTGATGTCATCAGTGATGTCATCAGTGATGTCACTGACCATGTCATGAATGATGTAATATGTGACATGATCAGCAGTGGATTGCGGGTGCGCAATATATAGTTAGTGCAACTAACTATATATGGAATTTCAATGGTTTTGTGTGAGTAAAATAAGGTTTTTTAAATGCTAATTCCTAACTATATATGGTCTATAACCTATGGTTTTTTCAGTGAATATATATATATATACATACATACACACACACACACACACACACACACACACACACACACACACACACACACATATACATATACATACATACACACACACACATACAATCTGCTTTGCACAGTCATCCACAGGTATCTGCCATTATATAACGTAAAATTCTTTAGGTGGGCTCTTGAAGTCTCCAACTGTTGAGGGATGGGCGCTGCAATGGAGTTCAATCCCTGGCACTAAAGTTCTAGCACCTTCAACTCCACAACCACAATATTAGCCTCTTGTTCCATTTTTTGAAACTGGACATGCGCTATGCTCTTTCTTGCATTACAGATTACAATGCCTCCCATAAAGCATTATGACTGGCCTGATGGTTATTAAATTTCAAAGTAATCATGAATGTCGATACAAAATGAAACAGGTGAATGAGTATAAATTGCGCTGGGAAGATACACCAGTATGAATCAATATTTGTTCAAGCTCCAAGGATAAGGTCTCTGTCACCCAGCATAGACCAAACAATGTGATGAGAGGAGCCAATCACAATTGTAAATAGAAACACAATGATATATCCTGAGCTCGATAAGCCAAAAATTAAGTCTGTCAATTCAATTCAGTGAATCAAGTGATTTCTTATGTCATCTTCATTTATTTTCAATTTGACATGACAATAACTTCAGTCTTCACCAAGAAAACAAAACAATAGCCGTTGCCAACACGTGTTTCGTCTTGGTATGGTAACCAATGACTTCTTCAGGGCTATGGCTAGAGTAAAACCAATTCATTAACGGCAGGTTGTGCCTAGAATAATCCACCGCATTCACCAATGTATTTAAAAGGGTTGTATTCCACGTTATCGATGAGTGGTGAAAAATTTATAAACCAGTGTATGGAGATCCGCCGATCTCCAAGAACAGACGTGTATTATGGTCCACAGCGAATAATATCCTCGTATAACAACAAGTGGTACCCTCCGAGTGCAGAGAGTAAAGCCGATAGTTTCTCCGTGAGTTTGGCGTTCTTTAGGTGGGCTCTTGAAGTCTCCAACTGTTGAGGGATGGGCGCTGCAATGGAGTTCAATCCCTGGCACTAAAGTTCTAGCACCTTCAACTCCACAACCACAATATTAGCCTCTTGTTCCATTTTTTGAAACTGGACATGCGCTATGCTCTTTCTTGCATTACAGATTACAATGCCTCCCATAAAGCATTATGACTGGCCTGATGGTTATTAAATTTCAAAGTAATCATGGATGTCTTCCCTTACAGAGGCCACCAGGTCTCCATAAAAATCACTAGTAGCCAAAGTGACAGCTACCTTTCAGTTTCGACCCACTACCATAAATCTCTGGCAACAGTGGGAAATGGTCTGATATGCTTCTTGAGAGGACAACTTTGCAGCTTTATCACATCTTGAATATCTGGGGCGGGTAAGTAGTAGTCAAGCTGGGAGAGTGAGCCATCCGACGTTGAGTGAAGGCCGGCTGTTCCCCACACCACATGCGCCATACAGGAAACCTGTCTGATATAAGAGTATGGTGGAATGGTGTGAGGTTGAGGGCCTAAGCGGCCATGTGTCATACTGTATATTCAGGGCTGCACTGAAGACCCCACCTGTGAGGAAATGAGGTGTATTATTTGGTGTGGTAGTGCAACCATTCCATGTAATACACTTACCAACCCCCTTAGAACCACTAGGTTTTGTTTGTCAAACCTTTAGCTAAACAAAGGGTAGCTGTGTCTCTAAGCAATAAGGCTTACACAAAGGAACTGGTGTTAAGCATTTAAACAGCACCAAAACAATGAAAGAATAATTACACGAGAATCAAGAAATCCTGCCCAGCAGAATTTGCGGTTGCCAAGCCCCGGCAGAGGGTGCCTCTCGATGTCTGGTGCTTAGTCCAGGGACCCATGCTGCCAGTAGTCATTAGGTTCACGCTCGCCACATATAGTTGTGTTTATGGGATACTAAGTCAGGGCAACATTCTGTAGTTTGGGTTACTTGGCCAGGTTTCATTCCTCCATTGTTTCGTCCCCACCCTTGGGAGGGGCACCACTCAGTTTTGAGTTAGACCTACTCATCAAGTCCAGCCCGGAGTCTTCCATGCTGGTGTCCCCACTTCTAGGCACCCAGGCCCAGGCAACCTGGGGAGAGGCATTCTTGTGAGTGCTGGGACCGTTACAGACTTTCAATGTCTTCTGGCTAATCCAGTTTCCTATGTGCTCTAACTGGTGTTAAAGAAGTATGATTTCCCTCCATGAAATACCTTCAGTTGGGAGGAGGAAAGAGGACCATGCAGATCAGCTGCATGGTTTTCAGTTTTTGTTTCAACCCAAGGAATGATTGTCTTTGTTGCTGGACCTTTAGGGTGTAATCTGGAAAGACCAAGATTTTACTTATGCCAAGTGTCAGAGTACTCTTCGGTCTTGAACTTGGCAGTATTAAGTCACGGTTCACATAGTTGAGGAGGCGGATTAAGAGGGTTCTGGAGGAGCACTAGGTCGCTAGACCACAATAAACACCGACACACGGCACCCAAGATTTTAAACATGTTGCGATGTAGTTGGTCAGCCGAGGTCCTCCTGTCCCCTTTGGCACACCCATCACCCACACATCATCGAGTTTAATGCAGCCCTTCACATCCTCCACCATTTACTTCAGCTCCATGGTGTCTTTAAGGAGTTAAGTGACTCTACATTGGAGACTATGTATTTACGGTGTCTTCTATACCAGATAAACTAACTTCTGCATCTGTAACTCTGTCAATTGCATTACTTAGGCGTTGGTGGAGAAGGGACATGTCTAGGCGCTCTTCTCCTATCTTTCAGTCTAGCGATTAATGTGTTTTCTGTATGGCCTGCAAAATGGTTGTGGTCACATTGTCTGGCCCTTTTCTAGCCCCAGTGGGGCTTTGACAGGTCTGACTCCCGTATTGGATTTGGTAAACTTGCCCATTGTTACTGGTTTGTTTAGCAGGCCAGGTTTGTCCTTACCCATGGAGGAGTAGTGGGGTGTGGGGCGAGGCTGCAGTGGGAGGAAGTCAAACCTGCTCCAGGGTCAACCCCCAGCGACACCCCACAAAGAGGACGCTGGAGCAGGGGAATTCCCTGAGGTAAAACCCTCTGTATTCAATGGAACTATTTCACTCAGCGTGGGACCCCCCTGGCTCTCCAGGAAGTAGGACCTGGATAATAGCCACCAGGCTCCAGTGGCTCTGTGGCAGATTGTGTTTGGGGCGTCTCCGACGCAATACCTTGGCTACGTCTAGGTTCAGAGCGGGAGCGCATGACGGAGGAGCCATCTGGTTAGTCGACACGGTGGCCTCTCCACCGCCTCTCTGACGCCTCAGACTTCTTCCCCAGCAAAACAACATTTTAGCCTATTGGTCCATGGTAGCAGGCCACAACCACCACAGCCCAGGTCAGCTGCTAACAAACACAGGGAGCAGGAGCTGCCAGAGCCCACCCACCACCAACAGACCTAGCTGGAGGGCACAAGCAGCTTTGGCAAAGCCTCCCAGATCCAGCATGCGACTTCGGACAAGCCACAACCAGACCCGCACCCCAGCAAACACTGAAGCCCACTCAGCGGCAGGTCAGCTGGTGACCAGGTACTCTGAAACTGCAAAAAGCACCTTCAGTCCCTCAGTCAAAGTCATAAGCGGCACATCCCCAGGGGGTCAGGAGGCCACAGAGATCTGAAAAATGCTCATGGCCTAAACTCTGACCAGAAGACACAAGCTGCCTCAAGCACAACCCTCCGGGGTCAAAATAAACCCTCGGGCAGAACAGCAGTGAAGTCTGTGTTCCAGTGAACAGCATTGATTAGGCTTTGTGCCGTTTAAAATGTCAGATTATGTTGGCTTAATGGGTAAGCAGTACAGAGCTCAGAAATGAGCAGGCGCCGCCATCTTCGGTGGCTAAGTCATGCCTCATATAATTTTATTATCCCCTTCAATCGCAATATTTAGAACAAGATGTTCCTGGAATAGAACCACTTTTGCCTTTTTATTCAGCTTACATGTTTCTCCCATTACAAAAAGACTTTGTTTGTCTAAGACATTCCTCAGGAATATTAACCCATGGTAACTTTGTTAGTCCTCTATAGATGTCGTGTGATGTGTGGAAAAAGGGCAAACATAAGGTACAGTTGTTGCCAGTAAGATGATGTTTTTTCTGTTGAATGCATATATTCATAATAGTTAGCTATACACAAATCTGCTCGAAAAAGTAAAATATAGAGCCATTGCACAAACAGAACAAAGAAGAAGGATTATGTGGCAATAATGCCCTTCCCTGGCATACAAAGACATGGTGAACAAATGGTTTAAAATTGTACACAAAGTTTCCAGTACATGACAGAAGCAAAGGAAAATGGGTTAGCAAAACACCACATAAAATTAACTTCCCACGTGATAACACTCCCATTGCTGCTTTGACTGTTCTCATCTCTGGACAATGTCACCTCAAATGATTACACACATCATTGATATGAGAATCTGATTATGTTATCTGTTTCAATTAGGTTATATTTGTCAAGGAACGTGTGGCGGCATTACATTTCCAATCTCTTCTACAAGGCACAGCTGTGTCTTATGAAATAGCATCTCATGCAGAGTACCGGTATGCCAAACGCAATTGCGTCACACATTACCCAAGACGCGAGTGCTGCGCTCCACATACACCATATCCAATAACTAAGACACTTCCAGCCATTCTCATTTGAGCAGAATCTTGAGGGTAGGAGCACCAACCAGCTTTCCGAGGGAGCTTTGGTCTGTACCTCCAGTGTTAACTTTCATTGTGTGTGTTCAATCTATAAATACACTTGATGTATAACAGTCAATTTGCAATTAGGTAGACACATCTTGCCCAGGTTGTCCGTTCTTTTACTGTGGGTTGTGAATGCACATTTATCTGCAACATAGTGTACTACATTCATATATAATTTACACAATACGGGGACAATTACATTGCATGTCTAGCTGTGCCACACCTTAGTGGTAAAAGCCACCTTCTAGATTGGAGTTCATGCAAAAGGCATAATATTTACCTTGTCTCCAGCTTCTAAGATTGAAGCAGCGGTCAGTTCTTCCATTTACATTGCTTGGAAACGGGCTAAGTGCGTATGAACCACTATATAAAATATATATCGACAGATAGATAATATCATTCAGTCTGCATGCATTTTGCAAAAACATGTCCTACCATCTGTACTGTACAGGTCCAAGGTGCCACCATCGGCCTCTTCCCACGGAGGAACTAAATACAGAATGAAGGCTATACGTCTTCCCTCCAGTTCATCGTCATGACACAGAAGTGTGTCTGCAATGGCACAAATAGTAGTCTTAGTTACAGAGTCCAACAAATACCTTAATTCTCAACAAAACGACACACTTCACTAGAATGTTTTGGTGGTTCACTGTCCTCAAACATTGTTCTTATGCCGAATATACAAAACTGTTTTAAAAAGAACACGGGAACCCAATTGTGGTCGGTCAGGGACCTTGGGTAATAAACTATTTCGGAAAACAGTGGTCCCTAGACATAGAGAGAAAGTATAGAGTGAATCAATATAGACCCAATCAGTACTATATTTTAGCCGCTATCCAGGCGGAGAAGGGTATTTCAATATGCAATGTATGAAATAAACATAAGGGTGAGCAGCAGAGCAAATATTTACAGTGGGAC
Organism: Lissotriton helveticus; assembly: GCF_964261635.1. NCBI lineage: Eukaryota > Metazoa > Chordata > Amphibia > Caudata > Salamandridae > Lissotriton > Lissotriton helveticus. The sequence continues at coordinate 462,928,627 of NC_136073.1, read as the reverse complement.
ACAAACCTGCGTCCAAGCTCACATAACATACAAAACAAAAAAACAGAAAGGCTCAGGCAGAGTGCGGTTGTTTGTATAAAACAATTATGGTATCACAAACAATTTACAGTAGAGCTACCATTACACAAATTCGGATTTAAGTAAAAGTGTATAGGGTGGACAACAAGTCGACGGCATTTTGATCCTTACAGAAAATACAGGATCATCATCAGGACATTATCATTTATTTTTTTATTTTTTTATTTTGAAAGTTTTATATAGCGCGGACAAGATCTTTGCAGATATCAGAGCGCTTTACACAGAAGGGGTACATGAGGGAACATAGTCAAAACAATTAAGTCAGAGGAGCATACAGTACAAATAAGTGAGGGCAAAGCCAATCATGTAAATCAGTAAATCAATAATACAAGTATTGCAAATATGCAACGGGGTCAAACAAGTAATACAGATCGGTGCCTATTCTTAAGGAGACCTAATTAACAGTTCAGGTGTATTTTGCCATAAGGATAGCTTTTACTTCTTTCTTAAAGAGAGTAGTGGAAGAGATGAGCCTAGTTTCGGGGGGGGGGAGTGAGTTCCAGATTCTGGGTGCCATTCCTGAGAAGGAGCGTTTATATGTTTTTTCCTTCCGGAATCTGCGTGGTTTCAGCAGAAGATTGTTTGTGCCTCTAGTGTTTCTAGCGCCGCCAGAGATTGTCAACTTCTGAGTGAGGTAGCCGGGAGAGTTCAGGTGTACCGCCTTGTGAGTCATGCAGGCGATTTTCAGATGTATTCTGGCTTCAAAAGGCAGCCAGTTCAGGGATTTCAAGTCAGGGGAAATATGAGAGTGCTTTTTTGACCCAGTTATGAGCCTCGCTGCAGCGTTTAGAGAAGCTCTTAGGGGTGCGGTAGTAGTTAGCGGGAGTCCGCAGAGGGCGACGCTGCCATATTCTATTCGAGGGATGACTAGTGCTTGTACTGCGGTTTGGAAGTCATTGGCTGGGAGGAATGGTTTAAGTTTCCTCAGGGTATTGATTTGGAAATTCGCTCCCTTAGTTGCCTTGTTGATGTGTTGCTGCATGTTGAGATTGGTGTCGAGGGTTATGCCTAGAGATTTTGCTGAATCCACGATGGTGGGTTGGACATTGAGTGCAGTTAGGTGTTTGAGCCAACTTTGAGTGGTGGAGATCTTCGCTGGAGGTGAGATCAGAAGGAACTCTGTTTTCAGAGCATTGAGTTTGAGATGATTATCGGCCAGCCAAGATTGGGTGCTTCAATGTTATGCCTGTAAACAATTGCCTGTGAGGAGTAGTTAAGAGGAAGTAATGAATGATCTGGCACCCTTGCCGGGTGTGTGATGGTGGAGAGAAGGGTGCCCCCGAAGTAGCGCGGTCACAGTCGACCAATTTAGGGAGCAGTATCTCCCCCGAAGTGCTGGCACTCTCCAAGCTCAGTAAAATGGGGGTCAATGAGGGCCGTGATGGCGGTCTCGGGATCAAGAGTATTGGGTTGAGTAACTTAATATAGAGGAATTGGCGAGTCGCTCGGGTGGCCTCAGCGATCAGAGAGCTGGTGAGAAGCCAATCGGGAGTCCAAGGCTCGTGCGGAGTGGGCTACCAGTCGGTCTCAGGAAGGGAGTCCCTTCCTGAGACAGACTGGTAGCCTGCGCCGCATTAGTGCCGCACGAGCCTTCGACTCCCAATTAGCTTCTCGCTAGCTCTCTGATCGCTGAGAACACCCGAGCGGCTTGCAACGCCTCATCTAACTGCAGCACACACCCGGTCTCCGATCCATGTCCCAGCCCTACTGACTCATTCCTTCGAGCCAATCCGTATCCAGAAATTATGGATCTGACTTGCCAACTTCCTTCACGTACATTGTTCCGACATGCCAGAGACTGTTCACCTTGGAGATCTACTGCGGATATGGGTATGGGCTGGCGCAAGATTTACACAATCTTCCTCAAATTTCCAAGGACCAGTGAGAAGTCACCGGACACCGCAGGAACACAAACACTTTCCAAGGCATGGGCCCCTCTCTTGCGCAAACCCATTCCAGGGCGCCCTGCTCTTTCCAATAAAAAGAGATCTCTCCACGGGGCTCCCGTCGGCTTTTCTGGGATAGTTTGAGGTACCGCACTGGACGCCGCGAGGGCACCCATCTCTGGGTTTGAGGATCCGAACCGGACTCCCTTTCAAATGGTCAAGGGCAACCGAGGCAATCGTCCGTCCCTTCCAAACAGTGCTTGCCCGTCTCAGAGGACCCACTGACTCATTTTCACATGGAATCCTTCTCCACTTAGAACTTCAAAGTTCTCATTTGAATATTTGCTACTACCACCAAGATCTGCACCTCGCCCCGGGTTACTGTGTGCACCGCAGCAGCCTTCCTACTCATCACGGCTTAGCCTTCGAGGCACTCGGCGACAGCCGGGTATGGCCCTATGTTCCTACGCCCCTACGCCATTCATTATCAAAGCCAGTTGATTCGGCAGTTGAGTTGTTACACACTCTTTAGTGGATTCAGACTTCCTTGGCCACTATCTTGCTGTCTACATCCAGCAACACTTTTTCTGGAGTTTGATGCGCATCAGTATCGGGTGCCTTAACCCAGCGTTTGGTTCATCTCGCAGTTCCAGATATTGCCCTTCTTTTCGCTAGCTCCCTTTGCCCACCCCAATCTCTGCCTTCCCCTGTTGTTTATCGCATCACTGTTTCCATGTTTTCTCTCACCTACCTATTTTCCCTTTGTCTACCTATACCTATGTAAAGCGCTCTGATACCCTCCGGGGTCATGTCCGCGCTATAGAAAACTTTTTTAAATTAAATAAACAAATTATGCACTCTCTTTTTATGACCGGATCCACAGTAGCGAGCTGGGCTTACCCATTTAAAGTTTTGAGAATATGTTGAGATCGTTTCAGCCCAAAGACCTCCAATCATGCGCTTTACCAGATAAAACTGGGGTTTCCAAATACCAGCTATCTTGAGGGGATACTCCAGGGGGAACAGCTACTAGATGATTCGATTAGTCTTTCGCCCCATACCCAGGTGGGACGACCAATTTGCACATCAGGACTGCTACAGACCTGCATCAGTTTCCTCTGGCTTTCCCCTGCCCAGGCATGGTTCACCAACTTTCTGGTCCTATCACACATGCTCATGCCCCACCTCACAGACAGAACAGGTGTGGGCGTGGCAGGAGCCCACCTCAGCCGGCCCTTACCTTCATTACGCCACAGAATTTGGATCGCCCTCCAACTTGCACACATGTAACTCAAACATGCATCACACTCCTTGCTCGGTGTTTCAAGATGGGCCAGGTGGTCAGTTACTCACACACGTATTAGACTCCTTGGTCCATGTTTCAAGGCGGGTTATGTGGAAAACGACTTCAACACAGACCCCTGGCACCCGGTCGGGGCACACTGAGCACAGTCCACCCAAGTCAACAATTGTGCCGGAAGCAGGAGGCATGTCCCGAATCCCCACCCCGAGAAGGCCTGGGGCAGTTGCTGGGGGAAGACACAAAGGCGTTTTATCCCCGAAGCCCCACGTATACGGCAAAGCTACTGCCAGGGGGGCTGTAATACTCTCTCTGGAGTGGAGAGCCATCTGCCACCCCGAAGACTTCCCAGCTGACCCAGAGCCACTTGCGGCACCCCGCCATGGAGGAAATGCAACCTGCGGGCCGGGTGCTCCCAGTCGCCAGTTACATGGAGGGGATCCATCCTCCCAGGTGACTGACCTTCCCACCCGGTTGAATCCTCTTGGCAGACTGCATAGACACTACCTATTTACCTCTTGATGTTTTCGCGTCCTCTTGAACTCTCTATTCAAAGTTCTTTTCAACTTTCCCTTAAAGAACTTGTTAGCTATAGGTCTTGCCCTGTATTTAGCCCAGATGGATTTACACCTGCTTTGGACTGCACTCCCAAGCAACCAGACTCCAAGAAGATCCAATCCCGCCGCACCATGGGCCGCTCCTGGCCTAACACATTCCACTGGATGAGCCTCAATCAGAAGGACTTGGCCCCCCTCAGCAATGCCAGGGAATCGGTCTTCTGTATGCCAGATTTCCCGCACCCTTCACCAGGGAGGGGTTTAGCCCTAGGCTTTTCCCTTGCCGTTACTGAGGAAATCATGATTAGTTTATTTTCCTCCACTTAATAATATGCTTAAATACAGCGGGTCACCCCATCTGATCCGAGGTCGTAGTTGGATGCTGAAGCGTGGGGGGGAGTCAGCACCTGCCCCTGGGTTGCAAGAGGTCATAACAGTGCACCCTTTCCTGGATCGGAGACCAAAGCCTGCAGGGGACCAGCGTGGGAACCGGCACCCTAGGCGGTGAACCCGGGCAGCTGTGGGACACCAGACAGCCACGAGCAACCCATAGTCCGACACACCGGGATGTGCCTGGGGCAGACCAGTCTCCCGCCAACCCCCCACCAAGGTGTGGAAAAAACCATGGAGGCAGCAAGCTTCCACAACAGGACCGAGGGTGGGATCCTGCGACAGGCAATTGGGATTTTGACCGCAGAGGGACAAATGGAACAGAGCTACTCTGCAACAGCCCCTGCTCGATCCTTAGGAGCTTGTTGCAGGGGTCTTGGGGTGGGGGGGTACAGGGCAGTAACACTAGCACTGGCTGGCCCAGCCGTATCTTCAACAACAGAGGCAGGCCAAGGTGCAGCCTGAGCAAGATGCAGGGGTGCCGGACTGAGCAGCACTGACATCCCACAGTATGGTCATTCTAAGCTGATGCGGAAAGGCGTTGGGTGGAAGAGGCCACACAGTGGCACTAAAATCGCCAGATGGCATCCTGGACTTGGCGCCACTTGATCCCTTCCACTCTGAACGGACCAATGGGGGTGGGGGGAATGGGGGGGGTCAAGCTTCCAGGCTGCTTGGCCTTCGCTCTGCTGGGTAGGGGGAAGGGCAACCATGAAAGGCAGGCCCTCGAGTCTGATAATGGAAGCACTTTGCCTGAAACAAAAGCTAAGGCTGGTCAAGCAGTCCATCCCTAAATGGACCAAGTGTGTCCAATCAATCAGAATATGGTGGTGGCAAGACCCTCCCCAGGCAGGCTGCCCTGCACGTGGATATCAGCTTCACATCCCTGGCTGCTCTCCGGGAAGGCAAACTTAGAGCAAAGGCCCATCGGACAGGGCTGGGAGGCAGCCACGGACCCGCAGAACCCGGGTGAGAACAACTGTACCACAAAGGGGTTCGAAGTACCCTGCCCCTATTAATCCAGATGAAGGATGCCCCCATTCTTGAAATTCATGCACACCAAGTGACAAAGGGGACCGCCGGCGCAAACGCAGCTGACCTTTTGGAGCCCTGGCTGAGCTTGAAGAAGCAAATGAACCCTCATTGGGACTTCCAGTCCTGCCCAGCCATCTGAATGGGCCATAAGAATGCATGGCATGCGACCAAATGGAAGAGATAGGGACTCTGAGGTCCAGGTCCTGGTGCGCCAGCTGGGCCTCAGGCAAGGGACTGCAAAGGGTGTGGGGGGCTGACAGAGCTCTGACCCGGATCCAGGCCACTTAGAGCTTCTTCACATTGGCAGGCAGGAGAGGCCTCTCCTAGCAGGTGGGACTCTTTCCTTGGTCCATTGCCTTGCAGCAACCCGGAGAAGGGAGCCCTGGGCTGGGGGCTTCTACCCCAGGACCTGCCGAGGCTCTAACCTGAGGCCTGGTCAGAGCTTGTCTACCTGGGCTGGCAAGGGAGGCCTCCCTAGGCCCGCGGGACTAAGTCCTGGGCCACGTGGCTGGGAAGGGAGCCCAAGTAACTACACTCGTGCACTAAGGTAACTATAACTCACGCCGTCACCATGTACTGCTAATTACCCCACATATGACATCACTCATGAGAGCTTCTATGACACCACGGATCAAATCACTGCAACATTTACAATGAAATTATTGATGAGAAAAGTGCATGAAGAGGGTGCGAGTTACAGGCACCTTATGGCACGAGTCATAGCTACTTGAAATAACTAACTGGTGAAATTCAAGGGTTTTGTATGTTTAAAACACTATGTTGTGACTGAAATGTTCACCTAACTAGAACATTACTTTACCTTTGATTTTTTCAAAGATATATATATCTCTGAAAAAAACAATCAAGTTCAAGTGTGATAGATATATATATATATATATATATCCCTCAAATCTGCAATAAAGTGAAATTGGAGAAACTCACCTTGGACTGCTGTGTCGTATTGTGGTGCGAGGAGGTGATGCGCAGATTTTGTTTTGAATATATATAGATATAGACATAGATTGCACTTGAACTTGCAATGGGTTACTCCAAGGCTAAACAACCTCAGTCAATGATGTTTCTTCTTAATGACATTAAAAATAGCCAGCACTTAAAATTACATTCATTATATGGAAAAATCGAACTAATGTTCAAGAACGTAGTGGCACTAGGTTGAACGAAAACTCTCAAACCGTGGAACATAATTATGGACCCACTAACAAAGAAGGACTGATCTGCATGTACTCTAAAAAGAACAATATAATGAAGGTCAACACATGAAGCCACGCCATATTTGCACCAAAAATTCTCTTATTCTTTTTTCTAGGGTGGAGGAGGGTGTATCCTTCTGGTACATGGCCTACTTACTGCACAATACAAGTGCCCCGAATTTGAGAAAACACAATATGCTGTTCTGTATCAATCAAATGTGTTTTTTAAATTTTGAATGATAACCAGTTTGGTATTCAGCAAGAATATAATTGCAGCGGGATATGCAACACCTAAACAGAGACTGCTTTATTTGGGAATTGTTTTTTAAAAAGTGGATAATTATTTATATAAAATAACTTGAGAGGAACGTGTGTACACTAAGTTTTATGGCTGCTAATATTCTGTTGGGGGTTATATGAAATTAATGTTGTTGGAGTCTATTTTAAATATTCAAGCCTATATGCAAAATAAATCACGGAAAAATTCATAAGAATATTAATGTACTTTTATAGATGTATTCTTTTTAAAATATTGCAAATATGAATTAACTCTAGCAAAATATTTGAACTAAACATACAAATAATTCTCTAGTGCAGTGGATTCTGCATACAGTTATTAAGTAGGTGATTAACATTTCTTGAAAAATTTAATTGTATTATGCAAAATTACTTAATGTGTGATATTAGAACATAAAAAGGCCATCACTCCCATTTCTCAATGTAAATATCCTTCTCTTTGGGGGGGAGGGGGAAATCTAATGAAATGTATCTCTCTTCTACATACATCTAAAAATATCTACAGGTGTACTTGCAAGTTAGTAAACATTATCAAGGAGTGATAAGGCAAAATATGTTAAAAACAGTCGATGTTAGTATGAGATTAGTTATTAAGATCATAATGTTCTGAACACCATAAATGTTTAACTTACCAGTCAACTCTGGGTAGCATGAGAATATATGGTCAAACACCTTACAAGGCATACAAAATACAAAAAATGTACAATATTGATCATGCTTTGCATTGAAAAAACTTGAGTTTAAACGGACTACAGGTATGTTTCCTCAAGTAGAAGGCACAGCGGATCCAGACAATGCATTATTTTTTCCATAAACACTAGTGGGTTTTCCTACCTGTGTATTTATACTGTGCACATGATAGGTCAACAGTTTGTTCCAGTTCAACTTTAGTAATATAGGACAGCCATGTTCGAAAATCTTCAAATAGCACCTTTCTAAAAAAGAAAAAACACTATATTCAGGAATATCCACAACAGTGATCCCTTCGTTCTCACACCAAGAGTGTATGCCTAAGATAGGACCACATCATTCAACTAAGATCACAACGTGACAACTGAAAGCTGACAACTATCAGAGGATTTCCAACCCACCTAAACATCTTAATAGCAAATCAGTTCCACAGAGATATACTTTCTTTGAGAAGCAGCAATAGGTTTTTATCACTACTTTTCATCGCGTTCTTTATAGTCTTTATGAACACAGTTTCTTTACATAAGAAGAACATTCTAAGCTGACTTCCTAAGTGAGCCACAGAACCACACAGGCTACTTAAGAAAACTATCAACAGAATGGTTTCCCCAGGCCCACAATCTAGATTTCATAGAGGAATCAACACTCAGCCCAACCCTCTTCAACATCCACATGGCCCCCCTCGCCGCCATCGTACAAAAGCACGGCCTCAGCATAGTCTCCTACACAGACGATACCCAGCTCATCCTCTCCCTCACCAAGTACCCCACCACCACCAGACTCAACTTCCAGGAAGGAATGCAAGACGTCACAGCCTGGATGAGAACAGCTACCTAAAACTCAACTCTGAGAAGACAGAAGTCCTCATCCTCAGAACCACCCCTTCGGCATAGAACAACACCTGGTGGCCCACCACCCTCTGTAGCCCGCCGACCCCCACGGACCACGCCAAGAACCTCGACATCACAATCGACTCCTCCCTCTCCATGAACAGACAGGTCAATGCAGTCACTGCCAGCTGCTTCAAAACCCTCCTCATCCTCCGTAAGACCTTCAAATGGATCCTCCCCGAGGCAAGGAAGTCAGTCATCACGCAATCATTACCAGCAGGCTGGATTACAGAAACACCCTCTACGCCGGCATCAACAAGTCTCTACTCTGCAAACTCCAGACAATACAGAACACCGCCGCCAGACTTGTCCTCGGGGGTCCCCCGACACGAACACATCAGCCAACAGCTACGCAAGGCTGGCTCCCCGTCGAGAAAAGCGTCCCCTTCAAGATACTCACCTATGCCTACAAATGCCTACACAGCACCGGACCCCAATACCTCAACCACAGAATCACCCTCCACGTACCCAAACTAAACCTCCGCTCCACCAACCTCCTCCCGCCGAAACCCCGCACATCTCAGAGCTAGAGCGGGGGAAGATCCTTCTCTTACATCGCGCCCAAGACCTGGAACGAGCTCCCCACTGACATCAGACGCGCCCCCTCCCTGAACACCTTCAGGAAGGTGACTTAAACTGATCTGCTGGCAGATGGACTGCACACTTGACCCTCCCCAGACCTAGATTTTTATTTAGAAATTTAAATAATGTTGAACTCAGTGTAGCTCGAGTAGGACTGAGCACAGGAAGCACACATTAGATGGAGCAAGAAAGATGTGGCCCTCGAAAACTACAGCTTAAAGGTGCTTAACTTGGTGAATACAACGTCCTTTAAGTGCTGCTGCAGGGAATGAAGGTATTGAACTGGGCAAGAACAGAAAAGACGGCACTGCGCCTTGAAGATTATAGAGAACTCTGAAAGAAACTATGGGCAAACCTCTCGCAGGGAGTAATGGGCAAGTTTGAAACTGCTTGAGGCGGGATGTCGTGAGCAAGCAGGAATTTGGGGAGGGAAGTGATGGCCAGGAAGTGGCAAGAACACCAGAATAGGAATGGCAAGATGTGGGACAGACAACAGTGCCCCCCTTCCCCTCCTATACCCAGTGGAGTAGCTGAGGGCAGTGAAGGTGAGCAAGTCGTGGCTGTCGACTACCAGCATCCCCCTGCCCATGAGAACAAGTCATCCACCGGATGCCAATCCCCCCTCCCCCGAATCCCAGAACAAGTCGTCCGTCAATTCCTACCTGCACCGGACAGCAAACTTCTTGTCCACCCCGTGCGGCAGTAGATCTAGCTACGCCACTGCCCGCACCCCATTTACTGAAACATCACATGAACATCAACACACCACGAGAGATCCACAGGAACCCACAAGATTAGAGGGCATTATTGGTTTGGGAAAGGTTAAAATTACGTTGTTTCAATGCTTAACAATCATGGACGAATTACAGGTTTAATAATATGTGATGCATATGTAAACTGACAAAGTATGACAGCATGACATTCAAGACATGACATTCAATTCTGTAGAAGTTGTACTCTAGAAAAAAACAGAATACAAAAAGGAAAAAGTGCTGCTGCAGGGCACCTCCATTTACCTTCTGAAACAACAACTGGAGAAGCCTATTTTGCTCAAATATCCCTTTATATAAATTTGCCCTAAGATTCTGTAATGTGTTCTTGTAGTAAGTAAATATTCTTCATTGTTTAATTAAATATTTCAAATGAATTGAAAGCTACACATTCAAACACTCATTTGGCAGAGTTCCTAAAATTACAGAAACTAAAAAACATGTTAAAAACCACAAGAGTCAACACACAAAAGTATGTACAAGATATTACCTTTACCTTGTAACATCAAACACACACTTAAAATTGAGACCCACCAACAAATTGAATGCTATATCCATGAATTGAACTATTCTCACTCTAAATCTTCTGTACCATTCACAATGTACCTTAATCCTAACATGGCAGAACGGCAGCGATGAAAAGTCTTTGCCATAATCGGCACTCTAACATACAGCTAAGAAAAATACAAATAATATGCAACAAGGCCACCGAGTCATTACTGCTTAAGCAGCATTGGTTGTCAGGAGCCTTAAAGTCTGGCCAAGCTGATTTAAATTCATCAAGAAGTTGTAATGAAAAACAAACGTTCATGAACTTGTTTCTTAATTCTCTTTTGTAAAGGTTGGCACAAATAATTTACACTAACAGTGTGTGTGTAGGAGTCAATACACACATGTTTGCCCGTTTCTTTCGGTAAAAGTCAGCAAACTCATGTGAAAAAAGGAAGACCAGCTAATGCTTCATTCAGAAAAAAACGTGTGAATAATTGGGAACTATTGGCCCTCTAAAGGAATTTCCATAATAATGATTTTAAAGTATTTACATTTGCCAATCTAAATTTTAAACACACTAGAATAAAATAAAAACATCAGTGTCTAAGTCTGTCTCATCACATTACGTTCAAGCCTCATCTATAATTGTGAACAAGGATAGGTTTTCTGGATTTTTATTTTCATGGCCCGGAAATAGGTTTTCCAGCCCCCCTAGCAATGATGACTTTGTTAATGAGCCAACCCAAGACAGAAAGTCAATTGACTGCAACTACCCTGCAACCAACTGAATATTTGAGTATATTATATGCTTCAGATAACAATTAATCCTTTGAGATACCACAGGCATAATTAGTGGAACACAAACCCTTTTTCATGATGGAAAATCCGCACTTAAGAACACTAAGAAACCAAAGAACATTTTAAATGTTTATTTTTAAGATCAAAACCCTATCCAAAAGCATACAATATGAATATTAACTATTATGAAAATAAACAGTATAGAAGCATCAAAATTCACCAAAAGTGTACATATCAAACAATATTGTAACATATTAGTAAAATCAAAGCTTTCTTTGGATCAATATTTATAAATTCACCCTCATTGCCTAACTAAACTACTGTTGGCACAAAGAAATGGCGTAATTCGAGTTTTGAATATCGTTCACACCCTTGTAGCTCGTATGAACAATAGAGCCAATGTTTAATAAAACAGGAGCATCTGCTATTTTTGTCTGCAGCGTGACACAGACTAATATGTCCATAGAGTGGAGACTAAATGCGCATCTCAGTAGCCTTCAAGCAAAGGAAGGTAATGCATTTCTATATGGCCTGTCTTGAGTCTTTGATCAAAATCTCCTCTCCAACTCTTCACACTCTGTTTTTTTATAAAATATATTTGATCATTGTGAACCTGTCAGAATAAACAATTCGCAGAAAAAAAGGCATTTACACCCTTTCACTTGTTTATATTCTGTGAACTATATTTATAAACAATAAACGCTTAGTTTATAAAGTGAAGTTATCAGCTTCCTTTAAACTCTGTTCATTATTTATACAGTCACAAGAACAGAGAATCGATTCATACAAAAGAACATGAATATATTCAAGCAGACTGGATTATCATGTTTCAATGAATAGTGACATGGATAAATGTGCACTGTATATTTCAAAATGTATATCTAAATTACCAACATATATCATTCATGAAAGAGGTTACCTACAACAGAAAAGACAAGTGTAACATGATTGTGGCAATCTACATAATGGTATGAAAAGCCTTAAACTGAAAGGTCTTCACCTTGCGGGTTAGCTTCCTGTGGAAGACCGCTGCACCACAGATCAAAGAGGATATAAGTTTGCCTGCAAAAGCATATAGGAATTGTATTATCAGTGTCCCTAGTTTTTTAACACTTCTAAGTGAGCAATGTGAGGTGAATCATCCACCCATACACCCAAGTAATCATTTCTGGACAATCTTTAAATCGATGTGTTGCCAGTATACTACCTTACTTTACTAGGTTTCTTTCTAGCCATGACTAAGACAGCAGATTTGTTGCATTAGTAACTAGTTTACTTTGGATATTATAAGTAGTAATGCCCCTAGGCCAGGGTATAAAACGTTCATCCATGATGTTGGTCTTATCGGGAAATTTTAAATGTTTCAGCCAATTTTGGAGATCGATTGCCCTTCTGATGTGTTGCTCTTTTCAGATCTGCTACATAAGTGTTGAGGTGCTAGAATGCTTTCATACTGAGCCCCCATTGGTGTAAATTGTATCCGTCATATGGCCATAATCAACTGCCTTTTAGAGTACAACAGCTGGATAGCCTATGACAAGTTTGTTGGAAGGCCCCAATGAATCAATGCCACAGAATAGTGCTGTCCACACAACTACAAGCCATTTGACAGTATATAAAACAGAGGTATACATGTTATGTCTTATCTTTCAAGGAACACCGTGTCTACAGGGTAAAAGTTGCAATGTTTTCAATTGTATCCTTATTTTCTGTAAACTCTATCCGATACAACGGAGCACAATTAAATGATTTAACCCATTTATCAAGATCAATTAGGAGAATACACACAAAGTAATTTGCCTCAACATCTAGCAAGGTGATCGTCCTATAATTAGTAGCTTAATTAAGATGATCACCTTTCCTGAGAACTGGGAACATAATTTAGCTGCTGCAGGAGGATGAGATGGTATTTTTCAGACATTTTGTATACAAAGGGCAATAGCATTGTAGGCCAAAATACAAAGTTACATTTAGTAATATAATTTAGGAGACCAAATAAATAGTTCTCGATTGCCGAAATATCTACACAAGTCAGAGCAGATTGGTTGGCTGCTGAGCCCACTCTGCTGCAAAAGAGATCTTGAAAGTGCAGCAATAAAGTTCAGAGTGGAAGCAGAGAAGAACCAGAGACAGAAATGAAAGCCCACGAAGAGCAAAGGCACAGATGGGCCACGTGGTCATGCCACTGGCCAAACTTCTTTCTCAGTATCGAGTAAATGCTTGCTGTATGCTGCAAGGGAACACATCCAGGCCGAGTAGGGACAACACTAAAAATGTGGGCCAAACAAGCACGTGGTGGGAAACTCCTAGGCTTTTTAAGTGGCAAAGTGAGGTGCTGAAACAAGGCACTGGTGTCACAGTGGTGGTCTCCCCCGAGGAAGAGGTGGAAGTGCTGAGTACTGGGAGGTTGAAGAGGAGCCATCAGCAGAGGTCAATAAAAATGTTAAAGAGGGGTATATGGTATAGAGATCCAGAGATAAGAGGGGAGGGATCTGCACTAGACCACTGGAGCTACCAATGTTGCAGAAGTTTCTCTGGGCACAATGTCCTCTCATAAAAGCGACTCTGTCCAAGCAAATAGATTTAAACTTAGAACAACAGGGGTGGAGAGCTGCATTAAGCCATACCCTGACGATTCCTATTACACTTGTGTTGTTTGCCCTTTCATATGATGCACTAGTTCTATTACAGTGCAAAATTTCAATTTACTCACAATTCAGTTTACTCACATTTCAACCACTTTAGCAGTCAATTACTTGCAAAGCGAGCATTGTGTATCTACGGATATGTATTTGATGGGTTTTAAAAATTCATCAGATGAGGGTATTCCATTCATGAGTGCGTACATGCTGTTTAACTGAAGCTGCAATGAAAAGGCCAAATGAAGTGTGGTGCGTCTCGCCAGCTCAGACAACTGACTGACGTCCCTCCTGCTCAGGAGCCCTTATTAACATTACATAGACATGGTTCACTCCCTCTGATGTTGCACTCTTAAATTACACTACATGATAGATGCAAAATTATAGCATGACAAGTTCACTTGATTGAGAATAAATGTAAGGACATATTAAAAAAAACTCAACGCATAGAGCAGCAGAGTGCAGAATACAGAAAAAAGAAATGGAAGCAGAACACCCCCAGGGCTTTCTAACAGAACTCTTTCAGAAAGAGTTAGGCAACATGGAGTCCGTAAAGATAAGGATGGATGAGGCATACCAAGAACTGAAACGTAGGAAGGAAGTCAAGTTCCCAAGAGATGCGTTGTTCAAGATGTACCAATTTCCAGGTTAGAAGAAAACTATTAAAACATACTGGGAAATTAAACATTTCCACTTCTGAGAATTCATGAATTTTCAAGATATCATTAAGATCTGGCACAGGGGATTAGGTGCCAAGTAATGGGGCAAAAAAAGGAGGCAGAACAGCCTAGTACATGGGAAGAGTTAATATTGGTTAAAAGGGATCATCCAAGCTAGAAGGGGAACATACATATAGGTTATACTTGGCCATTTTTGTAACTGGAGGCTCAAAGTCACTATATAAAATTAATGTTGTTCAGTGAGGTTAATAATTTCTCTCAGCTGGAAAGGATGGCTTAGATGAAATGCACATCTGCATATACTGCTGTACTGCTTTCTTTTCCACCGAACAGAGGAGTATAAAGTTGAGCTGAGAAAATTGTAGAGAACAGGTCTCAGTTTATCCATGAGGAACAGAGGCCCATTGTCTCCAGCAAAATCAAGTGATCCCGAAACGTAGAGGGGACCTGGAATTCTCTGAATGTCTTAAGGTATTCCCAGTTAGGTACTCGATCCCAAAATCTAAGAGGAGCAAACAAGAATAAAGAGGATGGTTGCATTTGTATAGAGTACTTTACGTAATGAGTCTCTGGGATCTATACTCTTGAAGGGCTTTGCTAATTGAACCCAAAACACCACATGAGAATTAAATGAGCATAGTCAGGGAGTATTCATCTACAAGTACAACAATTAGAAAAGACTGTGGCCTCTTTGCATTTGTACTAATAAATGGTTGGACATTTTGGGGCCGATTCACAAAGGAATGAATGTAAGAGTACATAAAAGAATACTACCAAGGTACAACTTCCCATACACATAAATGCTTTTGTGAATCAGCCCCTATGAATTTTCATAATGCAGCTGCACATTTACAAGCGACCTTACCATACTGGCTTAACAACCTGCAGGCTTTAAATGGATTGTTTTTATCCAATACTAAAATTAAAGCTTTTCACCCAAGAATGTTAGGCAAAGCTTTTGCCCAACACAAAAAGCTTAGTCCCACATCTGGGTCAAGAAGTGATGCTCCCTAATCTTACAGTCTGCACTTGGGGTACAGAACTGACTTTAATTGGCTTGGGGACAATCAACCACAAGAACAAGTTACTCTTTGCTAACGCCTTATCCGTTAGAGACTATCGAGCTGCAGACTGCTTACCCTAGAATATTCCACAGGCGTCAAGTCTAGTCTGAACATTTTCTAGCAGAACCCCTAGGCACCAAAAAGGTGGCGTTGTTCAGCTTCGCATCGGCTGCGCCAGATGTGATGCGTATAGTACATATATAGGGGTTACCCCAGTGTGATGGAGCGGGTTTCTTACTGCAACTTTCTAAGGAGCCACGAAGAACGGAGCCACGAAGAACATTGACACACTGGTGTGTATTACTAAGGCCCTCAGAAGGGAGTGCTTACTGAATCAGTTAGCAGAGCAAGGAGGATGGGAGGGTAGGTAAGCAATCTGTGGCTAGAAGCCAGAGTCTACCAGACAACCTGTACCAAAGGTAACTAATTAATTTGATTCCTTACCTTACAATAGATACCCAAGCAGTTTTTTCTTCAGAGGTGGGTCTGTAAACCGATTAGACTGAAAAGTCCTGCACTACCAAATGGGCAAAGTGCCCATAATGACATAGCTGACCATCCAGGGAGTAGTGCTAGTTGAACATGGGCAAGGACGCCACATTGCTGCCTGGCAGATGTCCAGGACAGGGATTCCACAAGCTAAAGCAGTAGTCGCAGGCTTGGCTCTGGTAGAATGAGCATGCAAGTCCTCAGATGGTTGTTTCTTTGCCAATGCGTAGCAGTTCTTTATGCAGAGCACTGTCCATCGTGAGATGGTTTATTTTTGCACCGAATCACCTATCTTAGCCCCAACAAATCCTACAAAGAGTTGATCATCGGGGGCGTGTCTAGCGGTCGAGAGTAATGGCCGCAGTCTAGGTGTGCTCCGATCGACCCGTGGCATTAAAGGACGACACAGCCCACGGATCTGAATAAATTTCGGCGGAGACGGCGTGCCTTGCTGCCAGGCGCCCCAGCAAAGCTCTAGTAAGGGGTTGATGGGCCGTGGACCCCAAGCGGAAAGGGTCGGATCGCCGAAGAGACCAGGGGCCGGACCGCGAAAAATGGCGATGTCGGAGCAGGACGGCGATCGGAGGTGCGATCGGCGCAGCATGTGACCTGCTACGAGTTCGCCCACCTGCCTGCTCCCGCTGGCTCAGGTCGCCGACAGCGCAGAGGACGTGTAGCGGAGGACTGCTGAGCGCCCTCGGAGGTGTGCTGCGGACCGACACGGAGGTGCGGTGGGGCCGGCCCCGGGGCAAGCTACAAATTTAGGCCCCAGCTTCAGGCCCTACTATCGGCAAATACTCGGCACGGCGTTCTAAGTGCCTGGGGCCGGGGTGCTGCGAGCCATCCCTCCCTCCACCCCCTTATTGACAACTAATCACATCCCACCTACAGTGTCCGGGGATGCGGCGGGCGCCGCACGGGACCTCCTCCCCGCCTACGCCCTACTGACCTTGCCAGCCTGACCCATCGAGTGAGGAGGGGTGACTCCGAAGGGCGACAAGGAATAGATCACGCACTGGACCCCCCCTCCCCCAATGTAGGCGCCGGGGCCGCCTGGATGCGAGATAGAGGTGGCAGTACTGACTGGGACTGGTTTATGGCCTACTGGAGCTTGAGGCACTGCAGCGGAGGTCCCTGGAATGTGCCTGGACTACTGACAGAGCAGACCGGAGGTGGATTGATGGCAGAAACCCTGGTGTGAAGGTGCACTTCTCCCCCTACTCCCTGAGCTCTGGTGAAGCCATCTAAACCCTTCTGCTTCCACGTGCCATTACTGGGGTGCTTCCGTTAAGTATCATGATGGGTGACCTCTCTGGTATGTGACGCAGCGGTGAAGGGGACTGTGGACACTCTTCGTGTTTGGGGCAAGGACTGGTGAGGCCCTGGTAGAGCGAGGGAATCAAAGTATAGCAGCGTGGGATTATTTGATGTTCGCGCTTGTTCTGGAGCCCTCTCCTGCATGACAGTACTGTCTACTGAATGGAAGTACCTGTCCCTCATTCCCTGGAGAGTGAAATTTATTGGGGACACCCTGTTGGGTCTTCGCCAGTGACGTTGAGCTGATCATCTGCTGGAATATACCGAACGACCTGCTCTGAAGCGCCAGTGTGGACAGATTACGAATGCACCCGTCAGATATCGCTGATATATTGTAAGGTAATACCGGCTATTGAAAAGCGTTACTGGGCTCTGGAGCGCCGCGGACAGCCCGGAGTGCAAGCTGTCGCTCCTGATGATCTGTGGGATAACATAGCAGGCTGCAGTAACTGTTGGTGCAAGAGCTCCTGACTAATCCTATATGCCGCAGAGGAGGATGGCTACTGGAGGCAGAGGTTCCAAGAGCGCCCCTCAGGAGCAATTAGCTGAATTCGCCTGGACCAAGGGAGGTGACAAAGGAGACTCGCCGAGAATGAACAAAGACAACACTGCGGTGACGCCATCCCCAATCAAGGAGCCCACGCTCCACGACGTAATGGCGGCCATAGGAGGCATGCGCACGTCAATGGACTCTGTCACAACGGAGGTTTCCCTGCTTCGTGCAGACTTCAAACAAATGAACGAAAAAGTGAAGGAACTCAAGGTGGTAACAGCCGTACTTCAGGAGGATACTTCTGAACTGCAGCAACAGGTGTCTGACTTGGAGAAGAAACAGACCCGCATGGCGCAGCAGTTGGACGATTACGAAGGGAGAGCCCGTCGGAACAACATACGAATCCTCGGAGTTCCGGAAAAAACAGAGGGGCCTGCGGCGGACCTCTTTGTGGAAGAGCCGATCACGAAACATTTGAAACCGAAGGCTCTCTCCACTTATTTCTCCATTGAGCGAGCCCATCGAGTGCCGGGCGGTTGCCCCAAGCCAGGGGCTCCGCTTAGACCCCTAATTGCAAGAGTTTTTAATTTTCGAGATAGGGACAACATCTTACAGGCGTCCAGAGCGGGTCCTCCGCTGAAGATCGACAACTATGAGGTCACTTTCTTTCCAGCTTCCAGGCAGTGAAACGGGAGCTACGCAGCAGAGAAATCAAATACGCTATGCTCTTCCCGGCCAAATTAAGAGTAGAATGGGACGGTAAACCCTGGTTTTTTGACTCTCCAGAAGCAACCTGGGAATGGCTGGAAAGGTGGACAAGGGTCGGCAACATGAGGGGCACCCACCGCGACAAGGCGGACAGGAAAGAAGGTGGTGAACCTGGTGACTCAGCAACTGAGAATGCGCTGGAGACCAGTGGACTGGACGAGCAGGAATGAGTGACTTTTGTTGTCGCCAGAAGGGCCCCCTCCTGATGACACTCGCAAGTATTGGGCGGGGGGAGGTGCTGAAGGACCGGGCGGGATCAGATGGGGGGACATATACATTTTTAAGGGGTGCCAGAACCCAGTGTTTCAGTTATGTAACGGGTCAGATCTATGGTTTAACGTAGACATGTTATGATATTGTTCTATGGGCTGTGTCTTACAATATTAAGTACTGTTTTACTGAAGTCACTGTAGGTGCCACGGGTCGGGTGGGCGCGCTTCACCCCTGCAAGTTTATCAGAGTTTAGCGGGTAGGGAATATATAGGCACTCTGCCATGTTGGGGGGTGGGCAGTTCGAGGTCCACGGGCAGGGGAGCAGGGTGGGGGGTGAAGGGGAGTTGGAAAGAGGTTTTTGAGACAAAGCAATTTGATGTTATTGACTACTGTGAAAATGTGCGAATTCAGATTACAGTGTTAGAGGGGGGGGGAGGGCTGGTTACACTTTGTTCTGAGCTTTAGTTCTGGGCTGCATTTCAAGGTTACGGGAGTGCAGATGCGTGATACAGTGTTGGGCTTTCGAGGATGTTTTGAAAGTGATGGCAAACGCGGTCTTGGGTGACAAGATAACAGACGATACCGCCCCGGTCTTGGCCCCGGTGTCCCCCTTAACCCTGGTTACTTGGAAAGTATGCGGTTTGGGGGATGAAATTAAGAGGGGGTTGGTGTTGCAATATGTACGCAGGGCAGCCCCGGCATTGGTATTGCTTCAAGAGACGCACTTGGTGGGGTCGACATGCAAGGCTCTGGATCAGTGGGGATACGCGATGGCAGTGCATTCTGAGTTTTCCTCTGGCTTCAGGGGGGTGGGAATCCTGACTCGTAAACGCCTTCCTGTGATAGTACAGCAGGTATGGAAAGATGCACAAGGACAGTTTGCAGCTATTTCCTGCTTATGGGAAGGAAAGAGGTTCAATGTGGTGTCGGTGTACATTCCACCTGCCCTTCAATCAGTCGCCCTCCCTGCCCTCAGTGCTTTTCTACTAACGCTGCCAGAGGGCGAGCTCATACTGGGTGGAGATTTTAATGCGGTTCTAGACGATGGACTGGACCGCCATCCCGGCAAGATAACAGGGCTGCATAAATCACGGCTGACTGGTTATGTAGAGGCTATGGGTCTTACGGATGGGTGGAGGTTTAAACACTCTGGGATCAAGGCTATACCTTCTACTCCGGGGTACACAATAGACTCTCACGTATTGATTATTTTTTCGTCTCTGCAGATAACCTGCCCCATATAACTGAGGTAACGATAGGCCCGAGAGGTATCTCGGATCACTCCCCAGTCTCCATGGTATATTCCTCTTATGTGAAAGCCCGGAGGCGTATTTTCCCGATTTCGCCTCATTATTTACAAATTCCACAAATTAGAAAAGACCTAGTCACGGCCACGAAATGCTACTTCAAAGAAAATACCACTTCCGTTGACTCGCCAGGGGTCCTGTGGGAGGCATACAAAACGGTGCTGAGGGCCAGGCAATAGCCTTCATAACGGGTCATAAACGAACTGTGCAAGAAGACCTTAGAGTACTCGAGTACGACCTGGATGTTTTACAATCCAGACATGATCTTGATCCTACTGAGGAGGCTATGCGCCAGTTGCGCCTTAAACAGGCTGAATATATGGAATACCAGCGGGTGCGGGTTAGACAGCGGCTTATGCGCACGCAACATATTGTATATGAGGTTGGCGATAAGGCAGGGAGACTCTTGGCATGGCTGGAAAAGAAGGACAGGGCCCAAAGGACGATTGCGCAGCTTCGCAATGCCGAAGGAGAGGTAATCACTATCTCTATGGATATAGTAGACACCTTGGCCAACTATTATGAGACGGTTTACACCCCCACCTCCTGTATGTCTTCTGAAGAGGCACAGACCTACATTAAGGATATCCGAATGCCCTCCCTCTGACTTGACGCCGAGCTGTTGGAGTCGGACTTTACGACAGATGAGGTCCTGGGTGCAATTCATTCTCTGCAGTCAGGTAAGGCCATGGGGCCGAATGGGGTCCCCATAGAACTCTACAAGCGTGTCTCTGATCTTACGGCTCCGCACCTAATGCGAATGTTCGAAGACAGCTTGGCTAAGGGGAAATTGCCCCGAGATCAGCGGACGGCTACGATCATAGCCATACCAAAACCTGGTAAGCCTCCGGACGAATGTACATCATATCGTCCTATTTCATTATTAAATGCGGAGGCGAAAATACTGGCCAAAATGATAGCCGTACGATTAACCCCATACTTAGAGATGCTTATCCACCCGGATCAATCCGTATTTATGCCGAACAGGAATACTGCTCTCAATTTAAGACGAGTTCACGCGGTATTGGCGCAAATCCCTGCTCTGTCGGAACCGGCGGTGCTCCTTTCTTTAGATGCACGAATGGCCTTCGACATGGTCGAGTGGCCGTATCTATTTGCGGTATTGCCACATTTAGGCTTTGGACCAAAGTTCTGTGCTTGGTTAAAACTCTTGTATACAAAACCGCTTGCACATGTTGTAGCCAACGGCCATATTTCCAGGGACTTCCGACTGGGCCGTGGCACGCGTCAGGGATGCCCTTTGTCGCCACTGCTTTTCGCACTGATCTTGGAGCCGTTGGCAGCCTGGATACGGTGGGACCCCATGATAAAGAGTCTCAGCTGGACCGAGTCCTGGGAGGACCGCATATCGCTATATGCCGATGACATCCTTCTTTACTTAACTCTCCCTAGGCGGTCACTCATAGTTCTTCTTAACATTTGTGAGATTTTCGGGCGAGCCTCAGGATACACAATCAACTGGTCCAAGTCGGTGCTGTTTGTCCTTAAAGGGCCCCCACCGCGACTTCCGGACGGCTGTCCCCTGTTGGTCACTGATGGACCCTTTAAATATCTCGGGGTGTGGGCGACAACTAATCAGGAGGTCTTTTATCACCGCAATTTACTGCCGCCGCTTGAGCGATTCCGCACGGACATGAGGCATTGGCACACCCTACCACTGACCCTCTTAGGAAAGGCGGCGTTATTTAAAATGATGACCTTACCGCGACTACTATATATCCTGGAAAATACTCCGTTTCTCGTGCCTCCAAAATACTTTACGTCCATAAACGCACTAGTCTCCGGTCTCCTCTGGGGGGACAAACCGGCGCGCATTTCCCGGCAAAAGTTGGTTCGGGGATGGTTTGATTGAGGCATAGCGCTCCCAGATATCCAATTGTATTATTGGGCAGCCCAACTAAAGACCATAAATCACTGTCTCCACGCTCCGCAGACTGAGCCAGCGTTCAAGGCGGATAGATACGACCTGGGGGGCGGAGGAGTGATGGCTGCGCTCTATGACCCCAGGGGTGCGGCGGCCCTGCTGGGCCCTAGGGCACACATAGTGAAGTTATGGTACTTGGCTTCTGCTCGCCTTAAATGTAAAGACAAGATCACGCAGATGACGCCACTCTGGGCGTCGCGACACCTCGGCGGTCTCTGTAATAGTAAGGGTTTTGAGGCCTGGGATTGGATAGGCATATCGACGGTTGGAGACCTCTATAGGCGGGGGCCATCCTCACCTTTGACCAGCTAGCGGCCAAATTCAACATAGCACAGGCGGAACGTTTCCGCTCCCTACAGATCAGTCATGCCCTCAAGTCTGTGCTCCCAATCGATGAAAAGCTGCCAGAATCCACTCCTTTAGAAGATAGACTGCTTACAGAGCATATGTTGAAAAAGGCGACCTCGTTGGTCTACCGCAAGTTGGTCAACAATATGCCTGACCCCACGGTGAGACTAAGAGCGGCCTGGATAGCGGAGGTAGGTGAATTTGACGAGTCAGACTGGCAAGCCGCGCTCTCCTCTCCTCAGGAGGTTGCTGTGCCGTCTCGGCTCAGATTGATACAATTAAAAGTCCTACATCGAGTCTACTATACTAGGGTCACACTACACAGGATAGGGAGAATCACACACCAGTATTGTTTGAGAGGTTGTGGTGAGGTGGGGACATTCTACCATACTATCTGGGATTGCCCATTGATGGTTTGTTTCTGGTCCAAGGTTATGCGGACTATATCACAAGTTGTTCACGTTTCGCTGCTCCCTGAACCGCGTCGCTGTTTGCTGAACATTTGGGAGCCTAATGATCTTAGTAACCCCCAACAAGATTGGGCCACGCTTGGTATTATGTACGCTAAACGGAATGTGGCTAGGGCCTGGGGGTCTCCCGTGGTACCGGCGCTTAGTAACTGGAGTACGGATCTGGATTCAGCGATGGTTGCCGAAAGGCGGTATATCTGAATCGGAAATGTCCGCGAAAGTGGGCCAAGATTTGGGGAGCTTGGAATGAATATAGAGGGCACATCTGTGAACCACTTCAGATGGATAGTGATACTGATTTGGAATGAAGAGGAGAGGGGATGAGGTAGTCAGGAAGCGGGGCGAATATACTGACCTGTTGTCATGAATGTATTACTGATATCTCCATGACATGCTATGCTGTGTCCACTATGTTTCGCCTTTCTAATCCTGTATTAATGATGTATGCAATGAAAGCCTTGAAAATGCCCATTGTTTAATTTTATAACAATAAAATTGTTTTTAAAAAAAAAGAGTTGATCATCCACCTAGAACTCTATGTGATCAATGCTCGTTTTGCGTCCAAATTACAGTCTATCCTCTTCTTTGCAGTGGGGAGTCAGAGCAAGGAATGAAGGCAAGGTGATATTTTGGCCTACTGAAAAGGTGTGGCAACCTTCGAGAAGAAGGAGGCACGGGGAAAAGAACCAGCTTGTCTGGGTAAAAGGTGGTATAAGGGGGGTGCATAGAGGGCCTGCCGTTCGCTGACCTTCTTGGCTGATGTTTTGCCACTAGAAAGGCAGTCTCCGTAGTGAACAAACTAAGTGGGCAGTTGTGGAATGGCTCAAAGGAAGCACACATGAAGAAGGCAAGGTCAAGGTTAAGATCCGAATGGGGCATGATGAATTGCGTAGGGGGAACCATGTGTTGTAGTACTTTTAGGAACCCAGTTACAATGGGTGACTTTACTAAAGAAGGTTGGTGTGGCAACCGCAAGAATGCCGAAATGGCAGACAAACAACCTTTAACCAGCAGTGCCAAGGAAAGAACAAATAGCAGAACATGGGATAGGGGCGCAGAAGCAGGGCAATGTTTCTGGATGCACACCATGCCACAAATTGGTCCCGTCTAGGGGAAAGGTTGCCTGGCTGTCAGAACAACATCGCAGACTTTGGGAGGAATGTTGAAAACGATCAACTCTCGCCACTCAATCTTCAAGCATAAAGCGTTCCCCATCTCAAGCCACAAAAATGACTTGGGTCCCTTCATTCCTGATCTTCTAAAGAATTATAAGCAGGAGTGGTACCTGCAGAAAGGCATATAGGCGACCAGCATTCCACTGGTGATGAAAAGCGTCTGACCGAAAACTGCCTTGAAGACTACTGACAATGTGCGTTCTCGTGGTGGCAAACAGATCTAACCAAGGCCCTCTCCACTCTTGAAAGAGACCTTGCAACACCTCCGGGTGGAGAAGCTAATCGTGATTCTCTAGGCATTAACAGCTGAGTTCATCTGCCCTAGCATTCAGAGAGCCACCAGGTGTTGAACCACCAGGAAAATTCCCTAAAGTTCGAGCCATGTGCAGAGGTGCAGTGCTTCTCAACAAAGGGTCCACAAGCCCACCCCACTGTTCGTTGCAGTACCACACGGCAATGGTGTTGTCTGCAAACACCTCCACTAGCCTTCCCTTGAACAAAGGAAGAAAGGCTTTCAATGCCAACAAGATCGCCTGGAGCTCCAGCAGGTTGATGTGAAGCTCGGACTACGCTAGTGTCTAGAGTCCTCTGATTTCCAGCTCTCCCAAATGGCTGCCCTAACCCAGGAGTGATGCATTTGTCACTACGGTTATCTCTGGGTGCGGACGGGAGAGGGGTCTGCCACTAACCCAAACGCAGGTTGTCAGCCGCCACTGCAGGCCTTTTGCAGTTCACTCCAAGATCTGGAACAGGTTAGAGAGATTCCTCCGATGCTGTGCCCACTGGAGCTTCAGGTCCCACTGCAGAACCCTCATAAGCCAACAGACATGTGTAGGAAGCTGGCTCTGTGTGAACACTATACCTCACTTTGGTATAGTACATACAGAGTCTAGTGGAACCACAAAGGTAGGCAGAGGAAAAAGTATTTAATACCTTACTCTCTATTTCTGGTAGTGTGGGCGAGCACTAAGGCTTTTCTCAAAGGGTAGTGTTAAGCATTTATTTGTACACACTCAGGCAAGAAATTGGGGAAGACTGGTAGGTTTGGGCCAAGTCAGTTAGTAGTGTTCTTCTTTCAGCACAGCTACTTTGGTCCTTCTTCTCTCCTTGTCTGAGGAGGCACAGTTTAGGGTTGCCCCTAAATACTAGATTTAGGGGCATTACAGGTAGGTACTGGTGGGGACAAATAGGTCCCTTCCTTGGGGTGGGTACACCTCCTATTATGCCACTCTCCACTAGAGGAGGGCATAAGCCTCACTCTGGTTGGCTGGGTCCCCCCCATCTGCAAGATTGCAGTAACTGAGAGTTGTGCTTCACTTCGCCTCCCCCACCTGAGGTGTAGAGTTGGCAAAGGTGGGCACACCTCTCCTTCTAACTTGGTTTTCCAGTTGAATCTCCAGCACAAAGTGAGGGTCAGAACCGGTGGGGGGCCAGTTGCTGGGAGTAGCAAATGTCTGGGGCAGCTCACAAAGGCGGCAAGCCTTTGAAGCTTCTCCTTCGTGGACCCTGCCAATCCTGGGGAAGGAGGCTTTGCACCTCGTCCCAGGATGTGCTTTATTTCAG
Source organism: Lissotriton helveticus (assembly GCF_964261635.1). NCBI lineage: Eukaryota > Metazoa > Chordata > Amphibia > Caudata > Salamandridae > Lissotriton > Lissotriton helveticus. The sequence continues at coordinate 462,903,180 of NC_136073.1, read as the reverse complement.
GACCTAGATAGCGGCAGGCTCTCGACCCAGGGGTCCAGATACATGTTTGGTGGTGGCAGCTGGCGAGCAGACACTCATCCAGGACATAGACTTAGGTCGTTTTTCAGGGAGCATCTCTAAGATGCCCTCTGAGTGCATTTTTCATTAAAGCCCACACTAGTGTGCATGCCTTATACTGTCCGACGACTGAATTAGGAGATGAAAATAGCCAAGCAATCGCTTTATACAAGGACTATGTCTTGCTCTTTCTGGCCGAGCCAGCCCAATCCGGCCCTCAATGTCTTCGGGTTCTGCACTCCTTTGGACAAGCTTCCGGCCTGCACCTAAACCCCGCCAAGTCCGTCCTAGTCCCTCTCCATATCTCAAGAGAATGTTTTGATTGACAATCCACAAGGCAATCCTATTAATATCTGGGAATCTGGGTGGCTCTGCTTCCAGACCTCGAATGGACACTCTTATCCCGCTGGTGAAGAGAGCCCAGGGTGACCTCCGCAAATGGCAGACACTACAACTCAATCCACTGGTTTATTTTGTACTTCCTTTATCTTGTTTAAAATCAATCAAATTGATTATCACAAAAAAATCCCACAATGTCATCAGTGTGGGTTTAATGTGCTGAAAAGGTTGATACCAAACTTCCTAGTTTTCAGTAAAGCCATTATGGTGCTGTGGAGTGTGTGATGACAAACTCCCAGCACCATATACTCTTTATGGCTTTACTGCACTTACAATGTCTAAGAATTGACTTAGACACTGTAGGGGTACATGGCTCATGCACCTTTGCCCTCACCACTGGGACAGTGCACCCAGCTAGAGGAGTGGCTTACCTATGCCAGGGCAGTGGATTGTAGGCATAGCACACAGGGATGTGTGTCATGTTGTCTCTTCATTTTGTTCTGCACTACAAAACGCAGCCTGCAATGGCAGTGTGTGTGTGTGTGTATCAAGGTACAGGCTCTCTAAGGGTGGTGATGAAGCGAGATTAAGAAATAATTTTTATTTCAACTCGTGAAGTCACACTTCCATAATTTAATTAATTATGCTAACAATTTTTGCTGTGTGAGTATTAATACAACCTAGTTTAAAGTTACATACACAAAAGACACGTGGGAAACTAACATGTGTGCTCATAAATGTGCATTATGTTGCATTCTCATGTATGTGGAAAATAATAAATTAATTATGTCTATTGTTGTGTCATAACTAATAGCAGCTGTTTTTAAATAATGGCATGTGCTTATTTTGCTTCCTTGTCTATGTGATGTCATTCTATTCTCTATAGGTGCATAAAGAACCCTGCTGGATTAAATGAAGAATGGTAGATATAAAATGCTGCTTTATTTGTGCTTCTGCTAAGTAATTTAGATTAATGGGTTAATCATTAGCAATGATGGGTGACAACAGAACAAACTATATTTCTTTCATTAATTTCTCTTTTGTGTTTGTTTATATAATAGTTTTACAAATGAGGCTTAGAGATGGCTGCAGAAAAATAGTACACTTTTAAAAGTGACGCAAGAGAGGTGGCGCAGAAAAATGACGCTTTCTGAAAAGAGGCCTAATGATGAAAATGGCACAAGAGAAAATAATTCTGAAAAGGATGGAAAAAGCCTCTGAGCTTTTATTTTGAAAGGTTTTGGAAAGAACTGCTAAAAGATGACTCTGTGGAGAAATTTGCTAACGTGCTATGAGAGTTCAGAGCAGACAGGCTCAAGGTTGGAAGGAAGAGACGTGATAGATTTGCATTGGTTGAACTCCTTTTGATACAAAATGTAGCAGCCTGAGGAAATGCTGCCAAGACTTCTGCATGAACAATGAACTAGTGAATTTGCCCGGACATGTGGAAAGGAGGTGTCACAATTTACGGTGGCACGAGGTGGCTCAGCCAATGGAGAGTTAGAATTTGTCTGCTGGAATGTGAAAAATAGTTAGCTCAGCTTATTTTAGGGTATAAGAATCAGACCAAACAGCAGTCATTTGGCTTACGCTCGAGAATCCTGAAGGACGTATTATGCTGATGGACTACACACGTGAGGAAAGGAGTTTTTATTAATTACTTTATTTCTAGGTGATGAGGGTAGAAACAGAGATAGTTAGGATTTGGAAATGCTTAATTTTACTTATTTTTGCTAATGAATAATAATTCTTGATTTATGCTCATTTTATTAATTCTGAATAAACCTCTCTTTATGACTTTTTCTAATGCCTGTTTAATAAAATTCCAAAACCTGAGTTTTTCTATATATGTTTAATAAACTTTCTAAATGACAAGCTGGTCTTGTTTATTGTGGGTAGTTTAAAACATATTTAGATCTTATCGCCTCATGATTCAGTCGCTCTGTTGTTGATATGGGCCTAGTATTGTAGTGTAAGTTTGGTGGTAGTAGATAGAGTCTTTTATGCAAAATTTTGGTGAGAGCGCTGGATCAGTGGCACAATAAGTGCTGCAGCCCTTAGAGGCCTTCCCTTGTCACAGTGCCCTTGTTACCTTTTACAAGGGACTTACATGTGGCCAGAGAGTTGCCAATTGGGTTTTGCAACAGTACAGTTTAGGGAAAGAACATAGGTCCTGGGTACCTGGTTGGCAGGAACCCAGTGCACAATCAGTTAAAGTACATCTACAGTTTGGCAAAAAGTGGGAGCAACCATGCAAAAAGGGGCACTTTCCTACAGCATGTGTTCCAAGAAGGATGCATGAGGCCATGATACCAAATAGCTTCAGAGTTAGTCTCACCGACATCCAGGATAGGGGCTGAAACATCAGAATCACAGCCCGAATGTCCTGGGCTCGCTGTTCAGTGAGGTGTTTTTAAGAACCGGCACAGACACCGGTAACCCAGCGGTGTCAGGGAATACACACCCAGAGACCTCGGGTTCTTCCTGATCCAGACCACAGAAACTCAGAGTCTTCTAGGTGAAGTCAAAGATTAGTTTATTGGCTGCAACCAAGGTAACAAGTGTCCTAGAAGTACGACATATGGAAGTATATTCTCAGGAGACTGCTCGCCTTTACAAAGTCAGGCTTCTCTTCTTATACACAATTTTAGGCTTCAGGCAAAACATTCTTGGTTGTAAAGTAAATCGTTAACATATTTCTAGTACAAAGAGAAAGCAGAGTCATGATGACATGTCCATATTTCACTTCGTGCTGCCTACAACAAATCATTTGGCAAGGCCCAACATTTCATCAGATATCACTGGACCCCTAATAAAAACGGGCACCTCCCCACCATAAAGTAAGTGAAGCAAAAAAGTGGAGATAGATGTGAGCGAGATATGGCAGGTGTGCGCGCTGAAATGGTTTTATGGTTTGTTGAGCCTAGATGCTATCTTGCTCGGCCACTGGGAGGGGAACTGACCTAACGAGTTCGGCCTGGGGCAATGGTTCCAACTTGCACAGGTCATGGAAAAGTCGATTAAGGAGTGCGTGTCCTTGTGGAATTGAATTCAGCTGGATTAAGGCCTATGTAAAGGGCAACACATAAATGGAAGCCATGGGTTTAGAACGCAAATGACGATTTCGGGGTGAAATCGTCACTCGAATGTGCTGAAAATATATGTACATGATGTACTCGTCATTCTCGGTCTTTTGATACCCAATTCGTCATGTTCCGACGAAGATTTAGTTCTCGAGTCCAGAACGATTACACGGACCCAGATTTCCAGAACCACATCAGGAGGATAGACCCGAAACTGCACTGTGTCCAGAATGGCCCCAATGAAAGGGAGCATCTGAGAGGGAGTCAGATGTGACATTGGCACATTGATAGTGAACCCCAGTGACTGCAGGAGGTGTGCCGTAGAATGGAAGCGAGAGATGAAGGCCTGGGGCGAGCCTGCCTTCAACAGTCAATTAAGATAAGAGGAATCTGGAACCCCTCACCTCTACAGATGTGCTGCAACTACTGCCATCCCTTTCATGAACACCCGAGTGGCGCTGGTGAGGCGAAAGGGGAACACAGTAAACTGGAAGTGCTCTTGGCAAACCATGAACCGCAAGTAGTGCCTGTGGGCCAGCAGGACAGATGGGTAGAAATATGCGTCTTTATATCCAGGGCAGACAGGACCTAAGCTAGTGTTAGCATTTTGAACTTTTGCTTTTTTAGGAAGAAATTGAGAAGGCAAAAGTCTAGGCTAGGACAAATGCCCCCATCATTTTCGGGCATCAGAAAGTACAGAGAATAGCAACCACAAACCTCTTCTGATTACAGCACCCTCTCGATACCTCCCTTAGGCAGGAGTGCCAACACTGTCAGTCAGCAGGTAATGAGTGTGCAGCATGGTTGGAGGGGTGGCCACAAAGAGGATGGAGTGGGTGTGGGGTTAGGGTGAGACCAGGCCAGTGTCTGGTGAGGTGTCCAAACCACTAGCATTCATTGGTTCCTCGTACCTATTATCCTCTATGTCGTAAAAGGGATACTGGTAACCAAAAGGGTCCTTCTGATCCCTCCCCAAACGTCACCCTCTACAGGCCTATCAAAAGAGAAAGGCATTGACTCCGACTTGGAAGGAATGGTAGCGGTCAGCGCCAGAATCTGCATCAAGCTACACCAATCAGGCTGCGTGTCGGAGTCGGGTATAATAATGGGGACGTTAATGTGCCAAAACAGCATGCACACGTGGTCTCCAAATGTGTGCGAATTCTAATGCACATTGATTTGTCTCTTGCCCAGTATCAGGGACTGGGCCTGCACATTTTTGTTCAATTTTGTTTTTGTTAGAGGGCAAGAGTCGCAATAAATAT